>NC_141689.1:357092195-357692195 GCF_964263255.1 Lissotriton vulgaris | reverse complement strand
CCTCCAAACCACCTCTTATATCATTTACTTAGTCATTAAAAGTTCTCCCGAGTAACCGTAGGTCGCAGCATGCCCCATTACTTAGTGGAACAGGATGGACCCAATGATGAAGCATGCCACCACGGGGTAACCCTGGTGGGTGAGGGGTTTACAGAAACTCCATGTTTTTTCCCAGGCAAGGGTTAAACTTTCCTAAACGGCTGGGTGCCTACTTTTTTGTGCTGCACCTAAAGAGCCCTGCAGAATACAGTGAAGATTTTCACAATTCTTGTAGCAATCGGGGTGTGTGGAATGGTTTTGGTTTGGAAGGATCAGCATCGCAATACATTGAGGCTTGGAAATGTATTCTATGGAGCTGGACCTGCAGCTCATGGACCATGTAAGAGAGAGGTGGTAGGTCAGCTTCAATCTACCCTGTGTCAGCTGCATGCAGCATGCATTTTTAGAGAACTCTGGGCTTTCGGTGCATCTGGTGGCCATCGTGTACCCTAAAGACACTGAGCTCCAAACAAATCTCTTGTGTTGTGCGCTTGCTCCCCCCCATACACTTCTAGTTATGTGGATTGGCAGGTACATGAAGCATATATTTCCTTCTTCCCTACTAGTAGCTGTTTTTTTCAGGGTATAGTAATGTTTGGGACAGTATGTGGCATAACAGTCAGAGCTGCCAACTTTGGAACTGGGGAGACAACATCCAGTGATTCTGGGCAAATCACGTAATCCCTCCGTGCCTACAAAAACATTTATACATCCTTGTATAATGTAAATGGTGCTTATGTAAAGTGCTCCAACACCTTCTGGTCGAGTTTGCGGTATATAAAACCACCCAAAAAAATATTTCCCGCCCCTTATATGTTAAGCAAAGCCTATGACACCCGTTTTTGCGTTTTAGTTAAATATTCGCTGGTACTCACTCATGGCACTCTCTTCCAACTCGTTTGGCTACTCTTGTGTTAACTGAATGGTCTTTTCTTTGCCTTGAGGTAAGTGGATCACGTATCAGAATAATCTATGAATGAAATGCAATTACCTCGAGCCTTGATACATCTTTTATTGGGTAACGTGACGGTTGTAAATAGGGCCACTAGGAATTCTAAAACCGTGGCTTCCATAGGCCAGGTCACTAACAGTGGGCGCCGCTGGTAAATCCAGATCCTGTACCCTGATGCAAAAAATGATTTTGTACAATCTCCAGTTGCAGTATGACTCCTAGATTTAGGACACTTTGTGCATTGAATGACTTATGGAAAAAGCGTATCACGACGTTTTCCACATTTATGGCTAAGGAGCTTCAATATTATGGCATTAATGCATCAGAATTGTGATATTAGCGCATTACCCACTATTCTGTGGACCCAATTTTATGCATCTCACTGTAGGTAACGAAAATACCTTTCAATTTGAAACTAGCATCTCTGACAAATAATCATGCCCGTCGACCTGTACCACAAACAAGGACAAAAACATAATCTGAATATCACAGACATATGTAATGAAGAAATGCACCGTTCTTATCTGGCACTCAGTCTTCTCTAACCTAATCCCTTTAAGTGTCCCACTCATTTTCCAAACATCTTCCTCTAAGTGCAGCCTAGCAATCGTACATGCCATGTCTTTATTGCACACAAGTGCCTTGATTGAAACATGAGTTTGACCTGTCAGGTCGTTGTCTTTTTTGTTCTAAGTTCTATTGACAGCTGCAATTTGTCATATTTTCGTGCGGGTCAGCAAGACCTGAAAAACGACTTCCTTTTGTAAACAGCCCTCACAGACACGTATGCTTGTGTGTAGCTAGGAAATGGGTACTGTGAAGTCGGAGGAGAAAAAGAAAACCGATTTACGTATACATTAGGTGCTCTACCTTTCAAATGTATATTATTCTGTCTACTATCATTCTTTTTACTTTTATAGCTCGCTGCTACTTTGTATCAACATGTTCTATAAAAGATTTCCAGGAAATGGTCTTAAATGTGCTCCTTTCTTTAGTTAGTGTGACCTCACTGTTAAGTGTAAAAATACCAGCGTTATTAAAAGAGCAGGGTCGGAACTGAAAATCTACCTCATAAGGGCACCTTTGTCAGAATTTAGTGTTGTTTGTTATTGACAGTTTATCAATACAGGAGATATGACAAGTCGTGTATAAAATGTAGTAGATTATATTGACAGTAACAGTCTTAATGACGTTTTCTTTTAAAGTTGATCTTTCCTTAAATAATTTTAAATGCTTAGATAACTTACCAGTAACCTTCGTTTTTCCGATTCCACATTCCTCGAACAATAACTTATTAAAAGCAATTTGAGGCGTTTCCTCAACCAAGGCGCAAGTAAGAAGCAGCCCTTTTTCCTAACTCCATACCCAAACTGTCCACCTCTTATAACTATTAAAGTAGAAAACTCCCAGAAGTCTTCCTAATGTAAGAAGCACACCAGCCACTCGTCCACCCAAACATGATTATTGGAACGAGGAATGTGGAATATTATTGATAAATAATCTAAGCATTGCCATCCTCAATCACATTCCTTATCCCACTCCTCACTAATTATTGGAACACCAAAGCAGCAATCAAGGAAAAAATAAGACATATATGATCAAGTTCATGCTGCACACCAATTATTCGAAACATTTGAAATTGTTGTACAGCAAGGCAGTTTATGAAACAGGTTCTGTGCTTTCCAAAATGTTATAACTAAAATGTAATCCAGATTCTTGTGCCGAATTCAGTGTATGATGGCTGACAAAGGTAGACTGTCTTATCCAGGTTACAGCTACACAAACATCAATGATGGAAACCCGCCTCCTTCTGCCTATGATGCGGCCATATCTCTAGTCAAACAGGTCTGAACCGCCTTCGGGAGCATGTGAACATTTTCCAAATAAGACATTGCAATTGTCCCCTTTACCCAATGATTTAAGGTGTACAGAGAAAACTTGCTACCATCATTAGCCGAACAAATAAACAAACAAGAAATAGGTCTTCCTGAAATCTGCTTCCTGTTCCTCAAAGGTAACTTAGCAGCCCTGATAACATTTAGAGAGTCTATGAGATCTTGATCAATACTGGAAGCACGACCTGGAAGAATTATTTTGTGAGACCTATGAAATTGACAATTCACAAGATTGACCTAGCTGGTATACGCCCCACCGCCCCCACCTTGCACACATGTCCGTCCTCACAGTTGCAAGCTGCCACTTCGCTTGCAGCGCACATTTACGTTCTTTCCAGCACCACTAAAACAATACAAACACAGGGCCATATGTACACGGACTGGCAAAAACTACTGCTAATGCCTGTTAGCAGTAGTTTTCTTACCGCTGCGTACCGCGTTTTGTTAGCGACGTATGTACAAGAAGTCGCTACAGGGCAATACCTTCAGGGATCAATGGTGAAAACTGCTGCTAACATTAGGGTGATGGCCATAGGAATATCAGTGTTAGTTGGCGAAAATCAACGAAAGGCCCATTAGTGGCAAAAAAAACACATGTTAGTCAGCCCAATGTGAGTTTTTTTGCCTCTATTGGAAAAAATAGCCTATTAGTCGACCTCCAATAGAAAATAGACAAAAAAAAGAATGAAAGGCAGAATGGAGCAGCCACGGCCAAGTGCAGCACACATCAACAACCCTCTCAAGCCACCCAACATTCAGGACGACCAGGATGAGAACCTGGATGCCTCGCAGGATCTGCTCCAGGAGCCTGGATGCCTCACTGGACCTGCGTCTGGAGCCAGGATGCCTTGCTGGACATGCTTCTGGAGCCTGGAGGCCTTGATGGACCTGCATCTGGAGCCTGGATGCCTCACTGGACTTGAGTCTGGAGCCTAGATGCCTCGCTGGAGCTGCCTCTGGAGCCTGGATGCCTCGCTGGACCTGCGTCTGGAGCCTGGATGCCTCACCGGACCTGCGTCTGGAGCCTGGATGCCTCGCAGGACCTGCAACTGGAGCCTGGCTGTCTCACTGGACCTTAAACATAACAGAAGGAGGGAGAGAGAGAGACTAGTGGATTCGGTCTCCCTTGGCAATATGCTTAAACAAATTAGAATCCACTCAAAAGGTGGTGGTGATCCCTAAAGTGATGGGGAGCACACAGTGTTGTTTAAATGCCCCTCACACACCAACAGGCCCCTTGGTGTCATGCTTCATCATCGGGGCCTTCGCACCCCTCTACGGGATGCGGCGTGCTACGACTCACGAATACGTAGGAGCACTTGATAGTGAACTATGTGTAGGTGTGTGATTAGGGAGGAAGTGTGAGTGGTGAGGTGAGGTGAAAAAAGTGAGATTAAATTAAAAAATACCTGGCTCGTAGGAAAAAATTATTTATTATGTCCTCGGCTGGTATTATTAAAAAGTGCAAAGTGAGGTTGAAAATATACGTATTAGGGTATATCAACCATTGAAAGTGTCAACATGTTTCGGAGTACAGCGACTCCTTCTTCAGGACGAGGATATGCACATAATCCTCACCTTACTCACATGGAATGTAGAATGTTAAAGTGTATTCTACCAAAAATAAAAATAGGTGAAATGTACATATCAATGTTAATAGTGGATAAGCTCTGTTGCGCCCAATTGGCGTTAGAAGAACTTATAATTCAAGGTTTGATGACCTCATGAGCCTAAGCGTGGTATTGGGGGATTCCTTCCTCACTGCTCAGTAAAGCAACGGTTACTGCATGGACTAATAGTCTGCCTTCCCCTCCACGCTGCTCCGCCGAAGTGTCTCACTGGACCGGCATCTGCAGCCTGGATGTCTCACTGTCTCACTGGACCTGCCTCTGGAGCCTGGAGTGGGATGCATAGGAGCTGTGGAGTTGATGAGCCATGGCTGTAGACATTGAGGTGCGGCAATCGCCCGTACCTGGTGGTGAAGGCTGGCCAGTTGCATGGAGACACAATGCTGACCTGTGTGAGAAGACTGACTTGCGCCATTTGGAGCTGTGAATGGTAGGGTATTCTGCATCAAATACTACGATCCAACACTACACTGGGGTGCATTGAGGAGATTACTAAAGGTGGGCGGCAATTCTCTGCATCACAGGCCAGATTAGGTTGGCTGGCCAGACGCTGTGGAGTGTGAGGCCCCTGAGCTGCGCCCAAACTTGTGGTGCAGGAACCGTGCAAGTTGGCGCATAAGGGGACCCTGCTGCATCAACTGCATCAGGAGGTTCACCAGCGGACTTGGCGGCAACTGCTGTACCCAGGCTTCTGCAATCCTACCTGGCTGAGACTCCTGCTGGCTGAGTAACAGATTGGGAGAGAGTTTAGTGGATTGCACCACAGTGTCAATGTCCAGGTAAGAAGAAGGTGGGACACGTAGCGGAGGAGGCCATGCGTAGCGGGCATACCCCCAGTCTCGACTCATCTTATGGCAAAAGAGCGTCGCCCCACTGCTTTCAATCAGTGCAAGAATAGGAACAATCATCACATGATGATAACCTCCTGATGTAATCATGCCATGGTTCCTTTGCGGGAGGGAGGGTGAGTAGGGCTGCTCCACTCACGGAGCAGGGCAGCGGTGGAGTGGCATGCCCACTCAAGTGCGCAGTGACTGTTTGGTCAGCCTGCTCAGGCTGCACAAAACAGTCATGCGCTCTGTCCTGTTCACAATTCTGGCTGCATTACAGCCTGCATGGAGATCATGCCCACAACTCCAGCCCCTGGTTGAACGCCTCGTCCCAGCGCCAATGACCAATCCCAATGCTGCATTGAAGCGTTGTGATTGACTTAGGGGAGGGAGCCTGGCTGCCTACTTCCTGTTCCTGGAAGAGGACTCAGGAGAGCAGGAGCAACGAAGACACAGGACCCGGCCTCGAGGTAAGATTTCTCTCATTTAAATATTTACAACCCTCACTCACCCCCCCCGCGTTCACGCCCCATCTAGTGTCCCTTCAAGCATTTCCCACCTCCCAGCTGACCGTCCAGGAGAAGGCATTACCATCACCATCACACTCCAACTGATCACACACTCTAATGACCCAATGGTGACCATGGAACACCTTAACTTCCAGATATGGACCAACCCTAACCCCATCCTCTGCGGCACCCTCCTCTTAAGGCCCCCGGGGCCATGGACATACATTCTCCAATACCATTGTAAACCTCATTGCACACCAGGATCTCCCATCCACCAATGACATCCTACTCGATGAACTCAAGTTCCACCTGGACAACCCCAGTGACCAGAACACAACCCCCTCCTAGGGTAGCTCAACAACATCAGACTCAAGCAGCTAGTCACCGCAGCAAGCCAAATAGCAGGACACACGGCCGAGCTCGTCTGCTCTGCCAGCAGGACCTTAAACTACAGCCACACCACGGGACTCTCCTGGACCGACCATCATTGTATACATCAGGTCTTCCCCATGCCCACCATACACAACCGCCATCATTGCCCCCCTCGCAGCTGGATCAAGGCCACCACAGTACATCTTGTCAACTCCTTCTCACCACTACTCTGCCAAAGCTTACAGATGATGACACTGCAGTGCGCATCGACCACTGATGGATCTCCATCAGCGCCGACAACCGGGCACCTCTTAAGAATGGCACTGAGTCAGTATCTTACCCTGCTGATGGCAGGCGTAAGGTTGATACAGTGCCACAGGGATATGCTGTCCCCACGCATTGATGGAGTTGCGTCATGGTTGCTACATGACTGCAGCAATGCGTGACTTTAGCGCAGACAGATACATCAGGATACCAGACATATCTGTCATTACTTGTGTCATAGAGCACTGTCCTGTAAATACAGCACATCCGGGGTAGTAAAAAGTGCTGCAACGCTGTCTTGTCGCAGTGCTGCAACACTTTTCTCGAGTGAGGTTCAGAAATGCCACTATCTTATTGATGGTGCGCAGTTCTGCCCTGTAGTTTTGTCACAGGGCAGTGCAGCAACATTGCTTGCAGCGCGGTCCAGCAACAAAACCTTCTGAAATGAGTGCCCAAGGGTTGTCTCCATTTTTAAGACCTGCAATTTTCTGTGCTTAAAAAGCGGTCTCTACTGCAGTAAGAGGCAGTTTATTGGTCCTCCAAACTTAAAGAATACCCTTGTAAATATCGCAAATCTTTATAATGGACGTTTTCTCCGGAAAAGTGAGCTTAGCAGCAGCTTATACATAAGGTGGTAAAAATCTTGCCACAAAACCGTCGGAAAACTGCCACTAATGCGGTGGTAACTTCTTGTACATATGCCCCACAGTGTTTTCCTGTACAGTGATAGATGCCTGGGCTGTTCAATGTCTTCTGTTCCTCATCATTACATTACATCCAGGGTGTGTGGTCCAATTTCCATTGTACATGGTGGAATGTCTGTATGCTTTGCAATTTCCTATGTCAATGCAATCATATGCTGTACATCATGTCACGAAATGTGGTGCTGTTCTGTTGTTTGTACATGAAAATTATGAATAAAAAGTTTAAAAAAATGAAATGGACAATATACCTTTGGCATAAATTGCGGACCTAATCACATCACAAAGTGATTCGAAAAAAGTCTAATATAAGGCAGAAAACACATTAAGTCTGTCAACTCCCCTATATGCTTAACCTTGGCTAAGGTCACTACAAAAGCCCCTTGAAGGTCAAACATGCTCCAAAGGCTCCAATGGAGCTTTTCGTAAAGCTTCTAAAACAGATTCCAGGTTGGAAAGGCATTCCTAAATTTAGGCCTCAGAATTACTATACCTAAAAATAATAAGAGAACTACACGGAGCATAAAAGCACTAATGACTGCACCTTTGTAATCTATGCTTTCAAATACACCATCCCTTTGCAAAACCATCCTGCAAAAATTGAAGGATGATTTCGGGAACACTTAGGAGAAACTCTATCAACATTGCACTTTGAGAATGGTAGTTGCCATGCCCATCTTCTAAATTCTGTACTTGAAGCTTGGGAAACCTAATTGTTTTTCAACTCGAGGTGGTTGTCAAGTATTGCTCCTCCTCCTCCTGCCACTGTAAGCATTGCAGAAAATCGAAGGGTCAAATTCGACACTGATCTTTCTTTCTTGACAAAAGCCTTGGATATTGCAGGAATGTGTTTTAGACTCATAAAAGAACATTTCTCTACTTCTTACCTTTATCAGCAACACAAATTGGAGCTTTTGCCCTTATCTCTTCAATATTGGATTACTGTAACAGCCTCTATGCTGGCAGTATGTCTTATTCATAAATTGTAGATGGTACAGAATGCAGCAGCTACACTGGTTCTACAACTTCCCAGTAGGAGCTCTGCTTCTTGCACTCCCCATAGTTTGAACACACTTCCAATCCATGAATGCATTCTGTTTAAACTACTTTTGCTCGTCTATAGAGAATATAAAAAAAAGGATCCAAATACCTTAAAGACCGGTAATGCCACTATCTACCACAGCGGAGCCTAACATCATCCGCAGAGGACCTTCCGAGACCTCCTTCTTTCCACCTAAAATCTTGTTCTGTAAAGTCCTTTGCAGTTCTAAGCTCTAAAGCATGACGTTTTTTCATGCATTTTACTGAATCTGAAGCAAATTATAACCCCTTCGCTGCTAGGCCTATGCCCCCCCCCCGTGCTAAGCCTTTCTTTGGCTACTTGGGGTAGTGCATGCTTAGGCCCCCGTAACTTTTTGACCACATAAGGTATCCATGCCAAATTTGCGCCCTTTTCTTCCAACATCATTGGGATTTCAAAGGTACCCATGGTTTGTGAATTTCCCTGGAGTGGTCCCAGAAATTAGCCAAAATACAGCTAAATTTTGGTTTTTGGGGGAAAATGGGGGAAAAAGGGCTGCAAATGAAAGTGTCTGGATTTTGCCCTGCAAATGGTATCAAAAAGGGATTGTGTAGGTGAAATCACAATTTTCCTAGCTTTTAGGGAATGACAGACTTTTGTCAGAAATCCAACATTTTTTACACAGTTTTTGCATTTTTCTGGAACATAGCCTATTTTTGCTATTTTTTGTACTTTCAACCTCCTTCCAGTTAAGGGTAGAAATAGGTATGAAATCAAAAATGGATCCGGGACATCTATACATTTTAGAAAAGTAGACACAATTCTGAATTCAGCAAAGGGTCATTTTTGTAGATCCATCAAGGTTTCTATATAGAAACTAACAGTTAAATATAGGGAAAATTGGAAATTAGTTGAAAAAAACAGCCTTTTGTGTCAACGTTTTCACCAGTAACTTCTTCTATTTATGACAGCTCTTTGAAAGCAATATGCCGTTACATCCACTGGACTTTACTGGTTGTGGGAATATATAGGACTTGCCAGTTCACCAAGAACCTGACAAACCCAGAGTCAAAAACTGAGCAACAATTTGCAAGGACATTTAGTATGTACCGGTTATATAGCAATTATTGTGGGAAAATGTATACATGGAAAAATCGGTATAAAAAACACCTATGTATTTCTGAAATGTGAACAAAATATAGAGTTTAGAAACAGTAGATATTTGCACATTTCTGAAATTGGGAATACTCATACTAGCATGAAAGTTATCCGTCATTTTTCAAAATGACTTATTTTTTACACAATGTCTTTCATTTGGAAGGCAGAAATGCATCGAAAGTCAATAGGTAATAACAGTTGCTTTACAAATATGAATTACCTAAGAATCCCGATAAAAATGGTACTTGACTTGTGTGGGTAGGCATAGTGCCCACAACAGGAAATGGCTCAATACCCAACGTGAACACACCACATTTTCACAATGAAAAATTAGCCTTTTTTGCAAAGTGCCAAGTGCCTAGCTGTAGTTTTTGAACCCTAACTCTGCCAGCACCTAGGGAAACTTAGCAAACCTATACATTTTTGAAAGCTAGACACCGAGAGGAATCTAGGATGGGGTGACTTGACTACCTCTCACCAGGTTATGTTACCCAGAATCCTTTGCAAACCTAGAATTTTGTCCAAAAAAACAAATTTCTGTGGTGGAAAGTTCTGGAATCTGTGTGGATCCACAGATTTCTACCCAGATTTCTACCCACCTTGCATTCCCCAAAGTCTTCCGAGAAAAATGGTACCTCACTTGTGTGGGTAGGCCTAGTGCCCGCGACAGGAAACGGCGCAAAACGCAACGTGAACACATCCAAATTTCACAGTGAAAATGACCCTTTTTTTGGCTAAGTGCTCAGCTGTATTTTTTTAACCCTAGCTCTGCCGGCACCTAGGGAAACCTAGAAAACCTATACAGTTTTGAAAACTAGACACCCAGGGAAATCCCGGATGGGGTAACTTGACTGCCTCCCACCAGGTTCTGTTACCTAGAATCCCTTTCAAAACAAATAAATTGTCAAAAAAGCCACTTTTTCCCCACATTTCTGTAGTGGAAACTTCTCGAATCTGCATGGATCCACAAATTTCTATCCACCCCGCGTTCCCCCAAAGTCTTTCGAGAAAAGTGGTACCTTACTTGTGCGGGTCAGCCTAGTGCCCGTGACAGGAAACAGTGCAAAACCCAACGAGGACAAACCTCAATTTTGCAGTGAAAAATGACCCTTTTTTGGCAAAGTGCCTAGATGTAGTTTTTTAACCATAGCTCTGCCAGCACCTAGGGAAACCTAGCAAACCTATACAATTTTTAAAAGTAGACAACCAGGGAAATGAAGGATGGGGTGACTTGAAAGCCTCCCACCAGGGTCTGTTACCCAGACTCCTTTGCAAACCTAAAAAATTGTCAAAAAAACACATTTCCCCACATTTCCGTGGTGGAAAGTTCTGGAATCTGCGTGGATCCACAAATTTATACCCACCCTGCATTCCTCAAAGTCTTTTAAGAAAAATGGTACCTCACTTGTGTGGGTCGGCCTAGTGGCCGTGACAGGAAATAGCGCAAACACACCTCAATTTTGCAGTGAAAAATTACCCTTTTTTGGAAATGTGCCTAGCTGTAGTTTTTTAACCATAGCTCTGCCAGCACCTAGGGAAACCTAGCAAACCTATGGATTTTTTGAAAGTAGACACCCAGGGAAATCCAGGATGGAGTGACTTGACTGCCTCCCACCAGGTTCTGTTACCCAGAATTTCTTGCAAACCTAAATCATTGTCAAAAAAGCCACTTTTTCCCCACATTTCTGTGGTGGAAAGTACTGGAATCTGCATGGATCCACAAATTTCTACCCACCCCGCGTTCCCCAAAGTCTTTCATGAAAAGTGGTACCACACTTGTGTGGGTCGGCCTAGTGCCCGTGACAGGAAACGGTGCAAAACACAGCGTGGACACACCTCAATTTTGCAGTGAAAAATGACAATTTTTGGGCAAAGTGCCTAGCTGTAGTTTTTCTAACCCTAGCTCTGCCGGCACCTAGGGAAACCTCGTAAACCTATATATTGTTGAAAAATAGACACCCAGGGGAATCCAGGATGGGGTGTCTTGACTGCCTCCGACCAGGTTCTGTTACCCAGAATCTCTTGCAAACCTAAAAAATTGTCCAAAAAAACTAATTGTCCCAACATTTCTGTGGTGTAAAGTTCTGCAATCGGCGTGGATCCCCAAATTTCCACCCACCCCGCGTTTCCCAAAGTCTTTTGAGAAAAATGGTATGTTACTTGTGTGGGTCGGCCTAGTGCCTGCGACAGGAAACGGCGCAAACCCAGCGTGGCAAAGTGCATAGCTGTAGTTTGTGAACCATAGCTCTGCCAGCACCTAGGGATACCTAGCAAACCTATACAATTTTGAAAACTAGATAACCAGGGAAGTAAAGGATGGGGTGACTTGACTGCCTCCCACCAGGGTCTGTTACCCAGAATCCTTTGCAAACCTAAAAAATTGTCAACAAAAACACATTTTCCCCACATTTCTGTTGGGGAAAGGTCCTGGAATCTGCATGGATTCACAAATGTACACCCACCCCACGTTTCCCAAAGTCTTTCAAGAAGAATGGTACCTCACTTGTGTGGGTCGGCCTAGTGCCCGCAACAGGAAATGGCGCAAAACGCAGCGTGGACACACCTCAATTTTGCAGTGAACATTTTTTGTTTTTGGCAAAATGCCTAGCTGTAGATTTTGAACCCTAGCTCTGCCGGCACCTAGGGAAACCTAGCAAACCTATACATTTTTGAAAACTAGACACCAAGGGGAATTTAGGATGGGGTGACTTGACTGCATCACACCAGTTTCTGTTACCCAGAATCCCTTGCAAACCAAATAAATTGTCAAAAAAACATATTTTCCTCAAATTTTGTGGTAGAAGGTTCGGGAATCTGCGTGGATCCACACATTTCCACATTTCCCAAAGTCTTTCAAGAAAAAGGATAGCTCACTTGTGTGGGTTGGCCTGGTGCCCGTGACAGGAAATGGCGCAAAACGCAGTGTGGACACACCTCAATTTCACAGTGAAAAATGACCCTTTTTTGGCAAAGTGCCTAGCTGTAGTTTTTGAACCATAGCTCTGCCGGCACCTAGGGAAACCTAGCAAACCTTTACATTTTTCAAAACTAGACACCCAGGGGAATGCAGGCTGGGGGGTCTTGACTGCCTCTCACCAGGTTCTGTCACCCAGAATCCCTTGCAAACCAAAAAAGTTGTCCCAAAAACATTTTCCTAACATTTCTGTGGCCCAAATTGTACAGTGGAGACTTCAAAATTATCTATAGCAAAACTATCTGGTTTTGAGGGGGCACCTGAGATTTTGGCCCCGGGATTGGTGCTCATCTTGGGAAAGTACCATACCCAAACATTCCTGAAAACTAGACACCCCGGGGAGTCCAATGAGATATAGTTTGCGTGGATCCCCCAATGTTTTCCTACCCAGAATGCCATGCAAACCTCAAATTTAGCTGAAAAAAACACATTTTCTACATATTTTTGTGTAGAATCACTGTGCACAAATATCCTACCACCCAGCTTTCCCCTTGTTCTCCCAAGTTAATGATATCTCACTTGTGTGGGTGGGCCAAAGGCCTGTGGCTAGGAAGAGCACAAAACATAGGGAGTATAGCAGAGAGAATTCGAAGCGCTACATTCTTTTAAAAATAAGTTTTTAGCCAATTCTGCTTTGGACACTCACACAAGTGAGGTACCATTTTACTCGGGAGAACAAGGGGAACGCTGGGTGATAGGACATTTGTGCCGGCATGGTGATTCCACACAAAAATATGTGGAAAATGTGTATTTATGAACTAAATTTGAGATTTGCATAGCATTCTGGGTAGGAAAACATTGGGGGATCCACGCAAGCCATACCTCATTGGACTTCCCCGGGTGTCTAGTTTTCAGAAATGTTTGGTACTTTCCTAAGATGTCCGCCGAGCCCAGGGCTAAAATCTCAGGTGTCCCTCCCCCAAACCCAGGTTGTTTTGCTACAGGTAATTTTGAAGTCTCCACGGTACACTTTGGGCCATTTCCTGTTGCAGCCACTATTCCTACCCACACAAGTGAGGTACCATTTATATTGGGAGACCTGGGGGAACGCTGAGTGGGAGGAAATTTGTGGATCCACACAGATTCCAGATCTTTCCCACACAGAAATTTGGGAAAAAAGTGAATTTTTCTGCAAGATTTGAGGTTTGCAGGGGATTCAGGGTAGGAGAATGTTGGGGGACCCACGCAAGTCATACCCCGATGGACTCCCCCGGGAGTCTAGTTTCCAGAAATATGTGAGTTTGGTAGGTTTCCCTAGATGGCTGCCGAGCCCTGGGCCAAAAACTCATGGGACCCCCATGCAAAACCAGGTTCGTTTGTGATAAGTAATTTTGATGTTGACTCAATAGGTTTTGGGACCTTGCCTGTCACGGGTGCTTGCCCCACCCAGACAAGTGAGAAACCATTTTTATCAGGAGACCTGGGGGAACGCTGGGTGGGAGGAAATTTGTAGATTAAAGCATTGAGAAAAAAGTAAATTTTTCAGCGAAATTTGAGGTTTGCTGAGGATTCTGGGTAGGAGAATGATGGGGGACCCACGCGATGTGTGGGTTACGTAGGTTTTCCTAGATGGCCGCCAAGCCCCAGGCCAAAAACTCCCCATGCAAAACCAGGTTGGGCCAAAAACTCATGGGACCCCCCATGCAAAACCAGGTTGGTTTGGGATAGGTAATTTTGATATAACTTCAATAGGTTCTGGGCCCTTCCCTGCTGCGGGTACTTGGCTCACCCATACAAGTGAGGTACCATTTCTATTGGGATACTTGGAGAAATGCTGCGGGGTTAGAAATGTGTTGTTACTTTCTGCAGTATGAACATTTGGGCCCAATAATACATGGTAAATGTCATAGTCACATTTTGAGGTTTGCAGGACATTATGGGTAAGATAACTTGTTGGGATCCACAAGAGAGAAATCACCATGCACTCCCATGAGTTTTTAGTTTACGACAAAAACCACAGTTGCTAGCTTACTCTTAGATGAAATGTACAGCTTGGCAGAGAGACAAAACAGACAAAGATTAAAGAAATTTCCCCAAGCACACACACATACTGGTTGGATTTGGTACGAGGGCAAGTGATCGTTCAGTATATAAAATTTTATTAACAGAGATTTCACAAAAATGGAATGCACTGTCAATAATTGAAAGGACAAAAAACTGAACCAGTGACTAGCAGCTAGTGAGCTGTAAAGCCATTTCAAGGCACTAACCTCTTTACAGGCCATTCACACACCTTTCATACATGATACACACAAGACCATTCACGCCACCAGGCACAAAACCAATACATTACAACATTTACTAAAAAGAACGAGGTACACCCTGCTTGACAAAAACAGAAAGAACACATTTTTATGCACACCACCTATTCCTCAAGCACACATACATACTGGTTGGATTTGGCATGATGGTGAGTGATGGTTCAGTATATACAGTTGTGCTAACAATAGATTTCACAAAAATGAAATGCACTGTTAATTGAAAGGACGAGAAACTGAACCAATGACACATAGCTCGTGAGCTGTAAAGCCACAACAAGGTACCAACCTCTTTACAGGCCATTCATACACCTTTCATACGTGTGACACATACAAAACAATTCACAACGCCAGCTCCGGGCCCAGCACATTACAACACTCACACCAGCAGAGAGCGCCGTTCAAGGGCCCATCACTTTCACACGCCAACATTCCTGACACAGCAACCACACCAGCTCATGGATTGCGTAGAGTGGCGTTTGGCTAGCAGAGTGTGTAGTGAACAGCATCTAGTCACTACTCACATACCGCCAGCCAAGCGCCAGTACACGCACACCACACTGCCAGCCAAGTGCCAGTCCACACACACCGCCAGCCAAGCGCCAATCCACGCACAACACACCACCAGCCAACCGCCAGTCCACACACACCACACCGCCAGTCAAGCGCCGGTCCACGCACACCGCTAGCCAAGCACCAGTCCATGCACACCACACCGCCATCCAAGCGCCAGTCCATGCACACCACCTACCATGTGCTAGTCCACGCACACCACACTGCTAGCCAATCGCCAGTCCATGCACACCGCCAGCCAAGTGCCAGTCCACACACACCACACCACCAGCAAAGCACCAGTCCACACACACCGCCAGCCAAGCGCCAGTCTACGAAGACCACACCGCCAGCTAAGGGCCAGTCCACGCACACAGCCAGCCAAACGCCAGTCCAAACACACCGCCAGCCAAGCGCCAGAACAAATACACTGCCAGCCAAGCACCAGTCAAAGCACACCGCCAGCCAAGCGCCAGACCGCGCACACCGCCAGACAAGCACCACTCCACACACACCGCCATCACATTTAGGATTTTTTAAATATAAATAAGACACCACAAACAAATTGCAAATAGATAAAAATCTACTAACACAAAATCTGAAACTAAATACACTACACAAATGCCAACCTTGAAACAGAACAAAAAATATTAAACAAGAGAGGCCAGGCAGTTCACTTTACCACTCATGGATGCTCCCAAAAATTATTTTGCATGTGGTACATTCTAAAACAAGCAGGCACACACAGCCCAGGGTTAGAAGGACACTCGGGGTAGTACATACGAGTCTCCTTCCGCATGCCTCTTCGCCAACAGACTCTACATCTTCTACTGGGGAAGTCTTTTGAGGGTGTGGAAGGAATGTGATCAGGAAAGTGGCGATCTTTCGAACTAGCAACATCCTCCACCACACCAACTCTAGGAACACTTGCCTGTTCCACTAAAACAAGGCTGCCTATTACAGACTCCTGAAACTTAGCAAAAGTCATCTTTGATTCAGGACAAGAATCCTGGAACACAACAAAAGCATTAAAGGATGCCAATTGGAAAAGATGGATAGCCAATTTCTTGTACCAAATGTAAGCCTTACGAAGAGCAGCGTAAGGTTCCAACCTCTGATCTACTATGTCAACACCACCCATGTGCCCATTACAGTCTAAAATTCACAGATTTGTGCGCTTCAGCAACCTGACCCGAAACAGTCACAGGTGCAGTGCTTTCATCATGGATGGTAGTCAGCATGTAGACATCTCTCCTGTCTGAAATCTTCACAGCTAGAAGCTCCTCACAACGCAACGCACTGTACTGTCCCCGCACAAGCTTTTGACAAACAAGTTCTTTTGGGAAAACTTTACGATTAGAGCGTATTGTGCCACAAGCAACAGTGTCCACTTTGGCCAATTTCCTGACAACAGCACACCAGTGTAGATGTTATCTACATATAAATGGTGGCCTTTGTTGAAAAATCCTCTACCAAGTTCCCACACAAGCTTCTGAGTCACTCCAAAAGTGGACGGACAACCAGGGGGGTTAATCCTGGATTCCTTACCAGTGTACACCCTGAAATTAGAGACATATCCAGTCCTACTGTTGCACAGCTTCAGGGGCGGCCTTAGGCATGTGCAAGCTGTGCACCTGCACAGGGCCACCAAACCCCAGGGTGTAGAAAATGAGCCCGCATTGCTATCGATGCCCAGGCTGCTGGCGCAAGACGCCTCTTAGTTCCCATTCTGAATAGTTATCAAATAAAGAGACGGGCGCTGGATGCAGGAATCAAGAACAGAGTTTAATTCTCATGAGGAGAGCCAGTCATTTCAGACACGAAGCAAGGTGTCATCGGGAGGTGCTCTAACAAGTGAGCTGAGACTCAACCTTTTATACCTTACAAAACACTTGGCATTACAGTCACAGCATTGTGAAACGAAGGAAAGATAACCCTATAATCCTCGTGTCAATCCCACCCCACATGTGTTCACAATAGGGACCCTTGACCTGCTGATAAGAGGGGAGGGCAATCACGCAGCTGAGTGTCTCATCAACAGTTTAGGATGTGCGCGCCTAATCATAGCCAGGGGGTGGGGTGGCCAGGATCAATAGTGGGTCCTTTGAAGAGGAGTGACTTCATACAATAAGGGCAGTAAACGGTATCTCCTGGCTTAGGCGATGGCCTCGGACATGTGTGGTCAGCCGGACTCGGGGGAAGGGGTCATCAAAGGAGTGGTATTCATGCCGCGTGGACAATCGAGCGCGGAGGGAAGGCTGGTCAACAGAGGGGCATTCATGGAAGGAAAGGAGGTGTTGGTCAGGCGCGGTCGTGGTTCTCAAGGACAGGGTCTTGCAGAGGAAGAAGGTTTACGGCCTGCTCATGTGAGGAGAAGGGAGGGGGAGCCAGGGTGGACACGGGGACAGAGTCACATAGAGAGAGAGAGAGAGATCTTATGACCCGTACATGAGAGAGCGGGGGCAGTCAGGTGCAGCTGGGGAGGGCTATGTCAGCTAAGGCGAAGGATGCCTCCTCAAGAGGGAATGGGGGGTTTTGTGTGGGTCAAGCAGGAGGGTTGCCTTTCGCAGCAGGGTCGCGCAGAGGGAGAGGGTTTCATGGTCTATGCATGAGAGAGGGGGTGTAAGATACGCGCAGGAGGGAAGCCGGGGATTCCAATGGGTAAAAAGGCCATGGTGCCTAGAATGGCTGTGCATATGCATATAGGTATGGGCTCTTACTGGCAGAGTGATACGGTCAATAGTTTATGGTATTCATGGTGCTCACAGGGAGAGGAGTGGGAGAAGAAGGGAAATGAGTGCTGTTTATGTACATCAATTTCTTCAATTCCCACAAGGGGCCACCACACCAATATATATCCTTAATATAATAATCCTCTGAGGATGGGTACATATTTCCGTGGCGGCCCCTGGCAGGGATTTGGTAGCCTCCGGCTCTGTTCCACTTCCAAACACCCTGACCCGCCCCTCTTCACTGGCCTCCATGCTCCGCCCCGCACGGACCCCCTCTTCCGGGGCCCCCTACCTACGCTCCCTGCCCAGGGATGCCATAAGCCTAGAGCCGCCCCTGACAGCTTATGCAGGTTAATTCCACAGCGTGCCCTCTTACTAGGAATGCATTGCCTTAAAACCAAGCGGCCCTTACACAACACCAAAGACTCATCCACTGCAATTTCTGTCCCTGGTGCATAGATCTCAGAAAATCAATCAAGTGACCAATGAATGGCCGAATCTTAACCCCTTTGCAGCGGCCGCGATTTCGCGGCAGTGCGGCACTTCTGCAAAATGGGCGGGGCCGCGTCAGCCATTGGCCGATGGCAGCACTAACGAGGTATTGGTCCCATCGGCCAACGGTTAATGGCAGCACGCACGGGGTTAAAAAGACGGTCACCATCAGGGTGATCTTGTGGCAACGCTAAATCATTATTGACAAAATGCATCACCTGAAGCAGAAGAAAATACCTGTCATGACTCATGACTGCCGGAAATATAGCAGTTGCCATCAAGGGACTAGTAGACCAATAAGAAGACATTGGTGGCTTCCTTAGCAAGCCCATCAAAAAAGTTAAACCCAAGAACTTGTTCATCTCTTCCAGATTTGTGGGAGTCCACCCGGTAGCTCTAGAGAGGGGCTTAAGGCTTGCACTGTTGTCCCTCAAAAACTGTTCGGCATACAAATTAGCCTGCTCAACAATCACTGCCAAAAACACATCGTCCATAAACAACTGAAAAAAATGTATTGGCAAAAAGTTTTCAGTATTCACTCTACACCCTGGAACACCAGTAAAGTATGGCAATGCCGGTTGCACCATGCCGTGGGCAACTCAGAGGTTAGCACTTTCAACGGAAAGCCTTGCAGCCCAGATGCCACTCGCTGCACTATACCAACGGGAAGCCTTGCTGCCCCAGGCTGCAGCCCAGATGCCTCTTGCTGCACTATCAGCACATCAATGTCCTCCTCTAACACAGGCACTTCATCCACACTAAGAGTATCTTCATCCGCACTGAGAGTAGCTTCATCATCCGATGATGCCATGTGGAGAGAAAACTTACTGCCTGAATCTTCCCCTGCCTCCTCTGCCTCTGAACCATGGTCAGAGGAAAACTCTAAAAGCATACCAACAACCTGCTGAGCAGTAATCCTGTGGCTAGACATTATCCTTTCTAAGAAAGGAGACTGCACAAACAAGTCAACAACAACCAACACTGTGCAAAATAAGTAAGTAAAAAAAATGTGTGCCTTTATCACAAAGATCAATATACTCAAAAACTATACGATTCACTTGCAAGAAACCTCTACACTCAACAGCACCTACTCTGCAGAGAGACAGCAAAAACGTTATCCCACTAGAAAGAAAAAAAAAAACAATTACTCACAAAACAACAAAATACACATTGAGCATAAGCACAAATGCCAAAAAAAATTTTACACTCAAAAAACAGAAGCCAAACATACCTCAAGTATTACACCATGTGCAAAAAACACATTCATGCTGAGAAATGAAAAACATTTACATTGTATAAAAAAAGACTCCTACAACTACACAACAACTACACAAACAGCAGAACCAAAAGTAACTAAAGCGCAACCTGGAACAGTCGAAACAGCAAAAGCTTTCAACTAGAACAAAAAGGGAGAAAAAAAGCATTACAATTGCAATTCACAAGAAATAAAAGAATTAACATTATAACACACTACGTCACTACCCAATTGGTCAATCTGCCAGATGGGCCTTCAAATAGGGCTGTGCAAAAATGGGGGGTGAACTTGTCCAAAGGATCAGGTGACCTTGTCTGAGGGCGGGCCAGAAAACAGCAGACAGAAATATGCCCCCCTTGCAAAAGAAATAAATCTCTGGTGCCTAGTAGGGTTTTCCGGCTCCCCATCCTCCTGCCTAGAGCAAAAAGGCCAAAAGAAAAGGGGCAGATCTGTGCCCAGGAGGGGCAGAAAAAAACATTACCCACATTTATAACAAAAATATGCCCCCTGGGAGTGACCCTTGCCCAAGAGGCCGCTTCCATTTTAATTTCAAATAACTCCCTGGTGTCTAGTGGGGTATTCTGCCCCCCCCCCGCCTGGGGGACAAAAGGCCAAATACACAGGCCTATATGTCCTCGAGAGACAGAATACACATAAAAAAAGGCCCATGGAAGTGACCAAAACAACAAGGCAAAAAGTCCCATGGGGGGCAGAAAAGACTTTTAAAAAATGTGCCCCTAAGGAATTGACTCTTGCCCAAGGGGTTGCTTCCTTCAGATAATAGAAGGACTCCCTGGTGTCTAGTGGGGTATTCTGCCCCCCCCCCACTGGGGGCAGAAAGGCCACATACACGGGCCGAACTGCCCCCAGTGGGGCAGAACACACATTGAACCAAAATTAGGGCCTGGAAGCGACCCTTCCCCAAGGGTTGGCTTCTGTTTTTTTAAATAAAAAATCCCTTGCTCTGTTGGACTTTTCTGCCCCCCCTGGGGCCAGAAACACCAAAATACCAAGGCGATCTGGCCTGGGGGGGGTGCAGAAAAGTCTTTGATTAATGTGTCCCCTTTAGGAAGTGACCCTTGCCCAAGGAGTCGTTTCCTTTCACACTAAAAAACATCCCTGGTGCCTAGCGGGGCATTCCTGCAGCACAATCACAAGGCTGTGCGTGATTGTGCTGCAGGAATGCCCTGTATTGAGACATCAGAGGAGAGGAAATACTCTTTCCTTTTCCCCGATGCCTCAATACATTAAAAAATCCCCCCGCCCCAACGGAGCACACCAATTTGCCTGCTCCTCCTGGATGCGCTGGAAACAAATGGTTTTCAGCGCATCCAGCGCGTCCTGATGATGTCGACGCGCGCTGTGTGCGCTGCCATCATGGGGAAGCGTGGGGGCATCAGGGGTGGCAGCGGAAACTCTTCCGCTGCCATACCCTATGTGGGGGCAAGATCAATGCCCAAAGGGGGAGCGCCAGCGCTTCCCCCAGGGGCTGTGCTCATGACGCAGTGGTTCCGTCATGAGCACCGCCCCACAGCTGCTCATGAGGGAACCGCTCCGTCATGAGCATCGAAGGGGTCAAAAGGTAATTAAAAATTTGGTTATTTTCAGACTCTTTGTGCCATTTTCTAATTTTGGGACAGCTGCATACCTTTCTGGATCAGTGGCAATTTTCCAGTATAGCGCCATGATGCTCCTTGGGGTGGCAGCTGCAGTTTATAAATACTTTTCATTCATTCATTCATAAAATTTGCAACAGAAAAAGAAATACCAAACCTTCTAATCCATTTTATTTCAATTTCCACACTATCAACCTTAACGCTGAAAAACTGATAGGGTCAAACGAGATTGAAGGGCTGCAGCACCATCTTGATCAGTAGAGAGTACAGGTGTGTATGAATTATTGGAAAAAGAAAAACTGAGAAACCACATTGGAGGAAACCAAATCATGAAAAAACTATTTTAAGAAAAGACAATTTTAAGGAATTTCAAATAAATTGAACATTAAAGGAAACATTTAAAAGTAAAGATGATTGTAAGGAAAATTGCATAAAACGTGAGTGGAGTTTAGGACTATTGAGGTGTTATTGGATGGGTAATGTTTAGGGGGTATGAGGGATTTTTAGTGTCCATGAATGGGTGGAGTTCAGGGGTAGAAAAGCTTATATTAGGGTTGAGGCATGGGTGGAGGTTAGGGGTGGTTGGGGATATTTAGTGGAGTTTTGGGGTCATGAAGGGTCTTTAGAGCTTATAGATGAGTGGACATTAGGAGTGATGAGATGTTTTTAGGGTTCATGATTAGGCAGAGCCTTTACAACTGGCAAGTGTGTTTAAGGTTAAATGGTGGGTTGAGGTCATGATAGGTAAAGAGGTATTAGGGTTCAGAGTGGAAAGGGGTTTTTAAGGTTATAGAGATGGGTTGAGTTTAATATAGAAAGTGGGTATTAGAATTCAGGTGTGAGTAGAGTTTAGGGGGGTAAAAAGGTTTTTAGGGGCCATGGTTGGGTGGTGTTTCCGGGTGGCCAGGTTTAATAGGGTTCATGGATGGGCAGAGTTTGGGGGTTGTAAAGTATCAGCGATGGGTAGAGTTTAGGCTAAGAAAGGGTTTTGGTATTCTATATTGGGTGCAGCTTAGAGGTAGGCAGGGGTTTTATAGTGCACTGATGGGTAGAGAGTAGGGGCAGAAAGTGCTTTTAGGGTTCAGTGATGGTGGTAATTTTGGGGTCAGGTATTGGTGAACTTTAGCTGCAGCGAGCGGTTTTATGTTCAAAGGATGAATGTAGTTTAAGGGTAGAAAGTGCTTTCAGGGATGGGTGTAGTTTTGGTGCTGTGTGGCAGGGATGGATGGTGTTTAGGTATTATGTGGGGTCAGGATGAATGGTGTTAAGGGGTAGTGAGGGATCACAGAACAAAAAGCCTCTGAAGCTATTGTTTTGCAATGTTACAGGTATAAATCTGAAATGAGGTCTGAATGAGGTCCCCTGAAGTAAAGTTCTGAAATAAATACCTCCAACAAAACTGTTTCTGAAAGTAAGACCTTCACCATTTCATTTACAGCTTAAAAAGTAAGCACAAGAAAACCAATTTCAAGCAAAACAAAATGTTTAGTGCCATTCAGCGGAAAAGTTCCATTAAATAGTTTAGGTAAAATGGTTTCTCAGTAATGGTATTCCATTAAATAGTTTTTCTATGAAATCACATGCAGCTGATCAAACCAATGCTTTCTGGGCCAAAATGGACAAATCAATATTACATTTGAATCCTCCCTCCAGATTTTTACAATTAAATGAGAAATTGGAAGAAGGGGAGGAAATGAATACAACAGGATCTTTGGCCAACGACATGTCAATGCATCCAGTTTCAGAGTCATATAATGTTGAAATCTTGAAACAAAAATGTGGCAGAAGGGCTTTCTGGTGAACTGCAAACAAGTCTATTTCTGGTTTGCCTAAACTCTGACAAATCCCTTAAACCCTTCCATGCTCATGACGGAACGGGTCCGTCATGAGCATCGGTCGTGCTGTGCTTATGACGGAACCGTTCCGTCATGACCACGCCCATTTTAATTAGGGCTCAGCACACGGGGGAATCGCGGCGCACAGAAGGGATTAAATAACCTGATTCAAAAGCTTCAAATTCTGAAATAAATTAAACACTTTGTTTTGGGAATCCACTAGGTGATTGTTTTTCCATCTTATATGAATCCGCTCAAGGTAACAAGATGCCCTTCTGCCCAGCTGTCAATCCCCAAGCCACCTGTGTCTGAGTCAATGAACCTGTGTCAAATTGCCTTGTTCTATAAAACATTGTAATTAAATTGTCTGTCCTGATCACAATGTCGCAACCTCAAAGATCCTCCTAAAGGCACTGAAGGGGTTTCTAAATTACCATTAGCTTCCTCGAGTTTGATGAGTGAAAATCTTGATAGACCGATCACAGACCTTGGGTTGTTATCAAATCACATATACTCCCCATTCTCTCTTGATGGCATCTGTGGCCACTGTCTCTAATGGTTCCAGTGCTTTACTGTAAAGCTACCTTTTGGTGTTTAGTCACTGTAGGACCATGCCAAAATTAAATTCTTGCATGCACCATTTTTAAATACTAGGCACCCTACATGTGAGCTACAAGGCATAGATAGGGTTGACTTATTCAATATTTTACAGTAGAGTTCTTTCCTGACAAAAAGGGGGTTTATAGGGTGGCCTGCAGTTTTAAAAGCTGTTGGAGTCAGGATACACAGGTAGGCCTGAAACCATTTATGTATTTATTTATTTTGTAGAGGTTTTTTATAGCTTGAACTAGACCCGAGAAATCAGGTATCAGAGCGCTTTACATGAGCACCAGCTTCAATACAGATGGACACACTCATTCTTTCTTACCATGTTTCCTTTGTCAGCATAGTAGATGGCACACCTTACGCTGAACTCCACAAGTGACATTTAACCTTTCCATACCATTCATTTATTCCCTGCACAATATGCTATTGCTTTCTGGGAAGCAAAATATGCCAAGTAGGAGTTAGTCAATGTCGCCATATTTTAGGGGTCAGAGCTCATACATTAGGGACTGGACAGCAGTGCCTTAATGGCCAGAGCTTAAAGCTAGCATCATGAGTAAAGAAAAATGAGGGGTGACCAGGCAAAAAAAGTAAGGGTCGGCAAAAATTGCAGAGTTTCACTTTGCGGAATTGCACAGCATTACATAACAAGCATTGGCAAAGCCAATTGGTCTCGCCAATGGTTTGTAGCCACGCTGCACAGCGTCCCCAATGCTGTGCAGCATAGCTAAAGTAAAATGTAAAAAAACTTTCCGAGCCTGCCAGCCTCATTGTGTAGGCACCATTCATGTTCATGGACGAAATGACATGGAAACTTTCTGTTTTTAGATATTGATTAAAGTAAGATTGGTAATCAAAAATAAAACATGCAAAACCTTTTTTTAATACTTTTTAAAGTGATCAGGGAAATAGAAACAACAGGGAGAGCAAGGGCTGAAGCAACATGGGGAAGGCAGGGGAACACAGCAGCAACACGGGGAAAGGCAGACGGACACCAAAGCAACAGGAGGATTGCAGAGACATAAAAGCAAGATGGTGAGGGCAGGGCACACAGAATCAACAAGGGGAGGGCGAGGTAGACACAAACGTAACAAGGGGAGGGCAGGGGGCACTGAACCAACAAGGTGAAGGGCTGGGTGCATGGAGGCCACAAGGGTAAAGAGTGAGGTACAGTTACAGCATGCAAAAGCACATGGTTACACGCAACATAGAGGATGTCCAGGGAGAAGCTGTGAAGACAGACGACAGCATGAGAAGGGTGAAGAAGTACATGAGGGGGATGTCCCGAAAACACCTGAACTTTCTGTGAGTGTTTACACAAAAGAACAAGCTGCGAAGGTCAGGAATGCATCACATCTCCCAGTGCTTGAAGCATATAAAGGTGTCCTGTCGCACCGTGATCTCCGGGAAACTGATGCGAAAGCCATGGAGCCTAGGAGCCATGTTTAGAGCAAAGATGTATGGTAGCAGCAGTAAGTGGCCGGTTCGACATTCCTGGAGCCAGCGCTGTAAACGGAAACTGGTCTAGAGTATAGGGGCCTGTTAGACCTGGCATCATTGGCGTGGGTCTCCCTTCCTCTTTTGGCTTCCTATCTTTTATATTGGCTAGATTTAGATGCTCTGGGCACTGTGCCACTCCTAATCAGTGCCACAGCATGAATGCCCCCTGTGTAAATATGACTGTATGAATTGGGATAACCATAATGCCTAGGTCTGTGTAGCATGTTCTAATAGCGAGTTACCCTCCATTTCACTGTTTACTATTGTGAAGCCATCTCATACACCGGAATGGGCAGGCTGAGGTTTACCTTTCATAATCCTATCTGACCCCAGGAACCTGATAGGAAATTAGAATTTGATATGTTTAAGCCCAGGACAGTGAGATACACCTTTTTAGTAAGGACCATTTATATAAACCATGTTTGAAAATGTCTCTTCTGTAAACAATGTATTTTCTTGCCTAAGCTTTCCTGTAGGCTTTGCTAGTATGTGTATTGGCTGTCTGGTTTTGGAGCAGCAGAGCCAGCTGGGTCAAACTTGGCTGGAGAGAGAGATCGGCATGCAGAGCATGGGGAGGGGTGACTCTTTGATCTGAGCAGGGCCGTGCCTGGCAAGGTGAATGATGGCTCCACCTCCCACGGGGCATTTGATAGCAGACCCCCTCATTCTGAAAGGGCAGGATGTCACCTCGTAACCCAAGTGCTCCCCAACCCCACTGAACTGGTTCTGGCTGGAGTCAGTGATTTGTGACTTTAGAGAACAAAGACTTTTTAGGTATAAAATTCTGCGCTGAAACCTTTTTCAAGTGTGTTCCTTCTGGATGTCAAGACGAAACTCTGTCCGAGTGAACAGAGTAAAGGGCTTTAAAACTTCCACCAAGCTTGCTGAAGAACCTACCAGAGGGCCTGAATCGAGAGCGCCTCCTGCTGAAGTCTCAGGGACAATAGACTTCACCCCGTCAGCCGTCGGAGTTCCTGTGCGAGGAATTCTACTTGCAGGTGAGGCCTCCGTCGAGTAATCTGGAGCCTCTAGTTCTACTGTGAGGAACGCAGACTGGTAACCCTACCCTGGATCTGTGTGGGCAGCTGCAGCTAAGAGAGAGCTGCCACCGTTGAGAGCCCGCCTTAATTTGAACCTTTAGAACCTTTGCTTGATCTGTGTGGGTCGCTGCAGCTAAGAGAGAGCTGCCGCCGCTGAGAGCCCGCCTTAATTTGAACCTTCAGAACCTTTGCTGAATATGTGTGGGACGCCACAGCTAAGCGAGAGCTGGAGCCGCTGAGTGCCCACAGTTGAGCCAGCCTGGTCAAGATTATCCTTTGTCCTGTGGGCCGCCACAGCTAAGAGAGAGCTCCTGCCGCTGAGTGCCCGCACCTTGGCCAACATTGCATCATTGTGAATTGTCCTGTGGGCCACCGCAGCTAAGGGAGAGCTGCTACAGCTGGGTGCCCGTACCATGGCCAACTTTGCAGCATCGTGATTTGTCCTGTGGACCGCCGCAGCTAAGAGAGAGCTGATGCCGCTGAGTGCCCGCACCCTTGCCAACTTTGCATCATCGTGATTTGTCCTGTGGGCCGCCTCAGCTAAGAGAGAGCTGCTGACGCTGTGTGCCCGCACCCGTGTCAACTTTGCGCCATCGAGATTTGTCCTGTGGGCGACCGCAGCTAAGAGAGAGCTGCTGCCGCTGAGTGCCCGCACCCTTGCCAACTTTGCCTCATCGTGATTTGTCCTGTGGACCGCCGCAGCTAAGAGAGAGCTGATGCTGCTGTGTGCCCGCATCTTGCTCACCATCATCAAAGATTGTCGCTATCGGCTCTTGGGCCACTGCAGCTACGAGACAGCTGCAGCCGCTGGGAGCCCACATGTCCCTGAGTGCCTGAATCATTGTGGGTGCACGCTGCGGACCACTGCAGCCA
Source organism: Lissotriton vulgaris (assembly GCF_964263255.1). NCBI lineage: Eukaryota > Metazoa > Chordata > Amphibia > Caudata > Salamandridae > Lissotriton > Lissotriton vulgaris. Next base: position 357,665,093 of record NC_141689.1, on the reverse strand, counting down.
AGACTTGTGGTCGGTGGGAGTCTTCCTTTCACCGTCTCTGCTTCAGTGAGAAGCTGCGTGCTGTGTCTCCTTCCAACGGCAGGTACCTGGTGCATGAAGGGTCGCGTAGGCCCTGGCCTTGAACTCAGTCAGCGCCATGATCTGGTGGTTACGTTAGTGCATTCTGAAGTCCCTACTGATTTACATGCATTGTGGCTTGTTAAAACACTTTGAGAGCACCCGGGTCTGCAAAGGTTTTGTGGGAGACTTCGCCAGAGGTGGGCAGGGTCCCCAGCAGAGAAGTGGTGGGACAAGGGTAAGCCGAGGGAGTTCCAGAGAGGGTCCCAAAGTAATTCCCAAGAGAACCAAGCAATGGTGTCCCTGCCTCCCCCAGAGAAGAAGCCAGTGTCCCCGACAGGTAGGCCTGTCCAGAGGTGGCCACTCACTTGTTTCAAGTGTGGTCAAATGGGCTACCGGTTTTATGATCCCCAGTGCCCCCCTCGTGCACCACCCCGTGCACCACCCCGCCAAATTGCCAGTGTTGCCCTGGGGGGGTGAAGGTAGAGGTCCAAGGTGGGTGGGATCCCATAGAGTTAACCCTTGTCTCGCTAGGAAACTTTGAGAAGGTCCCTAGCTCCACACTGCCTAATACACTAAGAAGTACCAGCAGTGGGTGACCATCAGTGGCCATAGGGAGGAAGCTCTCAGAGACACCGGAGCTAGTGTGACTGCTATCAGCTCCAGGTTGGTGTCCAAAGAGCAGGTTGTCCCCCATGCATTCTGCCCCGTAGTGTCAGCAGACAACTCAGAGAGCCAGTGTGAGGTGGCTCAGGTTCCCCTCGAGTGGGGGGGATCTCGGGAACTCTTCAAGTGGCTGTGAGGCCCGCCATGCCTGTAGACTGTCTGTTTGGCAATGATCTAGAAAACTCCCCATGGGCTACGGTGGAGAGAAAGTCCCATTCGGAAATGTTGGGCCTGCCTGAGTGGGCGTTTGTGACCACTCGGTCCATAACAGCTCAGAAGGATGTTCAGGGGGGCCTGGAGCCTGAATGTATGGCCTAGGCCCCTGGCTTAAAGAGAAGGGGTAAGGGGCGCAGGAAACTGGCCCTGCGGTTCCCACGATCCCAGAGGGAGCAGACCCTGAGGGGGATGCCCTGGAAACTACAGGGGAACAAGTGGCTGAACTGGGGGACCTACCATAGCAGACCTGTTGGCAGCAGGAAATGGGGGCCCTCCAGGGAGGAATTTTGCAAGCAACAGAGAACCTGCCCTTCTCTTGAGGGGGTGCGGTGACAAGCTGCTACCCAGGCAGCAGGTGACCAGACAGGGTCACATTGGATCTATTGGGAGAATGACCTCCTTTACAGCGAGCCTAAGGTTTCTGAGCCTGGGTCAGCCTATGTGCTGGTGGTACCCCAGCGCTTCAGAACCTTTCTACTGGGGTTGGCTCATGATGTGCCATTGGCTGGACATCTTGGGCAGACCAAGACTTTTGAGAGGCTGGTCACCCACTACTATTGGCCCCAGATGCGCAGGAGCTCAGATGCTCGCTGCAGGACGTGTGAAACTTGCCAGGCAAGTAAGAAGAGTGGGGGGAAGATTAAGGCCCCACTACAGCCATTTACCATTGTGAGCACCCCATTTGAGAGAGTGGGCATTGATATTGTGGAGCCTCTGGATCCCAAGACAGCCATGGGCAACAGGTTCCTCCTGGTCTTGGTGGACCATGCCACCAGGTGCCCTGAGGCCATCCTGCTCAGGAAAGTGACGGCCCTGTGGTGGGACAGGAACTGATGGGGATTTTCTCCCACGTTGGATTCTCCAAAGAGGTGGTGTCCAATAAGGGAACTCATTTGATCTCCAAGTACATTAAGTCTCTGTGGGAGGAGTGTGGGGTAACGTATACGTTCACCACTCCTTACCGCCCCCAGGGTAATGGGCTGGTTGAGAGATTCAACTGGACCCTTCAGGGCATGATTATGGGCCTAGGTGAGCCCATGAGGTGTAAGTGGGATGTCCTCTTGCCATGCCTGTTGTTTGCTTACCGTGAGGTGCCACAGAACTCCTTAGGGTTCAGTCCCTTAGTGCTGCTCTATGATCACCCGATAAGAGGGCCTCTGAGTCTGGTCAAGGAAGGCTGGGAGCAAACCACCAGGAAACCTCCCCAGGATGTGTCTAGTTACATGCTGGCTTTCAGAAACCAGACTCTGCGTTTCAGGAAATTTGCTGAGGAAAACCTGGAAGCCAGCCAGGAAGAGATGAAACGCTGGCACAATCAGAATGTCACTCTGATCGAGTCTCAGCATGGACAAAAGGTTTGAGTCATGTCCCCAGTGGAGCCCTGGGTGCTCCAGGATAGGTGGACCGGCCCCTTTGAGGTGGTGGAGTGCAAGAGTCCAATTACATACGTGGTGGACTTGCAATCTCCCAGGAACCCCTTGCATGTTAACTGCCTGAAGCCCCACTTTGAGAGGTCTGAAGTGGGCATACTTCTGGCCACAGATGCTGGGACGGAGGAGAAGAGCGAACCCCTTCCTGACCTCTTATGTGCAGTGCAGCGACTCTCCACCACATTGACTCCTGAGCAGCAGGGTGATTGTCACTAACTGTTGGGACAATTCAGTGATCTGTTCTCCCTGGTGCCTACTTTCACTGTTTGGTGTGCCAATGACGTGGACACTGGGAACAGTCCTCCCATTAAGCACAAGGCTTAACGAGTGACTGACCGGGTAAGGGCCTACATTAAGGAGGAGGTTACCAAAATGTTTGCCCTTGGTGTGATTGAGTCCTCTAGCAGCCCTTGGTCGAGCCCAGTGGTCCTGGTCCCAAAAGCTGCAGAGCCTGGTGCCACCCCAGAACTTCAGTTCTGTGTGGACTATCGGGCCTCAATTCAGTCACGAAGACTGACGTTCACCCCATCCCCAGAGCTGATGAGCTCATAGATCGGTTGGGGGCTGCAAAATAACTCAGCACATTCAATTTGACGTCTGGGTATTGGCAGATCGCCTTGACCGAGAGAGCAAAGGAGAGGTCAGCAATCTCCACACCCGATGGGCACTACCAGTTCCTGGTGATCTCCTAGTATGATGTAACTTTCCAGTGCTGTTTGTGCTGTGTGTGTGTGTATGAAGGAGCGTTAACTGCTCTGCATGTGCTGTACTTATGCTGTTTGTTTGCATGAGTGTGAAGGAAGCATGCATTGCTGCTATAACTGTGCTGTCTGTCTGCTGGACTGGCAAAGCAAAACAATAAATAATTTCTTTCAATTTTCAATGCATGTATGCAGTAAAGAATGCAATATGTTATAATTCAATGTTATTCTGAGATGTAAAATAGTCCCTCATGTACTGCACGGTAAGCAAAATGATACACAAACAACCAACAGTATGGCATGGCATGGAAATAGTCCTTGAACCCCTCCAAATATTTAAAAAGAAAAGGCAGCAATAGCTATACAATCAGGCCAGATTTTAAAATTTAACAGAATACTCATCAACACCAGAATAGTTGATGAGGTAGTTGGGCCACGATTGTGCAGGCCTTTATATGTGAATGTGATGAGTTTGAAGAGTGCATGTTTGTGAACAAGGAGCCAGTAGAGGACTTTGAGGTCCTGGGTAATGTGGGTGTATGGTGGAAGCCTGAGTTTGAGTCTGGCTGCTAAGGTTTGAATAGTCTGAAGTCTTCTTGTCAGTTAGGTGTCAATTACAACTTAGAGTATTTTTCCATAGTCTAGTAGGCTGGTGATGAGGGCCTGAGTGACGGTCCTCCATGTGTTGATTGGGAGTCATTTGCACATTTTCTTGAGCATTTTGAGGGTGTGGAAAGTTGAGGTGGACATTACATTCAGTTGGCTGGGTAATTGTAAGATGGTCACAGATCATTCTTTGCTTGGGTTGCTGGATAAAGGGTGGGTTAAAGTTGTGCCGACCACCCAGTGGAGTTCCATAGTACTGTGTCTCTTCTGAAGAGTATAATCTCTGTGTTGTCTGTTTTGAGTTTGAGACAGTTGGTTTTAACCTATCTTGTGACTTCAGACAGGCAGAAGGTTATGTTGATCCGGGTGCCTGGTGTTTTGTTGGAGAAGGAGAGGATGAGCTGGGTGTTGTCTGAATAGGAGAAGATGTTGATTCTATGGGTGCGGATGCTGTTGGCAACGGGGTCATGCATGGGGCTAAGTGATGATCCCTGGGGTCAGATGAGGTTGGTGGAAGATGAGGTGAAGGGAGTCAAGCTGGTTGACCGGGTCCTATATGTTAAGAAGGAGCAGATCGAGTGGATCGCAGGCCTTTGCTGGCTTAGTTGAGGCATTGGATGAGAATGAGGTGCAAGACGGTGTGGAAAGCAGCAGATAGGTCCAGAAAGAAGGGGGTGGTCTCCCCTGTCCATAGATAGTCAGATGGCATCTGTGGTGGCTATGAGGACAGTCTCAGTGCTACTGGTGGGCTTGAATGCAGTTAGGTGGTGTCAAGGAGGTGGTTGTCATTGAGGTGGGTAGTTATCTGTCTGTTGATGATGTTCCCTAAGATCTTTGCTGTGTATGGTAGTAGGGAGATTAGACAGGAGTTGGCTAACATCACCGGGTCTTCTGAAGGTTTTTTCAGAAGGGGAAGTAATGTGACATGCTTCCAAGTGATTGCGGAGGTGGTTGTGTCAATGGATTTGTTTACTCGAAGGGTTATGTCTGCAACAATGGGGTGCCTTAGCGAAGATGTTTTGCAGGCAGAGGTCCAAAGGATTCTACAATGTATGGACTGCATGCACAAAAATCAGGTGTTATGGGTAACTGGCGCTCATATAGTGTATAACATACAAATCTTAGCTCTTCGAATTATCTGGCTGGTGCATCCAAGTTATTAGGGGGTAACACCCTCCCCCACTAATTTTCAACAAGAGTTGAAAAGTACAAGTCACACAAGGTCCCGGAGCACACAGAAAGTACAATGCAAAATTGCAAAAATATCAATTCAAATTCTTGACTCCACAGTATTGTTGTATAACATAAAGGTCTTTTATTCCACAAAGTCCACTCCTTGCACCAACGCATTTCGCCTAGGTTCAAGACACCTACGGCTTCGTCAAGGCTGGAAATAATGCAAAGAACTTATATTTGTAATCATTTCTTACATTTTTTGGGTTATTAAAACCAACCACCAATTTAACAGGCAGACCGTGTCAGGACTGTAAACCACCTAAGTGCCATGCAATCATACATGCTACTAATCAGAGCATTAGTTTAGCGTGAATTTGAACAGTTAAAGTCAGTTATAGACAATATAATTTTAAATATTGAAACACGTTCGAATATTGGTGTCTAATAGTATTTCATAGACCCATGATGTACCATCAAAAATATTCTTTGTACAACTCAAGTGCTCGTGAAAGAAAACAAAAAGCATCAAAATGATGCCAGTACCTTCACAATGTCAGGATGTGCCCTGAAATCCAAAAAATTATAGAAATCTAAAAAGTTCCGGATCAAATATTCAAGTGGCATGTCAGTAAGGATCTGGTGTGAAGATATAACTGGAAAAAATGTCCTACCTTGACATGTGTCCCCTCCTGTGTGAATAACGTTGTCTGTCTGATATCAAAAATATTTAAGGAGTCACGATATTTTCCAAGAATAAGTCATGTCCAAAATTAATGGCTCAATGTAAATTTCTGATACCACATACAGAGATAATGTATTCTGTATGACTGTACTTAATATAATGGGGTTACGTACGCTTACCTCCAATAATAGAGGCAGGGTAAAGAAGTCCAAAACTTGCTAGGGATCAGGTACCCGTAGTGGTTTGTATCCCAAAGGTCCGAAAACATAAGTATCCCTGCGAACCCAAATATAGATAAGAGTTTAGCCAATATCCCATCAATAAGTAAAAGGCTGATAGAGTCTACCCGTATTTGTCAATAAGTACTCTATCCGATTCTTACAGTGTCCGGTTGCGGCTGCTGCTCAATCCGCGGCGTCCTGCCCGTGTACAGGCAAGCGTGCACGGCTTCCGTGTATGTGCCGCAATATACGAAGACGTAGAGGTAAAAAGAGGACAAGTCTCTAGTGTTGAAATATGTCCGCCATGTTGGTATCACGTCAGCAGCATAGCTAGTGTATGTGCGTGAGTATAAACGGAGGACCATATTGTGGTGTGCACGAGCGGTCGCCATTACAGAACGGAGCAGAATACTATACATACACAAGTTTTCACAGATCAAGTGCTAGAAATCAGACCGTATGGACTGCATGGTTGATCTGATTTTTTTCTGCATGGCTGATGAGGTTTCTTCCGAGGTGATGGTGGGCCAAGTAGTCAGGGTGGTTTTCTTTGGGTTGGTCTCGATGGGCAGGAGGACTAGCTACAGGAGATGTGATGTCCTTCACAATGGTGAAAAAGTCCTTAATGCCATTGGTGCTGTTTTCAATACAATTGGTGAGAGTGGCTCTTTTGGTGACTCTGATTCATTGATGGTGCTGTATAGGGACATACCTGTATATGCTCTTTTCTGTGCCAGCATGACTCTGCCTCCATCTGCATTCAAGCTGCTTGCAGTGCATTTGGTGGCTCTGAGCTCTCCTGTATTTCAACTTGCATGTGCCCTGGTAGTCTCAGAGTGAACTCAAGGTGTCTTTTCAGGAGTTGAGCCAAGTGTTGAAGATGTTGAAGATCGAGTGCAATTGTTATGGTGTTGCAGGAGGTGGTTTTGGAGATTTGGAGACTGGCCCCACAGCAGTGACCGATGGCATTGAACAAGGGTACGGTTGATCCAGGTGTGGGGAGTTGACTCATTTGCTGTGATTTTGTTGAAGATGGTGAAGATGTGTTCCAGTAGGTATCCATTTGCTCGGTGAGTCTGAGCGTTATCATGTATTCTAGGAGGTTGGTTGTGTTGGGGTCAGTATGGTCCTCCAAGTAGTAGTTGAGGTTGCTGAGGAGGATGAAAGCACTGGAGTGGAGTGCTGGGGGGTGATAAAATCCACAACGGTGCTGGTGAAGATAGGCCCAAGTTCTGGGAGGTCAGTAAATGAGTGTATTGCTCAGAGTCTAGTTGTTGGTGATGTGCAGTTTGGAGGTCATGTGCCCCATGCTCTTGTTTGTATTCATGATGGTAGTGGTAGTGCAGTGGATGTGCTCTTTAAAATTATTGCAATTTCTCCTCCGGTTCTGTTCACCCTGTCCTGTCTTAAGATCTTGTTTCCTGGTGGCGATGTCGGGAGCTGATATAGCTCTAAATATAGTTATAGATCGACAATAGGTAGGATCACTGTGGAGAAAATAAACAACAAGAAGCAGTACAAGGCAGTAATATGCAGTAGAAAAAGTCAGAATCTGTTGCACTGCAAGCTACGCAATGTTGTAGTGCAACAGTTTCTGTACTGTACAGTTTTGCACTGCATCAAAGTATTACTAACAAGGCAGAGTGATTTATAAATATCACCTGAACCCAGAGATAGGAATATAGGACCATAATACACGTTACTCTTTGTACTGTATTCTTCGATATTACCATTTCAATTATTGCATTTAATATGCTTTAGAACGTTTTTCATTTATTATTCAATGTTTGCCTGAGACTGCAGATGTGCCTGTCAATGTTCTGAGTAATGTGTATTTTTGCTGGGAATGGTATGCTAATATTTAAAATGTGCTTTGCAACAATGTGTACTATTATAAGCTAAATTTTGAATGTAAAGCACATTGTAAGGAAATTAAAAACATGCATTCTAAAATATGTTCTAAAATGTGTTTGTCTCTTATATTGAGAATATAGAGTAGGTTTAGCATGACAGATATAAAGAAAGGAAAAAAAGTGCAACACCTTGCTGACATGGTACTGTATTTACAATGTTTATTGGTAGATGAGTGAATCAAGGATGGGCCTTGTTAGAAGGTGGTTCTGACACTCTGAGCCGCCCGGATTTTTCGCTTTCTGAGCACCTATTTGTTGAGCTTTTACTGTGGGAGAGCCTCATAAATTGGGACTCACTCACAGTGAACTAATGACAAGAGAGAATGCATGTGGATTTTACTGGTGTCCCCTAGCTTTACTAGGCTGCTGCGCTGCAGCTGGAGTAAGGGGCACCGGGCTGGTTACATGTAGACACATGTGTTCATGCGTGCGCACACGTGTATGGGCTGCTCAGGTGAGATTCCTGGTGTGCGCAGCCCAGGAGCAGACACAAAGTGAATGGTGTGGCAGGACTTATGCAGAAGTGGGTGGTGACATGGAGTAGGCTTTATACAGTGGGAAGAAATATGCCAGGGAAAGTCATTGTGCTTTACAGTGTTTATTCGATTATTGTCTTATGAGGATAGGGAGAACATGGGCTAGTTTTACTTTCCTAGGGCCTACAAATTCCAGACACACACCAAAGTCCACTGTAACCGATGTGAGACTAAGTATTCTACAGAGTCCAAGGTCATATTGTACTGCTTTTGGGTCATCCAGAAATGTTATATTTCTCTGAGTCAGCTCATAACCAGGGCCTGGCTGGGGGCTGACCCCAGCAGGCTGGATGAATGACCTTTCTTCCAAGAGCGAAGACCTCCTCTCCAAGCAGAGAAGATGGGTGGAGCTATAGGCTAATGTATAAGCAGCTGTCACCGGTTGCCAGGCACCAGGCCGCAGAAGGGAGAAGTTAGCGCGGCAGAAGGGGCTTTCAGAGATCATATGGCAGGAGACCCCTGGACGACGCCATCTTGAACCAACCCAGAGGCCTGGGCAGGAAGGAGGGAGCAGAAGCAGTGAAGTATTGTGTCGCTGTTTGATGGGACAAACAGAAACTTCCATCCAAGCCCGTCCCCAAACTTTAAAAAGTGTTTGCACAGGAAGAGAAGTTCTCTCTGGGGTGTGGTCTGCTGAGGCAGAGGGTGCTGGAGCCTGGCGCAATGGGCAGTTGAAAGGAGGAACCCCCTGACTGTCCCAGGATCCTGAACAGCAGCAGGAGAAGAGTCCAGGACCAGTGTGCAGAAGCAAGGGCGTCTGCGCAGGGAGAAGAGAGGCCCAGGAGGAGAGCCAGGTGAAAGGCTGGCGCAGGGAGCCAGTGAATCCACCCTCTGTGAGACCCAGAGGGCAAAGGAGAGTGCTCCCAGTGGCAGGGGTGCCACCAGGAGCAAGAGGAGGTGAAAAGGGCTCAAACGGCAGCCTGGTGGCCGAGATATGCCCCCAGAAGGTATGTGACCTTTAACCTCCAAGAAGACCGATGACGAAGCGTGTGAGGCTCCAGGCCAATATTAAATGGGCTAATGGGCTCCTGGGGTGGGTCAGGTCCCGGGGGCTGTCCCCAGAAGAAGTGAAGTCGGGGTGCGTGGTCACGCACCCCGTAAAGGTGCCCCCACGGGGTGCCAAGAGCCCACCCTGGCCCGCCGAAAATTAAACCGGGGAGTGCCGTTGTGCTCTCTGTGAAGATTAGGGGGAAGGGCCCGGGATCCCAACTCCGGACCCTGTGTAAGGAGGAGGAGGCGGGGAGCATCGTCGTGCTCTGTGCAAAGTGGTCTCTGGGGGCCTGAGTTCCTATTTCTGGGCCCCAAAGCCAAGCTGGGGAGCGCCGCCAGACTACCCGTGGGGATTTCCCCCACACGGTGGCAGAAGCTCACCCTGGCCCCTAGTGAAGAAGCACAAGACTGTGAAGAGGGGCACGGGACCCCATCTCTGGGCCCTGAGGAAGCGCAAGTCAGAGAGCGTCAGCGTGCTCCCCGTGAAGAGGAGGAGGGGCCCGAAGACTCCATCTCTAGGCCCCGAAGTGGAGGAAGGACGGGGAGTGCTGTCGCACTCTGCCGCGGCTACCAGGAGGAGGGGGGAGTGCTGTTGCACTCCCCCAAGGCAAGCGGGACCAGCGCAAGCCTTCAGGTCTGCTTGGCAGAGTGGGCAGACCAGAAATGCGGTGCCGGTTCTAGCAGCAGCACACAAGGGTCCTGGCCATTCGGGGACCCGGAGAGAGCCACCGGGGGTGGGCTCCCCAGGTGGCTCTCCATCGAGGTGGCAATTCAGGGACCCGGGTGGGACCAGGCCCCGTGAAAAGAAGAGTGGCCGGGAGTGGGCTCCCTCAGCTGCGATGTATCCCCTGGGGGTCTGGGTGGGACCAGGCCTCCCACCGGCGAGCGGGATGCGGCGAAGCAGCTAGTGGTGTGATCCCGACTCTCCCCGACGCAGCGGAGGAGCCGCTACTAGAAAATGCACAACAACGCGGAGAATCGCCCCATAATGCCTTGCAGGCCTGGGTAGGCTTGCAAGGGAAAAACAGCGTTTTCTCTGGTTGTGGTGGCCCCAGGAGGACGGGGTCACCACCAAATGAGTGCCAAGGTGCAGGGGAAGCTGCAGGAGCAACGCAGTCTCCCGCAGCACAAAAAATGAAAAGTCCCTCCCTAAGTCTCATGGGAACCGAAAAAAATAACCCCTCTAGGGCTCAGACAGCATTTTAACACCCCCTGGGTTGAAACTTCGTTCAACAGCTGGGGGTGTAAGGAGAAGTGCACTAAGGGATGAAGGACTGAGCTGGGGATGGCTGGAGGAGGGCATGCCCTGGAGGTGAAGAGGTGTAATTACACTAGACCTGCATTTACTAATGTTATTTCTTTTTAGTGGGACTGCAGGTCAGATGTGTAATGTGAAGTACCTGTGTAAGGTGATGCCATACGCCAAATGGGGTTATGTTGCTCAGACATTCCTGCTAGGGGGTCTGGCTGTATATGCGTAATCCTGTGATTTAATCTGTGATGTCATTAGGGGCTGTAATTGCAATGCATTCTAATGATCCAAAAATATGATGCGTACTGCCATTCTAAAGTGATGCTTAAACATGTATTCTTGCCGCTGCGCTTAGGTGAAGAACACAGACTGTTAGCCCTTAAGATGTAGAGGTGTATACTTCATGGTCCAACACTCCAAAGGGACAGGACACCACAAAGGCGATTAAGTCTAAAAATACCTCCCTTTGGGGTATTATATCAGCATGCCAACCATACATTCACCACACAAATACCACTCAAATTCTATGAGTCCGTTAATCAAGTGCCAGAAAGTCAATTCTTAATCCAGTTTTTAGTAAAAAAATATATATAGACATTTTATTTTTTGTGTTTAATAAATGTACTCTTACTTTTATAAGCAAAGTACAGACTGGACAATCAATTATTGAGTGTTATTGCTGCGCAACTGTAATGGCGATTAATAGCCCACACCATCTGCCTTGAGTAAGCCTCCGACTGCTCTGCAACGCTACCCTCTGAGAGTCAGGTGCTACAATTGGGTTTTTGGTTCCCAGTAAAGAACAAATGTACCCATGTTATTTGTTCAGACCTCACAGGGTGCAGAGCAGGACTATCGACGGGGAAATATCGCGGGACAAAAATATCGCCGCAGAAATATCGTTTGGATGAAATATCGACCACAAAAATATAGATGACAAGAATATCGACCGACAGGTAAGTAATATCGATTACAAAAATATTGTTGTAATAAATATTGTTTACAAAAATATAGTTTACTAAAATATCGATTTTTTAATAATGCTATGTATTTTAGTGTTTTTAGGAAGAATTATTTGTAATTTTATTATATGTTTTAGAATTTTTCTACTTATTAATTTTTTTTTAAGTTTCATTTTGCGTTATTAGTTATGTAGCGGGTTGTGGGTTTATAGGGGAATAGGGTGGGAAGTAATTTAATTATGTAAAAATTAATTTATTAATTAATGTGTTAATGTATTAATTAATTATAGTTTAATAATTAGTTGTTAATTAATTTCAATTAGCTAATTAATAATTATGTTAATTGTTGAATTTATTTTAGGTGTGTGTTGTGGTGTTCATATATGTAAATGGTGTGAACGGTGGTAAGGAATAATTTTTTATCGATTAATTATCAAATAGTTTAAAATTAATTACTATTAATTATTTAGTAATTATTATTATGTTTCTTATATAGCGCCTGAATCGACCCCCGAAGGGGTATCTCCGCACTTGCCTTGGGAACCCGTCCTGGCTTTTCCCTGTGAGATAGCCCCTACAGGGCATCCCCAAGGTGAAGGACAGGCACCCCGCCGCGGGGGGGCCGTTGTGGAGATTAGAGATTAGTGAAGATTAGTGAAGATTAGTGAAGTAGTGTGGCTCACTGGTTAGAGGCGGCAGACCCGAGAGCAGAGGACGGCCCGGGACCAGGGTTCGATTCCCGGCGCGGCAGGTTTCTGGACCAGGGTCAGCGGACTCGATAATTCTCTCGCCTCGGTGCCCACTCTGATCAGCGATCACACTCGGCAACTCTGGGCATTAGCTTGCCTCATCTTCACTAACGGCCCCACCAGACCGCCGGGGATGCCTGGTCTCACCCTGGAGATACCCATTAAGGGACCATCTCTCAGGGAAGCCAGGAAGGGTTTCGCAGCGGTCGAAGCGCGGAGATACTCCCCCGGGAGTGATTCTAGCGCTATATAAACACGCAAATTAAATTAATGCCCAGAGTTGCAGAGTGTGAACCCATGATTAGGTCAGGCACCGAAGCGAGAATTATCGGGTCCATGGACATTTGAGCTCAAGACCCTGCCGCGTCGGGAATTGAACCCTGGTCCCGGGTCTAACCTCTGCTTCAGTGTCTGCTTGCTCTATCCAGTGAGCCACACTTATCCACACCAGTGAGCTACACTCCACAATTATTAATTGTAATTGTGTAAATAATTTTAGTTGTGTATTGTGGTGTATATATGTGTAAATAGTGTGAAAGCTGGTAAATAATTAATTGTTTAATTAATAAAAAATTCATTTTAAATAATTAATTAGTAAATATTAATTGTAATTGTGTACTTAATTTTAGGTGTGTGTTGTGGTGTTTATATGTGTAAATGGTGTGAAATCTGGTAAGTAATGTGGATTTTATAGTGCTAAATTATAATTTTTTTAAATCTTTGTTAATAATAATATATTTATACTTATATATTAATTATGTTAAAATTAGAAATGAAATTTATTGAAAATGGTGATATTTTTATTTTTTATTGTTTTGGGATTTTGCGCTTTCCCTACTGTTGCACTCAATGGAGTGGGAATAGTAATTTTTACCCCTACGCTATCCAGCGCTTTCCCTTCTGTTGCACTCACTGGAGTGGGTATAGTAATTTTTACCCCTCCGCTATCCTGCGCTTTCCCTACTGTTGCACTCATTGGAGTGGAAATAGTAAATTTTACCCCTACGCTATCCAGCGCTTTCCCTACTTTTGCACTCACTGGAGTGGGAAAAGTAAATTTTACCCCTATGCTATCTAATGTTTTAACTATTAATGTTTTTATGTTATTATTAAATGTATCTATTATTTCTTTTTTATTAGTTTAATGTGTTAATTAAATATAGAATATATTAAATATTTGTATTGATTTTTAATTATTTATATATGTTTTTATTTTAATTTTATATAATTAAATAAAGATAATAGTTAATAAAATGTATTTAAGTAAATATATGTATATGTACACTTTTTTGTTTTTATATTAATTACATTGTTTATTTGTTATAATTAGTTAAAATATATATATCGATTAATTTATGTTGTTAATAATAATAATATTTAATTGATTTAATTTAAGTTATGTTATTTTTTTAAGTCGATATTTTTTACATCTATATTTTTTACATCGATATTTTTGAGTCGATATTACTGTACTTACCTTTTTAAGTATAGGGGCGATATTTTTGTTATCGATATTTTTACATCGATATTTGTTTCCTCGATATTTTAACATGGATCCGCCTCACAGATACTGCCTCGTTTTCCAACAGGTCTGCAAGGGTGCACTTGTCAAGTGTGCTGATCAATACTCTGAGAGCAGCACTTACATTTGGCCTCCAACCATTGCTTACCATTGCTTGGCATTATTTACCCCTCTGTGGGATTCTTTCATGTGTGTGCCTGGGTCCTACATGCAAATGCATCTTGTCTTTGATTCTTCCATGTGCCTGATACCCTCCTGCGGTGTCATCCTGTTAGTAACTGCTCCCGAGTTGTGACTGCTCCCTACTTGCGAGACACTGCCCCCTAGCCATGGCAGCTGTATGTCTGTAACGCTCCTACCCTGTTAATACTCTGACTGTGACCCCTCCCTGTGCCCCTAAGTACTCCCTGTAAGTGAAAGCTCCCTATCAGGCAGTGACTGTTTCTTTTAATTGTTCCCAGTGAACGCCTGTACTTGTTCCCTGCTTGTGTGTGCTCCTCTTCCCTCTCATAGAGTGCTCTCTGTGTAAGTGCGTCCTTGCTCTGACTACCCCACAGTGATTGTCGCCTGCTTAGCTCGGATTAGGATTTTTCTAGCCTGAACAACCCTCGGGCATCTGCCCCTCTTCTAGAGCCTGCTGCCTGCGTAACCCTCAAGCCCGGAGCCTAAAAGGCCTTCACCCTCAGAGCCTGCTGCCTGCTGGACCCTCACTGCCAGAAACTGTTTGCTGCCTTTGGAGCCCTCTCAACCTCACCCCTTGTATTTTGCACTTGCCCAAACTCACATGTGCTTATGTTGCTCGCCCGCCCCAAAGGCGAGACCTATTGGCCATGCCAGTGCTCGTTTTAGGCTGGGTTTGATGAAGTGAATCGCCCAGAATCACAGGATGTTTGGGCTTTTTCACCAGACTCGAACTTTGGGGCATATTACCAAGCAATAGCGATAACCAAGCAATAGCGATAATTATCGCTATTGCTTGGTTAGAGACAAAAATTTACCGCTGTGCTGCAGCGATTTTTATCGCAGATAAACCTCAGTATTACCAAGGTTTATCGCAAATGCGATAAAAATCGGCCGCAATGCATGAATATCGCTGAAAAGTCAGCGATATTCATGCATTACCGAGCTAATGCTCTTAGCCATGTTATCCACCTCCCATTGGATAACATGGCTAAGAACTGCTCAGGGCAGGTGTTAGCTTTTGGAGATATTCGCGCTTAGCGCGAATATCTCCAAAAGTTGGTAATAGGAGCTAGCAATGTTAGCGACTGTTTCCAGTCGCTAACATCTTGGCACGCTCACTTTGCATGTCATTAGTGATAAATATCACTGACATGCAAAGTGGGGCCCAAGATGGTCGCTATCTCCTACTAGCTGTCGCTAACTGGTGTTAGCGACAGCTAGGTAATAGGGAGATAATTTTATCTCCGCTTTCTTGGCTTTTAAAGCCAAAAAAGCGGAGATAAACCCCCTGGTTCCCCAGCTTCAAGGACGGCTTCTCTGGCCGTTGAGACCCACCCCCCACCACCCCCCTCCTCCCAGGTGGGTCGCATCACTCTGTAAATAAAAACATTCTGCAAACGAGTCAAAAAGCCTTGAACGTGTTAAAACGCGCCACACGTGCAATTAAACTTCATAAAAAAGAACATATTATGTGTGTGTTGCGTGGTCTTTGAGAGAGGCAAAATATAACCCCTTCGCCCCATGTCTGTGAGGAACCAATCACTCAGAGTGGTCAAAGGTCAGCGGTCAGCAGTCACCAGAGATAAATAAAAGGTCACTTTCGTGTGCATTGCTTCATGAAAAGAAGCCTTCAGATTTTCTGGCACAACTACAGCTTCAAAAGCAATGAAAAAAGAGCTCTCAGACAGCCACTTACATTTTTTCGTAGACTAGTGATTCACATTATTTTCCTGTAAAAAGTAAACATCAATTTTAGTTTTCCACTTCCATTAATATTTTCTTCACTAAAAGCTGCACGTTTTGGACAGTTCAGTTTCTTGATACGGATGAGATGAGAGGAACGCAAGTATGTCCTTGACATGACTAATTATATTGAGTTACAGAATAATGGTAAATATTAAGGGGCCTATTCACAGAGTAATGTTGAGTATGTAACGGAGGCCTTCTGCAATTCACTCTTGCATGCCTCTGTGAATTGGCACCAAGACATCTTTAAAGGTAATCAAAAGTGAATACAATGGGAATATTCATATACAGTTAGGAAAAACAGAAAGGACTGTGCCTCATTTCCACTTCTACTGATAGAGAATTGGATTTTTTAGGGTTGAGTCACAAGGCATGTAAAAGTGCATAAAGGTTTGCAAAAGAGTTTGCAAAAGAGTTCTTATGTAATGCTCCTTCCCATACTCATAAATGCTTTCGTGAATAATCTCCAATGTTGTGAAAAAACTCTATTACTGACAACACCTCAAACCTAAAAAAAAAATCAAGTGTGATAAGAATATAGTGTAATTTAGTGTGAGTTCTGTTCCAGGTCCTGTTGAACATTCTGTTTATAAACAAGAAAAAAACAAAAAAGTGTACTAGTCAGTCACGCGGTCACTGATATGCAAATTAGGATGTCTTTCCTCATATAGGTCTTCTATGATTGATACGTGTAGAGCAACCTGCTGCCCTTTGATGCCTCTGAGTGCCTGTATGTCTTTTCAAAGCAAAACCAAAGCGGATGATTGACGGCGTGTTGAACATTGGAAGTACTCACCCCCAGTAAACGGATCTGGGTTTAATCCATCATCATTCTTTAGTTCACTCTGTCACCCCAGTTCAGACATGGCCATATGCAAATAAGTCTGACTTTGTGCCTCATGGGAACAGCCCAGCCCGAAATGGCAAGCCATGTCTTCCCTGGGCCGGAAACAAGCAATCTGGGACAGGTTTCTGGCTTACAAGCCGTCATCAGCCAGGCTAGCTTGAATCCAGTGGCAAAGTGAGCAAGGGACCCACATCTGGGCATACCCTGACAACTTAGAGCGAACAAAGCAAAACCAAAGGGGATGATGGACAGAGTGTTGAACATTGGAAGCACTCACCCCCAGTCAACTGATCTGGGTTTAATCCCTCATCATTCTTTAGCTCACTCTGCCACCCCAGTTCAGACATGGTCATATGCAAATCAGTCTGACCTTGTGCCTCATGGGAACAGTCCAGCCCGAACTGCCAAGCCATGTCTTCCCTGCATCGAAAACAAGCATCCTGGGACCGGTGTCTGGCTAATCAACCATCATCAGCCAAGCTAGCTTGAATCCAGTGGCAAAGTGAGTGCCCGGCACTGTTTATTAGAGAGGTAAGGGAAATAGTTAACATTTTCAACTCAAATGAAAACCTTAAGGAGATTAGAGAGAATGCCATAGTACAAAGGACAATCACGTTACTCTGATTTACGCCCATTTCAGTGGAGCATGGAACCAGTGGCGGCTGGTGACATTCAAAAGTGGTGTGGTGAGTGCCCAGTGGCGAGTCAGCTTAATGAGTGAGCCCGGCAGCCATAAGGATGGTCTGGTGTGGTGAGGGTCCTCATAAGGGTACTAAAAGCTGCAGATAATACTCTTAAAGCTTGCTTAAAAGAAACCTTTGTCAGTTTTGTGAACCCATGGAATCGTCAATTGTAAAGGTCATAAGATCCCTACAAATTGATGAACCAACATTGACAGCAGACTCTATTTCCTACGCAGTCTGGAAAAGGGCTATAAACAAGCAGGCAATACACATCTCCTATCAGATGGACTCTTGGGCTTTAAAATCGTCTACCCTCTTGCTTCCTTTGAATGAATCATACCTCCCAGAGTTATTGCAACCATATCTATCTTTTTGACAGCGTAAACGCATTGGCCCCCACAAACATTGTGTTTATGCGTCTCCGAGGCCTGTGATCCATTGCTTTTAACCAATGGGCCCCCAGTGGTGAGGAGGGGGTCTGCAGACTGTGCAATTACAGGTCCAAATCATGGCTTCATCTTTTGTGCTGCAGTCCTGTCTTAGATGCCCGAGAAGAGTTCTCCTAAAAAAACGATATCAAAAAGGGGCATTAATACATGTTTGGAGGCATCTGCACTTTGCTTTACACGAACAGTCATTCAAACGCTCGAATGGCACGGAAACTATGTGAGAGTTTTGGAAAATCGACTTTCCGCCTCTATTGCCACTCCCAGTCTGGTTCCTGCTCCTCAAAAACTTATTACAGACTATTTCACAGTATGTCCTAGTGTTTTCTCACTACACTAAGCCATACTGTTCATTTTATCTCTGATTTTAATGCATTATTTCTGTTGTTAAGGCCACTGTATAAGATTGCCTTGTCTGAATAATGTGTTTTAAATCTGATGGTCAGTTCCGCTCTGCTCTTCATGATGCAAAGATGTTACGGAGGCATCTCCATCGCAATGGTTTTAATTAACTGTGCAAAATCTAATAAATCAAATCAAATTACACATGGGGGTACGAAGGCAGCAATGGAAAGACTAGGCACCAATACAATGATCTCTCATTCTGCTGTTTGTCCAGCGCCTGGATACCCTCATGACTGACAAGTAGCGCTCTATAAATCTACTAATAGATCATAATTAGCAATTTCCCGATTCACTCTGATCCAGCAACTCAAACCATTTTCCTAAAAGGGAAACAATTCCTTTTCAGCAAATAGCTCAAGGAAGTACAAAATAATAGTATTCGACAAAATTCCAAACTGCTTACAACGCTTGCTTGGTGGTAAGACTTGAACGGCACCAGCAGCTTCGGGCGCGGCCAATCATAGCAACACATTATCTTTCCATTGTGGGAAGACACACCCTTTCGGAATGTTGTAGGAGGGAAAAGCCTGGTGCGTGCAATAGGATACAGCAATCTCAAAGCATCAAGCTCAGAATAGTCAGCGAGATAAATGCTGCAGCACCAGCCTTGCATGCGGCCTAAATCTGAGAACGAAGGTCTCGATCATGGATCAAATACAGAAAATCAAATTTTGTAAGAAGGCACAAAGACAGTTCCAAAACCATATTAAAGCATTGTTTCGTTTTCTAAACAACCACGGGCCCTCGTTTAACCCTGGGCATTTTATATCACATGCAGGAATGAACCTTTGAAAATGGAACCTTGCTGCACGAAGATTTTTTCAGTCAACATGTCAAGCAACACACGTAAATAGGCCGTTAAGCAGCCTTAACACACAGCTACGTGCCTCTGACAGCAGCGTTCATCTGATGAACCGACCACGATGGATGCAGGGAGAGGGATAGCTAGCTTGTCCTCACGGGATGACGGACCTAAGTCTCCATTCGCCAGAGAGCTACATATGCCAGTGATGCTTTACACTCTGACTGAGTATTGTCTAAATTCTGACACAATAAAAACACAGTAACTACTGCACTGCCAATTGTGACAAGGACCGCCGAAACCCACAGTGAAACAGAGCAACCGAGCATGCTCAGTGCCGCAAGTCCTGGCCAATCAGTTCCAGCTCCCTTGCTGAAAGCATCGCCAGGATTGGATTGGGCAGGTGGAATCAGCGCTCATTCTGAGTGCAGGGAGCTAACTATGAACAGATAGTGATAGGCTTCCTCTGCGCATGTCGGGCTGACCGCAGAAAGGCAGTCGGCCAACCGGACATGCACACTTTGAAGTGCAAATGTGTGTCGAGGTATGTCTAAGCCCAACCACTAATGACCAAGCAACCTGGTTCCAGCGACTCTTGGTGAACAAAAATAAAATGCATAGCACCCGCGGTTAGAAACAAACATCCACCGTAATTATAACTTACACCAAATTTGGGGGGACCAAACATAGGGGGGCAACGCCCTGACACTCCCACAAAGGAGCTGCTGCTGCATGGAATGCCAGCCAATTGCAAACTCTGCAACTTCACATATACCCCCTGTCTCCCTGGCATCTGGAAGGATCTTACCTCTAATCACGACCCAGTAGGCCCTCCCTTGGTGAACGCCAACAAACTGATAAATGTAACAATCATCCTCCGATTAAAAACCTATATTGTAATGCTCGGTCCTTCCCAAAACACGCCACATGAAATATGGGACCTCATTACAACCCATCAACCAGTATATGCTTCTTCACTGAGAATTGTTCTAATAATCTGCTTCACCCTGTATTCCCATAACCATTTCTGCGAACTACAACCTGACTAAACTGGATAGGGAGACAAAAAAGGGGGCAGAGTTGCTATAACATTCTGCAACCCAGTTAAGGATGCTTTAGTAGAAACCACTCATGATGATTGGGTAGAGCTCTGCATTTTTAACTTGGAAACTGCCTGGTGACTCATGGAAGTCTCCCTTAATATATCATCCCCCCTCGGATCAAAAATAGACTTCAGCCACCAATTAACTGAATGTCTTGCCCCTCATGTACTTGCCTGCTAGTGGAAGATTTCAACTTCCACATTGAACTAGCTTCAGGCCCAGAATCACAACTACTACTCTCCTATTTGGAGATATTGGAACTAAATCAGAAGGTAATTGGCCCCACACATATTGCCAGGCATACTTTAGACTTTATTTTTACTAATGCCTCGGACCTTCAGGTGGACTCCCCCTTTCTGTAATTTGGACAGAGGATTTCTCAATAGGCTTTCAGTTCCCTTTTAGGTTTAAAGTATTTTATTTGGAGACAATACAAACAAATGAAAACAGTTGTCTCAAAGGGTCAGTGCCATGGTATCGCTATACAGGAGCGCAACCAGCGTGCAAGGCTCTGCCATTGTGACGTCCATCAGAGCATGGCGCTGGGTGCGTATACGGCAACAACACCTGAGAAACAAACAACCCCATTCCAAACTCCCCCCATCCCCCTCCCTCCGGTCCCCCCCTGCCCTCCCTCCGTACCGTGCCAAAGTCATCTTCCCGTGACACCCTTCTCAGTTCGCCCGTCCCTCTCCCCCGACCACAGTCCCAGACTCATGGATCAGTTGGAGTCGCCTGTGACATCAATCTCAACAATCGGAGATAACGGGGGCATGTGAGTTCTCTAAATTCTGTTACTAGTAAGGAGTGGAACAGCTGCCACAGGTCATGAAACTTCTCCATCTCCCCCGCCACCATAAGCGACAACTTCTCCATCCCCAGTACATGCCACAACCTGTGCAACCAACCGTTAGTGGAGGGGAGCGTAGTGGTGCGCCAGTGTATGAGTATGTTCTGAACAGCAGAGCCCAGTGCAATCGCTATCTGCCTACCCCTGCGAGATTTTAAGGGGTACATCAGCCCGTTGGGCAAGCCCAACAGGATATACGCTGGGAAGCGAGGCAGTTCAATGTCAAAGCGTGAATCAATCTTGTCCAAGACCTCCTTCCAATAGGAGCACAGTAGGGGGCAGTCCCATAGAACTTGTGTAAGTGTGCCTATCTGCCCACATTCCCGCCAACAAGTGTTTGCAATGTTATGATTCATTTCATGCAGTCTCTCCGGTGTATAATACCAGTATGTGGATATTTTAGTGAACGTTTCGGTGAGTCCGGTGTGATACGCGGAGTGACGTGCCCGGTAGGAAATGTGATCCCATTCCGTACGACTGAGGGCCCTCCCCAGTTCTCGTTTCCAGCGTTCCCATCCCGGATTATAAATATGAAAGGAGGAAGGCTGCAGGAGCTTATATAAGTCCGAGATGAGTTTCGAGTCCGAAGTGCGCATCACAAGCCACTTCTCATAGGGCATGAGCTTTCTGTCTGCCGAGTCGCGCACCTGCGGCTGAAGGGCCCAATGACGCACTTGCATATACCGCATCCTTTCGGTCTCGGGTAGGAGGTATTCACGCCTGAGATCTTGAAACGAGATGACTCCGTCCGGGCCATACACGTGGAACAGCACGCTGCATCTTGCAGTTCGCCAGTGTGCGAAAGCTCCGGGCTCCATCCCGGGATGGAAGTCTGGGTTCCCAACCAGTGGCTTGAACGGCGAGGGGAAGGTAGTGAGATCATGCGCAACATTAGTGGCGTCCCACACTTTCAGCTGAACCCGTGTGACGAAGGATGCATACAGGTTGGGGGGACGGTGAGACCTGTGCAGGAAGGGCACCTCTTGCAAGGTCCGACCAGCAACCCCCTGGTCCTGAAAAAGCCACTGCTTATCTGACTCCCACTTACTCCACTCCACGAGATATCGTAGCTGTGCTGCCTGGATATACTTATGAAGATCCGGTATGCCCAGTCCTCCCGCTTCAGGGGCTAGTGTGGATAAGGCTCTCTTGAGTCTGGGCTTGCGGCCCTGCCAGACGAAGCGCGCAAGGTCCGCTTGTGTCTGTCGGATCCACCCTGTTGGGGGTTGGAGCGGCAGAGCGCGGAATAGATATAGCACCTGCGGAAGCAGTGTCATCTTCACTGCGGCTATTCTGCCCAGCCAAGACAGTGTTCCCTTGTTACATCGCGCTAATTCCTCTTTGATTTTCTTACCTAAGGCTGCGTAGCTGGCGGTCACCACAGTAGACAGGGAGGGTGCCAATAGTATGCCCAGGTATGGCACCAGGTCCCTAGACCAGTGCATGGGGAAAAGGCCCTGCAGTTCGGTTCTCGTGGCGGCAGTCAGCGAAACATCCAGGGCCGCAGATTTCCCCATGTTCATCCTGAAGCCAGCTACAGCGGCAAATTCCTCCAGCTCAGTGATACAACAGGGAGTGCCCTTTTTGGGTCAGCCAGCGTTAATATAATGTCGTCTGCATAGAGGCTAATGGGGGTAAACCCTGCTTGGTCCGGGTGTACCAGTCCCGGCAGGTGAGGCGCCAGGCGGGCCGCCAGGATCCCAGTGTACAATTTAAGGTCGACGTTCAAGAGGGAAATCGGCCTGTAGGAGCCGCACTGAGTCCGATCCTTCCCCGGCTTGGGGATAACCGACACCATTGCCTGAAGTAGATCCGGGGGGATAGCTCCAGGCGCGGAGAATGAGTTAAAAAGGCACGTAAGGATAGGCGCTAACTCAGGGCAGAACGTTTTATAAAAAAGGGACGTGTAACCATCCGGTCCCGGAGCTTTCCCGTGTTTGAGCCTGGAAATGGCGGTGATCACCTCCTCAGTTCGAATGTCCCGTTCCAGATGTTCCGCCTGTTCCGGGGCGAGGGGAGGAAGGTCAACCGAGTCTAGATACTCTGCTTCTGCCTGTGCTGAAGGGGGCTCACCCGTATATAGCTCGGCATAGAAACGGCGGAAGCCCTCTGGTATCTGGGTATTCTCCGTGGCAGTGACCCCTGCGGAGATCGACAGCTCCTTCACCAAGTGTTTTTGATGCGCTACTCTGAGCTTGTTTGCCAGGAGTCGGCCGCATCTATCTCCGCCCGTGTAGTACGCATGTTTCAGGCGTAACGCAGCGTATTCTGCCCTGTCCATGTCTACCGCTGACAGGAGTTTTCTTTCGGCTTTACGTTGCTTCCAGACTCTGGGAGCCCCGGTTCTTTGATGTATTCGTTCTAACTCGTGCATCTTACTAGTGAGTTCGTCCCTCTTTTGCTGCCGGGCCCTGTTCTCCGTCGAGGAGATGGCAATGAACTCACCCCGGAGCACCGCCTTCAGCGCAGCCCACTGTGTCGCCCGGGCAGTGTCGGCGTTATCATTGTGCGTCTGGTAATCGTGAATCGCCTCCTGTATGTGTTTCACCACTGCCTTCTTATGCAAAAGAGTGTCTCTAAGGCGCCACACTCCACGCGAGGGGGACGTCTGTGGTAGCCGGAAACTGCCCGTAATGGGGGCATGATCCGACAGCGAGAGGACCCCTATGTCCAAAGCTATGGCTAGGTCACAAACCGGTCCTGTGACCAGGAGATGGTCCAGTCTCGCGTAGGTCTTATGTACGTGCGAGTAATAGGAGTAGTCCCGGGCGGTAGGATGGAGGTGGAGCCAGAGATCGCGCAGATCTAGGTCGTCTAGTTGGGCCTTGCCCGACTGCAAGATCTCTCCCGTCTGAGGGTATCGCTGCGCCGATCTATCCACGGACGAATCGAAGACCATATTCAAGTCCCCTCCTATGATCATGTGTCTATCTGGGGTGGTAGCGATATCCACCAAGGCCGAGTGAAGGAACCTCTCCTGATGTTCATTGGGGCTGTATATCGAGCCAATGGTAAACACCAGACCCCCTGTTTAACCCTCTAAGCTAGGAGCCTCCCTTTCTGTTCTGCCACTTTATGTAGGACCTCCCCCTTAAAAGTTCTGGACACTAGGATCGCCACCCCTGCCGTCTTAGTGGTGTTGGAGGAGAAAAACTGCGTCGGAAATTTTGGGGACCGCATCCTCTGGCAATCCCGGGCCAAAAGGTGCGTCTCCTGCAAAAGACAGATATCAGCCTGTGTGTTTTCTAGCAGGGACAGCACTGCCCTCCTTTTGACAGGATTATTCAGTCCCTTCACATTAAGTGTGACGACCTTAAGGGCTGTCATCGATGCAGGTAAGAGTATAGCTCAATCAGCAAGACACGGTCCAGGAGGGGCAGTGCCAGTGCAAGTAGAGTGTAGAAGTAGTGTACGGTCAGAAAAAGTGCAACAGCAATACAGTACGGACCCCGTCCCTCCCCCCCAACTCCCCTTGAACTTCCCAACAACACACCCCGTGAACTGTGTCCAGACCACCCTCCCCCACCCCTCCCTCCTCCTCTCCTGCTCCCCAGCCAACATTCCCCTCATGCAAACAACCGGTTCTCCCCAACCCTCCATCCCCTACCCCCCTTGGCTCCCCTGAAACTCCAGCAACTTGTAGTCCCAGACCCGTCCCAGTGGACAGGTCTGTGGTAAATTACCTGTGTGGACGTCCAGCCAATGCTTTCTTCCCCAGCCCCCCATCCCGGACCCAAACCCGCAAGGTCAGCAAGGCTATGAAGTTCTCCCCCCGGAGCTTTTCTACGCCGTCAGTGCGACTTCTGCGACAGGAGCCGTGTCTCTGGCCACTTCGGACACCGCATTCACCATGCCGGCTCTAATGGTGGGTGAGTCAGGTCCTAAGGGGGTGGCAGGCGCTCTCCTCCTCGACACTCTTTGCCAGCCGTCCCTGGAGTTACGCCTCGGGCGTGGCGTGGTGGCATCGTCTTCCTCCGCCGTGATCCCTAGGACCTCACAGGTCTCCCGCAGTGAGCGTAGTTGGTGCATCGTGCCATTCCACCTAAAGATAAGGTGGAAGGGGTGGCCCCAGGTATAGGACGTTTCGTGCTCCCTCAAAAAATCAGTCTCTATTTTAAAAGCTTTGCGTCTCTGAAGGGTGATTGCTGACAAGTCCTGGTATAGAGCAACAGAGTGGCCGCGAATGGCAAAGGATGGTTTCTTGCGCGCTTCCGCCAGGATGCGTTCTTTCAGCGGAAAGTCTGGGAAAAAGGCCAAAATATCCGGAGGTGGTGCCGATGCACGTCTCGGCGGTCCCACCCTGTGCGCCCTCTCGATCCGGATGGGAAAATCTGCCGGCTCTCCCAGGAGTTCTCTGAACAGGTCTCGCAAGTATCCGGTCACGTCCGTGCCTTCTTCTGTGGATGGAACTCCTCGGACGCGGATGTTGTTGCGCCGAGACCTGTTTTCGAGGTCTTCGTTGTGCATTTGAAGGTCCAGGTGTTGGTCGCGGAGACGCACCACCTCCTGTTGCAGTTGGGCAAGTTCGTCATCAATTCGGTGGTTCGTGTTCTCGACAGTGGCGACTCGTTCTCCCAGGTCGTCTACATCTTTGCGTATTTCACGCACTTTGCCCGCGACCTCCTGCTTCAGAGTTTGGAAATCGTCCCTAAGGGTGCTGAAGAGGGATTCCAGGAAGGATCTAGTGACAGGCAGTTCTCCATTGTGCATGCTCTGAGAGCCTCCGGCGGAGTTCTGTGACGTGTGTCCTCTGTCTCCCCTGTTCTGGGTGCTATTGAGCATCTCTAGGAGAGTGCGTTCACCCTTCTTAGTGCCTCTGTTGCCTGCCATCATAGCTAGGATGGGGGCCAGAGCCCTCGCTACTCCCACAATATCACAGTGGTTCTCCAGACGTCACCCATGGGCTACCGTGAAGGCTCTTCCAATCACCACTGATCACGGCTTGTACTGTGGCTAGGGGAAGTGCCAGTCGTTCAATGCCGCCCAACGCACTCCCTGGGTTCAGCAGCCGCCTCCCAAGCAGGGCCGCGATCCTGTGTACAGTGGGTCCACTAGCCCGACACGGTCCGCAGGGCGTCGCGGTTGTTACGCCCCTTCAATGCTGAGGGTCCCCTTTATGTCGCACCCGATCTAACCATGCATGGCAGTGTGCCCTCTCCAGGCCAGGGCAGTAGGGGCTTCCCTCACAGTCCCACAGTGTCCACTCAGCCCCGCCCCGAGTCCATACCTCTTGATATCCAGCTGCTGCTCAACAGGCTCTGGTAGTACCACCGCTGGGCCGCAGTCGGGACCCCGAGGCCAGGCGCTCCATCAATCCCAACAGCTGGGTTTTGCTGGTCGCCGAGGCAGTGGACCCCTGGGTCGGCGGATGTGCTCCCCCCGAAGCGCCTCCTGCAAGTGCCTCGTTGGTAGGCCGTAGCCGCGGCCTCCGCTGCAGCCGCCCCGATCTGGCAGCTTGATCGGGCCCCTCCCGGCATCGTGTGCGATCGCAGTCTCGGGAGCCCCCAGGAAGGCGGCCCCTCGAGGCGGTCCCCGCCGCGGATGCGTGGAGCAGGCCTCACTTCCGGCGTGTGCCGGGACCCTGTCCGCCCCCTCGTTGCTTCCCAATCCGGGGCTGCCCCGATCTCTGGTCCAAGGCCAGACGCCAGGTCCCGCCCCCGTCGGGCCCCAGTCACTGCAGGCAAGTGTGCAATCCACTAGGCCGCCGCCGCAGCCTCGATTAGTGCCTCAGGCGATGTCCCCCAGTGCCTCCTGGGAAGAGAGGCAGTCAGCAAGCAGTACATCGTGGCGGTCCCTGGTGCGACTGCGTGGGGCAAGCCTCACCTCCGGCGGGCTATGGGCCGCATGAGACCCCATCCGTCTCCTTTGCTTCCCTGCCCGGGAGCAGCCCGGCAGGGAGTCCAGGCCACCGGTCCAGAGGCAGACTCCAGTCCCCGCCTCCGTGGGGTCACGGCCGCTGCAGGTGTGTGGTCAATCCGCTAGGCCATAGCCGCGGCTTCGAGTAGTGCCTCAGGCGATTCCTCCAGTGCTGTCCCTCCCAACGGGCACAGGTCGGGTCCCGGGCAGCCCCGGCGCCGCAGAGTCTCTCTCCTTCCCTCGCGGCACGCCGGGTCTGGGAGCAGCGCGATGCGTGGGCAGTATGCTCGCCTCCTCCCAAGCTGCATCGGCCGGCCTCCGCTACCTCCGTCACCGGGGCTGGTTACCGGCATTGTCCGGCCGGAGGCGCTAGGGCTTCTCCACGGCCGATGCTTGCAGTTCAGGCATCGTTCAAGGTGCCACCACTTTTCCCGGCACCACTGGGCACCAGTGGGGGGAGAAAAGGCTACGTTTTAGGGCTCGGGCCGAATCGGGACGGGGAGCCGTGAGGAGAAGCGTCCTCTTACTCCGCCATCTTGGCCACGCCCCTCAGTTCCCTTTTAAAGAGAAGCAGCTCAGTAGAAAAAAAAATAATATCTCAGACAAGGTCCTGGAAGAAAACCTTCAGTTCCTCATACTCTAACATTCTAACGTTCTAACATCACAAAGACTCACTCCCCCTTGTTCTTGCATGAACTTGAACAGGAAAAAATCATCCTGCATGAAATTTGAAAGTAGATGGCACGCTTCCAAATCCCTCCCTAACAAACTGCATACAAATCAGCAAATCAGCAAAGTAGGTATCATAAATAGCTCAGAGTTGCTCGGAAGTTCCACATTGATAACAGAATCAACAGTGTAGGGAATTCAGCCAAAGAACTATTCAAAGTTTTAAATGAGTTCATGAGGCCCACTGCCTGTGCATCATCCATCCTGGCCTCTCAGGAATTATACGATGTTCTTGCATATTATTTCAAAGAGAAAATAGCTGTTATCTATAAGAACCTCTCTCAAGACCCCCATCAACTAAAATCACTCTCACCATTCCCTGGATTATCTTTTTGGGATATTTCAAACCCATAACTTTGGAACAAGCTTTGGAAACTATGAACAATTTCGAATCAGGCCGCCCCTTTGACCTGGCCCCTCCCCACATCACGGTGACACTTTCCACCACTCTACTTCCAGCCATCACTGCACTGCTTAACCTTTCTGTAAGTACTGTGACTGTACCATTAGCTTGGAAATCTGCACAATTCAGAACATTTTGAAAAAAACTAATGTGGATTCTCTGAAACCAGTAAACTACAGACCCATATCGCTTCTCCCCAACCCAAGCAAAAACTTGGAAACCATAGAAAATGTTATGTTATGTTATTTATGGGTCTTATATAGCGCAACAGCTACTCCAAAGGAGTGTCCCGGCGCTTTGAGCTCCAGACCCAGAAAGGAGACTGAAAAACATAACAAAGGAAACAGAGAATAAGGATAGAGGCGCTCTAACCAGAGAATAGCCAAGTCTTTAGACCCTTCCTAAAGGCAAGCAGATTGGATGTGGACCGTAAAGACAGCGGTAGAGAATTCCACAACTGAGGGGCCAGGAATCTGAAGGACCGACCGCCTACACGGGCCTTCTTGATACGGGGAACTACAGCAAGTACCAATGACTCTGATCTTAAAGATCGTGTCGGCCGGTAAAAATCCAGTCTCTTCTGTAGGTATTTTGCGCCAGTGGCGTGGAGGGCTTTGTGGGTAATGTCAGAGCCTTAAACATTATCCTCTTCCGTATTGGGAGCCAATGGAGAGATTGCAGCAGGTTTGAAGCACTGGCTCGACGATGCAGACCAAAAATAGCTCGAGCTGCAGCATTCTGGGTCACCTGCATTCGCTGTAGGAGATATTCTGGAAGACCCAGATACAGAATGTTAACATAATCCAATCTGGATCCAACGAGGGCCTGTACAGTTATTCTCCGATGTTCCTCAGAAAGCAAAGGAAAAAACTTTCGAAGCATCCTGAGGATGCTGAAACACATCCCTGTGAGGGTGGACACCTGGGATTTGAGCGTAAGCCCGTTGTCAATTTTAATTCCCAGGTTCTTAGCCCATTTAGAGGACTGGGCTGGAGGGAACATGTCAGCAGGCCACCAACCATGCCAGTCCGGTTCCGATGGGCATCCAAAAAAAAGTATCTCGGATTTATCCGAGTTACACTTGAGGATGTTCAGTTGGAACCAGTTAAAAACAGCCCCAAGGCACTCTCGGATACTTTCCCCATCGGATTCTTCGCTCTTGCGGCAGGTGAAAAGAAGCTGGGTGTCGTCAGCATATGAGACGATCTGGGCCCCGTAGGACTCCACCAATGTCGCCAGAGGGGTCATAAGGATGCTAAAAAGAGTAGGGCTCAATACTGAGCCCTGGGGTACTCCAACTCCCAATGGCGGCATTTCGGCAGATCCAGGAGAGGCCCAGACCGTTTGTCGGCGGTTGGCTAAGAAGGAACAAAACCAGTTGAGCACCGTCCCCCCTAGACCAATGTCATGTAGTCTTGTGAGGAGATCCTCATGGGGAACGGTGTCAAAAGCCGCCGACAAGTCTAACATAACTAACATCACCCTGCCTTCAGTGTCCAGCACCTCCTTCACAATCTCTGAGACTTCCAAAAGCGCAGTCTTGGTACTTAGGTTGGATCTAAAGCCCGATTGAGATGCATGAAGAAGCTCATTCGACTCCAGAAAGTTGGAGAGCACGCTGTGGACATGTTTCTCCAAGATTTTAGTAAGTGCTGGAAGGAGCGAAATCGGTCTATAGTTGGACGGGACTTCTGGGGCAAGGTTGGGCTTTTTAAGGAGAGGAATAACCATGGCCTGTTTCCAGGAGTGTGGCAGGACTCCCTGACTCAGGGAAAGATTAAGAATCGGATTGGCTATAGGATTGACAACATCTGCCATTCTAGCCAGAAATTTCGCCGGACAGGGATCGCATGGTGAGCCAGATTTAAGATTCCTCATCAATGCTAAAGATGAGGTTATCGTAAGAGGCGGGAAGTCCAGCAGGACAGGGCCAGAAGTAGGCAGGTGGGCTATCTCATTTGGCGAGGTCAAAGGATCAGCTATCGGTCTCGGAGGAAAGGAGTCCTGTATCTGCCTAATTTTGGTAGTAAAAAAATTAGCAATGATACCAGCCCAGGTCTCAGCCGGAACCTCCTGTGCTACAATCGAACGCGGGGTAGTGAATTCTCGTACAATCGAAAAGATCTCCTTGCAGGAGTTTGCTGCTTCCTCAACTTTTTTTAGCATAGTAGCACTTCTTTCCCTGTAGGATTAAATCATGATAAGATTTCATCATGGATTTATAGGTCCGTTTTGCCTCAGCATCATATTGGGCTCTCCATGTTCGTTCGGCGATTTTACATTGTCTACGGGAGTGGGCCAGCTCTGCCGTAAACCAAGGGGCTGAGATCCGTTTAGTATCAGATCTAGGTGGCTGTAAAGGGGCCAGCTCATTTAATCTAGCTAGGAGCCAGTTCTGCAAGATGTCAAGGTCAATGTCCAGATCACCAGTATAAGAAAGGGGATTGTTCACCAGGGCCTGGGCTAACAAATCTGGGGTCACCCGATGGTACGCCCTATAGTCACTACCCTGCTGTCTCATGGCACTGCTAGCTGGTTTCTCAGTGCCAGATATTAGAAAATGAGCAAGATGATGATCGGACCATAGAACCGGCAGGAGAGCAGTAACCATAATTGGTGAAGTTGAAAAGACCTGGTCTAACGTGTGACCTTTGTCATGGGTCGGGCCAGAAAGATAAGGGAGCAGGCCCAAGGCAGACGTGATATCAAGCAGCTTAATAGCATCCTGATCCTGAACATCTTCCATATGGAAGTTAAAGTCTCCCGCCAAAAGACACTGCTCAGATCTCAGGACTAGTACAGACAAGACCTGCTGGTAATAACTCTCCGGCTACTTGGAAATTAATGCCATCCTAGACCCTTCCCAATTAGGTTTTAGAGACTCACATAGTATAGAATCTGCACTGATGGTGGTGCTGGACACTATCAGACTTTCTCTTGATGATGCTTTTTCTTCTATGTTGGTCCTACTTGACCTATATGCCGCGTTCAACTCCATCTGTCGTTCCATCACGGTCCAGAGATTTACAGAGATTGGTGTCAGCGAAAAGCTCTAGGGTGGCACCAGAACTTCCTTAGCAATCGGACCCAGAGAATACATGCCGGACATTAAAATCTCATATCATGTCACTAGGCAAAGGGATACCACAGGGCTCCTACTTGAGCCCCATGCTCTTTAATATATATGTTGCCCCACTAGCTTAAGTGGTAATATCTTGTGTTCTGGATGTCATCTCATACACATATCACACGCAATTGATCATCTCCATGGGTCCAAACCCCAAATCCACAAAACTCAAATTTGGAGACTGTATGACCAAAGTCGCCCCCTACATGTCCCAGAATTACTTTCAACTGAACAGCGACAAAACCGAGATTTTGCTGTTTGTCAAGGCCCACATGTACTGGTCGAACAATTGGTGGCAATTCAAACTGGGCAACAACCCACATCCCAAAAAGGTGATAACAAAATCTTGGCATTCTGATTGACAAAAACCCTACCATGAGAAATCAGGTCAGTTCTATTGGCAGCACCTGCTTTGGAATCATGCACATGCTTAGAAGGGTTTTTCTGTGGTTATCTCTTCACACTAGAGGAACTCTCACTCAGGCTCTTGTGGTCAGCTGCCTGGATTTTGGAAACACTCTTTGGGTTGCAGTAAATAATTCACTGCTATCAAAGCTTCAGGTGGTTCACAACACTGTTGCTCGCCTAGTCTGCAAACATCCTCCTCGATCACCCTCAGAGCCCACTCTAAAATCTCTTCATTAGCTTCAAATCAGGAAATGTTCCATCTTCAAACTCTTGTCCCTGTCTGGCAAAGACCCTGTATATCTTAACAACTAATTTCACCTATAGCTCCCTATCAGAAATTTGAGACCGGAAGACTAGCTCCTGCTCTGTGCCCACCGTATTCATGTAGCTGGATATGGTAGACAATCTTTTTCTTATCTCGATCCCCATCACTGGAATAGGCTATCCCTGCACATCGGTGCTTGTCCTAGCTTTAACCACTTCAAAAAGTTCCTCGACGAGATATGCCTTCGGGGGTGATTTGTTGCGCTATATTAAGTGTATATGACATAATATGAGGACCCTGTAGCCAAAACTATCCTATTTTGGTTTTGACTTATTCAAGCCGTGGGTCATCAAAAGATCTTTGAAAGTTTGTCCAACCCTCAAATTAACGAAGCATGCATCATAATATGACGACTTCTCCTACCGGGGTAGGAGCAATGCGACCCCGGCGGACTCGACTGAGAGAAGCTAATATAAACACTGGGAATTCTAGTAAATCTATTCTCAGGACTTGGAGGAGGTAACCTATTACAAATAGCTGGGGCTTTGTATTGACAACAAATGAAACCATCATGAGCAGAAAAATGATATGTCTCAACAAGCTATTGCATTACCCTTCGTGTACAGGACCCTGACAAAAAAACTGGAAGGTCCATCATATAGTCATTACTTTCTGTATTACTGGCAAAAACACTACCCACTATAAGTTACACTAGCATCGCCTTATAAGGTTAAGAATCTGTCCATCTTAACAAATTGATAACGACCATGTACAAAAAGGTCTTTCAACTCCCCGGCAGCATTGCCTGCGCAGGTGCGGCTTGAATTTGCGCTCATGAGCGAGATGACAGGTAGAATGCATACATCCATAAAGGTCTGGTACTGAATAAAACAGAATTCTGCGAGCTCAGCACAAAATAAAGCTCTATGGATAGAACTTGAAAAGGACAAAAAATCAGCCTCTAATGAATTTCTTTCCACTGCGTTAAGAACAACTTGCCCTTCACATCATTTATTTATTTAATTCCTTAATACTGGATAAAAGCACCTTTAGCCTCAGATCCCACACATGCGCAAGACGAACAACGTATGGGTTTATCTAAGAAGAAGGACAGCGTGGATGAGGAAGGAGAGGGGCCATGACGAGGAGGAGGCAGCCACAGCAGTTAAGTTTCTTTTTTTAAATATTATAATTACTTTGAGAGGAGGAAGGGGCCGTCTAACTCCGCTCCGCCACGGAGTCAGAGTTTTGCCTAAACTACACATTCGCAAAGGAACGCAGAGTAGCTAAAACCCTGGAAACTCCACTGGCAGAGTGAAGTTACCCACCTGGGGTTACTATATTGTGAAAATGGTATGGATGCACTGATATAATCCTATTTGCTAATTCTGTGAACATCCAGGGAGTTGCAAATACTTTGCTTCCCAAATTTTGCTAATAATCCTAAAAGTAGGGGGCCTCATTTATGAAAAGTGACGCATCGCTGCGTGAAAACAGCGATGCGTCACTTTTCACTGCGCACTCCTTGCGACATTCCTGATGCGTCATATTTAATGTATGACGCATCATGTCGCAAGGAGTTACAGATACGTCAGTATTTCTGGAGTGTGTCACAAAAGTGACACAACTCCAGCAATGCGTCCTTTCACATGGGGAAAGCCCCATGTGAAAGGGCTTGCGTCAGTCTTACGCCTGCTGTCAGGCAGGCGCAAGATTTTGACGCAACAGCGTCCTAAAAGTGACGCAGTGAAATCTCATAGATTTCACTGCGTCACTATTACGAGGCTTTTTGTGGGGGAACGCCTCCTCTGCATACATTATACCTGACGCAGGTATAATGTGGCGCAGGGGTTTAAAAAGTGACGCATCTACCTAGATGCGTCACTTTTTAAATATGGCGCAACAGGGCGCATTTTTTACACCACTGGTGCGTCACAAAAAGTGACGCACCGGCGGGGCAAAACTGACGCAAGGCCTTCATAAATAAGGCCCAGGATTTCCAAGGAAGAATCCCTTCAAACCACCACTTATGTGGATGTCAGCTGCTGCCATCGGTGATAGCAGATAATTTCTGTAGGGAGAGGCACTGGGAGAAGAGTTATAAATGTTGAGGAGATAGAGGATTTGAGTGCTTGGGAACATGAGCAGGTAGATGAGCTATCTAACTGGAGTAGGGTGGCAGGCACATTGAATAGGACTAGCAACAGCCCAAAACATTTGGTGTTGTGGATGTAACCCCTGGGGCAAACATATATTCTGGAATATGGCGAGTGTAGGCCAATCCAATTTGAAACTGCATTTCGTAACACACCTTAAACCTGCAGGAAACTTGGGGTTGTACTGATTTTTCATTAGATAATTATTTCGTTTTTTCCTTGTGTAGCCAAACCATCCGTAAAAGGCCATGCTAGTGGTGGAATTGCTATTTTACTTAAAAATAACATCAATTATAATCCAAAGGGGATTTTCCTGTGGTTATAATTGTAGATGACTTTAATACTAAAAGTATTTAATTCAGCTTGTATAACTCTCTGTAATATCAAAATGAATGAGGTATGGTGTATCCCAGATGTGATTATACCAGAAAAAGTTACATCAGATAGGCATGACTTAAGTTTCCTGGAAAGTTTGAGAATGTATTAATTTGGTATTTGAATGGCAGATTCCCTGAATCCTCTCCAGCTTCCTTTTTGCTCCCCTTGTGGTGAATCCTTAATTGATTATATGGTACTGTCCCATCAAATGTTTAGTGCCTCCTCGCAGTTGAAGATCTTGGGGACTGATTTAAGTGATCATAGTATTCTTTCTTTGTCCATTGATTTAGAGCTAAAGGCCATGAATCCTAGAATTCCTAGAAGGCTCAATTTTTGGCCATATAATTATATAAAGGCTTTGGGACAATGTCTTAAAATAGAACACTTGGGCCGACCTGAGTTTTTATTACATGATCCAATCTCCTGGTATGAAAGGTAGTTGGCCTACTTCTGGGCTTTTAGGAGCAAAGTTAGCGGTAAAAGATCTACATCACCCATTAAGATCTTTTGGGCTGTAAAAAAGATAAATCACAAAATAAATTCCCTTGTTAGAAAGCATTTAAATTCATTATGATCTCGAGACAGGGGGAACTCAATTGCCTTAAGGGTAAGAGAAAAAGACTGAAGATGGCAGAACATAGAAAGGAGGATAGGAAGTGGGTTAATCTGAGGGAAGTCACCACTTTTAATATTTCACGTAAGTATTGGGCTCTAATAGCACAATACTGTGACTCTAGAATCACAGCCTAAGTAATCCCGATACCGGATGATTTGTGGATCCAGTACATTTCTCAATTATATGCTCGCAATTCAAGTAGTAGTGTTTTGCCTGTTTTAAGCGTTGAAGTGGATTCCATTGAATTGTATGGTCCACCTTCTGGTAAAGAGATTGAGAGATTCATCAAAGGGGCAAGAACTTTGGGTGCCATGTGCCCTAATGAATTCCTGATAGCTCCTATTAATCAGGAAGCCTATTTATGGGATATCTTTTTATGTCCATTGTTTCTGTATTGCTATCTGACTGGTGATATTCCATGCTCCTGGAAGGGAAGTATCATTGTTCCCCTATATATAAAAGGACTAACAACTTCCCCCGCTAGCTAAAGACAAATTGCTCTTCTGGATACGACAGGCCGAGGAAAAGTGTCCTTCTTGTCGGCATTTATTTTGTGTCAGGACTCCATTATTTTTGCGTTGCCATTTCATGCCAAATACCTCTGCACGACCCTCCTGGTTGTTTATGCTGATGTCTGATGAAATTCTAACTGTCACGCCCACCCTGCCCTTCCTGCTCCTTGTGGTTGAGCCAATTTCAAAAAAGGGAACAAAGAATTGGCCTCACCACCCTCGGACTGAACTCCTGCACACATCCATCCTGTTTCGCAAGACTTGGTCATGCCACCATCCCAGAACTTGTTTTTTTCACATATCCTGTTCTTCAAGATCTGTCTGTTTTCTCAGGTACATATCCTATTTTGCAAGACCTGTCCATAATCTTTGTACCATCTGTTGCAGCCCCCGTCCTGCCTGAACAAAGAATGGTGTAACTGCATTTTGACTCGGGCGTTAGGCCCCCACCCCAACTGGTTTCTTAAGGTGGGAAATGTGTATATAAGGCCTGTAAGCTGCAGAGTGAAGCAGCAGCCTCCTCTGTCTTGTCTCCGACGAGCTTAGGACTCTGTTCCATAGCACGGGCTATTCGAATAAAACTTGGTTCCTCCCGCAGACGAAAGCTCCTGTGTCTCCTTTTTGTATAAAAGGAGGGTATGGAAGACTTGGGCGGTTCCCCCACCACCGAGGCTCAGTAAGTGGGTATTAACGGTTCTTCAAGGCAAACTATTTGCCAAAAGCATTTTACTTCATCTCCAAGAATCGACATTTGGTATTAACCTCATACTTGTAGAGCAGGTAGGCTTTCGTAAGACTTGTGGTAACCTTGATAACCATACTGCCCTACAAGCTGTTAATAAAAAGTAGCCCTAGTCCAGAGGCATGCCCATGTATTCTGCCTTTATTGATTTCTCTACAGCATTTGACAGGGTTGACCAGGGGACGCTGTGGAGAAAATTGTTAGCACTGGGAATTCCCACTCATCTTTTGAGGCAAATAATTGCTCTTCACTCCTCCACCTGGACTCAGGTTTTGATGGGTTGGAAAAAAGGCCTAAAAATTAGTGGTTTGGAGAGGCACTCCTTGTTATACAAATTATCGAATTATATGCAATTTATAACATTAATAAACCATGCGTGCTGTGGAGGAGGACGCATTGTCCATCTTGTGCGCCTAGAACCTAAACATGAAAGAATAAACAAGCGGGACCGCTTGCCCTCTACGCACTGTTGCGTTTCCAAAATATGGATACTGTATCAATACAACTTCCAAATTTGTTTAAACTCTACACATTTTTAGTAAATTAGTGAACAAGAGCATATGCTTTTTTAGCAACACTTCAATGTCACACATCATCTAACAAGTTCATGCCCTGCCCAATGCATTTCGGGCCACTTGGCCCTTCTTCAGGGGCGGTACCTGAAATGACATGAAAAACAAAAAAGACTCAATCACTATAGTGTGAAAGGTGATTCAATCATCAAGTTCATAGGTTGCCACAGTACTCTATAACATTATAAAGCTCTGGTGTGCAGAGATGCCCCTCTATATAAATGATGGTATAATATGCACTCACTTGTGTGTACAAAGAAAAAGGCGCGATGAAATAGCTTTGACAGAAAACAGGCGTGTTGGGAAAATTCGTTCTGAAAAGACAAGGCAGTTATCGTAAGTAAAATAAGCAAACATCTGACCCTAAAGTGTTAAGAAACCACGAGGTACTCCGTGACTTCAAGACAACTTACTGAAAAAAGAAGAAAATGCTAACCGGGTCCGAATCTTTACTGAAACTAAGTTCAAACTAATGCACACCGCAACTGTTACTGTTGATCCCACCGCTTCAGACCTAGAAACACAAAACGCGAAACCACACTTACAGCGTTGCCTCATTCCGTTCGCTGTCAGTTTAAACACTTCTGTAAGTTTGGAGCACGAAATACACACATTAAAGGCACTACACAGCGCAGCAAACTGCCGGAGTTTTTTTCTTCTTTTTTTCCGCGCTCACAGCCGTTCATTTGTTTAACCCTTTCGATGCTGATGACGAGCTGGGCTCGTCATGGTGCACAGTGGTCGTGTGCTGATGACGAGCCCAGCTCGTCATAAAACAATGTAAAATAGCAATTTCCAGCACAGGAGGGGAATTGCCTTAGCAGCGAAGGTGTTAACCTGAAGAACAAAAATCCATCTTAAAAAATAAACCGCGTACGCGACTAAACATAGTAACATCCACATGTGGCTAAATTACCTGCTATCCGGTACATTGTATCCTTGTCCTGTTCTACTCCATACTCGCGTAGATGCACGCGTCTGATGCGGGCGAAAACTAACGTTGTGCCAAATGCGACGACCATGTTATATGACGTGAAAAGTACATAAACCATAGAAAACGGACTACTATCACGGAGAGCCAAAGTAAAACCAAAAAGTGTGAGCGCCATGTTTATGTGATGTGAAGATGTTTAGAGGGTGGAAAACATATGTGATATTTACAATTCTATACTGCAAGCACCAAACAATATAATACGTAGATGTTCATTAAATATTCTGATACAAGTTCAGTCCTCCAGCGCACTAGTCTGTGCAATAATCATAGAAAGCAAATTAGATCTATGATCGAGTAGATCTAATTTGCTTTCTATGATTATTGCACAGACTAGTGCGCTGGAGGACTGAACTTGTATCAGAATATTTAATGAACATCTACGTATTATATTGTTTGGTGCTTGGTGCTTGGTGCTTGGTGCTTGCAGTATAGAATTGTAAATATCACATATGTTTTCCTCCCTCTAAACATCTTCACATCACATAAACATGGAAGTTTTTTTAGCTGATTTGATATTCGAAAGATACGTTTTCCTTAATCGGATATAGGAGAGACGGTTGTCATTGTCGTATGTCTTGCGCCATTTTCGCTCTGCCTTCTTACATAGTAGATGAGAGGTGGCTAGATCGGGGGTGAACCAGGGGGCATTAGTTTTTTTTTTTTTTCGAGAAGTGCCGTGACGTTTGGGAGGGTTTCTGGATTTCATTTCCTGTGCGATCCAGTTATAGAAGAGGTCGGCGTCGAGTTCGACGTTTCCGGATAGGGTGGGGGATTGGGATTGATGGAGGGGATTAAGAATAATGTTTTCTTGAACCTTTTTCCAGTTGACGGAGTTGGTGAGGTGAGAGTTAGCATTATTGCAGGAAAGAGGATGCACATTATTGATATGGAACAGGATCAGGCTATGATCAGTCCAGATTTGGGGAAGAGGGGGCAGGGTGGTTAGGGAGGAGAGGTTGGTGCACACACCATCGAGGGTATGACCCAGCGAATGAGTAGGTTGAGTGACGTGTTGCTGGATGTTGAACATTTCGAGGGGTTGGGAGAAGTTGATGGTATGTGCATCGGATTTGGACTCAAGATGTAGGTTGAAGTCCCCGAGTAAGGTGAAGTGTGGGTACCTGAGTAGGAAGTGTCCCAGGGAATCGCACAGTGAGTCAAGAAACTCGGTGGCATTGCCAGGCGGGCGGTAGATAAGACCACCTGAAAAGGAGGTATGTTTGTTCAATTTAATTGAAAAACCTAGGCCTTCTGTATTTTTTAAGGGCTCTAGATTGAAAGTATGACAGGGGAAGGTGTTCCTAAGTATAATGGCAACACCTCCACCTCTGCCTTTCACTCTGTCTTGCCTGAAAAATGAAAAGCCCTGGGGTAGGGAGATGGCAATATCGGGATTGCTGTCATCCGTTAGCCATGTTTCGGTTATCATTAGGCAGTCAAGATCAGAGTCACAGATGAGGTCGCATATATCTTGATTATGCTTGCACATGGAGCGTGCATTAATCAGACCTCCTTTGAAGGGAGTCGGGGCGGCCTTGGAGGGTGATAGGGAAGTGGGTATGTCGGCTGGGTGTTTGATAGTAGCCCAGCGACAGTTCATGAAGCTGACTGCGCCAGTAAGCTTAGCTGGGTCAAGTTTGCAGGGACAGTGTTTAGCGCCCTGTAATCGATAGAGGTCACCGGGGAGGTACCTGATGTAAGAGGGAGTTTGGGCAGAGTTTCCTGTGCCTGTCGCGGTCTTGGCGCGGATGGGCGCAGATGGGCTTGCCTTAGGTGCGCCTTCGGCGCGCAAACGGCGCTCCCGCTGCGCTCGTCCGCTGCGCTTCCTATGCATGCACATTTCAGGCAAAAAAGGGGGGCGTGGCCTGACAAGTGGGCGTGGTTTAGCGCGCACGCCTGGGCTGATGGCGGCCGCTGAGGGGTGATAGAAAGCGCGACAGCGTTTACATCGGCTGCGTGCAAATAGTGATATCAATTTTGAAAGACAAGAAGTTTTCCACAGGATACAAGTAAGTGACACCACACAAAAGGATTTTAAAAGCAGTTACAAATCAATTTAGTACCTCCAGCTCCCGGCTTCCGCCTCAGGACTGGGTCAAGGATTTGTGCGAGAACGCTAGAAATCAGCGTCTTATAGTCGGGCTGGTGGGCGTGGCCTGACAAGTGGGCGTGGTTTAGCGCGCACGCCTGGGCTGATGGCGGCCGCTGAGGGGTGATAGAAAGTGCGACAGCGTTTACATCGGCTGCGTGCAATTAGCGATATCAATTTTAAAAGACAAGAAGTTTTCCACAGGATACAAGTAAGTGACACCACACAAAAGGATTTTAAAAGCATTTACAAATCAATTTAGTACCTCCAGCTCCCGGCTTCCGCCTCAGGACTGGGTCAAGGATTTGTGCGAGAACGCTAGAAATCAGCGTCTTATAGTCGGGCTGGTGGGCGTGGCCTGACAAGTGGGCGTGGTTTAGCGCACACGCCTGGGCTGATGGCGGCCGCTGAGGGGTGATAGAAAGCGCGACAGCGTTTACATCGGCTGCGTGCAAATAGCGATATCAATTTTAAAAGACAAGAAGTTTTCCACAGGATACAAGTAAGTGACACCACACAAAAGGATTTTAAAAGCAGTTACAAATCAATTTAGTGCCTCCAGCTCCCGGCTTCCGCCTCAGGACTGGGTCAAGGATTTGTGCGAGAACGCTAGAAATCAGCGTCTTATAGTCGGGCTGGTGGGCGTGGCCTGACAAGTGGGCGTGGTTTAGCGCGCACGCCTGGGCACAGGACTGGGTCAAGGATTTGTGGGGATTTATCGTTCACTAAACCTTTTTTTTTAAAGTCTCTTAAAAATATCATTGTACACAGTGAGTAGCAAAAGGGATATTTTACTCAGTTTACAGCATGCTAGGAATGGGATCACAATAGAAAGCAGCATCTGTAAAAATCCCCAACCCTATCTCCCTTGGAATCTCCCACATGGTGTATGGAGTTTCATCTCGTTATTAAGGCTAAAGTTGCTCTCTCTACGAGTTATCACAGGAATATGGGAAGATACTTTGATGGATGAGAGGTCCTGGAATCTTTGCCTTAACCATGTTCAAGACTTAAATCACATGATTTTTGTACATCCATACCTTTATTCTGTACGTCACCCCTTTTTGATACCTATTTTTAAGAAACATAATATAACTTCAGCAGTTGAGGCTCACCAATGTTTAGTTGCTCCCGCAACTTAAATGGCTTTTGCAAAAATGTTCCGCTTTTTAAAAATGCTTTTTAAATGTGTTTTAATCTTCTATGTATCTGTGCATTGGCTCTTCTCACTTTGTTCTGATTTGCACAGAATCGCAAACTGTATTATCCATTTGTATGTTTTGTTAGTGCTCTATATGCTGTAACCTGTGTTGGGTGTTTGCTACATATACATGCATTATTGGACTTCACCATTGAATTGGTCTGAAGTGTATATTTCTTCTTGAAGTCATATGGCCTTAGAGTGTTTTATCTGCCTCAATTAGACTGTTTTGCTCATTTGCACTTTTAGGTTTCCAGAACTTTATCATAGAGTATTTTGTATTGGTTCTGCGTATTTGCACATTGCAAGTGTGAGAAGTTGGCCTGGCATAAGCCGTCCACTATTCCAGTGGGCACCTTGCACCAGTCCACACCACCCTTATTGATGGTAAGTGTAAAGACAACCTATACAGAAAGCTATCCTAGTGGTACTTGTGGAGAGAAGCCTTCAGGCTAAGTCTTGAAGGAATGTAAAGCAGCTTGTTTTACCAGTCTGTAATCTTATGAATGACCAAATGAATGGAGAATCACACCAGGTATATATATAAAATATATGTATTTATTCTACACACATGCCTCTAGTCTCTTTATGAGGCTGTAGGCAAAAGTACATACAGTAAACTTATTTAGCACACAGTAAATTAGCCCAATATGCGTTGAGCCCTAGGGGTGTACCAAACCATATATTAAGAAAGTGGTATAAGAACCACGACTGACATAGATACAAGGCCTAGAGCCTTGTCTCTATGTCAGTCTATGTATCTAAGGTGAAGCTTGACTCTTCAGCCACGAGGACCAGTAGGTGTCAACGACAACCAGGAATTGGATTTGCGCTGTCCCACGAAGGATGTCAAGTGCTGCGGTGTCGGTATCCAGATTGGACCCAACAAGCCTTGGCAGTAGCAACCCATGCAGAAAGCAAAGATTAGCTTCGGTGCAAACCAGCAAGATCTGAGGAACTCACCACTCAGTGGGAAGTCGGGGTATTTCTCAAGCAACCAGGAAAACCCAAGAAACAGAAGAGTTACCTTCGTGGGGACCCACCAGTCGACAGACCAGAGATCACAAAGTAGCCTCAAACGGAAATGCTAGAAGGCGGCTCACGGAACATTCGTGGAGTGTTTGCTCACAATCTTTGGTGGAAATGGTACTCGGGGCTTGGACTACAAGTAGCTCAATGCACAACTTCGGAAAAGCTCAGGAAGTTGATGCACTTGCAAATGTGCGCGATGTCCAAGAGTTTTGCTTCCACATCATTCGTGAGGGCTGCGGGTCTCAGCTTTGCTGGGATCTCGTGTCGGCCTCTGAGAAGTCTGGAAGTCTGGGTCCTGAGTCACAAATCCATTGGCATCTGGAAGGAGCCTTGGAAATGTAGACCAGCAAGATGCTTTATTGGTGCCTGTTTGAACAGGGGAGTCCCTCCTTGACCCCAAGGGAGACTCTTCTGTCTTCTTGTCGAAATAGAATGTCGAAGTTCCAGGATATATGTTGCAGAGTTTAGTCAAGGTGTAATCTGAAGTTCTAAGGACTGGGTTCCTATACTTATACTAAGTTAGGGGTTTGGGCATACTCTGGGGCCCCACCTATGGGAGGGTCTGGGAAGAGGGGTGGTTACAATCATTCCCTTTGTCCAATTTCACGCCAGAGCAGGGGCTAAGTGCCCCTGCAACCGCTTTGAACTGGGGTATGCACAGGGACACCAATTGTGCCCCCAGCACTGTCTGAAAAGCATTCTATGAATGCACCCCCCCCCCAGCCCCAATACAGTAATCCTGTCTGGGAGGTGGTTACACCTCCCTGTGACAGGAAACCTATTGTCCAGGCCTCCACTGCCGGAGTTTCATCCACTCTATAAGCGAAAAGTGGTTCTGCCACTATTAGAAATCAAAAAATATTTTTATACAATTATGTCTCTCCAAATGGATGAGAACAGTCAACAAATGAGAGAGTGAAAAGGTACCTTATGTCCAAACCAATAAGCGCAAAACTCTTGTGGTATTTTTCACGATATATTTTTATGTCAGTATTTTGAAAGATGAGTGTAAACTTATTTCAATACATATATTTACATACGCACAGAACAGTTCTTCTGCAATAACATTTAGGACTTAGGTGAGCACAAACATTTAAATATTTACATGTCACGACACATTACACAAAATACATGGACATATACTACAAAGAAAACTTATATCTGAACAAAGTGGAAAGTTTTGAAGACAGAAGAAATATCAGGCCAGTGAGCGATTAATCAAATTATAAGTTTGTTATCCTGGGCGATCATCAACACTTGACAATAAAGCGTTGACGTTTCGACCCCTGTAAAAAGTGCGATATTCTAACCGTCTTGGTGGGGTCTACCTCGGGACTAACTGGAAGATCTGTGTGTAGCCTTTGTGGGGCTTCCACCCTGTCATCTATTCATGGCACGGTAGTCCTAGTCACGTGCTACTAGTGATCTTGTCACTTCAAAGATTAATCTTGTATGCCATTCCTCCAGCATCTGGCGCACGGGGCTCCATGAGGAATTCTCTTTCAAAAAGGGAG
The DNA here is from genome assembly GCF_964263255.1 of Lissotriton vulgaris. Classification (NCBI taxonomy): domain Eukaryota; kingdom Metazoa; phylum Chordata; class Amphibia; order Caudata; family Salamandridae; genus Lissotriton; species Lissotriton vulgaris. The sequence goes on along the minus strand of NC_141689.1, from coordinate 357,621,755 downwards.
GGTGACTCCAAGTGGCCTTCCACCTCCTCACACAGCCCTCCTATCGTCTTCAAAGGGCTGTTAATCGCCTTTGGAAACTGCTTGGATATAAATGTTTCCTTTTTCTTCAAAGCGACGGGCAACACTCGTCCTCTGTATCTGTTCGTGAAGACCAGCAGCAGGAACTCAGACTCATGTCAGTTCTGTGGCTGCAATATCAGTTTTGTGATGCTGGGGCTATTTTAACCTATTACCAGTTAGGTTAGTGTGTACATGTCTTCTCCCTCTAGAAGGGTGGAATCCTACCCCTGCCACCAGGACTGGGGGGGGGGGGAGTATTCCAAAGTTTTTGACACCAAACAAGACATGTTTCCATGCAGCCCTTCCAAAGTTAGCATTTATCGCGAAGTTATAATTAGGGCTCCTGGTTTTCCGTTTTTACAGATTTTTACATATAAATACAGACGGAAATCTATATTTCCTTTGTCTGTATTTATATTTAGAAACAGAAAAATACTTGGAAATGTTGCCACACTGCCCTGCTCGAATCCAGCTAAGCCCCCTTCCTACTTCTGGAAATTCCTTCCTGGGCGCGCACACAGCCGCACCCGAGTACTTCACAGGTCTTTTGAAAGACCATTTACTTGTTAACGAGGCTTGATTGTACCCCATGCCGTAGCCTCCTCCAATGTCCATGACTCCTCCTGTCGCAGGCCCCATACAGTGCATGTTTTAAGCCCTTCAATTCACAGTGCTGCAGCAGGAGAAAAAGATGAAATGGCACGGGTCAGTTACACACGTGGGGCTAAAAGTACCAGAATACCTTAGGTGGCACAACATTGAATCTGTAGAGATGGAGAGCCAGCTCTGATTATTATGGCAGAACTACACTTTCTAGAATATAAACAAACTGCGGAACGGCTCAAGCCCCCAGTTCAAAAAGAGATGTCCTAGGGTAGCTCGGGAGATGCAATTACTGCATAAACATATATGTAAACTTCAGGTCCGGGGTTTGACTTCCAGTGTGGCAGCTAAGTGGGTTAAAGCGCCTCTTGCAGTGCTATCTCTGTCTGTAACCTGCAGAGGAAGCTCCAGTTGCCAGGCAGGTAGCTAAGCGGGTTAATGCGCCCTCTGCTGAGATTTGTGAGAATTGTATAAGGATTGAGCAAGGACTGGAGACCAGATTTCGAATCCCAGCTTCCCCGTTTGAAGCCCTATTTAATCTTGGGCTAATCAGTGATGTAGCCAGTGCTTCAGACGCCCGGGGCGATCCTTCAGATATCCGCCCGCTTTGAGCGGGTACCTGGGGGAAGGGGGTGTTTGGGGTGGGAAGTTGGGTGAAAACTGACGACGAGCAGCGGGCGGCGGTGGATTGGCCGGGTTAAACTACGCTTCTCTACTTCACTGCCCAAGATGAAAGCAAAGGTCGGAGGTGATGCGTGCCCATGAGGTAATACATCTGCAGCGTATGTGCCAACCCCACAGACGCTTTACATCAGCACCGAATTCGTCACTGGCAGACGCATTAATTTTTGTAATGCAAATGGAGATTAAGTGTTCAAATCACTTAATCTCCAAGGGCGACCGTCGCAGCCATTAGGCAAAATTCTCCCTCTTATATGTATAAGGGGCTTTCTTTGAGTCTCTTGTGGCTGTTCCTGGCTGGTTAAAGATGGTGCTTACATGTTGCCACCTTCAATGTTAGAAGCGCACAACGCTCATGATGCTCTGTGGGCTGGCATGGTGCCCTGCAGGAGACTGGCATGAAGAAGAGGCTCAAATCCTGCCCAAGCACAGCCACACGTTTCCTGACTCATGTGCGTTGTGGCAAACAGTTCAGTTTTTATTTAGAATTTTAGTCATACTACATATGAATAATGCAACACAAGAAACACTCCCAATATAAATCGTTGGAAAGCAACTAAATTAACTGTATACAATAGGTGATACAGAGTGCATTCTACAAGTATACACACAGGTCAATGCATACTGCCCATCATATATAGGTAGGTGAATTCCTATTTTTACTAATAATAATCATCAGGCTGCAAAGCAATCGCTTGTTATAGAGAGAAGCAGTCATATTTTAAAATAAGCACTGACAAATGCAATAGGTTTGACATGTGAGGTTTTAGGTTCATGAGAACTAAGTAGCACATAGAATTCACTCACTGTGGGAAACAGAACACAGGGGGGTGCTGGTGAAAGATGACGACAAGCAGCGGGGGGATTGGATTTGGCCGGGTTTGGCAATGCTGCAACCCGAGCAGCAGGTCCTGATCTGCGCAAAACCAGGTGCTAGACTGCTTCTCCTACTGCTGGAAGACAACCCCCGTTAAAGGTGAGTGTGCCGATTCTGTCGAAGCAGCTGCTCGTGAGTGAGCCCATAAAGAGGAGTGGGGAAATTGCCCTGTGGCGTGTCTGATGCATCACTTGCGCGTTTTCAGCACGGGGGTTGGCCTAAAATTATACCCAGGGCCGTCATTGGTAGCACTTTAACGCTACAAGATTGACGGCCATGGGACCCAAAACAAAATCGGTACGTCGCGTACTTCAAACATAACTGCACAACACATGTGCATTTGCTCTGTGCTTGTGTGGGTGTAGGGGGTGGTGGGTGTACTTTGTACATCACTCACTGTAGGGGCGGCGGCCACGCAGCACTGGTGACCTGTGGTGCCGGCCGGCTTTATAATTTATTTGAGGACACTGACACTACTTTCAGAGATTGACAGTAGTGTCAGTGATTGTCCCAAAATAAATGATAAAGGCCGCCGCCACAGGCCACCAGTGTCGCACGGCCGCCGCCCTCAAACTAGTGCCGCCTGGGGCAAACGGGTTAAAAGAGCCGTATTTGTCAGCTGTGTCCACGCACGCGAGTCCCCCTGAAGTCTTCGGTACGATTTACCCCGAGTTCATGCCTCTGTCAGAAGTGATGGGGTTCTGAGGGTAGTTTCAATACCAAGCTGGCCCATGCTATAAAATGTGCTTTTTAGGCTAGCGCATAGTCATGAATGATCAGGTCATGTTCTGAGCAGCAGCAGTGTCTGCCTGCCCTCAGTTATTGAAAAATGCAGTCACCAGTGTATCGCTTGTGTGCATTGTCAATTTAAATAAATGTGGAAAAATACTAGCCGTAGTGTCGTCTTTTACTGTAGCAAAAATAAATGTGGATAAATACAGAAAAAATGCCCAAAAAAAAAATATGGATAAATACAGATGCAAATGGCAAAAAAATAAATACCATAAAACCGGGAGCCCTAGTTATAATGCATTTAAGAGTGTACGGTCTGGCTGCATAACAGAACAACATCAGAGAATAGATTCTGAAAGCTGCAGGGGGGTCTTGCTCATGCATGGGCACCCTCTCACACAAAACCAAGCACTCTGCCTTCAGGATTGATAAGGCCTGCCATATAAGTTTATATGTGTCAGTGAAAAAAGGTAGATATAGGTAACCTATATCTTAGTACGGGGTGCATGCACCACCTTACCCAGGCTGCAGTAGCAGACCTGTGGTGCCATTTTGGAAGGCTTCCCGGGTGGCACAATACATTTTACTGTAGTAGTCATATAAATTGTTTATGAATATGCCCTTTCCATGAATGTTTTTATTATGTTGTAATGTTGTTTGTTTTAAGGATGTATTTCTGTATTCTTTATGTGGATCTAAGTTGAGTTCCAAAACATAAATATTTGAGTTCAATTGATAGCAGACAGCGGTCCCATAGATTCCTGCATTTTTGTCTGAAGTCTCCTATTATGCCATAGTTCTTTAGTATGGCTTCCTCTGTCCCTTTTAGAGACATGGGATACAATACTTGCACCTTCACAATATGAATAGTTCTGCTCTCCTATGCAGGCCCCCCTCACTGCGTTCATAGGCATTCACAAGGATTATTAGAGGAAAGATTGCCCCGAGAATAGAATTTCAGGGAATCCTGTTTGTTCTGTAGCGCCGCAGCAGGCTAGTAGTATAATTGCATCTCAGCAGCTGTGCCTGAACAGCGACCCTCCCAATCGGACATCGGTCTCTAGCAGCCTGATTCATCATAGTGCCGTTTTGCGAGTTTGAAATAGCGAATCATAAGGAATCGCTATTTCAGACTCGCAAAACGGCATTCCTGTAGGAATCGCAAAAACAAAAGCGATTCCTACATATTTCTTATTTGCGATTAGCAAATTGCTAATCGCAAATAAGGAATAACTCCCCATTCATTCCTATGGGCCAGGCCCATAGGAATGAATGGGGAGTATTCCTTATTTGCGATTAGCAATTTGCTAATCGCAAATAAGATTGCGATTTAAAGGGTGCCAGGGGTGTCCAAAGGACACCCTGTAGCACCCCTTAACAGTAAATACGAACAGGTGTTGCGCACACACATGTCCAAAGGACATGTGTGTGTGCAACATGCAACTTAGAAAAATGCTTTTAAAAGCATTTTTCTAAGTTTTCGCTATTTACCACGAGGTTTGACCTCACGGTAAATAGCGGGCCGAAATTGCGAATTCGCAATTTTAAAATGGATGATGAATTGCATTTAAGGAATCTCAAATTGAGATTCCTTAAATGTAATTCATTGCAAAATAGCGAAATCGCTATTACCGATTTTTGCATTTGGGATGATGAATCCCAAATGCAAAAATAGAGCTCGCAAAGGGCCAGATACTCAGAATCTGGCCCTTTGCGAGCCCATTTCGGCTTGATGAATCAGGCTGTAAGCTTCTGTACTAGGGCCCCATTTGATGCACAATTTATGTATTTCATGAAATTTTACTTTCTTTTTATACAAAAACACGTTTTCCTATAACAAGTTCTGTTTTTTGTATAACGCGCCTTTTGGTTTTTGGATGTATGTTTTACTATTATAGGAAAACTTTGGAGAATAAAAACGTGTTTTATTATGTAACATTCTTTTTGTGTTTGGCGTTAATGATGTAAAGCCATGATGCATTTCTAGCTGGAAAAAGGCAAAGCTGCTTTCCAGGAACATAGCAAATTTCTCCTTAATATTTTCACTCAATACTTTTTTCGTGTTTCTATTTTCAGTTCGGCTTTCTTTCTTGCTGGTTGAAACTGAACAGAACACCACCCAAGAACTGCTTGCTTGTGTAACAAGATACCGTAGGCATGTGAGGAATCTAAATCTATGCAACAGCAGCAGGTTTCTTATGACCTTGTATTCTTTTAGATGTTAGAATTAAACATTTTCCGTCTTTGAGCAGAATGTTTCTATGATGTTCAAGTACTGTTACTAAAGGAGCCACTTGCTCCAATAAAAATCTATGATTTATTAATATTTACTTGAAAAAACCGATTAAGGACTAAAGTATTTTCTTATCAAAACTAAAATGGTTAAAACTAAGATAGACTTTGGCAGCTCATGTAAACTATGTCTGTACTGTGTCTGGAGTCCTAGCACTCTTTGGAGTGTAAAGCATTAGTCCACACATAGGCAAACTTTATTTCCGCTAACGAAAACGAGTTTTTTTCCCAGAAGGGTTTTAAAAACAAGCATTTGCAAAGCAATAGGTCTCGCTTTCACGCAAGTTTAAGCTATTGACATTGCAAATAACAATGCCTTTTATTTTTGTTTTCGTTTTAAAAACATTAATAGAAGGCATTATCATTTACAATGCCAATAGCTTAAACTTGCGTAAATGCGAGACCTATTGCATTGCAAATGCTTGTTAAAAAGGGCAGTGCCGGTGCCAAGGGGTCAACTTTGCACATTTATAGTAAGAATAAACATCTGACGCTAACTGGATTTCTCAGTTTTTGGATGCGTTTAGTGTTTTTATCCCACTTACTTTATAAATACCTCTCAGTTAACCGTGCATTTCAATTAATTTTAAATAAAATAATTTTATCTGCTCCAGTTCTAAGACCGTTGCTAAGAAGTCCTCTTATAAAGAACTATTCTTGGGGGGCGTGGCTTGGACGGCAATGCGGACGGTCGTCTAGGTCCGTCAGCTCCGCATCCCTGAGGGGAAACTAACACGCCAAACGAAGCAAAATCCAACTAAATCCAACTACAAGCAGAGATCCAAACAGGGGAGACACCCAGGAATACGGGGAAGCCGACCAGAAGCAGGGAAACGGGAACAGCACCTGGAGATCAGCTCTGGAACTTTGCCAAGAGCCAAACAACAAGAACCCAATATGGCGCCCTGTGTCTACCGCTACAAGATCTGACCGGCGATCTGCACAACTAAGCAACTTTTCAGCCAGCAGAGAGAAGGACGAAGAAAAAGAACACCACCAACAAAAAGAAGCAGAAACGAGGTGATACAGCAAGCGCAGCGTGACCAAGATTACTCACCTGAGAGGCGCCACTGAAGACAACCCCTCCGCCGTTAAAGAAGGCGCACACACAAGGCAGGCGAAGCAAGGTGAGCCAGCCGGACCCCCGCTGAGCGGAGCGAAGCGATTCAAGGCCGGGTCAGGGAGATCGGCACCGGAAGCGACGGTGAGGTGAGGCGCCATTACCGGAAGTCTTCTCCGACTGCGGGCGGAAGCTCCGGACCAGAAGCGGATGTGCGTCAGGATTCAGCGCCGGAAGGTCCTAACCGAGGGGAGATACTGCTGATCGGGATCGGGATCGGTGAGTCGAGCGCCAGCGCGTGCCACAGTGAGGAGGAGAAGAGGGGAAGAGTACGAAAGGCGTCTGACCGAGAGGCGCAGGCGGCGGAGCGGCAGAGCAGCGAGGCGAAGCAGGGCAGGGGCGTCCAACAACGAAGAGGGGGAGGAGAACGCAAAAAAAAAAAAAAAGACAGCGCAACATTGAGGACAGCGCGGATAAAGCACCAAGCGAGGAAGAGTGCTCACAAGGGACATTGTGATAAAAAATATATAAACACAATAAAAAAACAAAGGCAAACAAAGGCAAACGTAGCACTGTGATAAAATATATAAACACAATAAAAGCAAACAAAGGCAAACAAAGGCAAACGAAGTACTGCGCAGCAACAGCCAGCAATAGCCAGCCTGGCCAAGTCAATAAGGCAACAGTGGAGCCAGATGGGGGACTAAGAGACAACTCAGAATACGGCAAGAGCACGCCAAAGAGCAAACCAGATAAAGGGCAAGATCCCCAAAAGAGTACCAGCAACGAGGCTTGTACAAGGCAAAGGTCAAGGACAGAATCAAGAGCCCGAAGGCGCACACCACAACAAACACAACGGCTTGCACCAGCCTTCTCCCCAACGCGCCAGTGCGAGATTGACGAACTGGGCATTGGACTACAAAAGAAACTGAACAGAACGCGAACGAGACAAGGCACACGCTGGCAGGTCTCAAGGCAAAGACCAGGACGAGGCACATCCGAGAGCCTAGCAGATATAGACTGCAGGGCATCTCGGCACCAACGTCAAAGGTAACAGACCTACCCAAGATATCCCTAGCGGGAGGGCGGCTAGGCGACATCCTATCAAGGAGGGGCATCGCAACAATGGCAGGCAACGAAGGAAAGGCAGCTGGAGAGCAGCAAAAAAAACCCAAGATAGACAACCATGGATCGCCTCTGAAAAATAATAAGAGCGAGACGGCAACCCTAGAAACGATCCTGCGGAGAGTTAATGAAGGGATCGAAGTGGGGAAAGATACAAAACTCAAGGTGGAGAATATGCAGCTTGAGATGGCAGCAATAAGAGCGGACCTTCATAAAACAAATACAAGAATTGAGGTGACAGAAGGCAGAATAAGCGCTGTGGAGGACGAAACAAGGGGGAACACCGAGGCCATAGCGGATCTGCAGAAAGTCACGAAAGCCATGCAGAAACAACTAGCAGAGAAGGATGACAGGGCAAGAAGAGGCAACGTAAGGATCCTAGGAGTGCCGGAAGGGACAGAAGACAAGGCGGGATCATGCGCGGCAATGTTAGAGGAGTTGATCCCCAAACTCACCGGCATCACATTTGACAGAAGGTTCGAGGTGCAGAAGGCATACAGAATACCGGCAGGAAAACCTTCAACAGGCAAAGGGCCGAGGGCAATAATATGCAACCCGCTCAGGCTAAGCCAAACAGACGCCATCTTTGCCTTTGCTAGGAAAAACCACAACCTGAGTTGGGAAGGAAGCAAGATTATACTAACCCAAGATTACTCCAAACCAACAGTAGAGTTGAGAAAGGGTTTCCTAGCCCTCAGAGAGACTTTGCGCAGAAGAGGCGCCACCTTCAGCTTTGTCGGCCCAGCCAGATTCAAAGTAATAGACAAGTGGAAAACAATGATTTTTGAATGCCCGGAGGAACTAAGGAGATACCTACACGGCCCACCCGTGGAAGAAATGGAAGACAACAGGAGCCCCGGAGCAGCGAAAAGAAGCGTCTCGCCGGATGAGAACGCACGCTCTGAATAAAGGAACACTGTTCACGCCAAAAGAACATAACCGCCAAATGGCACAAGGCACAAGGAAACATATCTACCTCATTAAACCCAAAAGGGGAAATTAAAAGTACCATAATCGGAACGAAGAACCCGACCGCAGATCCAGGACTATGGATCAGAGACTTCCAGCAGCTAGCAGCAAGGAAGAAAACGAACTCTACCTCAGGGAAAGACGCGGAGCAAAGGAACTTTGTCGTCGCACACCCACTCAGCAAGTAAGGGAGGGGACGGGGAGGGGGGGAAAAAGGGCGAAGGAATCGGGGGGAGCGGGGAGCACTTACATGGGCCGACCTACTATCATCTGTATTCTCTATATTCTCTATACTTTATCTTTCTCTTTACACTCACATGGGGGAACAGAGCACACAGGAGAAGGGGGATGGTCCCACACACAACCCAGAGACCGAGACGCAGAGAAAGGCCAGCGCAAAATGCGGAAAAAAGAGCAGTTTAAATGACAAATAGCAACCAGAGTAGCATAGCGTCTGACATTAAAATTGTGTCCCTAAACGTCAAGGGTCTGAACAGCCCGGTGAAAAGGAGGAAAGTGCTCGAGCACCTTAGGAAACTCAAGAGCGACATATATGTACTCCAAGAAACGAGATTACAAGCCGAAGACATCAGCCGCATAGGGGCAAATTGGATAGGTGAGGTGCAGGGTTCACCAGCACAGAATCAGAAGAATGGGGTAGTAACAATTGTAAGCAAACACTCCAAGATAGAAGTTGTAGGCTCTCAAGCAGACACGCAAGGTAAAATGCTTATAACGACACTCAGAAGAGCGGGGGAGACATTCCACGTAGCTAACTTATATGGACCCAACAGTGATGACAGATCATTTTGGGAGGGGGTGGGTGCACAACTGTACTCGCTACCGCTAGGAGATCTACTGATAGTTGCAGGAGATATGAACCAAGTCCTGGACCCAGCAATTGATAAGCATCCACATAGATCAAGCCAATCAACAAGCAATCCCCACATCCTTAAGAATCTATGCACCAAACTAAGACTAAGAGACCCATGGCGCATGTGCAACCCAGACGCCAGGGAGTACACATTCTACTCCAACTCACACAACTCATATAGCCGAATAGATTACATCCTAATGTCAGAAACACATACACACCTCATAGACCACACAGAAATAGGACCCAGAACTGTATCGGACCACTCACACATAAGCCTAACACTATCGGGCAAGCACAACGACGAGCCGACCCGCAGATGGCGATTCGATGACAGTCTGCTCCAAAACGCCTCAGCGAAAGCCAAGATAGAGGAGGCGATAAAAGAATACCTACTCTTGAATGACAAACCAAACACAAACAGGGAGGTCCTATGGGACGCCATGAAGGCCACCATCCGGGGAACAGTCATGACAGTCAAGGGCAGGATGAACAAAGACAGGAATAAGAGAATTGCAGACCTAGAGAAAGAAATAAAAAAACTTGAGAACAGCCACATAGCCAGAATAGAGGACAAGAACACACTCACAAACCTGACTAAATTAAAGTATGAACTGAACAGAATACTAAGCGAGAGGGCGGGCACTTGGATCAATAAATATAAATCTATTAATCTTTGTACCGCAAACAAAGCGGGCAAAAACCTAGCATCATACCTGAGAGGGAAGCAGAAACACCACACGATAGGGGCCCCGGTAGCTTGTTTCCTTCCCAGTGTAAGAATTGGCTTTTGTAGTTTGGTTTGCCCTGTTCCCATCATGCACTGGGACAGGAACAGACTAATTTGCATACAGCCAGGTTCTGAAACTGGGATGGTGCAGTGAACTAAAAAACGGTGTTGGATCTAGCCCTGATCTTTTGACTGGGTGAGAGTATTCTGTTTAATTCAGAGACTCTGTCCCTCACCAACCCTTGTTGTAAATATTTTTGTCCACCCTAAGCGTGGAAGGGTATACTCAGATGTGAGTCCCTTGCTCATTGCACCATCAGGATTCAAGCAAGCCGGGCCGAAGAGGCTGAAATGCCAGAAACCGGTCCCCGGTAGCTTGTTTCCTTCCCAGTGTAAGAATTGGCTTTTGTAGTTTGGTTTGCCCTGTTCCCATCATGCACTGGGACAGGAACAGACTAATTTGCATACAGCCAGGTTCTGAAACTGGGATGGTGCAGTGAACTAAAAAACGGTGTTGGATCTAGCCCTGATCTTTTGACTGGGTGAGAGTATTCTGTTTAATTCAGAGACTCTGTCCCTCACCAACCCTTGTTGTAAATATTTTTGTCCACCCTAAGCGTGGAAGGGTATACTCAGATGTGAGTCCCTTGCTCATTGCACCATCAGGATTCAAGCAAGCCGGGCCGAAGAGGCTGAAATGCCAGAAACCGGTCCCCGGTAGCTTGTTTCCTTCCCAGTGTAAGAATTGGCTTTTGTAGTTTGGTTTGCCCTGTTCCCATCATGCACTGGGACAGGAACAGACTAATTTGCATACAGCCAGGTTCTGAAACTGGGATGGTGCAGTGAGCTAAAAAACGGTGTTGGATCTAGCCCTGATCTTTTGACTGGGTGAGAGTATTCTGTTTAATTCAGAGACTCTGTCCCTCACCAACCCTTGTTGTAAATATTTTTGTCCACCCTAAGCGTGGAAGGGTATACTCAGATGTGAGTCCCTTGCTCATTGCACCATCAGGATTCAAGCAAGCCGGGCCGAAGAGGCTGAAATGCCAGAAACCGGTCCCCGGTAGCTTGTTTCCTTCCCAGTGTAAGAATTGGCTTTTGTAGTTTGGTTTGCCCTGTTCCCATCATGCACTGGGACAGGAACAGACTAATTTGCATACAGCCAGGTTCTGAAACTGGGATGGTGCAGTGAGCTAAAAAACGGTGTTGGATCTAGCCCTGATCTTTTGACTGGGTGAGAGTATTCTGTTTAATTCAGAGACTCTGTCCCTCACCAACCCTTGTTGTAAATATTTTTGTCCACCCTAAGCGTGGAAGGGTATACTCAGATGTGAGTCCCTTGCTCATTGCACCATCAGGATTCAAGCAAGCCGGGCCGAAGAGGCTGAAATGCCAGAAACCGGTCCCCGGTAGCTTGTTTCCTTCCCAGTGTAAGAATTGGCTTTTGTAGTTTGGTTTGCCCTGTTCCCATCATGCACTGGGACAGGAACAGACTAATTTGCATACAGCCAGGTTCTGAAACTGGGATGGTGCAGTGAGCTAAAAAACGGTGTTGGATCTAGCCCTGATCTTTTGACTGGGTGAGAGTATTCTGTTTAATTCAGAGACTCTGTCCCTCACCAACCCTTGTTGTAAATATTTTTGTCCACCCTAAGCGTGGAAGGGTATACTCAGATGTGAGTCCCTTGCTCATTGCACCATCAGGATTCAAGCAAGCCGGGCCGAAGAGGCTGAAATGCCAGAAACCGGTCCCCGGTAGCTTGTTTCCTTCCCAGTGTAAGAATTGGCTTTTGTAGTTTGGTTTGCCCTGTTCCCATCATGCACTGGGACAGGAACAGACTAATTTGCATACAGCCAGGTTCTGAAACTGGGATGGTGCAGTGAGCTAAAAAACGGTGTTGGATCTAGCCCTGATCTTTTGACTGGGTGAGAGTATTCTGTTTAATTCAGAGACTCTGTCCCTCACCAACCCTTGTTGTAAATATTTTTGTCCACCCTAAGCGTGGAAGGGTATACTCAGATGTGAGTCCCTTGCTCATTGCACCATCAGGATTCAAGCAAGCCGGGCCGAAGAGGCTGAAATGCCAGAAACCGGTCCCCGGTAGCTTGTTTCCTTCCCAGTGTAAGAATTGACTTTTGTAGTTTGGTTTGCCCTGTTCCCATCATGCACTGGGACAGGAACAGACTAATTTGCATACAGCCAGGTTCTGAAACTGGGATGGTGCAGTGAGCTAAAAAACGGTGTTGGATCTAGCCCTGATCTTTTGACTGGGTGAGAGTATTCTGTTTAATTCAGAGACTCTGTCCCTCACCAACCCTTGTTGTAAATATTTTTGTCCACCCTAAGCGTGGAAGGGTATACTCAGATGTGAGTCCCTTGCTCATTGCACCATCAGGATTCAAGCAAGCCGGGCCGAAGAGGCTGAAATGCCAGAAACCGGTCCCCGGTAGCTTGTTTCCTTCCCAGTGTAAGAATTGGCTTTTGTAGTTTGGTTTGCCCTGTTCCCATCATGCACTGGGACAGGAACAGACTAATTTGCATACAGCCAGGTTCTGAAACTGGGATGGTGCAGTGAGCTAAAAAACGGTGTTGGATCTAGCCCTGATCTTTTGACTGGGTGAGAGTATTCTGTTTAATTCAGAGACTCTGTCCCTCACCAACCCTTGTTGTAAATATTTTTGTCCACCCTAAGCGTGGAAGGGTATACTCAGATGTGAGTCCCTTGCTCATTGCACCATCAGGATTCAAGCAAGCCGGGCCGAAGAGGCTGAAATGCCAGAAACCGGTCCCCGGTAGCTTGTTTCCTTCCCAGTGTAAGAATTGGCTTTTGTAGTTTGGTTTGCCCTGTTCCCATCATGCACTGGGACAGGAACAGACTAATTTGCATACAGCCAGGTTCTGAAACTGGGATGGTGCAGTGAGCTAAAAAACGGTGTTGGATCTAGCCCTGATCTTTTGACTGGGTGAGAGTATTCTGTTTAATTCAGAGACTCTGTCCCTCACCAACCCTTGTTGTAAATATTTTTGTCCACCCTAAGCGTGGAAGGGTATACTCAGATGTGAGTCCCTTGCTCATTGCACCATCAGGATTCAAGCAAGCCGGGCCGAAGAGGCTGAAATGCCAGAAACCGGTCCCCGGTAGCTTGTTTCCTTCCCAGTGTAAGAATTGGCTTTTGTAGTTTGGTTTGCCCTGTTCCCATCATGCACTGGGACAGGAACAGACTAATTTGCATACAGCCAGGTTCTGAAACTGGGATGGTGCAGTGAGCTAAAAAACGGTGTTGGATCTAGCCCTGATCTGTTGACTGGGTGAGAGTATTCTGTTTAATTCAGAGACTCTGTCCCTCACCAACCCTTGTTGTAAATATCAAAGACAAACATGGCATATCCCAGACCTCGAACAAAGACATCCTGGAAGTCTTCAGGGACTTCTATGAGGGACTGTACACGAAAGATGTTACACTGCATGATGATGGGGGAAAAGAGCTACTAGCGAACATAACCACACCCACACTGTCGAACCAAGAACGAGACATCCTGGAAATGACCATAACGGGGGATGAGATAGAGAGAGCCACGCAAAGCCTCAAAGAGAACAAAGCACCGGGGCCAGATGGTTTCACAGCTGGCTTCTATAAGCAGTACCTAAACATACTCAAACCCACAATGAAGGAGGTATTCACAGCATGCGCCCAGAGCGGACACATGACACCCTCAATGGCTGAGGCAAATATAATAGTGATACCCAAGGAAGGGAAAGACACAACAGAGGCGAAGAACTTTAGACCGATCTCCCTCATTAACGTAGACTGCAAGATCTACGCAAAAATACTAGCCAACAGACTCAACGCATACCTGCCGAAACTCATACACAACTCGCAAGTAGGCTATCTTAAAAACCGCATGTCACACGACAACACGAGACTGCTATGCCACGTAATTAACCACTCCTCCCGAAGCGACAATGCAGCAGTCATGATAGCCCTAGACGCTGAGAAAGCCTTTGATAGAGTCTCATGGCCCTTCTTAGACCAATGTATGGGGAAATTTGGGCTAGGTCCAAACTATAGGAAGATGGTGATGGCCCTATACGAGGACCCCAGAGCAAGGGTGGTGGTCAACGGAGGCACATCAAACATACTCAACCTGGGTAGGGGAACTAGACAAGGTTGCCCCCTGTCACCAGCCCTATTCCTATTAGCCATAGAACCGCTCCTTTCAATGATCAGAACTAACGTGGACATTGTAGGGATACCAATAGGCGGAGAGACTTTCAAACTAGCGGCGTACGCGGATGACGTACTAATAGTCACAGAAGACCCAGAGAGATCCATTAGAGCACTGACTGACACCATTGACAACTACGCCCAGGTCTCGGGGTACAAACTCAACAGAGACAAATCTGAATGCAAACCCTTAAACATCCACGCAACAAGAACAGTATTAGGAACATCAGGACTAACATGGCAACCAAAACCTATAAAATATCTAGATATCCTCTTCGAGAGAGACCTAAGAATGACACTGGAACACAACCAACACGCAACAATACAGAAAATCAAGGACAAAGTAGAAGGGTGGTCCCCCAAGTTCACAACATGGTGGGGGAGGATAGAAGCAATAAAAATGATGCTGACACCGATGGTCAACTACATGCTAACCATGCTCCCACTCACTAACACAGAGAGCTTCCACAAGACACTTGACAAGATACTGAACAGCTTCCTATGGCGGGGAAAAAAAACCAGAATAAGCCTACACAAGCTAAGGCTATCAAAAGAACAGGGTGGCCTGAACATAACGAATTTCAAGCGATTCCAGACGGCTTGCATAGCTAGACAGGGACTACACTGGCTAGACCCAAGACAGGAATACACCCCAGCATGGCTATCATTTGAGCGGGGACTACTAAAAGGCATGAGCCCTATCACCCTCCTGACAGCCACACGACACCCAGCAGTGAAGGATAACCCCGTCCTCAAGAATACAAAGACAGCTCTTCTGAGCGTCGACAAACTACTGTCAACAAGCATCAGAGGAGGCCAATTTGAATCCCTCTGGCACAACCCCATTTTAAAATACAGAGATAAGGTGCTAGACATGCCTGAGTGGTACAGACATGGCATATCCACGGCCCATGACCTTCAAAGACAGGGCGAGAACACAACTTTCGATACACTCAAGGAAGCGCACAACCTACAAAACATAGAACTATACAACTTCCTGAAAATAAAAGTAGCAATTAGGAAGGCAAACCTTACAAGCCAGACACCTTCGCTCTTACAGCTAGCAGCCAATCTCAACATAACAGGACACCAAATAGCACACCTATTCAGAGCCCTACGTCCCCAAAACACCAAACTCAATGATAAGGTCACAAACTTCTGGGGGACTTTAGCAGGGAAGGAATTAAGCGAGACCGAAAAGGCAGAATTGTGGAGATCGACCACTAGGAAAAAAATAACTGCTTCACTAAATCAGACCAAATACTGGTTAGTGCACAAGGCATACTGGACACCGGCCCGCCTATCCACCCTGGGGATCCGAGAGAGTGACACATGCTGGAATTGTGACAGCGGAAGGGGGGATTTAGAGCATCTCCTACTCACCTGTCCTCAGATCAAGGATTTCTGGGAAAGAACGGGGAAGCTTATCAATGACATAACTGGAGTAGCCTTACACATAGATTTCCCAAGTCTAGTCCTGGGCTTTGCAGCCCCGTCCATCACAACAACAGAAGACCGAGACCTCATTGACCTACTGCTAACGGCTGCAGTCAAAATAATCCGAAGCAACTGGAAAGACACCACAAAAGCCACACCACAGGAGTGGCTCAACTGGGTCACTTTCCTAAGAGGGGCAGATAACATTACAGCGAAACATTCACCGAAAACACACAGACAATCAAACATATGGAGGCCCCTAGACCTCTACCTTTCATCACATAAACCCCCCTAGGTGCGGACAATAGACACCAGACAGCCATCAAGGGACACACTTTAGGGACCCACACTCCAATAAAAGAAACCTGCGAGGAAAAACACTCTCCTATCTCTATTCCTACCTCTATCCCTCTCTACCCTCTCTATCGTCCGGGGCGTTATACTCACCAGGCAACGCAAAGGGGGGAAGAAGACAACGCCAAGCAGGACTCGGAATACGGACTTCTTCTTTTTGGGACTAGTCGAACTACCCGTCCCACGCACCATGGCAAGGAACGAACTATTGCAGGACTATATTTGCTGTACCCCCCCCCCCCCCCACCCCCCCCCCCCCGGCGCCTTCTTTTTCTTTTTCTTTTTCTTTTGTTCCTCTTTCTTTCCGCCACTCATGTATGCTCCATGTAAATATATTTTTTTTTATATACAATAAAAAATTACAGAAATGAAAAAAATAAAGAACTATTCTTGGCTGCATCTGTTTTTTTGTAGCGAACATCTTCAAATAGTCTGGTAATTGTTTTAGCTAAAAACAAAATCATAACTGCGGTAAGGAAACTTTGCCAAGGTGGAATTGGCTGCCTCCAGCTCTCAATCCCCAGGCACATGCGGCCAGGTGGCCCCGGCCACACAACGAACCCCAACATGGCGAAGTTAGCAGAGGCGCAGGGGTTAATAAAATGGCCCTTGCGTGTCCTGCCCTTTTCAAGAAAGTCCGATTTGTCTCCATTGTTTTAAAATCCGATTTACTTCCGAGCTCCATTAAGTGAGTTACTGTGATAGTGCAGCCATCTGCTTAATGCAGGAACTTTTACTTAATTGAAGTACATTATTGGCTAACTACTCTCCCAATGTTATTTCAGAAAGCAATACAAATACGACAGGAAGCGGGGATGATTGTGAGATGAGTTCCACTCCGGATTCTATTACAGGACCGGAGGCTTCAGATTATGCTTCTCTTTCATTTACTGTAAAACTCACAGCAGCCAATAAACATACAGTTTATCAAGTTAAACTACATTAACCATCATGCTTGGCCCAAGCCACGCCTCCTTAGCCCTACAAGAGCCCTGGTAATAGTCCCATCTTCCTCTTTCTTTGCTGCTCACAGCAAGAGATAAGTGCTGCTCCCATTATTCATTGATTGAACAGTGTTTATTTCTTTACAGAACGAGTGTTATTTGTTTCTACCTACATAGATTGATGTATTTACCTCATTGGTGTATTTGGATACGGCGCTGCCGTTTATTTGCCGATTTTTCACCTCATTGTGTTGTTCAGGGCTGCGCGCGCTTCGCGCTTTGAGGACCCGCTCCTGGGTCGGCGGTTACAGCCGCGTTAGTGGCGCTGCTGCGCTTGTGTTGGAGCCTCGCTCCGTTTCTTCACGCGCTTCGCGCGCCTGTACCGGCCCGCCCTGCGGGTGTCTCGTTTCCCCGGCCGGACTCTCCAGATGCATGAGGGAAGGCGCAAGGCTGCCCCTAATTGCCTGAGGCGCTAAACAGAGCCGCGAACCACACGGCAGGCGCGTGCAGCCCAAACCACGTCCATTGGGCTACGCCTAGTAGGATTTGGACTCGGTTGGGCTGCACACGCTCTGATGCTCGTTTTCCACCTTTTTACACCGCGTTTTCGAGTAAGAGCTGGTGGAGGAGACGCCTAACTGGCTGCAATTAACAGTTTGCCTTCCTAAGAGTGCGCACACGCTCTATATATTGAATTTACTCGGCTCTGACGCCCACTGGGCTGCAATAATACCTATACAGCTTTGCTGAGGGGGTCTGGTACAGGAGTTTGGTGTGTGTTTGGTGTGCAGTGGGGCTGACCCCCCCTCTTACTCCCCTTGTGTCTGCCTCATTTTGGTGGTGTCATTCCCACTGTGATTTGCAATGGAAGAGTGGGTGTATTTTGACGAGGAGGCAGGGGAAGAAGTTTATGGAGAGCAGCCTGCTGCTGCAGTTGAAGACAAGATTGTGGAGGCCTTAGACGCTTCGGTGCAGGCCTCAGTTAACAAGGCAGTCGAGAGCACAGTGCGTTCTACTGTGCATCAAGCATTGGCAAAGGCTCTTAAGCCTATTACTAAACAGTTGGAGAATTTTGCTAAGAGACATGGTTTCACTAAGGACAAGTCCACTAAGACCACTCCACCAGCTACGCAGGCAGGTAACAGTGACCAATGGCCACATTCAAGTGCTCTGCAATCCCTACCAGCCTCTGGGCAAGCTCAGGCTCTGCAGTTCATACCAGCGTCAGGGACAGAGCATGGATACTCTACAGGGGCCAAGGCCAAGAGCAAGCAACATTATGTAGACACGGACACTTCCACCACTACTGGTACTGATACCACTGATACGGACGAGGAGGCCCCACTGAAGAAGAGAGCAAAACAGGCCTCACATTCGGCGTCCGTCCCGAAAGTTGCTACACCTTTCACATTCGATCCTAACGAAATTGTCCATCCCAGGTCATCTGACTGGGTCCCGGCCGCTGCCGTGGCGGATTATCTGCAAGAGAACCTCAGGAAAGGTTTTGACAAAGAGGTGCATAACCGTTTACGCTCAGAATGCCCTCGACCTGACCTGGCCCATAAGGTAGCAGAAACTCCTGAGATCGACGTTAGTCTGTTAACATTCTTGAAAAAGTTTGCCAAGGATCCGAAAAAGGGCATTGACCGCGCCTGGCGCGGCTGCCAGGATAAAATGTTGGACGTGGTAGGCCCTTTGGCCAAAATACTTGAGATGGCCCTTAAGGCCAAAGAATCCAACGTTCCCGTAGACCCTGATATCCTGGCTGGATGGACCCAGCGGGCCATCTGTTTACTAGGAAACGCTAATTGCGCTCTTTCCACGGAGCGGCGAAAATCCCTCCCTATGCGAATGGACTCGAACCTGACCGAATTGGCATCCGCGGAACCAGGACCCTTAGCAGAGGGTAACTTGTTTGGTGACCGCTTTGTGAAGGACGTCTCCAAGTACGTGGGGACCTTCACATCGCTGGACAAGGCTCAATCTGGAATCAAACGAGTATTCCATCAACAGGGTTTCAATAGGGCCGGACGAGGTCGGGGACGCTCGCCAGGCCGCTTCGCCAGTCAAGGTCCCCCCAGAGGCGATTTTGGTAGAGGTCGAGGAGACTGGGACTCTACCCGAGGAGGCACTTTCTACCCCACGAGAGGCAGATTCCACAAAGGCAGGTTCCACGGAGGTGGCAACAGAGCAGGCTTCCACAACCAGAACAATTCAGGTGAGCACACTCGATTGTTTTCCCTTTCCACTGGGGGGTCGCACGAGACACTTCTTTCACAATTGGGTTCTTCCGACACAAGATGCGTGGGTCCTACAAACTGTACAGGGTTTTCAACTGGAATTCTTTCAGACTCCTACGCAGAGGTCAACCCCGAGAACTCTCCTTTTTTCCCAACAAGAGATGACCTTTATAGACAACGAAGTAGAAGAATTGCTTCAGAAACAGGCTATTGCGGTGTGCACACACAACCCGCAAGGGTTTTGCAGCAATATCTTCCTAGTCCAAAAGAAGGGAGGAGGTCACAGACTTGTGCTGAATTTGCGGGAATTCAACTACTTCCTAGTATACAATCACTTCAAGATGGAGGGCATCCATCTGTTGGCAGATCTGCTCCGGCAGGGCGACTGGTTGGTCCGTTTGGATCTGAAAGACGCCTACCTCTCTATTCCCATTTATCCTCCCCATCGCCGATTCCTGCAGTTTCAGTGGAACGGACAATGGTTCGAATACTCGGCCCTTCCTTTCGGGCTTTCCTCGGCTCCTTGGTGTTTCACCAAGGCGATGAAGCCGGTTGTCTCCCATCTTCGGGAACAGGGTATTCGGTTAATAATTTACCTGGACGACATCCTGATCATGGCTCAGAGCCCGGATCTGGTGTCGCAACATCTGCAGACGACAATTTCGCTGCTCCAGAATCTGGGATTTGTTATAAATCAGACGAAATCCGCTCTGATTCCGTCGCAGACGACGGACTTTCTAGGATTCGTGATCAACTCACAATCTGCTCAGTTAAGCCTTCCGAAATCGAAACTGAAGGATATCAAGAAAGAGATCAGTTCCCTTCTCACCCGTCAGATGGTATCTCTCAGGACGGTCGCCAGGATAGTAGGTCTATTGGCGTCGTCAGTACAAGCAATATTTCCGGGGCCGCTTCACTACAGGGCCCTGCAGAGACTGAAAATACAGCACCTCCAGAGGGGGCTAGCGTACTCGGACTTAGTGCCATTGTCACAGGAAGTGAGGGACGAAATGCAGTGGTGGTTGCACCAAGTAGAGGCTTGGAACGGCAGAGCCATTTTTGGTTCTCTTCCCGAGGTGGTCATAGAGTCCGACGCCAGCCGTTGGGGCTGGGGAGCGCGCTGTGGCGTGGTTTCCACAGGAGGACGTTGGTCCTCTCAAGAGCTAGATTTACACATAAACTGCTTAGAACTCCTAGCAGGATCCTTCGCTATCAGAACTCTCTCGCCACATCAGACGTCTTGTTGCATTCTCCTCAGAATGGACAACGTCTCGGCGGTTCGCTATATAAACAAGTTAGGAGGGACAAGATCGTCCATGCTAGTACAGGTAGCCAAGGAATTTTGGCGATACTGCCTCAACCGTCAGATCACGGTTATTGCAGAATACATACCGGGACAGTCCAATGTAGTGGCGGACTGGAATTCGAGACATCTGAGGGATTACAGCGATTGGAGGCTGCTTCCCCGGATGTTTCTCTGGCTACAGGACCTTTGGGGTCCTTGCCAGATTGACTTGTTTGCATCCAGGCTCAACAGCCAACTGCCCAAGTTCTTCAGCTGGAGGCCGGACCCAGCGGCGGCAGCGACGGATGCATTTCTACAGGATTGGACGGGGGCAGTGAACTATGCGTTCCCCCCCTTTCTACTCATTCCACGAGTAGCGTCATACATTCTCAAGCAGAAGGCGGAGGTGATCTTAGTGACACCTCTATGGAAGTCGCAACCGTGGTTCACGACCTTGTTGGGGATGTGCTGCGACCTTCCACGGATGTTGCCCTGGTCGGAGTCCCTGCTCCTGGGTCCTCTGCAGGAGCAGCATCCATTGATCTTGTCTCAGCGTCTAATGCTGATGGCATGGAGGCTTTCAGGCAACAATGGAGTTTGCCTGGAGTTTCAGGAGCGGCTAATGAATTCATCAAGCAGGCTTGGGCCCCTTCCACGCGAAAGCGATACTCTTCGGCCTGGAAGGGATGGTTACGTTGGTGCGTGGAACCGGACCTGGATCCCGTGGGGGCAGACCTTTCACACGTCGTGAATTTTCTGACTGAAAAGGCAACGAGCGGTTTAGCCTATAGATCGGTAAACAATTTCCGATCGGCTATTTCGGCGGGTCATTCCCACATTGACGGGAAACCGGTAGGAGTTCATCCTTATGTGTGCAGACTCCTCAAAGGGATTCGGGCTGTGAATCCTCCCAAGCCCAAGTATTCGGGGCTTTGGGATGTTTCTTTGGTCATCAAGCTATTTGATAGCTGGCCCTCTAACGATTCGCTTTCTAGGAAACAGTTATCAGCCAAACTCGCTATGCTTTTATGTTTGTCATCGTGCAGGAGATCTTCGGACGTGCGGGCACTGGACCTTGCAGGTAGAGTATTTACTCCGGAGGGAGTTTCCTTTACTATTACAGGCCGCACAAAAACTATGTCTAGGATGATGGAATATAATGCCTTTCATAGTAATGCTAAACTCTGTGTTGTCCAATGCTTGAAAGCTTACGAGGAGTGTACTCGTTCCCTGAGACCGACTGGTGTAACGCAATTGTTGATTGCAGTTCAGAAACCGTTTAAACCTGTGTCCTCTGCCACCATTGCCAGATGGCTTAAGTTTGTCATGAAAGAGTCGGGGTTGATGTTCAACTGTTTGGGGCGCACTCTGTGAGGGGTGCTATGGCTTCGAAGTCATACTTGTTGGGAGCGAATATTCAGGATATTATGCACTGTGCTGATTGGTCGTCTGAGTCGACATTTAAACATTTTTATTATAAGCCGGTGAGTGACATTTCTTCTGTGGTATTTGATTCAGCATTGAACTAAGCATAATCTGAAGCCTCTGGTCCTGTAATAGAATCAAAAATTAGCTAGCATTCGTGCCAAGAATTTTCAATTCTATTAAGGACACGGAGGCGAGGATTATCCCACCCGGCTATGTCATGTTATGATCATGCTTACCCACCCGTTGTTATGATTGCTCCTGTTTATACAGACATTACAGGTTCTTTTATCTTTATTCTAGGTTCTGACAAGAAAAAAGAGTGATCCCTCTTCTATGGAAGACTGCAGATGGGACGCCATCCTCTATTTCCTCCAGGCGGAGATGTTCTGAAGTTGGAAGTGATTCCCAGTTATTCCACGTTGGAGTTTGTTAAGACTTTTATACTGAACTTATGTTGCATGTTCGTGCAAAGAAAGAGGAAGATGGGACTATTACCAGGGCTCTTGTAGGGCTAAGGAGGCGTGGCTTGGGCCAAGCATGATGGTTAATGTAGTTTAACTTGATAAACTGTATGTTTATTGGCTGCTGTGAGTTTTACAGTAAATGAAAGAGAAGCATAATCCTCGCCTCCGTGTCCTTAATAGAATTGAAAATTCTTGGCGCGAATGCTAGCTAATTTTTGATTCTATTGTGTTCCCCTTAAAATGCTGCATGATAAACAGCCAGATTGGTTGAGCTACCGTCTTCAAGCTGTCTGAGTGAGTTATTGACAGCCAGGCACTGAATACAACCCGGAGCTCACTTTCATGCGCTGCCAGGGGCGCTTTTCCTTTTCCTTCCAACTTCAGGCAGTTTTTCGACCTCTCTGCGTGCCTGCCATTTCACCATTGCGTGTGCAAAGTCACCCGTGCACGTGCCAGGTTACCTATGCGCCTACTAGTTGGCGACATACGGAAGTAAAGTGAAAAGATGTGGACTAATGGCTAGAGCGCCCGACCCTGATCTTGGTGGAGCGGGTTCGAGTCTGGACAAGGGACTCAACGTCCTTTGATTCTGGGCAAATGACTTAATCACTCTTGCCTAAAAATAAATATGTCCATATGTAATGCAAATAGTGCTTGTGTAAAGAGCTCCAAGATGGCTTGTATCAAATCGTTTGTTCTCTCGTTTACCGCCTGACCCTTCAGTGCCATGAGTTGGAAGGGCTGCTAAAAACTCTCTGAAACCGTGTTCATGAAATAAAACGTAATAATTAAAAAGAAAACTCTTGTTGCTCAAAGAGAGTACAGTCAGAGGAGGAGAAGAAAGAATAACAAGCATTGCGGGACAGCAGGGGGCCATCTGTTTTCACCCAGCCGCACGTGTTTATATTTGCATCGTGCTTTCACTTTCACTTTAAGTGATAGCGCGATGCAAAATAAAGGAACACGGGTTGAGTGAAAGCATATGGCCCTCTAAAGATAAGAAAATGCTTTGCGACAGCCGCAAAGCAGACGAGCCAGTCCGGATGGGCTGAACCAAAAGGCGAAAGGAGGAAAGCCAAAAAAGCTCATTTCCAATGGCAGGCCACCGTTTAGCATAAACAGTGATGCCAGCCAATAGAAATGAGGGGCGGGGCTTTAAGCCCCTTCTGAAAGTCCTCATCCATAATATCTCTTGCCAATGAGCAGCGCATGCGAGCTGCAAAGCTAGGCAAAACCTAACAAGGGGTACCTCTAGTACATAAGGAGCTGCAACAATCAATTTAGAATCGGAAATAATCATAAAAGCAATTTCCAGTGCAACCAAGGGCACTGTGTGTCTAACGTCAAGCATTCCACAAAATCACAACAATTGGCTGGTGGTGTTACTTTACTTTGCAAATCTCAGCTACAGGGGGAAGAGAAAAATGTACCATGAACTCACACCGGTAAATAACTAGGTGTAAAATATTAAATCCACACCCATTATGGAAGACATAACTCAATAATAGCAGTCCAGTATTCCATAATGTGACATATGAGGATTTTGACAGAACACTGGGGAGGTAGAAGAGAATGATGATCATTTGAATAGTAAGGGGCCACCTTTTGGTAGCTTGAGGAGATAAAAAAGAAAGGTACAACCTTAGCAAGTAGGTCAGACTCATAGAGAACTTAAGGGAATAATATCAAGAGGCAGCAAAAAAATTATCGCCGCTTTAGCGTCTGTTTTCAGGCAAAAAGCGGCGATAATTTTATCGCATTATCCTCTTTTTTTTTTTTTAAATATTTTTTTATTTTGCAGTTACACATAATCTTAACATCAGGAAGCTTTTCATTTTAAATGTCACCCCCCCCACCCACCCCTGGGAGACCGGTATTCCTTGGTGCTAATTATTCCCCGGTTAATGACAATCAAAAATTTTAAAAGTCAAAAAACAAACAAAAAAAAACCAACAAACATCATGTTATACATGTACAAGATAAAGTATGAAAGTAATTGTTGACCGCAGAAAGGAGGTGAAAAATTAAAGAATTAAGGAGAGGAAAAGAGCCATGCAAGTTTCAAACATATTTTACATGTAACATTCTCCTATAGATTTACTGAGCCTAATTGCCCCCGTTGCTCTGTCCAGGAGGAGAATCTTTCCCATATTTCCAACCCTATCTTCTTTTTCCTTCTTCCTTTCCTGGCATAGACTGCTTTTTCTAGGTGGAAAGTGGCAGCCAGCCTAGCCAGCCGTGAGAGGGTGAGTCTGCGTCTAGCCAGCTTGAGGAGATACATAGTCTCCAAATTGCCATGGCGATAAATACCAGCCCTTCTTCCTTTATTCTTGGTGAGTCGGATTGTGTACCAAGAAGAATAATTGTGGGGTTTAAGGAGATTGGGTGTTTCATTATTTCGCTAAGTGTGTTTTGTATTTTAAGTAGTGTCGGAGCTATAGTTAGACAAGTCGCAAAGATATGTACCGAGTCAGCCCCAATTTCAGAGCAGCGTGGGCATAATGTTCCTTTACCAGTCCCCCATTTGATAATCCTACTGGGTGTCATGTATAAAAAGAAGATAGTTTTAAAGTGTTGTGCTTGCAGCTTGGCAGATATTAAAATCTGTTGTGATAATGCGAGGGAGTTATAAAAGATACTTTCTGATGAATTAAGTTTGAGGTGCCATTTTGCAGCAATAGCCTCCAGGGGCCCGATTCACAGAATGAACTTAAGACTCAATCCTAAACTTACTACTATTTTGGTATTCACAGAATGCACTTACTACTTTTGGCATTCAAAGAATGAACTTACTACTTTTGGTATTCACAGAAGTTAGGATTTTGTCTTAAGTCTGTCTTAAGTCTGTCTTAAGTCTGTCTTAAGACAAACTTAAGACAAAATCCTAACTTCTGTGAATACCAAAAGTAGTAAGTTCATTCTGTGAATATCAAAAGTAGTAAGTTCATTCTGTGAATACCAAAATAGTAGTACGTTTAGGATTGAGTCTTAAGTTCATTCTGTGAATCGGGCCCTGGGTCATCGGGGGTTTGTCTATTGAGTATATTATACAGAGAACCAATGCGGGGGGTGGAAGTGTTTCGAAGTGTGTTTAAAAATTCAACTTCTGAAAAACCCGAGGCTCCTCCGACTTTATTGGAAAGAAAGGCGTGGATAGACAAGTATTTGAAGGAGTCTTGGTTTCTCAGGTTGAATTTGGCTTGTAAGCTTGCAAAAGGTTTGATTCCCTCGGTGGTAATCAGGTCCCCAAGTTTAACTATTCCGGCCCGGTACCACTCTGAAAAGTATGATGTGTCGAAGATAGCTGGTAAATAATTATTGTTAAGTATGGGTGAGTAGAAATTAAATCTGCCTATCCCATATATTCTTCGGACGTTACGGAATACTTTGAAGGAGTTCAATAAGGTCTTAAATTTGACCCGGTTGTAGTAGCCGTAAGTTGTTTCTCGAAGTAAGCACCCCCAATGTTGATCCCCCAGTAGGATCTGGAAGGGTGAGGGCAGACCAACTGTAGAGAGAGTAGGTTCCATAACCAGCTCTGAGCTATGCTGCGCGGCTGATGCCCAGTAATAGAGGATGATGTTAGGGAGGGCCCAGCCACCTCTTTCTTTCGACAAAGTAAGATGTTTAAGGGCGCGTCTGGGTTGAGCGTATGCCCAAATGAATTGAGTGAAAATTTGTTGGAATTTAAGTAGGTGATTTTTGGTGAATTCTAGGGTTATACTACGGAAAAAGTACAGTAGTTTAGGGAAATACGTCATTTTAATAACGTTGCATCTTCCCATTAGCGTTAAATGCAAGTTGTCTATTTGTTGTAAGGCTTTCCTTGTTTGGGCTGCGAGGGGTATTAGATTCTCTGCTACAATGTTCTCCAGTTTAGGTGAAATTTGGACCCCTAGGTATTTAGCATTGGGTACCACCCGTTCATCAGTCCATGTGATTTTCGAGTTTACCAAAATCTGTGTGTTATTTTTATTGAGGGCATATCCTGCTAATTTGCCAAATTTCTGAGCCTCGAGTTCTAAAGCCTGAATAGAGCTGGCGGGATCTGTGGAGGTGATGGCAAGATCGTCGGCATATGCCAAAATTTTACAGCAATTTTGATGATAGCATACCGGAGATATGCTCTCGTTTTTTTCTATCTGTTTGATAAAGGGGTCCAGGTATAGAGCAAACAGCAAGGGGGAGCAGGGACAACCCTGTCTCGTCCCTCGAGATATGTTAAAAGAGTCTGTAAGTAGTCCATTTATGGTGACGCTAGCCCTTGGTTTATTATAGAGTGCCTGTATTGCCCGAATAATTTTATTTCCGAACCCCATCTTGCTCATAACTTTCCACAGATATCGCCAGGACACTCGATCGAAAGCCTTTTCGGCGTCGAGTAAAATGAGAGACATTGGGTCTCCGGCGACCTGTGCGGCGTCAAATAGAGTGATCACTCTTCTAACGTGTTCGGTAGTTCCTTTCTTGGGAATGAACCCGTGTTGCCAATCAGATACTAGAGATTCCACTATTTGAGAAATCCTAGAGGCTATTACTTTGGAAAAAATTTTGGAGTCGCTATTGATGAGGGTAATGGGCCTATAAGAACTCATGTCCAAAGGGGATTTATCTTTCTTTAGAAAGATAGAAATCCTGGCATGAGCCCATGAGTCCGGTGGAAGAGCCCCATTGAAGATGGATGATATTATGTCCGAAAATATTGATTTAATTTGTGGAGCAAAGATTTAAAAAAATTCTTTGGGGATGCCGTCTGGACCAGGGGCTTTCCCATCTGTTAACCTTGTGAGAGCTTCCTGGATTTCCTCCCAGGTAGGGGTTCGGTCTAAGGACTCACTAACCATGGGGTTGAGTTGCCTCAATTTGCACTCGCTAAGATAACTAGAGATTTCGCTGTCTAGGGTATCTCCCCCGGAGCAGATTTCCTCAGTATATAGTTTAGAATAATATTCCTGAAATCCCTTCCGGATAAGAGAAGGGTCTGCAGTTTCAGCGCCAGAGGGGAGTTTAATTGCGTGTATTTCGCTGTTAGATACCTGCTGTCTTGTCCTAACAGCAAGATGGTGCCCAATACTATCACTGCACTCATAGCTTTTTACCCTAGTGGCAGCCCACTTGGCTGCGATTTTTTCCATGTAAACAGTGCCTATTTCTGCCTTGGCAAGTATTGCTTCCTCTATCACATTATCCTCAAGGACACGCTCGCCCGTGTTTTCTTGACTTAGCTCCCATTTTTCACGCGCCTCGCATCGATAATAAGATGCAAAGTAGCCGTGGCTGTGAAAACAACATGGGAAAACTAACTCTGCCTTAACTCAGAAATTTATCGTCTGGTAAATTCCTGACTAAGGCATACCTAACATGGGAGGTGGATTGTGGGGCTAAGACCACAGGGCCTATCATCAAGCTAATCGCCTTTTTCCATGGAACATCGCTGGAAAACCAGCGATGTTCCATGGAAAACCCTACTATCGCTGGAATATTTATCGCCATAGCGCTAAGTGTTGAAAATACAGCGCTAGCTTAGTGATATATTCCAGCGATAGCCGGCGATAATTATAAGTGTGCTCAGCGATGATTATCACTGTGGCTTGATAATATGCCCCTTAGTTCATTACTAGGGAGGAAGAGAGAGCAGGCAGGCTCTAGCAACACAGGTATAGGGGCTCATGTTTATTGGCCCTTCTGCTCACAGCTGGCTAATGCTATTAACAGTAGTTACTATTACACAGGTAGTTTCTCAAGTGCCCACGGAAAGGCATTTTGGAATTTTATACACCTTCCCTTTGAAAACAAAAAAAAATACACACCGTTCTTGAAACACCTGCTGAGATAGATGTGCAGCATACCAAGGAGCAATGATTTGCTGTAGCTTGTTTTCCTAATATAATCAGTTTTATTGTATTTGCATTCACATTTCCTTGTATAGGCACCTTCCAAGGACTAAAATGTTGTTCGACATATAAGAGTCATTGTTTATGCAATTCATTCTTGGTCATGAACACCACCCACTATCTAAACCCTCACTATGCCAAGGAAATGCAGGACATATACTTAGTTACTTTTTAAAAGAATTCGAGGCAGATTTATTAAATTAAAGTATATGGGATTCTGCAATCCCTGTATAAACTCCTGCCTCCAATTCCTTTATAATCAGTGACTTGTGAGTTAAGGCACATTCAGTTGCTGAGTACAAAAAAATGAAGTCAGAACTCAACTGTAATAGTTTATTACAGTTGAGTTCTGATATCACAATGCCTACTGCCAGCAGCCAAGGAGAAGGGCAGGTCATAAAATATAATTAAAGTAGCTGTTTCTAGATTTAAAACGAAACATGGATTTTCTTTCTTTTGCTCTGTTTTTCTACCTGTACAGCGGCAACCAGAAAGGCGATATTTATGACAACATGTTTAGTTTTTTAACTCCTTAGGCAGTTATAGAAAAATTTGAATCTTTCAGCATGTTTCTATACATTCCGTGCTACTGTACTATTTCAAAAAATGATTTGTATTGAACTGTTTCTAATATATTTTTGCAGCAACAATCTAAAGCTTTTTTGATGTGTTTAAATTTTCTCTCGAGATTCTATTTTTACTCTTCATGTTTGCAAATAAGATATCACTTTTATATGGAGGAGCTATGTACCAAGGATCTAAGTGATTTGTGGTAAAGATGATGGTGTGACCATGTATTATGGGGGATAAAGTATCTCTTGCCATACTTGACAAGGATATTGCAAGTCCCCTTGGAGTTCCATAACCTTAGAAAGGATTTCAACCTTCTGCCCCACAATATGCTAACATATCAATCATACTGGCATCCCAAACTTGCGATGAGTCGAGTAAATATATTTTTGGTCAATACCTGAAGCTCTAATAATGTTCCAGGCTCCTAAGAAGCAAGGGCACCTTCTTATTATGGTTCTTCTGAATTTCAGGTGTGTTTTTTGGAAAAGCTAAAGTGCGGGTACCTGGCATAGCAATGTGAATTGAACATTATCTCCTGTTATACAATGGAGCCCATTTATTTTCTGTTATGGCTGTCAGTACTGCCATTACACCACTGACATTAAAATGAAATGGGGCTTAGTCCTCCAAAGAAGTTTATCTGAGATATACAAATATTTGGAGATAAACTTTCTTATGATTACTATCTCAAAAAACACAATTTTAGTTAAGGCTAAATGTTAACTGGCAAAGTGCTTTAATTGGAAGATGCATTGTACCAAAATGTACACAGTCTCTGAATTTGTGTGTTTTAGATAAGTGTTTGTTCAAAATATGACAAGTCCAGCCCATTGCAAGCAGCAGCATGCTAATGCATAGTTGCATGTGACTAGGCTCAATTAAAAAAAAGGTTGGTGTCTACACATAAGAACAGCAGAGAATGCAAACATCTGCTCCTACTCTACTTTACTGTCAATATAATGGAGTGAAATAAGGTAAAGAGGTGATTTTATAAGACACTTTGGGGCACTGTTGCGGTCAGTGGAGCTAACAGGGTGAGCCTAGTACCACCTTATGACCCTGAGCATGGATGCTGCACGATCCAAAGAAAGGCCTGTGAATGGCTGAGGAAGTTGAGAATCCACGGCAGCCTTTGTTGTGTCAAGTGGTGGGTGGTGTCCATTTGGAATTGGGCCGTGCTGCTCACATCTTCAGATAAGCCACCTAAAGACTGAAAATGTTGTGACACTCGATACAGACAAAGAATGAGTCTACGCACCTTGGATCCATTTTGCCGTTGAAAGCTCCCCCTTCCTATTCTGCCTTCGAGAGTAAATAAACAAATGCCAACCTTCAATAACAGCCCTGTAGGTTGATCCAAAATGTGAATGAGACTTCCAATAAGCAATGGAAGAAGAGGGTAAACGCAATTCACTTCTGCATGCTCATTGACTATTTTGTTCTTCGGTACTTGAGTTCTGGCTGATAGATAATACTGTTTTTATCTCAGAACACAAACAAGGAGAGTGAAGCTTGTAATGCATTCCTGTATAAGTTTATCCTCAAAACAGCACATCTTATACCATTTTAAAAAAGATTACCATGTACCAGTGTTTTAGGCTTGCCTACCCCATTTTGAGAAAGATATGTGCATTCAGTATTCTATAATTTCAGGACTAATAGACTTGTGGAGCTTAATCTGGCTTCCAAAATGTACTTATAGACTGAATGGCAAGGATGAACAAGAAATTCCTTTAGCTTTTTTATGTACAATGGGACTTTTGCTTGTTTGTTGTTTACTGTGAGATTAATTCCACATGACCACATAGGAAGTGCAAAGCCAGTGGTCTGTCAGATTTGCATAACAGTATTGAATTGTACAAACCTAATTCCAAAGACGTCTTTATAGGTTAATAATTACTCCAAGGATTACATAACGTTTCTTTAAACTAAGAGACTGCCAGGCATTTGTTTAGGTTTGTGCTAGAAATGACCTATGTGTGAAAACTTCACATTGGAATAAAATTAACTAAGGTCCATATTTAGAGTATGGTGGCTGGTCTATGCGGTCCACAAGGGCAGTGGGGGATGTGCATTGCTGCCCTAGTAGGAAACATTTGCTACACTCAGAGATATCCTCCAGGCAGGCAGAAATCTCTGTTCCTTGAGCAGAGCCATCCTTACAGTGTGTCACTTGGAGGCACTGGCACTTTGCTGAGTGTGCATCGTGTGCAATGCTCCTCCTCTGCAAAGCCTTCTGCTCTTCAAAAACAAAGTCCAATAGTGGGAGTTGGTTAATGAAAAACAAAAATAGAAATATCCTTGATACACTTGGTACTAATTGCTCCACGGTTGTAGGTCGCGGCAAGCGGAGCACAAAGACCTGCGTTAATCATCAAATGCATTTCTCTTGACATTAGTCAGTCATTTAATGTGAGAACTAACGTTCTAGGTAAATACGCAGTATCAGGTGAAATGTGTGCAAAAATCATAAAGACATGTAGGACTCATGTGCAAAGTGCATGTTCATTTTATGTGTCAGGCATCAGTCGTAATTAGGTTTTGTGTCGTGTAAAGAGGGGGCAACTTGCGCTGCACCACTTTTACATTGAGCGGAAGGCGGGGCCAAACTGACAGCAGCTCAGTGAAAGTCACTGGTCAGTGAAAAATGTTTTCCTGTGATTGCTGTTCTGCCAAAGGCCATGCTGAAAGGAGAATATGGTGGTTAAGTGATAAGGCCTGCCACCTGCTACTTTCGCCTTCCTATCAATCATCATTTCACTGCCTTGCGTTTGTCTCTAAAGACCCAGGTAGGCTGAAAACTGGTGACATAACAGCAGTGGAGGACAAGTTTTATTTTCCACTGTTGTTACATCATAACACTGAATAATAGGATTTCATCCTGCTTAATCACTCTAGAAGCTCTCTGTAAGAGCCATATTTAACAGTGTGTTTGTTCAAAAACAGTTCCATATTCTTGTTGATATCTAACACTGACACTTTAGTGATATGATTATTTTCATAAACTGGCCTGCAAAAAGTCAGCATGCACCTCATTTTAACTTCCCATTCATATTCTTTGCATTTGTTTATACATTTTTGCAAAACTCATTTCTTGCATGTAGTTTTAATCCTTCAATTTTCTATTAAAAAATCTGTACGAATTTTGTGTGCAAGTAGGTGTCACACATCCTCACGTCATTTTTATTGTAACAACATATTTACTGTGCTAAATATTTTATGTTGCAATTAGGATGGGTAAGAACGTAGAATATTATTTGGAGTTGGCAGTCACCCTCCTTAAGGAATATTAACTCTAACTTGTCAGGGTGAAGCCTCCAAGTCACCAAAACCTGAACTCAATCTCCTGGTAGCTATGTGGGAGAGCAGACAGGCTTAATTTAGGGCAATATATAAAGTACTTATTCAGTACAAAAACAGTAATAAAATAAAAACACTAAATAATAAAAATCACAACCAAATTATAAAAATAGAGTAAATTCTCATGAACAAAATGATACCAAAACACCAAATTCCAATAAGAGGACAGGGAATATGATTTTTTAAATTGAAGTTAAAAAATAGCACCAAAAAGCACTAAGTTGCAATGATTGTCTGTGGAAGCAGTAGCCGGTGCCTAGGCACAATTTCAGGCTGACAACAATGGAGCAAATTTCAGATACACCAAACAGGTTCATCCCTGTCAGAGATGTCATCTTTTCAATTTAGGGGCCGATTTAAATCCTGGGATATGGCCCATTTCTCCACTAGGGGGACTGAGTGCATTACTCCATCGCCGTGATGGAGATACCGCCTACCAGATTTATAAATGACCACCATCCTGGTGGTCATTTCATAAGCACTGTCGGGAACCGTCTACAAAGCGGTTCCTGTCAATGACTTTCGCTGTTCGTTGCAGGTCACCATCAACATGACAAAGCCTTGCACTAAGCAGTTTTCATCTCCCTTGACGAGAGTGGCATTATTTATTTTTTACTGTTACTCACTGCAAGGGATTGCCTTGTGATGACTGACTGTAAAAAACAACTATATGTCCGCCCAGCCTAATTGCTCAGATGACATAAAGCCAATTCTCAGACAGCCCTTAGTCCTTGGGCCATCTGAGAAGTTTAGCCAAAGTGGTAACGGAATCATCATCTTGATTGGGCGGGGACACCACTGTGATGTTGGGGAAGGGAACTCTGTGCCAACATATAAATCAGGCCCTTAGTCTTTTTTGGAGCTCACAATCCTCGAGCTGGAAAAGCCTCAAGCTATATCAGAGGAGGGTGCATTGAAATTAA
This sequence comes from Lissotriton vulgaris, assembly GCF_964263255.1. Taxonomy (NCBI): domain Eukaryota; kingdom Metazoa; phylum Chordata; class Amphibia; order Caudata; family Salamandridae; genus Lissotriton; species Lissotriton vulgaris. The sequence goes on along the minus strand of NC_141689.1, from coordinate 357,588,623 downwards.
ATACTTTTGAGGGCTCTGGTGATCTTTAAATTAGTCCAAATTATTTGAAGTCCCAACTATTCAAGTTTTCTGGAGCAGTTCCTTTGGGTAATTTCTAAGGCTTCCAGTCATATAAAATGTAGGGGTTCCCTAGAGATGCATGGATTGAATTCCCAATCTTCTGATGCAATAACTAAGTTTAGTGCGTTAACGTTGAGTTAGGAAGTCTAACCCTAACATAAGCCCAGTGTACAATACTTTGCAGGCCATGTTTTTGGGGTTATTATCCTAAAGGGATGCTCCGTGCCAGGCAGAACCTACAGCTCCCATCAAGGGTGGGTGATTATGCTCGCTGTATAACCTGTGCTCACCCTTGGTTGGCTTGGCACTGAGCAGTCAGGCTTATTTCAAGGCAATGTGGAAAGCAAAGGCACAGCTGTCACACGTGATAAATACACTGAGCGTCACAAAGGAGACTTCACACAGGATATATGTAAAACTGTTTGTATTCAACACATAATTCAATCCTTATAACATGAACATTATATACTTTTGGGCATAAAACGCATTTGGAACTATTACTCGCAGAACTCCGCCCACTCACATGATTTTTCCACAACAAAATCGCTGACATACATAACAGCTTTGGAGTCCAGTCCACCCCACCCACCTCCGAACTTAAACCCCCCTCCAACAACCTTTGCGCATGGAACCCAATCACCACTGAAGACACCATCCGCCTGAGGAACTCCATCCACTCAGGATCGCCAACCGACCCATGTCCCCACCACATTTTCAACAAAGCAGACTCCATTATCGCACCCCATCTCCGAGACGTCATCAACTGCTCCCTTAACTCCGCTACCTTCCCGGAAAGCTGGAAACATGCCAAACTCAGCGCCCTCCTGAAGAAACCCACAGCAGACCCCACTGAACTTAAGTACTACCGCCCCATTTCGCTCCTCCCATTCCCTGCCAAAGTCATTGGGAAAGCCGTCAACAGTCAGCTCGCCGCCTTCCTCGAATCCAACAAATCCCTCGACCCTTCACAGTCCGGCTTCCGAGCCAAACACAGCACCAAGACCGCCCTCATCGCAGCATCAGACGACATTCGAACTCTACTGGACAACGGAGAAACAGCTGCCCTCATCCTACTTGACCTCTTCGCAGCCTTCGACACAGTCTGTCATAGCACCCTTATACAACGCCTCAGCAACGTCAGAATACAAGGAAAAGCACTGGACTGGATCGCCTCGTTCCTCGCCGGAAGAACCCAGAGAGTCCGCCTCCCCCCTTTTAGATCAGAGGCCACCGAAAATATCTGCGGCATACCACAAGGATCATCACTCAGTCCCAGCCTCTTCAATGTATACATGAGTCCCCTCGCATCCATCGCGCGCCAACACAACCTCAACATCATCTCCTACGCAGACGACACCCAGTTGATCCTCTTCCTTACCAAAGACCCAAACACCGCCAAAAACAACCTACATGAAGGGATGAAAGAAGTAGCCGAGTGGATGAAGAACAGCCGTTTAAAACTGAACTTGGACAAAACGGAAGTCCTCATCTTAGGATCATCCCCCTCCGCCTGGGACGACTCATGGTGGCCACCGGCCCTGGGAACCGCACCCATACCAATGGACAACGCGCGTAACCTGGGCTTCATCCTGGACTCCTCCCTCCCGATGACCAGACAAGTCAATGCCGTCTCATCATCATGCTTCAACATCCTACGTATGCTCAAAACAATCTTCCGTTGGATCCCCACCGAAACAAGAAAGACGATTACCCATGCACTGGTCACAAGCCGACTGGACTACAGAAACACCCTTTACGCCGGAACCACAGCCAAACTACAGAAAAAACTCCAACGCATCCAAAACGCATCAGCCAGACTCATCCTAGACATCCCCGCCAAGCGCACATTTCCGGTCACCTGAAAGACCTCCACTGGCTCCCCGTCAACAAGAGAATAACATTCCGTCTCCTCACCCACGCACACAAAGCCCTCTATGACCTAGGACCCGAATACCTCAACACACGCCTATCCTTTTACACCCCCACCCGCCAACTACGATCGTCCAATCAAGCCCTCGCAGCAATTCCACGCATCCAAAGATCCACCATTGGGGGAAGATCCTTCTTCTACTTAGCGGCCAAGACCTGGAATTCTCTCCCCACCCACCTCCGCCTTACACAGAAACACCTCTCCTTCAGAAAACAACTAAAAACTTGGATATTCGATAAATAAAAGTACCCCCTCCCTCAAGCGCCTTGAGACCCTCTGGGTGAGTAGTGCGCTATACAAATTTCAAACTTGAACTTGAACTTGAACTATAGTATGCACACTGTCGACAATTCCTAATCTAATACCCTTCCACAGAGAGAGCACTGTTATGTGTAGTGATTTAAGAAAAAGGGGTAACCCTGTGTCCATCAGAGCCTGGGCAGTTAATGGTTAAAAAAAGATAGGTTCTGTCGGGTGGAGCGCAGGTGATTTAACAATGCTATTAATGCAATCTGAGAAGGACGACCTCTGACACAAACAAATCTAGGACCTAGCCATGAATGAAAATAGGACCTGAGAAAAAATGATTGTGATTTGTATTTATCTGAATTAGTTCATTCAAATGTTACATACATTGCGTGCGCAGACTGTCAAAGTCAATTTAAAGTGCAGTTGAGTGACATAGGTGAATGGTGATCAAGTGGTGAAAAAATATCTATACAGTGGGCAATATCTTTCTATATAAATATATATATATACAAGTGTTTCAGATGGCCAGGTACTGGTTGGTATCTAAAGATTCTTATTCTTTCTTTTGTCCTTCAGAATCCTAGAAGTAATGGGCCTTTGACAAGCGTCGACCTTTTGACCCTTCAGCGCTTCAGTGTGCGGTTGCGGCAGGTCTTTCTCAAGACGGAAGTGAGAGGGATACACAACAGTCCTGTGTACAGTGGTTGGAGAACTCTGCCTGAACGTGTGGGGCGCAATGGCCAATTAATCTGTGGGTCTGTAATAGTATTAGAAAAGGCAGAGGATGGATTGAAGTTCCATCGGTCGGCTGCCGTTAGTCAGCTTTCAAAGCTGATTAACGGCAGCCGACCGATGGAACTTCGAACCATCCACACGACCGAAGGGTCGGAACGTCGACGCTTTTCAAAGGCCCATTACTTCTAGGATTCTGAAAGACAAAAGAAAGAATAAGACAGTCTGCACACGCAATGTATGTAACATTTGAATGAACTAATTCAGATAAATAAAAATCACAATCATTTTTTCTCAGGTCCTATTTTCATTTATGGCTAGGTCCTAGATTTGTTTGTGTCAGAGGTCGTCCTTCTCAGATTGCATTAATAGCATTGTTAAATAACCCACGCGCTCCATCCGACAGAACCTATCTATGTTTAACCACTGTTATGTTCGTGTGATAAGCTGTCCACGCCAGGTCCATCCCAGCAGCCCTGATAATACAATCCCGATCGGTTATAGGATACACCCCGGGTCACAACGATATCGTGCTTTTGGCATGAAATCAACATATAAAGCAGCACCACCAACCAGTGTCGTGAATCACACTCCCAGTCACACACACTCAATCCAAACCGCTGCACAATGTGACAGGTATCAGCCCAGTCCGTGCAGACTCTATGGTCCCAGCCTCCCTCCACCCTCTAGTTCACCCTGATTGTGCTAGACCCCCTGAATGGAAGATAACTAGCCCACCTCCCGGAAACTAGGCTGCATGCGGACAAAGTAACACTCAGCCTGGGTCCTCAGGAAGCAGGTGGGAATGTGTAGCCAGATTTAATTAGGAAGTAGATGTAAACAAAGGGAGTTCAGCAGCCACTCGGGAAGTTCACCCACAAGTTTCAAAACACAATGGAGTCATGCAGTCTCTTGACACTCTTACGAACTGCCTCAGAAAGGTTCCTTCAACCCAGTCAATGTCTCTCGCTACTACCTGACATCAAGATGTGTTCAGGAGGGGCTATGTGCGGAGAAGTCAGTGTGTCCACTGGGATTAGGATCAAAAGGGAACAACCGATGAATGGGGAGTTACATAGGGCAGCTCCTCAGTAGGAGGAGGATCCCTGAAGGTACATGTTGTTCAGGCTCGTGCACATGCACTCTTGGCACAGCACCTGGTGCACATTGGTATGAGTTGAACCAGGCCCTTCTTGTCTTAAACACGAAGAGTTGCAAATTCAGTAACTCTCTGGAAATGAGGCACAATGGCCAGTACACAATGAGATGTGTATGTGTATGTGTATAGGCATTTATATAGCGCACTACTTACCCGGAGGGTCCCAAGGCGCTTCGACCGCTGCGAAACCCTTCCTGGCTTCCCTGAGAGATGGTCCCTTAATGGGTATCTCCAGGGTGAGACCAGGCATCCCCGGCATCCCCGGCGGTCTGGTGGGTTGCATCAGGTAATTCTGGTGGTACACAGACAAAATATCGAGTTTTAAATTTCGATATACAATTATATCGAAGTTTAAATATCGATGGGACAAAATATCGAAGGTAAGTAATATCGACAGTCTTAATATCGATATTAGTATGATATCAGTAATATCGAAGTTTTAAATATCGATGTCAATAATATCGAAATAAATAACTTCAATGTTACTAATATCAATTTTTAAATAAATTTAGTGTATATTATATTGTATTTATTATGTTTTATTATTTATTTTTAATGTAATGTAATTAAATATTGTCTTTTACTACTGTAGCGGGTTGTGGGTTTATAGGGGAATAGGGTGGGAAGTAATTTAATTATGTTAAATTAATTATTAATAAGTAGGAATTATTAATTAATTAATTGAGAATTAATTATTAATTAATTTAAATTAATTGATTACTTGATAAATATGTTCTGTAGCGGGTTATGGGTTTATAGGGGAATAGGGTGGGAAGTAATTTAATAATAATTAAATAATTAATATATGTTTGTACATATTTTAATTAATAATTAATTGGTAATTAATTTATATTAATTAGTTAATTAATTAATATAATTGTGTACATATTTTTAATTATTAATTAGTTGGTAATTAATTAATATTAATTAGTTAATTACATTAATTAGAGTAAATTTTTTATATATAATTTTTTGTTATTCTTAATTAATTAATTGGGAAAAATAATATTAATTATTAAATTAAATTAATTACAGCTAATGTGCTAATATATTTACTTTATTGTTATTGTTAATTAATAATTAATTGGTAATTAAATAATATTAATTAATTTTGGGTAAAGGAGTATTTTTAGGGTTCAGGGTCAGTTTTCAGTTCTTGGGTAAAGGGGTATTTTTAGGGTTCAGGGTCAGTTTTCAGTTTTTGGGTAAAGGGGTATTTTTAGGGTTCAGGGTCAGTTTTCAGTTTTTGGGTAAAGGGGTATTTTTAGGGTTCAGGGTCAGTTTTGGGTTTTTGGGGTACAGGGATATTTTTAGGGTTCAGGGCCAGTTTTGGGTTTTTGGGGTACAGACCCAGTGCTGCAGGCCCACCAGCCCTCAGTGCACTAGAATAGGGTCTGAAAAGTAAAACAAATAGCCAAACATGGATCCACCGATTAATACATCAATTTACAATAAGGAGCACTTGCACTGTGGCACTGAATAGCAGTAAACCAACAATACAAGTGCCAGTACTGAACTAAGTAAGTTTATAATCACGAACAACGATCTGTTATGAATAAAACATAGCAGTCTATTATACCATTTGTTACTAATTTAATCAAGTAGTTTTTCAAAAAAATTACATATTTTTCAAACAAAGATTTATGTGCATATCAGAAATATATATAAAATGTACAGCTAAATACAAACTATTAAAAATATTTACAAAACAGATCAAAAAACAGTTCTAATATACATTCACACTGATGCTTTCATACTCCACGCATACAACTATTATCACTAGAACAAAAAACAAAAAACAAATACCTCTGAGGTATGGGTCCGTGTCACTATTACGTTAAATCATATAATACAATATACATTTGTCATTTGTGATATGAATAACGCTGGCATTTATTGCCCAGACAAATCATTTTATATTTCTAGCTCAGTATTAAGCTCTTGACTGACACTGAACCTATAAAGGTCGACGCGTTTCGAACCCCCTTATTACGGGGTTCTCCTCAGGACCAAACACGATTTCTAAAAAACAAAAACAGATAGACCAAATTAACCTCTCTATACAAGAGACCTGCGTTTAAAACACAGCCACCAACCGGCTTCACACCGCCTACCTTAATTCTCCTGTGTGTGTGGGAGGGCAGTCAGATGTGAACAAGTCTACACATGGAGGACATAAAAGGAATCACATGCCAGCGTTATTCATATCACAAATGACAAATGTATATTGTGATCCAAAATGATCCATTTTGCTATAAAAAGATCAACCACAATCCAGTGAAGGAGCTACAACAGGAACTATTTGCAATTTTGCAAGAAGGATTTGATCTTGGAGTACTGGGACCGAAAGAATTGGAGTTCCTGAAAAATAAAAATCCCAGGACTCCAATATTTTACGTCTTACCCAAGATACATAAGTATCCAGATAATCCCCCCGGCCGTCCAATAATTTCAGGTTGCCAATCTCTCACAGAGCCTACATCTAAATATATTCACCATTTCTTGAAGCCTATGGTAGACCAAGTCCCTGCCCATCTTAAGGACACGATGGCATTCATCAATCGTATTAGTTCCATCAAATTTGACGAGACGTACCAACTGATGGTCACAATGGATGTTGTATTATTGTATACACAGATCCCCCAAGAACAAGCGTTAGAAACCTTGGAATTCTTTTTAGACCAAAGTGAGCAACCCAGTAGAGTGCCAAGTAACTTTATCTTGAAACTAGCAAAATTTGCATTGCAAAAAAACTACTTCCAATTCGACACAGACTTTTACTATCAAATCAAAGGGGTAGCTATGGGCTGCCCCTTCGCGCCGGAGCTAGCCGTCCTATTCATGGGTTTATATGAAGATAAGTTCATATATAACAATAACCCTTTTGCTGAATACATCACAGCATACATGCGCTACATTGACGACGTCTTTTTTATTTGGTCAGGAACCCATGAGAGATTGACCGAATTTTTTATGTGGCTTAATGGGAGGACAGAAGACATTAAATTCAGTCACATTGTATCCAATAAGAGTATCACATTTCTGGACATTCAAGTATACTCCACAGATGGCATACTAGGCACAACCTTATTCCGCAAATCCACTGTTAGAAATAAGGCATTACATTTTACTAGTCACCACCCTAGGAGCCTCAAGCAAAACCTGCCCTTCGGCCAATTTTTAAGGATTCGGCGAAATTGTTCCAATAAGGAGGAATATTTCAAACATGCCAACAGCCTAAAGGACCGTTTACTTGAAAGGGGTTATCCTAAAAAACTTTTAAAACATTCTTTGAAAAGGGCTTGGTGGGTCCCTCGAGAGACACTGTTACAAAAGAAAGTACGACATGAGTTGAACAGGATTGTTTGCGTGACAACCTTTGGACCCAATACACATCAATTACGCAAACTAGTATTGCAAAACAGGCATCTGGTGAAAAACCTACATTGCGAATTACAGGACCCTCCTCTTTTTGCGTATGAAAAAGAAAAAAGTGTGGCCAATCACATAGTAAGGGCAGCTTTGCCAAAAGACCCAAAAGTGACATTAAGAAGCATGATGGGATTATCTCCGATTTCCGGTCATCACAAATGCGGGAATTGTACTTGCTGTGATACAACAGAAGAAGGGAACCTATTCTGCTTTGAAAAAATCTATTGGAAACATACAGCGTTCACAAATTGCCTAACAAAAAATGTAGTATATGGTGTCTGGTGTCCATGCCCAAAACTTTATATTGGAAAAACGACACAGGAGGTGAGACAAAGAATCACACAGCATAAATCAAGGATCAGGAAACAGGTACCGAATGCACCCTTGGTCCATCACTGGTCCACACATGATCACAAAGAATGCGATTTACGGTGGACGATCATCTCTAAAATTGATCACGATGTGCGAGGTGGGGATATGGAGTTGAAACTAGCCCAGCGAGAAGCATTTTTAATAATGAAGTACAACACAGCCACAACAGGCCTCAACGAAATATCTGAGATTGACAGGGGGACCCCTGGTTAATTTTCTTATGATTGCATCACGTTTCAACGATAGTTTTTTCAAGGCAAGCATGTTTGTAACAGAGAACTCATTGTTAGGGGACTACCTCAACCACAATGCTTTGCTCTAGGATTGGTCACACTAAGGCGCCCACGTTGGTTACACATCTATAACACTGGCTGGATGTATCTAAGAACGCCTGTTTTTGACATTTCATGCACAATTGAAATATCATTGACCCATAGTGATTGTACGCGGGAAACATTGCGGACCCTTTAAGGATTAATACTAACTGATCGCACTCGGTAAGCGTTGCGGGCCCTTTAAGGATTTGTTTGATCTGAAAAGAAGAACCAGGAAGCACGCCTCCTTTCAGACTAAGGACGCGCTGTCTCCATTTACCTGGCAACACGTTCGGCGGCACAAGTGAGAACACTATTTCTATCACTTTGAATTGAAAATCCGTGGTAACAACCTGACTAAACCCGTCACTTTGTGTAGTTTATTTGTAGACCCAGCCTCTTTCAAACTTCGAAACTACGGGCGAATTTAAATCCATTTCAAGCCAAGTCCCGGATGAATGTTGTTTACGCCGAAACCCGGTAAGCAGCTGAAACTTGCAAACTATTCTTCAAAGCATCCATGTTTATATCCAAATGGACACCACTGATCATTACCTTTCCATTTAGGCACACAAAGCCAACATTCACGACTGAGAAGGTGAGCCTACTTCCTGATAAAATCCAAACACCAACTGTAAGTGCCTTCATTGCAATTCGACTTATATGTGATTCCTTTTATGTCCTCCATGTGTAGACTTGTTCACATCTGACTGCCCTCCCACACACACAGGAGAATTAAGGTAGGCGGTGTGAAGCCGGTTGGTGGCTGTGTTTTAAACGCAGGTCTCTTGTATAGAGAGTTAATTTGGTCTATCTGTTTTTGTTTTTTAGAAATCGTGTTTGGTCCTGAGGAGAACCCCGTAATAAGGGGGTTCGAAACGCGTCAACCTTTATAGGTTCAGTGTCAGTCAAGAGCTTAAAATACTGAGCTAGAAATATAAAATGAATTGTCTGGGCAATAAATGCCAGCGTTATTCATATCACAAATGACAAATGTATATTGTATTATATGATTTAATGTAATAGTGACACGGACCCATACCTCAGAGGTATTTGTTTTTTGTTTTTTGTTCTAGTGATAATAGTTGTATGCGTGGAGTATGAAAGCATCAGTGTGAATGTATATTAGAACTGTTTGTTGATCTGTTTTATAAATATTTGTAATAGTTTGTATTTAGCAGTACATTTTATATATATTTCTGATATGCACATAAATCTTTGTTTGAAAAATATGAACATTTTTTGAAAAACTACTTGATTAAATTATAATAGACTGCTATGTTTTATTCATAACAGATCGTTGTTCGTGATTATAAACTTACTTAGTTCAGTACTGGCACTTTTATTGTTGGTTTAGTTCATATTGACTCAGCCTTGCTGATTAGGAGTCAGGACCCTGTTTTGTTCTACTGAATAGCAGTGGCACAGTGCCCAAAGCATACAACACCAAAAAAAATACTTGAGGCAACAGCCAAAATGGAAGGGAGCCCCACGCCAATGGTGCCAGGTCTAACATGTGTCCCCTTCAGCTGAAAAGTGAGGAGAACTACCCTAACTCCTGGGAGTTCTCTTCACTTAGGCGGAAAAATCTGGACAGACCATCAGCGTTGGTGTGTTCTGTACCTAGACGATGTTCCACCATAAAGTCCATACCCTGTAGGGAGATGGACCACCTCAACAGCTTTGGATTCTCACCCCTAATCTGCATCAACCTTCTGAGGGGACTGTGGTCTGTCTGAACACGGAAGTGAGTCCTAAACAGGTATGGTCTCAGCTTCATCAGTGCCCAGACCACAGCAAATGCCTCACGCTCAATAGCACTCCACCTCTGTTCCCGCGGAAGTAACCTTCTACTGATACAGCTACAGGTTGATCTAGGCCCTCCTCATTCATCTGTGGCAGAACAGCCCCCACACCATGCTCTGAAGCATCTGTTTGGACGATAAACTCTCTTGAGTAGTTGGGTGCCAGGAGCACGGGCTGTGCACATGGCAGCTTTCAGGGCCTCAAAAGCTTTCTGACAGGCGTCAGTCCAGATCTCCTTCTTATGCTGCTTCTTGGAAGTCAGCTCTGTCAAGGGGGCAACCATGCTGCCATGCCCCTTGACAAACCTCCTGTAGTACCCTGTGAGACCTAAGAAGGCTTTCACCTCTGTCTGGGTTTTGGGTGGCTCCCAAGCCAGGATGGTTTCAATCTTGGGTTGTAGGTTGTAGGGGCTCCACCTGGCTGCTCCCAACTTGGTGTCCCAAGAACACCACGGAACCCTGCCAGATCTGGCACTTACTCGCCTTGATCATGAGGCCTGCTTTCCGCAGCACCATCAACACTTCCCAAAGGTGGCGCAGATGTTCCTCTCAACTGGCACTGAACACTGCAATATCATCCAGGTAGGCGGCACTGAACTCATCCAGTCCAACAAACACCTGGTTGACCAACCTCTGAAAGGTGGCAGGGGCATTCTTCATCCCAAAAGGTATAACACTGAACTGGAAATGCCTATCTGGAGTGGAGAATGCTGACCTCTCCTTTGCCCCGTCAGTCAAGGCGATCTGCCAGTACTCAGAAGTTAAGTCAAACGTGCTGAGGTACCGTGCAGCCCCTAGCCGATCAATGAGCTCATTCGCTCTGGGGATGGGGTGCGCGTCAGTCTTTGTGACTGAATTGAGCCCTCTGTAGTCCACACCGAACCGGAGTTTGGGTGTGGCACCCGGCAGTGCAGCCTTCAGGACCAAGACCACCGGGCTGGCCCAAGGACTCCTAGATGACTCAATCACCCCAAGTGCAAGCATCTTTGAGACCTCCTCTTTAATGCAAGCCTTTACCCTATCTATTACCCTGTAAGACTTGTGCTTCACAGGTAATCTGTCTCCTGCGTCTACATCATGGATGCACCAATCTGTGACACTAGAAACCAGGGAGAACAGATCATAAAACTGTCCCAGCAACTGGCGGCAGTCATTCTGTTGCTCAGGGTGGAAGAGAGGCTAACACCATCCACTGACCCATCTTGCTCTTAAGCTGACAGGAGGTCAGGAAGAGGCTTAGTCTCCTCCTCCATCCCAGCATCTGTTCCCAAGAGCATGCCCACTTCAGACCTCTCTAAGTGGGGCTTAAGGCGGTTGACATGTAGGACCCTCAAGTGGTTCCTAGGAGACCGCAAGTCCACCAAGAAGGTAACTTGACTCTTGCTCTCCACAACCTCAAATGGTCTGATCCACTTATCTTGGAGCGCGCAGGGCTCCACTGGGGCATGACCCACACTTTCTGGCCAGGTTAAAGCTCTACCAGAGTGGCATTCTGGTCATACCAGCGCTTCATCTCCTTCTGGGTGGCTTCCAGATTTGCCTCAGCGAGCGAGTTACCTGGAACGCCTAGTTTGGTTTCTAAAGGCCAGCATGTAGCTATATACATCCTGGGGAGGTTTCCTGGGAGATTGCTCCCAGCCTTCTTTAACTGCACTCAGAGGTCCTCTGACTGGGTGTCCATAGAGAAGCTCAAAGGGACTGAACCCTAGAGATTTCTGTGGCACCTAACGGTATGCAAACAGTAGGCACGGTAAGAGGACGTCCCACTTACGCCTCATGAGTTCCTCAAGAACCATTATCATGCCCTTCAGGGTCTGGTTGAACCTTTCAACCATCCCATTTCCTTGGGGGTGGTAAAGAGTGGTGAACTTGTAGGTTACACCACACTCCTGCCACAGGGACTTCATATACTTGGAAATGAAGTTGGTCTCCCGGTCAGACACTACCTCACGATGGAATCCCACTTGGGAGAAAATTCCCATCAGTGCTTGTCCCACCACGGGGGCCGTCACTGTCCTCAGAGGTATGGCTTCCGGGTACCGGGTGGTATGGTCCATCAAGACCAGGATGAACCTGTTGCCCATGGCTGTATTGGAGTCCAGTGGCCCCACAATGTCAATCCCCACCCGCTCAAAGAGGGTACTGACCACAGAGAATGGCTAGAGAGGAGCCTTGTGCTTCCTCCCACTCTTTCCACTTGCCCGGCAATTCTGACAGGTCCTGCAATGAGTATCAGAACTCTTGCGTATTTGGGGCCAATGAAAGAGGGTGACAAGCCTTTCAAAGGTCTTGTCCTGCCCCAAATGTCCTGCTAACGGCACATCATGAACCAGCCCCAGTAGGAAGGCTCTGAACGTCTGGGGTACCACCAGAACACGGGCTGACCCAGGTTCAGCAACCTTAGGCTCACTATACAGGAGACCATTCTCCCAGTAAATCAACTGTGACCCTGACTGATCACCTGCTGCCTGGCTTGCAGCCTGTTGCCGCAAGCCCACAAGAGAAGGGCACCTCTCTGTTCCTTGCAAAATTCCTCCCTGGAGGGGCCTCCTTTTTGCTGCCATTGGGTCAGCTCAGACAGGTCCCCCAGTTCAGCTACTTGCTCCCCGGTAGGATCCAGGGCATCCCACTCAGGGTCTACCTCCTCCAGGGCTGTGGGAACTTCGGGGGCCAGTTTCCCATGCCCCCACCACTTCTCTCTTTGGCAGGGTCCTGGGCCTCCCTCTCAGGCTCCAGGTCCTCTTGAGAACCCCTACTGACTGACATTGACCGGGTGGTCAAGCACGCCCAGTCAGGCAGTCCAACCATCTTCAAGTGAGTTGTCTTCTCCACCTTTTCCCAAGGGGAGCTCTCCAAATCATTTCCCAACAAACAGTCAACAGGCATGGCGGGCCTCACAGCTACCTGAAGAGTACCAGAGACACCCCCACTCAAAGGAAACCTGACCCATTGGACTATGACTCTCTGTGTTGTCGGCGTTAACAACTCGTCAAAATGCATGAGCGACAATCTGCTCTTAAGACACCAGGTGACACCTGACAGCTGTCACACTGGCTCCTGTATCTCTAAGAGCCTCCACCTTTTGGCCATTGATGGTCACTCGCTGCCCATATTTCTTAGTGTTCCTGGGTAGCTGAGCTTCTGAGACCCTCTCACAGTCTCCTAAAGAGACAAGCGTCATCTGTGCGCAACCCCCCCACTGTGGACATCAATCTTCTCCCCCAAGCCATCTCCCGGGGCGGAGCACCAGTGGGTGCTTATTTACCAAACAGGCGGCACCTGGTATCATTTGCCTTATGACCTAGATCACCACACTTGTAACATTTCAGGGGCCCCTGTGGAACAGGACTACCTGTCGGGCCCCTTGCTTCCTCTCAGGGGGAGGCTGGGAACTTTTCACAGGGTTCCCTTGGGGACTACTTTGGGGCCCCTTGCGGAACTCCTTCTGTTTGCCCTTGTCCCCCCACCCACTCTTCCGCTGGGGACATTGCCCACCTTTTGCGCAGTCTCCCATGTGAACCTTGTGGACCCTGGTACTGACCCAGCGGTCTGCCTCCTCAGCAAGCTTCCTAGAGTTAGTCAGCTTGCTATCTATCAGTTGCTGGTGCAGCTCTGGAAAACAATTATCAGACAAGTGCTCTCATGCAATCAAATCAAAGAGAACTTGAAAATCATTAACCTTGCTGCCCTTTACCCAACCATCCAATGCTCTGCAAAAGAAAGTGACATATTCAACCCAAGTACTGTTTTCTAACTTTTTGCATTTCCTGAACCTCTGCCTATAGAGCTCAGGTGTCAAACCATATCTAGACATCAATGCATCTTTCATGTGGCTGAATGAATTGTGGACTTCAGAAGGCAAGTCTAACAATGTATCCCACCCCTCACTTAGGAACCTTCCCCACAACCCCGCTCCCCAATCTCTCTCAGGGAACCGATTGGAAGACATATCTATCTCATAGGCTCTGAACCACTGAGCAATATCATCATTTTTGTAAAACTCTTTCACTACATCCTTGGGAATATACACTCTACTTTCTGTATGTACTGACAGTATGCTGCTTCCAGAGGGAGTAACTGCTAAACTTTTGGTTTTAAACTCCAACTCCCTCAAAACTTTTTCATGCTCAAACTGCATTTTCTTTTCCTCAAGATCTAACTTTCTATTTTCTAATTCCAGCTGCCTATCCTCCTTGAACCTGGTCAATTCCATTTCAAGCCTTCTTGACCTCTCTCTGTCCTCCAACTCCTCTGGAGACAGACTTGTGTTAGAGCAAATGCTACCTGCAGGGGAAGGTACCTTCCTTCCTCTTGAGCCCAATGGCTCTTCCTGTTGTACTTCTGCATCATCTTCCTCCTCAATCATAGGAATTTTCCTGGCTTCTACACAGGCTCTGAGCACCTTGTAGAATTCTTCCTTCACTTTAAATCCAGAAGTGGAAACATTGAATTTCCTGCAAAAGTACTTCATCTGCCTTACTGTGTAGCATTCCAGCCTCTCTTCTTCCCAATCGCAATTAAGGAAGGCTACAGATTCTGCTCTCTCTACTGAATTAGGCATCTTTCAAAAATAGAACAAAAATCCAAAAAGGAATCTACCAAAAAGTATGCGGTATAGTTATGATCTGCACTCACTAAGAAGTGTTCATCAGTCACTGTACATGAGTCACAAATGCAAATCCAGAATCCTTGCCGCTGTTGCTTCCAATGTTAGATTTTGGTGTTTCTAGTTGGCACAGGTAGGTACTTGTGACAAATAGAGGCCCTCTCCTCTAGTCAGGACAAGGAGATTACACTCCTAAAATAACCCCTGCTCACTCTCTAGGCTGCGTGGCGCGAGCAGTCAAGGCTTACTTCAAAGGCGTTGTAAGTTAGGTAGTTGTGACCACATACAGTAACCCAGTGACAACACTACAAATGGACACCACACAGGTCTTATATAAAAAATAAGTAGACTTTATATAGAGTTATCACAAGACCATAAACAACAAAAATACACTCTATGATTACTTTAAGATGGTAGATTTAAGCTTAATTCAGTACAGTTCTTAGATGCGACACTCTGCTTTAATGTACCTTAGGTTGCGTTGCACTTCCACGACAAGCAATGTCGCAGTGATGGAAAATGCGGCAAAGTCAGGTGCAAAGAAATAAAGATGTAAAGATCTTCTGCCAGATGTGGCACGCTTCTCGGGGATGCGAGAAGCTCTCGGTTGGATGCGTGGACTGCAGCGGCGACACCCTTACAATGCGATGGCAACAGCTCCAGCGGCAACGCTCTTCTCCACGATGCGTGAAGCTTCCACTCAATGCGACAACTACAGTGGTGACATCCAAGATGCGACGGCAGCAGCACTGACGGCGGCACACTACTCGGGGATGCAAGGTGCGCTTGGTTGATGCGGTGCAATGCGACAGTTCCAGCGGCGACACCTTCCTACGGAGTAGCGATGGCAGGCACAGTGACGGCGGCACGCTCCGATCTCGTTGTGAGATCCTTCTCCTGATGAAGTTCAGTGCGACAACTACAGCGGCGACACCCTCCGTTGGAGTTATGATGGCAGCAGCAGCGACGGCGACACGCTTCCTCTTCGTTGCGGCACACTTCTCTCCGATGCGTTGCAGTGCAACAGTTCCAACGGCGACACCCTCCTTCAGTGTTGCAACGGCAGGCACTGCGACGGCGACACGCTTCTTCTCGTTGAGTCGCGCTTCCAGCTCCTAGCAACACGCAGTTCCTCAGAAGGCCCAAAACAGCAGCAGGCACTTCCAAAGGAACTCTGGGGAGCTGGGGGTGAAGTCTGTTGTCCCTGAGACTTCAGCAGGAGGCAAGCTCTTTACCAAGCCCTTGGAGATCCTTCACAAGTTGAAAGCAAAGTACACAAAGTTGCTTTCTCCTTCCTTTGGCAGTAAGGCAACCACTGAAGGCCAATCCCCCAAGCAGCACTTCAGCTTGTGAATAGTCTCTCCTCAGTTTCTTCAGGTTCCTCTCCTCAGTAAAGGTTTCTTCTTGTAGTCCAAAGTGAACTAATTTCATGGGATCAGGGTCCCAATATTTATACCCCAAAGGCCTTTGCCCATTCCAAACCAGTTCTGAAGCACTCTGTTTACCAGACTTCTCCTTTCCTTTCACAGTGCAGGGCATGCACATCAGGCGCCCCACAGGAGGTGGAGTCAGCATTGTGGAAGGCAAGTACAGTCCTGGAGCACTTTGTTTACAGAACTCCTTCTCTTCTTTCAGTGTGCATGGCAGAGACATCAGCCGCTCCCCAGGGGGTGGAGCCAGCATTGTGGAAGGCAGGCACAGCCTTATTCAAGGTTTAGGTGCAACTCCTCCCTCCCATCTAGATGCA
This sequence comes from Lissotriton vulgaris, assembly GCF_964263255.1. Lineage (NCBI taxonomy): Eukaryota > Metazoa > Chordata > Amphibia > Caudata > Salamandridae > Lissotriton > Lissotriton vulgaris. The sequence goes on along the minus strand of NC_141689.1, from coordinate 357,572,217 downwards.
GATCTCACTATTTACCACTGTGTGACTCAGCCTGTCTCCTGTAATTCCCCAGCCCTGTGACTCCCAAAACCAGACATAGGAATGCACAAACTAGCCGAGGCAGGTTTGAATGGTTAGGCAAGCAAATACCTACTTTCTAAAAGTGGTATTCGCAAACAGAGAATATTAAAATAAACTTTACTAAAAGATGTATTTTATGATTCTGAGTTCAGGCATACTAAACTCGAATTTCTACCATGTTCTCTGAGACAGTTAGGATTATAAAATGTAATAACTTTAACAGCCCATTCAGACCTATGGAGAACAGGTAGCCTTGCAATAGTAAAATGCCACATACATCAGGTCTTGTCCTACCTTATAGTTACAATGCATCCTGCCCTTGGGCCTACCATAGGGGTGACTGATATGAAGAAAAGGGAAGGTTTAGGTACTGGGAAGTGGGTGCCCTGGCCCAGTCAGCATGACAGTACCAAACGGCACGCAGGCTCTGCAATGGCAGACCATAGACACATTTTACAAGGCTGCTTCTGTGGGTGGCACAACCAGTGCTGCAGGCCTACCAGCAGCATTTGGATTTACACGCCCTGGGCACACACAGTGCACTAGACTAGGGTCTGACAAGTAAACCAAATAGCCAAACATGGAACCACTGATTAGTACATCAATTTACAATAGGGAGCAGTTGCACTGTGGCACTGAATAGCAGTGGCACAGTGCCCAAAGCATACAACACCAGCAAAAATACATGAGGCAACAGCAAAAATGGAAGGGAGACCCACGCCAATGGTACCAGGTCTAACATCTCCATGTGCACAACAGGGTCCTCGGGCATGGTGCACCACGCAGTTCGGGTTCTCATGTCCCACGTCCCCACAAGCGTATCTCCCCCTTTGCTGAAGTAGTTATACTGTTGTGTGTCTTTGAAGTGAGGGGTGGTTTAAGGGGGCTCCACCGATATTGCCCCTAAATTGTATGCCTGTCTGCCAAGGGGCCGTGGAATGCAGATCTTAATCTTTAGTAGGGCCATAATCTAGCCTTGAGAGGCTATGTGAAAACCTCTCTCTGTAATCTATCACATTGGGCCTTCAAATGACAGAGGTCTTGTTGTTCCAGTGGTATGACCATGGTTTATGGGAAATGCACTGATGTGCCCCCTAACCCTGGTGTACACTGGAGCCAGGCACCATGGCACAAAGACCCTAAGAGCATAGAAATTCTATAGTGGCCTTTCTAAGCATGTTATCCCAAAAAACCCTTACCATTGGAAAAGGTTTGGCATTTCGAATCCATTGATAGGACACATCATGAGGCTGCTCCACTGCTATCCACTATTGCAGCCTTAGGCAATGGCAACCACTATCCCATGATAACCTATGTGAAGAGTAAGCCTCGTAGGTAGTGAAAACGCACACAGGTATTCCTCATTACCTGGGTGCACATGCACTAGTGTGTACACAGACCTGTGCTGGCAGGTTGGACACATAGACCAAGTGTCCCCTCTCCAGTCCGCAACAACAGATTGGACACAGGTTTAACTAATTTTTGTGACAGTGTGCACGCACATGCCTGCGATGGCAAGCTGTGTGTGGAATCACAGATACCATTGATGTGGGTGCGCACATACAATAGCCTGCAATGACAGGATCCTCATGAGTTTACTCATGATAGAAGCCAGTGCACACAATCCTGTCGGCGATGACACACCAGGCACAGGGGATAACCCAAGAACTAGCACCTTAGATGTGAATGTGCGCACAGGTACCTTCCCACTAGCACCATAGGTGCAAGCATGCAGACATAGTCTTGCAATATATTTACAACAAGGGGTGGTGAGGGACAGAGTCTCTGAATTAAGCAGAAAGCTCTCACCCAGTCAAGAGATCAGGGCTAGATCCAACACCGTTTTTTAGCTCACTGCACCATCCCAGTTTCAGAACCTGGCTGTATGCAAATTAGTCTGTTCCTGTCCCAGTGCATGATGGGAACAGGGCAAACCAAACTACAAAAGCCAATTCTTACACTGGGAAGGAAACAAGCTCCCGGGGACCGGTTACTAGCATTACAGCCGTCTTCGGCCCGGTTTGCTTGAATCCTGATGGTGCAATGAGCAAGGGTCTCACAGTAGTAGTCAGAGAGTGGCAGTGGTGACAGAGAGTGGCAGTGATGAAGAAGAGTGTCCCAAACAGGCTGGACACGTAGAAACAACAAGTTCGCGAAACTTGCGACCCGACAGGTAAGTTCGCAATTTGCGACATTGTACAAAACCCTCGCGAACTGGCAGAAACCCGCGCAAACACAAAAAAAAAAAATCCGCAAATTCGCGAGAATTCGCGGATTTTGCGGATTGCGAGTTCGCAAATCCGCAAAATTCGCGAACGCGAGATTCGCAAAATTCGCCCATGCTTAATCGACAGAGTCGTGTCTAAAGATATTCTCAATGTACAGAAGTTTGGACGGAAATATATACAGTTTGTGAGTCTCAATAAAACAATTGCATATTCTTGAAAAGCATGTAGATCCGGGCCTGGTCATAAACCATAAATACAACAATCTTATGAAGGGACACAGGTGGTTCTCGACTTTGGGGAGAGCTAGTATGCACCAGTGTGTATGTATCCACATGTCTGGCATGGGGAGCGCGTGATCACTACATGTGGTGTGCATGCTGTGTCCTGATTGGCTGAGTATTTCTAACTACATGTGGCATTTGACTTTGTGGTATTTTGGGAACGTGCGACTTTGACCAAACATGTTTTATTGGGGCCAATCTCCTCATACCTGTATGTGGTTCGACAGTTTATCTGTGGGATCAAGCAGTGTTTTCCCGGTTCGCGTATTTGTCTCCGGGCTAAGTGTAAACCCCAACCTGTGACCTTTCAATCATAAGGCTTGGGTTTGGGTCGCAGAGCCTGCCTGACCACATATTTCTGACTCAGCGTTGATGATGAGGTTATCTTAGGACAAGTTGACAGCAATAATATGAGCTAGTTATTACGTGTACATATAACATTGCGGTCATTGATACCATTTTTACCAATATTTTCATACAATGCGTACATTTGTCCTAGTGTACATCAACACTGTTATGTGTGCATAGATTATGGTGTACATCGGCATTGTATTTACTGGAACTGGTGTTGTTATGTGTGCATATATCATGGTGTATATTGACATCGCATTCACCAATATTAAAATCAATTTCCATTTGGTACCACTGAATATAGTACTTCAATGTATCAAATTATTTGTTACAATAAACCTGACTTATTGCTGAAGTCGGATTTAGGTAACTTTTAATACAAGGGTGACTTTAGAAAGTCACCACTATCTTTCCCCAAATTTTTTGTAGCTGCTTCTGATTAACTGCAGCAGTTGTCGCAAAAGATGCCTGCTGCCCTCCTGTAAAAAGATGTTAAGTGCTCCCAGGAAGAGGAAAAAGTGTCTGCTGGAGGGAAAGGTGTGATTTTTTCTTGCCAAGATGTCTCAAAGGTGGTGGCCACAGATGCCCTAGCTTTAAAGGGGCTACCACCACTGAGAGGCAAATGTGAGACATACCTTTGCTTGCTTGCTCCTTTGTGTAGGTAATATGCATAGCAAACAACAATGTCTCAACAGGTGTTACTTAGAAGGCATTTTTACTAACAGAGAGGCATGCACAAAAGAGTTGCAAAAGGAACAGGGAGGCAAAAAACCCTTATATGCAGTAAATACAAAACTTAATGTGTATTGAGCGGAAAAAGGGAGGGCAAAATGCTGGCACTCAGTTATAATAAATGTTCATATAACTTGCACAGAAGTAGGCACATTGATGCTTGTGATAAATAAAGAGAGCGGCGCAAGTGACAAAATCTATACAGCAATAAAACGGTGCAAAAAACAACCTATATAAGGGACTCTTGGTGGTTCTCATAAGTTAGTACATTTCATAAAAATACAATCCGTTACATAGAACCATGAGAGTAGCGCCAAGAATTGCGCTGAAGGGTCAACGGCGCTTCAACCTGTTTGAAACTCAGGTCATCATCAGGACCAGGTTACGAGTTTGTAGGAGTGCATGAAGGAGACCAGGAGCGCAAGTCATTTCAGGTCAAGGCACGAAAAAACAGGGATCAGGAGAAGAGACTAATATCGAGTGAAGCGCAGTTAATGAGTGGAGGTGGGGAAGCGTCAAGCCAAGGATTTATAAATCAATCAAGGTGAAGGTTTGAATTGGAGACGTCATCAGCAAAGACAATAAAGCCAATAATTGAAAGCGCAGGAGGCGCTTGGTCAAGGTGGGGAACCGGATGTTGTGAGTGGGTCTCAATCCTCAGTGGATCGTAGTCTAACCGGCGAGCCCGAAGAGGAATTTGTGTAGAAATACAGGCTAACATCTTCTCCAGGTGAAGAAAATCCATTGCAGAATTGGTTTTCTAGGGGGGTGGGTCATTATACTGGAAACACTTCAGGAGTGTGCCCATGGCTCTGTCCCAGGCTAAAAGGGTCCAGATTTGTTTGATTTGGGCAGAAAAAAGCATTGTGGGGTTGTTTAGTGCCAACCGCACAGGAAGTATGTAAAAATGGGAATAGTTGATCTGTGGAAATAGTAGCCCCATTGGCTAGTGAGTCCTCCCCACCCACAAAATCCAAATTGACATCAAAGTGGCACCCCTGGCTTCCAGCCTCTGCACACCACTGTCCTCAAAAAGAACAGAAGAAGGACTGCATCTACGGAACAGGTGGCCCTGAGAAAGGAAGAATGCACCAAGGAAGATTGCGCCTGCTGCACCTACAGAGCCATAACAAAAATAGAAGGGCAGCTCTAGCTTTTGAACCTGTGGAGAGATATCCCAGGAGCTGGAAGTGCTCCCACTCGTGCCAAGTTCCAGTAAATGGACTTGAAGGTCTAGTTAGCTAACCTGCTGTTAAGCTTCAAGGACACAAAAGCTAAAGATTCCCTGCATATGCAAAGTGCCCAGCTAACAAGTTTGCTGTGTGCATGTCTGGTCTCTGCTGGTGTAGCCAAGAGGTGGAATTCCAGCTCCCAAGAGATCGATTTCAGGCCCTGGACTCTGGACTCCTGCTTATATGGCAGTGGCGTAGCAATGGGGGCGAGAGGGGTGGTCTACCCAGGACGGTATGAGTTTTGGGGTGGCAGCCTCACCCCCACCCCTGCTCTTACCCCTTTTGGCTGTGCAGGCCGGCCAACACAGGACTGTCCAGCACCCCCCCCCCACTCTTATAAGCGGCCTCCGGGCAGCAAACGCAGTGACCGCCACGGCAGGACAATGTCTAGCTACGCCACTTTGATATGGACTCTTTCTCACCAAAGGACTACAAATTGTGAGCCAAATCCAAATATAAAAGTTTCCGAGCCCACAGTACAAGACTCATAGTCTACTGCTACTGATGTGTTTGTAGGTAGCCTTGAAAGCTGGTGACAACCGATCAAGGCTTTCACCAAAACACTGGATTCTCCCAGCCCATCAACGTCAAACCCAAAGCCAGACTCCAGCTGCACATGGCCCACCGACCTTACTGTCAAGGTGCCTCTAAGTGCAAGGTCAAATCTTGAACAAGGCCAACCCTGTTCCCCTATCCCCTCCAGACTGCCCTTGCAGTCGACGTGAAACTTTGACTTTGCCCCACCCCTCGTGTTCTAAGCTCATAGACTAGCACTTCCAGTGTCAAGAAGTGACTTACAAACGTTTTTAAACTTTTTAAGTTTCCAAACTTTTTGGAGTAAAAAGCAGTGATTTATGAAACTCTTTCAAAAATCATAACTCCAGTTACCTTCATCTGTTTTTTGTCATTTTTATATCTAATTGAAGACAAAAATATACAATATTTTTATAAATTGAATAGGGATTTTTTATTGTGTCTTGTTTCTTAGCTATTGATTGTTTTGGTACTGATACATGTTTTGCACTTGCTCTCCTTTGAGTTAAGCCTCACTGCTCTATGCCATGGCTACCTAGGACTGAGCTATGGTTTGATTTAAATAACCCTGACTGGACCTGATACAGAGTAATGACATTATTGCTTGGTGGGGTCTCACTCCCAACCAAATCAATAATCCACTTTTCTCACAGTGTACCTCAGTTTTCTTCCTCTGTTTTACCCTGTTTTACTGTTCAGTACTTTGATGCCTATGCTGCCCGGGCCCAATCTGAGTTCAAAAAACAATATACAACTCATATGTGTAGTCCAACTTTGCAGTGTGCAGAGAGGTAAGTGGGAAAGAGTAGGAGCCTGAGTGGAGACTCATCAAAGGTACAAGAAAGCACTTATGGCCACTGCCCTAACCGGTGATATAAAGCTGAACATAGCATACTAAAACACAGACTCAACCAACTAAATAGGCCAGCTTGCACATTACGATAATGACTACATACATGATTTATTAGGCAAAAACATTTATGTCAGACCCCATTCAAGGCAGTGGCTAGTGTGCCACAAACATGGCACTGTTGTCCTTTCCGCACTTGAATATCAAGATAGTGAAGATGATCTGTCAAAGCTTCTCACGGTTGTAGTGTGGGTAACAAGAGCAGAGAACTCAACAGTGATCCAACAGGTGCTATCTAGAATTGTCCAGCCAAGTGCTTATCGTAGTAAAAAACAAGTACTTTAATCTGAAAGCAAAAGAAAATACTACACAGTTTTAATACGGATATAGGTACATGGTTCGAATCCTATCTGCAAATCCCTCAGTGCTGTCTCCGCACTTTGGGAACGCACCAACAGTCTATGGTCCCTTGTATGGATATAGGCATTGATTAGGCACAGGTGAAGTCAAGTCTGGAATGCTCTGAATGGCTAATGCTTAAATCAGTTCAACAGGCCGTGCCACTACGAGTTCACAAATTCAGATGGGCAAGATTGCAGCAGATTTCCCTCAGTGCATTAATTGTCTCAGTCTTTTCACAGCTAGCTATACTTTGCCTGCTTGGGGAAGATGTGGCACTTATGGAGCTAGTGGGTGTGTTCTGCAAACTTACTCCTGTATTAGCAGCTTTGATGAAGTGGGAACGTGGCAGACACATCCTTCAGCATACAGGTCACTGTGAGGAGATCAAAGTGGTAGACCTACAGAGCAGGCGCTCATCTTCAGTAGTTGCAGCCTCACCTGCAGGACACAGACAGGTGCTCCATCTCTGCATTTGTAGCCTCTGGGCTGGGTCTTCAGCCAGTGTTTGACTTCAGCAGTTGCAGCCTTCCAGTCTGGATCTTCCGCATTGGTGTCACCAATGGCCATTCTTGTGTGGCAGCCCCAATATAAGGCAGCAGCACCAGTCTTTAGGCCCCTGGCAGTGATGAAGACACTATTGCTCTCTAGTTTAATGTTTTTTCATAGTTTCACTATGAGAACCGGTCAGGCAGACAGGAGACACCTCATGACACAGATTGGTTTCTATCTTTGGTCTGCCTGGCGGTCAGCTTTTCCTGGATGTTCCTCACACTGGTAAAATGGTGGTCTTCATCTTGTTGAAAGCCTCTCTTCTTGCAGGATCACACCCTTTCCTTCCCTCTCTGAGCAGCAAGCAGGTTTCTAAGTGCTAAATAGACCCTCTTCCTTCCAGCAAGAAGTGAAGACTTCAGGTGATGCCGCCTTACCTCTGGAAAGCTCGTTGTCATGCAAACACCAGCCCTGGTCACACAGCAACTCCTTCAATACTCTGCAGAGCGCACATTCCCTTTCTTGGTAAAGATGTAGTTAGAAGTGGAAAACTCTGGTTTGGTTTGAGTTCAACTTTTCTACACATTTTCTAGAAGGAGATGAGGACCCACTGTATAAGGTTCCAGAACAGGTTTGGTTGGTTCTCTTGTAAAATTAATGTTCAGGAAGGTGGTTCCAAGCAGGCATCCAAAACAAGAGCAAAATGAAGTGTGAGATCTCTGCCGGTAGCAGTCAACAGCATTCCTGAAGCAGTATTCAGGAACAAAGAAATGTGAGTCCCTGTGTAGAAATATTCATCGCCTTTAACTCACCTGGCCCACCCCTCACAAGTACCATCTACCAAATAGCAGTGCTCAGGAAGTACTAATAAGCAGCTATTTGCTAACAAGGACCTCCTTGAATTTGCAATATTCCTCACTTTAGTGTCTGGGTCTTCAGGCTACAGCCATAGGGATGCAGTCGATGTACACTATATTGTGCGATGCCAAATGAGTGGTCATCCAAGTGCATCCCAGTTATCTCAGCACTCAGACTCTTACCACCTATTGAGTGTGATTACTACACGCATGCTATACAATCGCCATACATACATGCAAATGGAATGTTAGCTCAAGTGTCTCTAAAATGGAACTTTATATGAGTGAGGTTGGTAGACTGCACTCTCCCTTAGTAGAGAAAAAGGTCTGAACAAAACTAACATTTCAGAAAATACAGAATGCAGCCATCACTGCTTAACCCTGGACATGGACAATAGTCCCATGGCAGTAATGAGCACATGCTTGGCGACCCCTCCAGTGTCTCTAAAATGGAACTTTATATGAGTGAGGTTGGTAGACTGCACTCTCCCTTAGTAGAGAAAAATGTCTGAACAAAACTAACATTTCAGAAAATACAGAATGCAGCCATCACTGCTCAACCCTGGCCATGGACAATAGTCCCATGACAGTTATGAGCACATGCTTGGTGACCCTCCAGGTCACAGAACACATCCTGAAACTTCGACAGACAGGTCTAGGCCTCTGTACACGTTAGATTAGCATGGTTACAAGGCGAATTAAAAAAAGGCAGCATACCAGTTTCACATACACTTGGGCACTCAAGGTTGGGGTACAGGCCTCTAAACTATATAGGGGACGTCCCTGTGCCAACAGTTTGCTTGATAATAGAGGCAATTCGCCTTTCACAAAGGAAGCTTGTGTTATGAAACCAAAATATAGCAAATATCGTCTTTCTATCAAAACCCAGAAAATGTTTTCTTTGTTTATTTGCACTGATCAAAAGCTGAGAGAATGATTACATTGAATAATTAACAAAAGAGATGCATCTTACTCTTGAATTTTCCAAAACTGTGACTGTGACCTTAGATCTAACACAGAGTGATAAGTGAAATCTTTGCAGTTCAAACCTTTAAAATGTTGATCCTGCGTTGTCTGCAAAACGTATATCACCTTAAGTGAAGTAAATGGAAAGTAAAATTAATTAATTAGCTGTACTTTAAGTGCAAAGACTGGGGGTAGATGATAGATAAAATGTGTCTGACCTGTATCCGCCATTTCTGTCTTTTGTCACTTAGAAAGACAACAGCAATTGCTAGTTAGCCATGTAAACACTAATTACCTCCTCGTTAGTCTTCCTCGCCACATGACTTACATAGTGAGCTTCAGCTCCACGACAGAACCCTCCAAAGTAAAAAAAGGCCTCCCGCCCCTCCCAACATGGCCGACCAGTCAACCCTGACCTCTATAAGAGGAGGGCCGGCCCAACCAACAGCCTGTTTTTTTAGTTCTGCGCTGCAGATTCTCCAGAGCGTTTGATCAGGTAAGTTGGGCTGAGGTCCTGCTCCAGCAGGTCCCGGTGCCCTGGGGGGGACGCCCTGCTCCAGCGGGCTCGCACTCAGGTTCCCCCGCCTTGTGGCCCTTTTTCCTGTCCATTTGGCTTCCCAGCTCTGCTCTGGTTGCTCTGGGCGGGCTCTTGGGCTTCCTGCGCTCCCTCCGTTTTTTGGCTTTATGCCCTGCTTTAGCGGGCTCTGTGTTTGGGCCCTGCTGTCACCATGTGGGACGGCTGGTGGGCTCTGGTGGGGGGTGCTTTTGTCTCCCGGTAGCTGCTCTCGCTGCTTATCCGGGTGGGCGTTTGTGTATGTACGGCAGTTTTGCTTGTCTTACTGCAGTGTTTCACTACGTCAGTTCACTGCTGTTTGTGCCACTGCTTGTACACTGTTTGAGTGCCCGTGGGTTTCACTCCTCAATCCCTATGGCTTCTGTAGTCTTCGGGCTGATGTGGGGTATTCCCAATTCCCCAATGCAATATTGGGGGTTTTTCCTGCACTTACGGGGTATCTCCTGGGGAGTTTAAAAGTGCCGGTTTTACGGCCCCCATGTCCCGGTTTCCGCGGCTTACCTTTGGCTGTCCTCAGCGCTCCGGGGTCTTCTCGGGTGTTTTGCGGGGGTCTGCTACGCGGCGGGTGCCATTTTTCCTCTTGCATGCCTCCGTGGGATGGGACCGTGCTGTCTCGTCCTGGTTCGGCCATTGGCAGGTGTTCCTCGCCGGTTCCGTGGGGCGGGGCCTGTCCTCCCCCGGCTTCCCATTCAGGTGCAGCTGTTCCGGCGGACCGGCCTGCCTCGTTTACGGCTGCCGTGGTGGTACGCTGTGGCTCCACGTTTGCGTGTTTTTCAGGGTCATGGTGGCCCTGTGCTGGGCAGCGGGTACGCTTCCTCCGGTGAGTGTACTTTGTTTGTTTTCCGTTCTGTCCCCGGCGCCGCCAGACTTTTGGGCTGCTCTGGGCCCTCCCAGCTTTTCGTTCCTACAGCTGGTGCGGTCATCCTCGATACTGGGGTGCCGTGTTCGTGTCTCGGTGGGGCGCTCTTCGTCTTGTGGTCCAATGGTTAGGGCAGCAGACCCTGATGCAGTGGTCTAGCCCGGGACCAGGGTTCGATTCCCCGCCTCGGCGGGTCTTGGGCTAAAATTCCCACGGAACTGATTATTTTTCCTGGGCTGCTCTCTGACTCTCTCTGGTGCTCGTGAGGCACACTCTGTTGCCTTTGGGTCCGGTTCGCGCTCTAGACTACTCTGGGTGTTGTGGACGGGAGTGGTTGTTTCCACTCTTTTATGGATACGAGGTCTCGCACATTTGTTGTGGTGAGTCTGCATTGGCCGCCCTTGACGCTGGATGGCCTGGGTTCCAGTCTTGGTACCATCGCGCTCGCGGTTTACGTGTCTCTGTGCTCTTCACTTGATCTCCCAGTATGGTGGGTCATTGTTGAGGTGTCCTCTCTCTGCATTCCGCTGTGGTGGCCTGTGTGCATTAGCCTCGGGCTTTTCTTTCATCTGTGGATGTTGTTTGTGGGCCTTGTGGCAGTGGACGTCTGTTCTTCGGACCCCGGATTTCTTTCTGGGAGTCCGTGCTCATCAGGTTCCCATGTTGGTTGCCCTCTTACATGCGCTGCTTGGTGCAGTGTTGGGCCCTTCCAGTTTCGTGGGGGTGGTACTCAGTTCCTCTTTTTGGCCTGTAGCTTTTTCCATGCATATGCTGGTTGTTCACGCATTCTTGGGCTTTTGGCTTCCTTGCCCTTGCTGGATCAGCTGGCAGTTCCTTCCCGTGTACCCCTGTCCCCGCCTGCTCTCCGCTGTTGTGCTGGGTCTGTCCTGGTCGGTATGGCCTTCTGGGATTCCGAAGCTGTGGGCGCCTGTATGTCTAATGGGGGCGGTCCCCTGTTTGCTCCTGTTCTTCCTTCTCGGTTGCTTCTGTAGTCTCCTGTTGGGCCTTGGCCTCTGCTCCTGTTCCTGGTGTCGGACCGCGGCGGTGGTGTTCCCTACCCCCCAACCTTCCATCACGGGGCATGGCAGGCTGGCTCCGGTATTCTTGCAATATGGTCATCTGGGTTTTCAGCGAGACGCTGCACTTTCTGTGAGATGTCGATTGACCTTCCGCTGGTGGGATGTATGAACGATGTAGTGTTGCCCTACCTACGTCATCTGACGAGGCCTGGTTTGCAATTGCTTCTATTAGGGTGTACACTGCAACTTTAACTTTCTGTGCCGTGGCTCGGCTGGCGTCCCTTGCTTCCTCCTCATCGCACGGTCACGGTTCTCGGCTGGTACATTTGGTGCGTGTTCACGTCTCCGGCCTCTTTCTGGGGGTTTTGGTGGTGCCAGTTTGCCGGTTGTGTTCGGTGTTGTATTCCCCACATGCTCCTGCGCACGCGTTGTGACTGGTATTGCCTGGTGTTTTTTTTCCTGGGTGGTGTGCTCCAGTTTTCAATGGATTTGGGCCCGGTTCTCTGTCCTGGGGTGTGTGCGTGACACTGGTTTCATGCACTCCTGGCTGTTTGGGTCCGGTCCCACGTGCTATGGTTCTGTGGTTGTTCTCCACGGTCCGTTGGGGGTCCTCCCCGTCTGGTTGGCCTCGTTGCTCTGTGGGTTTTCCCGACTTCGCCTGTTCCCGTGGGTGTCTCTTCTCTTGACCCGGTGGCTCCCTTCCCGCCCTCTCTGCCAGTACGGCCGGTGGTCTTTGTGTTCTGGTCTCCCCTTCCCGGGTGTTGGCGGCCTTTTCGGCCTGTTGGGCGTGCTGGGTCGGTTGATGCGTTTTTTTTTTTTGGCATCTGTTGGCCGTTTCTTGGCTTGTTTTTGCCCTGCCCCGTGGGGTCTTCTTGTTGTTCCCCTGGGCAGTTTGTTCTCTGCCTCGTTCTCTGGGGAGTTTACGGGCTTGCCTCAGTCACTTTCTTCCGGTTTGTGTCCCTGGTGCTGGTTTTTTTTCTGCCTTCTTTTCGGGCTTACGGCTTTGCGCCTGGGCTTTTTGGCCTGGCCGGGAGCTTTGTCCTGTTGGTGGGGCTCGCCTGGGGGCTTCCCGATTCTGCTCCTGCGGATGGTGGCTCCGGGTGTTTTTTGCTCAGTGGCCCGTGTTGTGCCTCTGTGGGCGCTGGCTCGCTCGGGCCTGGCGTTTCGCCTCCTGCCGCAATGTTTTTATTTCTCCATTGGCGATCATCCGGGGTTGCTGGTTTTCCCAGTTCTCTTCCCCGGTCGGGGTCCTGCGCTCCCTGTGCAGATTGGATGCTCTCCTTCTTTGTCCCTGGTTTTGGGGTACTGGGTCTTGCCGGCTTGGGCTTGATCCCTGAGGATGTTGGCATTTCTGTGACTCGTTCCGCCCAGCTCTTCTGTCTTTCTCGCCTTTTGGTGGGTTGCTGCCTGAGGCCTTGCCCTTGTGTTCACTCCGGTTCCTGTCTGATCTCCGTTTTAATCGGCTGGGTCGGTCCTGGGTGTTGGTTGTGTGTTTGGCCTCCTGGGTCTTCCGTACGCATTTCCCCCGTTCCCCCTGATCCCTCGGGTCCTCTGCGAGGTTCGCTTGGACAGGGCCTGGGTGCTTCTGGTGGTTCCCGGCTGGGTCCGCCGCCCCTGGTACCCTCTCCTTTGCGGGCTGGCGGTTCAGGCCTACTGGCCGTTCCCAGTTCTTCCTTCTCATTTGTAGGGCCCCCCGCTCCATGTGTCGGTGTTGCGCCGGCTCCTTCTGCTGGCCTGATTCTTGAGCGGGTGTCTTCTGGAGTGGTGGATTTGCTGCGAGGGTCCCGCGGGTCTTCTGCCTTATATTCCTATGCCCGGCACTGGGCTTCTTTCTCGCGTTGGTGCGGTCTGCAGAGTGCTGTCCCCGCCTCCGTGGATCCCTTGCGGGTCTTGGATTTCAAGAGGGGTTTTTCCTTGGGCTTGGCCCTTTCTTCCCTGAGGGCCCAGTGGGCGGCCTTGCGGGCCTTCCGCTGTCAGGTTTTCGACGGACTGGATTCCCTGGTGGCTCGTTTGCTCCGGAGTTGTTTTCTCCGTCGCCCTCGGAGGCTCTACCTGTCTTCCCCTTGGGTTCTCCCTCTCGTTCTACGAGCCCTTCGGGGTCCCCCCTTTGACCCCTGGCCTCGGTGGCTATGCGGTTTCTCACCTTTGGGTTGTTTTCCTGGTGGCCGTGGTGTCTGCCGGGCGGGTGGGCGAGCTGGGTTCGTTCCTCCGCTCCCCTCCCTTTCTTGCGGGTTTTGCCGGACTGGTGGCTTCTCCGTCATGTCCCCCGTTTTCTTCGCAAGGTTCCTTCCCTGGTGCACAGGTCTCGGGAGGTGTCATTGCATTCTTTCCCTCCCGACACGGATCCTTCCTTGTCCTTGCTGGATGTCCGGCGTGCTGTTATGATTTATCTTGAGCGCACGTCTTCCCTTTCCCGGTGTGATTGCCTGTTCGTGTCTTTCGGACCCGTTCATTCTGGCCGCTGGCCCTCTCTGGCCACCTTGAGTCGCTGGCTTATACGGGCTATCATGCTTTCCTATGCTTCACTGGGTTCGGTGGTACCGGCGGGGGTCCAGGGTCGTTCCACTAGGGGTGTATCTGTGTCCTGGGCTTCCTTCAGGGGTGTCTCCACTGAGGAGTTTTGTCGGGCGGCGTGGTCGCCCCCCCACATGTTCATGGATCACTGTTGCGTTGTCTTGGGTGGCTCTGTCCCTGGGGTCTTCGCTGGGGCCGTGCTGAGTGCGGGAGCTGTGGCTCCTTGATGGCCTTTTCTTTGTGTCTGGATTCGGGTTTGCTGGTATTCCTGTTTTTTCTTTTCATTGTACTGCATTGACCTTGTATTGGTTTTTCTGCATCACCGTGTGGTGTTCTTCTTGTGGTCAATGAAGCCTTTTGGCTTGGGTATTTGCTCACTATGTAAGTCATGTGGCGAGGAAGACTAACGAGGAGGTAATGCCCCGGTTACTTACCGGTAATCTTCAATACTCCGAGTATAGTCTTCCTCGCCACATGAGTTCCCTCCCCCCCTCCCTGTCTGGCTATCGGCTTCATTGTTTGCTTGGTGGTTCAGGCTGTTGGTTGGGCCGGCCCGCCTCTTATAGAGGTCAGGGGTGACTGGTCGGCCATGTTGGGAGGGGCGGGAGGCCTTTTTTTACTTTGGAGGGTTCTGTCGTGGAGCTGAAGCTCACTATGTAAGTCATGTGGCGAGGAAGACTATACTCGGAGTAATGAAGATTACCGGTAAGTAACCGGGGCAAGAGCAGGCATTGCAAGCATTTGAACTCTATGTTATTAGAAATGTTTAGCATTTTACACTGAAATCTGATCATAAACATGCAGGTACCAGACATGTTTACAGAGAGAAGGCGAAAGTGTGCCGAGTGGAGATTATAAACTAACCATAATGGCAAATCTCGGTTGTGGAACTAAGCATAACCTAGTGCTATTTTTAAAAAACTACAATGTAGGAGAATGCTTTTGGTCGTCATGGCTTTTCTCTGCTAGTGCACTGGTCCTCCCCAGCACCTGTATACAGTAAGATGACAACTTGCTTTGGGTCTCACCAATGGTAGAAAAATACATGTAAGTATTTTAAGATCTTCCGTTTAGAAGCTTAGATTAACATGAACATGTAAACGTATATAAAATTTGCAACTTCCAAATCTGAAATTAGTTTGGCATGGACTATCTTCTACACCGCATTGCTACCAGATCCTTAAATGATACTTAAATATTGCTTTTACTCAGTCTTCCTAATTCACATTGCTAGATCTATGTTTAATTGATGTATTAATAAGTTAATGGAAATTCTTATGAAATTCGTTAGATTAGCTGACCCAAATTGGATAATTAGCCTTAAATTAATTATTTATCTTTATAGGGCTAATGGCATGTTCTAGAAAGTGCACCAATAGGATGATATGTTTTTATTTTTGAGATGCTGCTGCTGACTTTTTATCAGCTCTGGATATTTTAGACTTGTCTGATTTCTAACACAAAGAGAAGACCTGGTACCCATTTAACAGTCTCCTTGTTGAACAGATGTTCCCGTCCAGGATGGAAAAGCCAAGCCCCCAAAACACCTGTTGGACCAGCAGTACTTAATTTGAGACGGTGATTGCCAGTGGGCACCACTGTGCTTACTGTAGGGATCCAGACACTCAGCATTTGCCTTGCCCTGCCTTCCCAATTATCAAAGATTAAATGTAAACAACACTGCTAAATAAAATTCTGTTATTTGACTGACCACATTGAATCACTGGTATGAGAGCTTTGAACTACAATGTGGCATATTTAGAAACTGCAGCTTAGTAATTAAAAAATGTAATGAAGACACTATCCATTAAGTATTTTTAGGAACCTATTTATAATTAAACCAAAACAGTACTTTAGTTTTGGCTAGTTGTATTATGGGCCCTAAAGTCCGCTATCCAAAGGAACAATTAGGCCATAAGATAGGTAATTCAATTCAATTCATAATCTTTATTCGATTGTAGATTTTACAATCATAAAAGTTCATTTTTTTAAAAACACACAGTTAAAAACGGTTACACACAGTTCATTTTCAAAAGGCAAATAATGACACAGTAAACAGTACAATATATCAGACAATAAAAGCATGGGCAATATATAGTTAAAAATATAAATAACTGTAGACTTAAAAAGCACCAGCACAATTTCACAGCATGGTTAGCCATCCATGCTTTTCCTAAAGCAGATGGCTTTTTTTAAAAAATTACAAATAAACAAAGTACAGTCAATATTCAGTAGTTGTAAGTAATAAAGTGCGGGTTTAATTTGTGTGAAGCTCATTTTTTTAAGGCACGGTTTAAGGTATAATTTCCGTGGAGTGGAGTAATAAGGGCAAATAAAAAGGAAGTGTGCCAGATCTTGAGGAGACTTTCCGTCGCAGCCACAAGCTGGCAACACTTCGCCCCGCTGAGCACCATTTGGGAATGCCAATAGGAGGTGATAGAGGTCAAAGCGGAACCTTGTTAGCAGAAACCGTTCATAGCTGGACATAGGCCATGTCAGGTAAGGTTCTATTTGCAAGCATGTTTTTAACAATAGATGTTTCCTAACACTGACCTTCTGTATCTCAACCTCTTCTCTATCGGTACATCTTAACAAAACTATGGCATTCTTGACCAGGTTCACATCAGATTTTCTAATTGTATTTGGGGCATAAAACAGATCATGTCGGCCAATTGCCGTAAGGCTGTCCTTTATGTACTTTACCCACGGTACCTTAAATCTCCCATCTAGCTGTAGAGCTTCTTTCAGTAGGGCATGTGTTAATGGAATTTCATTGTTTAGCCAACATTTCAGCCAACATGTGACTGGGCTTACTGCAATTCTGTCACCTAGATAGGGGACCCCCAGCTCCTCATGTACTGAGAAATTCCCAATACCCCTAGGCAGTCTTAAGATCTTTTTTAGGAAGTTATTTTCTGCGACCTCTAGGTCTTTGGCCTTGCGATAGCCCCAGAGCTCGCTCCCATAACAGGCAACAGCAACGCTTTTTGCCTGATACAATTTAAGCAATGCGGCCAACGGGCAATTGCCGATTTTTTTTGCAAAGCCAAGGATGGCCGCATTGACCCTTGTAATTTCTCCCTTCTTTTTGGAGACTGCTGGGCCCCATGATAACTTATGGTCTATCAGGACCCCGAGGTAAGAGAAGGAGTTGGTTGATGACATTTTTTCCCCGTTTATACTGAAGTGGCCAGGTTTCAGAGTGCCCTTACCTGCTTTCATGATGAAGGATTTGGAGTTATTTATACTTAAACCACGTGACTCCATAAATTTGTGGAAGGAATTTAATAGTTTCTGGAGGCCGATTGCTGTTCTAGAAATAAGAACAGCGTCATCGGCGTAGAGTAATACAGGTACCCCTTTGCGCTCGACTAAGGGGTAATCTGCTTCTACAAGTAAGAGAGATTCCTCCAGTTCATTAATATACAGGTTAAATAAAAAAGGGGCCAAGATACAACCTTGTCTGACACCCCGATTTATTTTAAATTCATCCGTTACATTAAGATCTTGAGAGTAACGGACGTTCGCCCTTGTGTCTGTATGCAGATCAGCGAGGAAATTAACAAGATTCCTATCTACACCCATTCTCAGCAAAATGGCCCATAATAGGCTTCTATCTACGCAATCGAAAGCGGACGACAAATCCATAAAGGCCATGTAAACAGTGCCTTGTCTCGCCAGTGTATACTTGCTTAAAATAAGGTATAGGTTCAGACACTGCGTGATGGTCGAGTGATCTGGTCTAAACCCGTATTGAATGGGTGAAAGGATTTTGTTTTCTTTAGCCCAAGTAGATAACCTGTTAAGAATTACACCCCCTACCACTTTAACTACTGAATTCAGGAAAGAAATTGGCCTGTAACATAACGGGCTACTACGATCGCCCTTCTTAAAAATGGGGACTATAGTTGATAGACCCCAAGTTCTTGGGCAACCAGATGTCACGGCTGCATTAATTACAGCCGTGAGAACCGGGGCCCAAAATGGGATACTAGACTTAAACAGGTCCGGCGGCAATCCATCCGGACCCGGGGCCTTGTTGGTGGTTAGACCCTGTATTCCCCTTACGGTCTCTTGTACTGTGAAACACAGCGGAATCGCAGTTGGAATTAAAAGGTCGGAGACTTCCCGTTGCTCATTGCTCTTAAAAATTGTACTGAAATGGGACACCCACTCCCCCTCTGGGATGTTTGTTCCAATTGCTGTGTCATTTGGGTTTTCGAACATAGGTTTATTAATTATTTGCCAAAACTTACTGCTATTCCCCAACACGGATGGGTCTAAAAGGGATTCAATAACGTTTGCCTTAATTTCCTTTTTTCTATTTACTATTACTTTCCTGTAGGCCATGCGGAGATTTTTTATCAATTCACTATCTCTTGGTTTAGTTTTTAATGCAAGTTTCAGAACCCTGCTTGCCTTTGAGCAATTATGATCAAACCATTTAGAGTTATTCACACTATGACCCTTTGTTGGCGCTGTGAGCATGGAACCAATTTTAGCGACCAGCCCCTCGAACCTAAACAAGATGTTCGAGGGGATTGAGTCAGATGAAAGACAAACGGACAGCTCCTCTTCACATGCGCTGGTTATATTGGTATACAAGGTGTCTTGATTTACCATTGACCATTTAATGCGACGCCTGCCGTTTACGCACCTTAACATGCCATGATCGAAACGTGGCTGACGTTTAGCAATAAGTGGTCCACCCAAGTTTATAACAAGGGGATTATGATCACTGTATATACTAGTGAGAATAGAAAAATGCAAGACCCATTGAACAGCATCTGGAGATATTAGTATGTGGTCAATAAAGGAACCCTGCCCATGCCCTTTAAAGGTTGGGGTGTCAAAGATTTTTGTGTCGGGGACCAACGACATAGCTACAGTCAAATTGTGCACGTTCATTAGATCGTTTAGGTTCTTACCACCCCTACTATGGGAGAAGTGAAAACCTTCCTCATTATGACACCCTAAAAACCCCATTGGCGTACTAGCTGGGTTACCACATGGTTGAACATTAAAATCACCTGCTATCAACAAATGCTGTGATACATTGTAAACATTTTTGCTCAGAATATCATTTAGAGAGGCAATGTTGCAAGTTTCATTATTACTGTTAGCATTGTAGAAATTAACCAGTGTCATCACAATCTTCCCATTTTTTAAATCAATCTTCTGTAAATTCAAATTTACACTATGGTAGTTGCTTATGTTACATTGCAGATCTTGGCTAATGAAGATGGCCAAACCACCCTTGGCTCTACCCCTGGACGAAGCAACTGCTGGGGTAATGAAGCTTAAGAAACCCTCCATATGAACATTATTTTCCTCTATCCAGGTCTCTTGGAGACACACAATACTAAATTTTCTGATAAATGAAAGCCATGCTGGATTTCGTAGCTTATTTGCCAAACCTGCGATATTCCAGGAAATTAATTTTACACTGTCATTGAGGGCAGGACAAGTAACAGGCTCTCTAGTTGATTGTGAGGATGTTGAAATAGGCGACGTTGCGCCTGCCACCACCGGACCCACAGTACACGCTGCATCTGACTCCCCAAGCTCAAATGTATCACTAGTAACTAGCCTTATATCTGATGGGGGTGTAAAGGACACCTCAATTTCCCCTGGGAACACTGAGGATAGTGCTTTAGGGGGACTACTGTTTTTAACAACGGTGGTTTGGACAATATGTGAATTTTTATCATAACAGCAACCCCCTAGCTTCTCAGATGACCTTAAATTACATGAAGCACTTACCCCGCCCCCCGTAGTTTCTGCATTCCTTAAGCATCAATCGCAGTCCTCTAGGCTACTAAAGGCCGCGAACCTGTTGGAGAGCTCTAGGGGCGTGAATGGTAACAGGTTTGACATGTTCCCATTGTAACCAGTTTTATGATTAAAGGGTATGGTATTCCACCCGTGTATGGCTGATGGTGGAGCCAGTTGGTGCATGTATACAGGGTTTAGAGCCGACTCGATGTTAGGGAACTGAGAAGAGGAGAAGGTGGTGTTGTTATAGTGTTGTGGAGGGAAGACAGTGGATCTGGGGTAAAAATATGTCAGGGGGCGTGGTACTATGCAGTTCTTTTCATTTCCGTAAGGCCAGTTCAGGATGTGTTGTACGGCTCTCCTGTCTCTAAAGTTAATTACCACGACATCGCCACCAATGTCCTTTGCTCTGCCCCCCAGCCAGGACAGGCGCCGGACATGGACGATCTCACCGTTAATCGCAATGGGTTTGGGTCTATAAAGAGAAGGGATCCAGACACTCAGCATTTGCCTTGCCCTGCCTTCCCAATTATCAAAGATTAAATGTAAACAACACTGCTAAATAAAATTCTGTTATTTGACTGACTACATTGAATCACTGGTATGAGAGCTTTGAACTACAATGTGGCATATTTAGAAACTGCAGCTTAGTAATTAAAAAATGTAATGAAGACACTATCCATTAAGTATTTTTAGGAACCTATTTATAATTAAACCAAAACAGTACTTTAGTTTTGGCTAGTTGTATTATGGGCCCTAAAGTCCGCTATCCAAAGGAACAATTAGGCCATAAGATAGGTAGGTTCTTATATATTAATGGCCCATGCCAGAGGGAAAAGTAGGCCATACCAGAAGTGGAAGTAGGCAAGGCCCTTCAAAGAAAATATTTGGGCACCCACATATTTATGTTTTTATTTATTTAGTTTAACAAATTAGGCACTCATGAACAGTGTTGTGATATGAGCTGCTTCATTGGCTGATGCTGGAGTCTGAGCGTGACTGAAAAAATGTCTGAAATGGTAGACTGAAAGCGCCAAATGAAAAAAGGAAAGACAGAGACTGAAATGCACACTCTTTGAAGCCAGATAAACTGACTCTTCCTTAAGAGACAGACAACAAGAAGTGGGAGGAAGTATGTTAGTCCAGGGTAGTCTTGAATAGGGAACACAAGGCGGGAGACAAGCTGCTCCAGAAGCAGAGAACAACTGTTATTTAAGGTTTAGTTAAAGAGTCGAAAAAGAATTTATATAACCGGTGTCTGTGTTATCCTTCATTCACCACTGCTTCTGTCACCAAATGGATAATGTTTCTTAAACAAAGGGTGATCATGAGGTAGGACAATGTTTTTGTCTTCTTCATGTAAATGTTTATTAGCAAGTGGGTTGAATGTGATTACTGCTGTAGGCTTACTAGCAAAAAACACACTCTTGTAAAGGACTTCAGACAAAGAGGTTCATACATTAGATGAAGATGCATGATTCTAATGGATTGGACCAATAGGGAACATCTTAGAAGAAACATTTTACTACTGAATACATTTGATGATTCTCTCAACATAAAGGTGCATTAATTTTCACCCGTTCTCACAGTCTTCACGGTACATTTGAGCTGATACATTGTTAATATAGCCTGACACAGTAAGAACTGTTCTTGATTGAGTGCAACGAGGAAATATCTCTGCGAACATTTACTGCTCATTCAAGTAAAAGCAGACAAGTTTTGTTTAGAAACAAATTCAACACCAGTTATCACGTGCTATCCTGTGACGTTGAGGCAAAATGGAAGATTGTGTAAACACAAGCTAAAGATAGTACAAGCTCAAATCCTCTAACGTTAGCCCACAACTTTTAGTGCTCTTTTTCTTAACTGAAAATCAGTGCTCACACTGCTATATTTAGAGCGTTATTTAGAGTTCTGGGGGTCAGTCAGTCAGCGCGCCAGGGCACCTGAGGGATTTACTTCACTACCCTTGAGGAAGACCGAGTGACATATTTAAAAATCTCAGCCAGGCAGACAGAGATCTCTAGGTCTTTAGCAGAGCAGCAGTCATGGAGGCTCCAGTGAAGAAAGTTTGCTGAGCCCTGTCTACGACATATGCTCAAAAAAGTTTTTGTTCTTCAAAAAAGCAAATGTCCCTAACACAGTTGGAGTTTTCTTTCAACATGTAAGTGGGATCGCCGCTGTTTCCCTTGTTATATGAGATACTTTGACCAATGAACCAATGTTCGTTGAGCCAGCGTTCAAAGATTTCCACTGGCAGGGCCTGCACAGGCTTCATTGGTGGAATTTGGCGGTTCCCCCGACACTAAACATAGTGGGTAGACCATGTGTGTCAGACTAAGGGCCTCATTAGGATGACGGGCGGACTTTGTCCGCCCGCCATCCTGTCGGAAATCGGGACCGCACGCTATAAGGGCGGGGGTCCCGTGAGGGTATTAGAATGCGCCCGTCACAGTGGCAGGCGCATCCTGCATTTATTACATTGTGGCGGGCGGTGCTCTCTACACCGCCCGCCACAATGCTATAAATGCATGTATGCATTTGCATACACAAAGCGGCAGGCACAGCGCGGTGCCTGCTGCATTGTATGTGCAAATGCAGGGGGGTACCACAGGTAACCCCCGTGTGCACCCCCCCAACCCTCCTTCACTTTGGGGGCCCGCAGGGGGCCCCCTAAGTGAAGACCGCATGCCTTTCCGTGACGGCATCGCCGTCACGGAAAGGCATGTGTTGCAGCCCATCGTAATATGGCTGGCGGTATCTGATAGACTTCCTTACTGTGTATTCCAACTTAAAACATCAGTATAATTTGTAAACAATGACACCTTCTTGAATCAATTGTATCCCCAACTAGTCATGTATTGCACATAAATCAAATCATAACATAAAATGTATTCAAACAATTTTATTTAAAAAAGTTTCAGATACCGGATACCAGGGAGACCGGGCAGGCGGTGCGTTCGTCGTCCGTTGAGACTTTATAAAATTAAAAAGAAGGGTGAAGATCATCATATCAATCCCTTAGGAATCAAGGATTGGGATTGTCCAAACGGAACAAAGAAACACAAATCAATGTGGAGTCCATCTATTGCCTCGCACGGCCTTGTAAAAAATACAAAATCCATTAACGATAAAGCAAAATTGCAGGCGATTATCTATTGTCACCTGAATTCCGGAATCAATACTGGTACTGCAAAATAAAAATTGCTATAAATAAAGAAGATGTTTTTAATATAGTCCTGAGGAAGGTGTCCTAAACATCGATATTTACAACAAGGGGTGGTGAGGGACAGAGTCTCTGAATTAAGCAGAAAGCTCTCACCCTGTCAAGAGATCAGGGCTAGATCCAACACCGTTTTTTAGCTCACTGCACCATCCCAGTTTCAGAACCTGGCTGTATGCAAATTAGTCTGTTCCTGTCCCAGTGCATGATGGGAACAGGGCAAACCAAACTACAAAAGCCAATTCTTACACTGGGAAGGAAACAAGCTCCCGGGGACCGGTTTCTGGCATTACAGCCGTCTTCGGCCCGGTTTGCTTGAATCCTGATGGTGCAATGAGCAAGGGTCTCACATCTGAGAATACCCTTCCACGCTTAGGGTGGACAAAAATATTTACAACAAGGGGTGGTGAGGGACAGAGTCTCTGAATTAAGCAGAAAGCTCTCACCCTGTCAAGAGATCAGGGCTAGATCCAACACCGTTTTTTAGCTCACTGCACCATCCCAGTTTCAGAACCTGGCTGTATGCAAATTAGTCTGTTCCTGTCCCAGTGCATGATGGGAACAGGGCAAACCAAACTACAAAAGCCAATTCTTACACTGGGAAGGAAACAAGCTCCCGGGGACCGGTTTCTGGCATTACAGCCGTCTTCGGCCCGGTTTGCTTGAATCCTGATGGTGCAATGAGCAAGGGTCTCACATCTGAGAATACCCTTCCACGCTTAGGGTGGACAAAAACATTTACAACAAGGGGTGGTGAGGGACAGAGTCTCTGAATTAAGCAGAAAGCTCTCACCCTGTCAAGAGATCAGGGCTAGATCCAAAACCGTTTTTTAGCTCACTGCACCATCCCAGTTTCAGAACCTGGCTGTATGCAAATTAGTCTGTTCCTGTCCCAGTGCATGATGGGTACAGGGCAAACCAAACTACAAAAGCCAATTCTTACACTGGGAAGGAAACAAGCTCCCGGGGACCGGTTTCTGGCATTACAGCCGTCTTCGGCCCTGTTTGCTTGAATCCTGATGGTGCAATGAGCAAGGGTCTCACATCTGAGAATACCCTTCCACGCTTAGGGTGGACAAAAATATTTACAACAAGGGGTGGTGAGGGACAGAGTCTCTGAATTAAGCAGAAAGCTCTCACCCTGTCAAGAGATCAGGGCTAGATCCAACACCGTTTTTTAGCTCACTGCACCATCCCAGTTTCAGAACCTGGCTGTATGCAAATTAGTCTGTTCCTGTCCCAGTGCATGATGGGAACAGGGCAAACCAAACTACAAAAGCCAATTCTTACACTGGGAAGGAAACAAGCTCCCGGGGACCGGTTTCTGGCATTACAGCCGTCTTCGGCCCGGTTTGCTTGAATCCTGATGGTGCAATGAGCAAGGGTCTCACATCTGAGAATACCCTTCCACGCTTAGGGTGGACAAAAATATTTACAACAAGGGGTGGTGAGGGACAGAGTCTCTGAATTAAGCAGAAAGCTCTCACCCTGTCAAGAGATCAGGGCTAGATCCAACACCGTTTTTTAGCTCACTGCACCATCCCAGTTTCAGAACCTGGCTGTATGCAAATTAGTCTGTTCCTGTCCCAGTGCATGATGGGAACAGGGCAAACCAAACTACAAAAGCCAATTCTTACACTGGGAAGGAAACAAGCTCCCGGGGACCGGTTTCTGGCATTACAGCCGTCTTCGGCCCGGTTTGCTTGAATCCTGATGGTGCAATGAGCAAGGGTCTCACATCTGAGAATACCCTTCCACGCTTAGGGTGGACAAAAATATTTACAACAAGGGGTGGTGAGGGACAGAGTCTCTGAATTAAGCAGAAAGCTCTCACCCTGTCAAGAGATCAGGGCTAGATCCAACACCGTTTTTTAGCTCACTGCACCATCCCAGTTTCAGAACCTGGCTGTATGCAAATTAGTCTGTTCCTGTCCCAGTGCATGATGGGAACAGGGCAAACCAAACTACAAAAGCCAATTCTTACACTGGGAAGGAAACAAGCTCCCGGGGACCGGTTTCTGGCATTACAGCCGTCTTCGGCCCGGTTTGCTTGAATCCTGATGGTGCAATGAGCAAGGGTCTCACATCTGAGAATACCCTTCCACGCTTAGGGTGGACAAAAATATTTACAACAAGGGGTGGTGAGGGACAGAGTCTCTGAATTAAGCAGAAAGCTCTCACCCTGTCAAGAGATCAGGGCTAGATCCAACACCGTTTTTTAGCTCACTGCACCATCCCAGTTTCAGAACCTGGCTGTATGCAAATTAGTCTGTTCCTGTCCCAGTGCATGATGGGAACAGGGCAAACCAAACTACAAAAGCCAATTCTTACACTGGGAAGGAAACAAGCTCCCGGGGACCGGTTTCTGGCATTACAGCCGTCTTCGGCCCGGTTTGCTTGAATCCTGATGGTGCAATGAGCAAGGGTCTCACATCTGAGAATACCCTTCCACGCTTAGGGTGGACAAAAATATTTACAACAAGGGGTGGTGAGGGACAGAGTCTCTGAATTAAGCAGAAAGCTCTCACCCTGTCAAGAGATCAGGGCTAGATCCAACACCGTTTTTTAGCTCACTGCACCATCCCAGTTTCAGAACCTGGCTGTATGCAAATTAGTCTGTTCCTGTCCCAGTGCATGATGGGAACAGGGCAAACCAAACTACAAAAGCCAATTCTTACACTGGGAAGGAAACAAGCTCCCGGGGACCGGTTTCTGGCATTACAGCCGTCTTCGGCCCGGTTTGCTTGAATCCTGATGGTGCAATGAGCAAGGGTCTCACATCTGAGAATACCCTTCCACGCTTAGGGTGGACAAAAATATTTACAACAAGGGGTGGTGAGGGACAGAGTCTCTGAATTAAGCAGAAAGCTCTCACCCTGTCAAGAGATCAGGGCTAGATCCAACACCGTTTTTTAGCTCACTGCACCATCCCAGTTTCAGAACCTGGCTGTATGCAAATTAGTCTGTTCCTGTCCCAGTGCATGATGGGAACAGGGCAAACCAAACTACAAAAGCCAATTCTTACACTGGGAAGGAAACAAGCTCCCGGGGACCGGTTTCTGGCATTACAGCCGTCTTCGGCCCGGTTTGCTTGAATCCTGATGGTGCAATGAGCAAGGGTCTCACATCTGAGAATACCCTTCCACGCTTAGGGTGGACAAAAATATTTACAACAAGGGGTGGTGAGGGACAGAGTCTCTGAATTAAGCAGAAAGCTCTCACCCTGTCAAGAGATCAGGGCTAGATCCAACACCGTTTTTTAGCTCACTGCACCATCCCAGTTTCAGAACCTGGCTGTATGCAAATTAGTCTGTTCCTGTCCCAGTGCATGATGGGAACAGGGCAAACCAAACTACAAAAGCCAATTCTTACACTGGGAAGGAAACAAGCTCCCGGGGACCGGTTTCTGGCATTACAGCCGTCTTCGGCCCGGTTTGCTTGAATCCTGATGGTGCAATGAGCAAGGGTCTCACATCTGAGAATACCCTTCCACGCTTAGGGTGGACAAAAATATTTACAACAAGGGGTGGTGAGGGACAGAGTCTCTGAATTAAGCAGAAAGCTCTCACCCTGTCAAGAGATCAGGGCTAGATCCAACACCGTTTTTTAGCTCACTGCACCATCCCAGTTTCAGAACCTGGCTGTATGCAAATTAGTCTGTTCCTGTCCCAGTGCATGATGGGAACAGGGCAAACCAAACTACAAAAGCCAATTCTTACACTGGGAAGGAAACAAGCTCCCGGGGACCGGTTTCTGGCATTACAGCCGTCTTCGGCCCGGTTTGCTTGAATCCTGATGGTGCAATGAGCAAGGGTCTCACATCTGAGAATACCCTTCCACGCTTAGGGTGGACAAAAATATTTACAACAAGGGGTGGTGAGGGACAGAGTCTCTGAATTAAGCAGAAAGCTCTCACCCTGTCAAGAGATCAGGGCTAGATCCAACACCGTTTTTTAGCTCACTGCACCATCCCAGTTTCAGAACCTGGCTGTATGCAAATTAGTCTGTTCCTGTCCCAGTGCATGATGGGAACAGGGCAAACCAAACTACAAAAGCCAATTCTTACACTGGGAAGGAAACAAGCTCCCGGGGACCGGTTTCTGGCATTACAGCCGTCTTCGGCCCGGTTTGCTTGAATCCTGATGGTGCAATGAGCAAGGGTCTCACATCTGAGAATACCCTTCCACGCTTAGGGTGGACAAAAATATTTACAACAAGGGGTGGTGAGGGACAGAGTCTCTGAATTAAGCAGAAAGCTCTCACCCTGTCAAGAGATCAGGGCTAGATCCAACACCGTTTTTTAGCTCACTGCACCATCCCAGTTTCAGAACCTGGCTGTATGCAAATTAGTCTGTTCCTGTCCCAGTGCATGATGGGAACAGGGCAAACCAAACTACAAAAGCCAATTCTTACACTGGGAAGGAAACAAGCTCCCGGGGACCGGTTTCTGGCATTACAGCCGTCTTCGGCCCGGTTTGCTTGAATCCTGATGGTGCAATGAGCAAGGGTCTCACATCTGAGAATACCCTTCCACGCTTAGGGTGGACAAAAATATTTACAACAAGGGGTGGTGAGGGACAGAGTCTCTGAATTAAGCAGAAAGCTCTCACCCTGTCAAGAGATCAGGGCTAGATCCAACACCGTTTTTTAGCTCACTGCACCATCCCAGTTTCAGAACCTGGCTGTATGCAAATTAGTCTGTTCCTGTCCCAGTGCATGATGGGAACAGGGCAAACCAAACTACAAAAGCCAATTCTTACACTGGGAAGGAAACAAGCTCCCGGGGACCGGTTTCTGGCATTACAGCCGTCTTCGGCCCGGTTTGCTTGAATCCTGATGGTGCAATGAGCAAGGGTCTCACATCTGAGAATACCCTTCCACGCTTAGGGTGGACAAAAATATTTACAACAAGGGGTGGTGAGGGACAGAGTCTCTGAATTAAGCAGAAAGCTCTCACCCTGTCAAGAGATCAGGGCTAGATCCAACACCGTTTTTTAGCTCACTGCACCATCCCAGTTTCAGAACCTGGCTGTATGCAAATTAGTCTGTTCCTGTCCCAGTGCATGATGGGAACAGGGCAAACCAAACTACAAAAGCCAATTCTTACACTGGGAAGGAAACAAGCTCCCGGGGACCGGTTTCTGGCATTACAGCCGTCTTCGGCCCGGTTTGCTTGAATCCTGATGGTGCAATGAGCAAGGGTCTCACATCTGAGAATACCCTTCCACGCTTAGGGTGGACAAAAATATTTACAACAAGGGGTGGTGAGGGACAGAGTCTCTGAATTAAGCAGAAAGCTCTCACCCTGTCAAGAGATCAGGGCTAGATCCAACACCGTTTTTTAGCTCACTGCACCATCCCAGTTTCAGAACCTGGCTGTATGCAAATTAGTCTGTTCCTGTCCCAGTGCATGATGCGAACAGGGCAAATCAAACTACAAAAGCCAATTCTTACACTGGGAAGGAAACAAGCTCTCGGGGACCGGTTTCTGGCATTACAGCTGTCTTCGGCCCGGTTTGCTTGAATCCTGATGGTGCAATGAGCAAGGGTCTCACATCTGAGAATACCCTTCCACGCTTAGGGTGGACAAAAATATTTACAACAAGGGGTGGTGAGGGACAGAGTCTCTGAATTAAGCAGAAAGCTCTCACCCTGTCAAGAGATCAGGGCTAGATCCAACACCGTTTTTTAGCTCACTGCACCATCCCAGTTTCAGAACCTGGCTGTATGCAAATTAGTCTGTTCCTGTCCCAGTGCATGATGGGAACAGGGCAAACCAAACTACAAAAGCCAATTCTTACACTGGGAAGGAAACAAGCTCCCGGGGACCGGTTTCTGGCATTACAGCCGTCTTCGGCCCGGTTTGCTTGAATCCTGATGGTGCAATGAGCAAGGGTCTCACATCTGAGAATACCCTTCCACGCTTAGGGTGGACAAAAATATTTACAACAAGGGGTGGTGAGGGACAGAGTCTCTGAATTAAGCAGAAAGCTCTCACCCTGTCAAGAGATCAGGGCTAGATCCAACACCGTTTTTTAGCTCACTGCACCATCCCAGTTTCAGAACCTGGCTGTATGCAAATTAGTCTGTTCCTGTCCCAGTGCATGATGGGAACAGGGCAAACCAAACTACAAAAGCCAATTCTTACACTGGGAAGGAAACAAGCTCCCGGGGACCGGTTTCTGGCATTACAGCCGTCTTCGGCCCGGTTTGCTTGAATCCTGATGGTGCAATGAGCAAGGGTCTCACATCTGAGAACACCCTTCCACGCTTAGGGTGGACAAAAATATTTACAACAAGGGGTGGTGAGGGACAGAGTCTCTGAATTAAGCAGAAAGCTCTCACCCTGTCAAGAGATCAGGGCTAGATCCAACACCGTTTTTTAGCTCACTGCACCATCCCAGTTTCAGAACCTGGCTGTATGCAAATTAGTCTGTTCCTGTCCCAGTGCATGATGGGAACAGGGCAAACCAAACTACAAAAGCCAATTCTTACACTGGGAAGGAAACAAGCTCCCGGGGACCGGTTTCTGGCATTACAGCCGTCTTCGGCCCGGTTTGCTTGAATCCTGATGGTGCAATGAGCAAGGGTCTCACATCTGAGAATACCCTTCCACGCTTAGGGTGGACAAAAATATTTACAACAAGGGGTGGTGAGGGACAGAGTCTCTGAATTAAGCAGAAAGCTCTCACTCTGTCAAGAGATCAGGGCTAGATCCAACACCGTTTTTTAGCTCACTGCACCATCCCAGTTTCAGAACCTGGCTGTATGCAAATTAGTCTGTTCCTGTCCCAGTGCATGATGGGAACAGGGCAAACCAAACTACAAAAGCCAATTCTTACACTGGGAAGGAAACAAGCTCCCGGGGACCGGTTTCTGGCATTACAGCCGTCTTCGGCCCGGTTTGCTTGAATCCTGATGGTGCAATGAGCAAGGGTCTCACATCTGAGAATACCCTTCCACGCTTAGGGTGGACAAAAATATTTACAACAAGGGGTGGTGAGGGACAGAGTCTCTGAATTAAGCAGAAAGCTCTCACCCTGTCAAGAGATCAGGGCTAGATCCAACACCGTTTTTTAGCTCACTGCACCATCCCAGTTTCAGAACCTGGCTGTATGCAAATTAGTCTGTTCCTGTCCCAGTGCATGATGGGAACAGGGCAAACCAAACTACAAAAGCCAATTCTTACACTGGGAAGGAAACAAGCTCCCGGGGACCGGTTTCTGGCATTACAGCCGTCTTCGGCCCGGTTTGCTTGAATCCTGATGGTGCAATGAGCAAGGGTCTCACATCTGAGAATACCCTTCCACGCTTAGGGTGGACAAAAATATTTACAACAAGGGGTGGTGAGGGACAGAGTCTCTGAATTAAGCAGAAAGCTCTCACCCTGTCAAGAGATCAGGGCTAGATCCAACACCGTTTTTTAGCTCACTGCACCATCCCAGTTTCAGAACCTGGCTGTATGCAAATTAGTCGGTTCCTGTCCCAGTGCATGATGGGAACAGGGCAAACCAAACTACAAAAGCCAATTCTTACACTGGGAAGGAAACAAGCTCCCGGGGACCGGTTTCTGGCATTACAGCCGTCTTCGGCCCGGTTTGCTTGAATCCTGATGGTGCAATGAGCAAGGGTCTCACATCTGAGAATACCCTTCCACGCTTAGGGTGGACAAAAATATTTACAACAAGGGGTGGTGAGGGACAGAGTCTCTGAATTAAGCAGAAAGCTCTCACCCTGTCAAGAGATCAGGGCTAGATCCAACACCGTTTTTTAGCTCACTGCACCATCCCAGTTTCAGAACCTGGCTGTATGCAAATTAGTCTGTTCCTGTCCCAGTGCATGATGGGAACAGGGCAAACCAAACTACAAAAGCCAATTCTTACACTGGGAAGGAAACAAGCTCCCGGGGACCGGTTTCTGGCATTACAGCCGTCTTCGGCCCGGTTTGCTTGAATCCTGATGGTGCAATGAGCAAGGGTCTCACATCTGAGAATACCCTTCCACGCTTAGGGTGGACAAAAATATTTACAACAAGGGGTGGTGAGGGACAGAGTCTCTGAATTAAGCAGAAAGCTCTCACCCTGTCAAGAGATCAGGGCTAGATCCAACACCGTTTTTTAGCTCACTGCACCATCCCAGTTTCAGAACCTGGCTGTATGCAAATTAGTCTGTTCCTGTCCCAGTGCATGATGGGAACAGGGCAAACCAAACTACAAAAGCCAATTCTTACACTGGGAAGGAAACAAGCTCCCGGGGACCGGTTTCTGGCATTACAGCCGTCTTCGGCCCGGTTTGCTTGAATCCTGATGGTGCAATGAGCAAGGGTCTCACATCTGAGAATACCCTTCCACGCTTAGGGTGGACAAAAATATTTACAACAAGGGGTGGTGAGGGACAGAGTCTCTGAATTAAGCAGAAAACTCTCACCCTGTCAAGAGATCAGGGCTAGATCCAACACCGTTTTTTAGCTCACTGGGCCAGGGACAGACTGATTTGCATATAGCCAGGTTCTGAGCTGGGATGGTGCAGTGAGATAAATAATGGTGATGGATCAAGCCCTGATCTTTGGACTGGGTAAGAGTGGTCTGCTTAATTCAGACACTCTGTTCACCACCACCCCCTTTTCTGAATCGTTTTTGGCCACTATAGGTGTGGCAGGGTATACTCAGACATGAGTCCCTTTCTCACTGCACCATCAGGATTCAAGCAAGCTGGGCCGAAGACGGCTGAAATGCCAGAAACCGGTCGCCGGTAGCTTGTCTCCTTTCTGGTGAAGAATTGGCTTGGTAGTTTAGTCTGCCCTGTTCCCATGATGCACTGGGCCAGGGACAGACTGATTTGCATATAGCCAGGTTCTGAGCTGGGATGGTGCAGTGAGATAAATAATGGTGATGGATCAAGCCCTGATCTTTGGACTGGGTAAGAGTGGTCTGCTTAATTCAGACACTCTGTTCACCACCACCCCCTTTTCTGAATCGTTTTTGGCCACTATAGGTGTGGCAGGGTATACTCAGACATGAGTCCCTTTCTCACTGCACCATCAGGATTCAAGCAAGCCGGGCCGAAGACGGCTGAAATGCCAGAAACCGGTCCCCGGTAGCTTGTCTCCTTTCTGGTGAAGAATTGGCTTGGTAGTTTAGTCTGCCCTGTTCCCATGATGCACTGGGCCAGGGACAGACTGATTTGCATATAGCCAGGTTCTGAGCTGGGATGGTGCAGTGAGATAAATAATGGTGATGGATCAAGCCCTGATCTTTGGACTGGGTAAGAGTGGTCTGCTTAATTCAGACACTCTGTTCACCACCACCCCCTTTTCTGAATCGTTTTTGGCCACTATAGGTGTGGCAGGGTATACTCAGACATGAGTCCCTTTCTCACTGCACCATCAGGATTCAAGCAAGCCGGGCCGAAGACGGCTGAAATGCCAGAAACCGGTCCCCGGTAGCTTGTCTCCTTTCTGGTGAAGAATTGGCTTGGTAGTTTAGTCTGCCCTGTTCCCATGATGCACTGGGCCAGGGACAGACAGATTTGCATATAGCCAGGTTCTGAGCTGGGATGGTGCAGTGAGATAAATAATGGTGATGGATCAAGCCCTGATCTTTGGACTGGGTAAGAGTGGTCTGCTTAATTCAGACACTCTGTTCACCACCACCCCCTTTTCTGAATCGTTTTTGGCCACTATAGGTGTGGCAGGGTATACTCAGACATGAGTCCCTTTCTCACTGCACCATCAGGATTCAAGCAAGCCGGGCCGAAGACGGCTGAAATGCCAGAAACCGGTCCCCGGTAGCTTGTCTCCTTTCTGGTGAAGAATTGGCTTGGTAGTTTAGTCTGCCCTGTTCCCATGATGCACTGGGCCAGGGACAGACTGATTTGCATATAGCCAGGTTCTGAGCTGGGATGGTGCAGTGAGATAAATAATGGTGATGGATCAAGCCCTGATCTTTGGACTGGGTAAGAGTGGTCTGCTTAATTCAGACACTCTGTTCACCACCACCCCCTTTTCTAAACATCGAAGCACCGAAACGCATCGACAAAATTGTTTTTAACTGATGATTGTATATTTATGTGCTAAGAATCATTTTTTGTGACTTATGAAAATATATGTATGAATTTTTTATGTATAAGAAAATGTTGACATTGAGTCCACTGATGAAACTTTTTTAAATAAAATTGTTTGAATACATTTTATGTTATGATTTGATTTATGTGCAATACATGACTAGTTGGGGATACAATTGATTCAAGAAGGTGTCATTGTTTACAAATTATACTGATGTTTTGTTGGAATACACAGAAAGGAAGTTCCTTTTCTTGTTACGATATTTCCGGGTCCTTTCTGGGTTAAGTAGGGAAAACTCTCTCTTTTTTCTACGGCATCTGATAGACACCGCCACTATATTAATCCTTTTCCGCCCCGGCCGCAAGGCGACCGGGGCGGAAAAGCGGCGGAGGGTCTTACCATCCACCGAGGTCCCCCCCGCCATACTAATATGGCGGGGGGAATACCAATGTAGATGTTGGGCGGATTGCCCCCGCCAGGCTGGTGGTAGCCACCGCCAGCCTGGCAGGGGCAATCCGCCCGACATCCTAATGGGCCCCCTAAGTACTTTGTCAGAGTACCCTACCGACCAAACTCTACATTGGGCAGAAAAAATGGAGGATTGCTATGAATGACTGTATGACTGTATACTACACAGGGAGCTTTGACGAGATTATAGTTATTTAAATACGTTTTCATTTAGTTCTTCGATAATGGTTACAGTGCTCAGGTTTTTTCATGCCGAGCAATGATGGGCATTTTTAGAGGAGGCCTGTGAACAGCAGGCTTCCATCTAGGCTGTATATTCTTTTTACATTTACAAATATATTATTTTTAAGTTTATAAATGCTTTATATCTAGGGGCATCTGCACTTGGCAGATGGCAGAAGACAGTAATTTGTCTGATCATGTCTTTTACTTGGTTTTTATATCAGAGGGGCATATTTACAAGGAATTAACGCCACCAGAATAGCACTTTTGGTGACGTTCTGGTGGCGTGAAGTCCTTTGCCTTATTTACAAGGTAAAGTTAAGCCACTTAACATTGCTTAATGCCGCCTTGTAAATAATGCCCCCGGTCACGCAACACTTAGCGTGAAAGGGGCGGGCAATGGGTGTTGCAGTGGGTATTCCGTTGCCACACCCATTGCTTTTTGATGCTGTCCCATATTTACAAGGTATGGGACGGCGCCGAAAATAAGGAAAAACCTGGTCTTAACAGGCGATACGAGGAGAAATGTTTTATTTCTTGTAGTATTTTTCTCTCTCCACATGTGCTGCAATCGGCAGCAGACAAAGATAGAGCAAATCGCCTGTTAAGATTGTTTATGTGCAGGATGGTTTCCCATCCTCACCATAGGCAATCCTCCCTGCAGCGAAGGCACCCTAGCAAAATGGCGCTTTGGTGCCTGCGCTAGGCAGCTTCTTTAACGCCAGTGGAAACGCAGCGGTGCATCATATTTTTGTAAATAGAGCGCATCTCTGAGTTTTGAAACTGACGGAGCGCAGCGTTACTAATTTTAGCATAACAAAAGCGCTCTGCCAACTTCTTATACATAAACCCCACAGTGTCTTAGTATCAGGTTAAGTTTCGAGGTACTGCTGACAGTGTGATACCTCGAGTACCACAGTCACAAACAGCAAGAGACCTGCATCCTGTCATGCGCGCTGGTCTGTAGGGTTCATTAGCTCACTGGGGTCACACAAAGTTCAAGAGTTAATGCAGTTCGCACGCTAATTGATAGCTCATCAATGTCAAAATGGAATGTCTGTGTTCGTGACAGTTGGCAGCTCCAAAACCGCTCCAGAGGACGGGCCTGTTTTATAAAAAAAAACTGAAAAATGCTTAGCGTGACTGTGGCTCTATTAGTTAAACATCCTGCAACTATCATTCAGGAAGATGTTATGATGCTGAGGAACACCACTGACATTGCCCAGTCAGGTGCGTTTTCCTGCATTTGTTTGTTCTGGCGTACCTTCTTCAGGTTGTTACAGGTGATAAACGTGCACTTTAATTCTAGTCCGCGCTATGACATTATTGGTGAAGATATAACACTGTCAGCCAGTTCTCGCTTCCTATCCGTACTGATAGTGTTAACATTGACACTACAAGTCCCAGACTGCAACACGCTTTTAGCTATAGAGCCAGAAGTAGGTCCATGTGTTGCACTAGTGTGGCCAGTTGACAGCTATGATGCCGATGCTGATTGGAAAGTCACGTGTGCTTGCACATTTTTTACATTTTCCTTTGAAAATGGTCAATTATTGTTGGCCTGCCAACAGGCTTGGTTGCACCAGGAACAAAGAACAACGGGTAAGTAAAGTCATACAGGAAACATGCCTTTGATCAAATCAAATACGACGTCTGAACTCTTTAAGCGCGGCCCTGCAATAGCAGGAGTTGTCTCGTCCAAATCGTGTAACCAGACAATGTATAAATAACAACTGCATCCATATAACATGCACAAAGATGCTTTGGTTCACTCTTCTTCATTCGGTCTGCTCAGCTGTCACTCACGTTTGCTTCCACTCAGCACAGCATCTAGCAATGGGTCAGAAGAACAACATCTACACACCCTATTCTAAAAGGGTACAATTGCATTCATGCTAATAGTATAAAAGTCAGGGAGATCCTATTTGTTTATGTTTTTTTACGATGAAAGGACATAAGTTTGACTGAGACAATGTGACAGGCTGCATTCAAGGACTGCGGCTGATCATGATGCAAGTCCAAGGTGGGCCCTGTTCGGGCTCTTTGGTCCCCTGCCTAGATACGCCCTTCTTGGTATATTTCTGTCGTTATTCTGCTGGCTGTAAACATTGTTCATAGGGGAATTAGGACTATTTACTCATTACTATTAGTTTTTAATAGCATCACCACTTTCACAAGACAAAAATCATCTAGTAGGTCATTATCACCTTTCTTTATTAGATAATCAGCATGTTTCTGCCTACATTTGGTGCACTTTAGGGTCAGTAAGCTTTCATCACGACTGAGGCCCTCATATTGATGATTAGAAGCCAGAGGCTAACAGGTGCACACACTGGCATTACCAAACTGCAAGACAAAACAGATCTAAACTTCCCATCATCCAAGCTATACAGAGGAGTACCAGGACAGGCTAGGACAAAGACCAAAAATGCACCATGAAAGTAGGTAACATGCTCTGTGTATATCAACTTTGTTAAAGAAAACTGTGAGAGCCTCAGTCCTGTGTTGAAATTTTTTATTAGCATTTATTACATGTAAGACAATAAAATACAGAAATGTGCAATATGATAACATAAATTACATTGGAAGTAATGCATAAAGTTAAATATATATGAATTCATGAAGGTGAAGACTGTATCTTATTTAAATGCATGTAATACAAAAAAAAGATGGAAGGAGGATAAATAATTCAGTTGTGAATGAAACAATAAGCTAGTTGATTGAAAAACTCTAACGACTTACGGTAAGATAAAAAGTAATTTTAAAGCAAAAAAGATCAAGAACTTGATATAAGGTGAAGCACAACATTGAAAACGAATAACTGAGAGAAAGACTGAAAATGTGGGTAGAAAGAAAGTAAAGAATAATAAAGGAGTGATAGTAAGGCAGTAAAATATCAAAGAATAGTATAGAAAATGATGTAGGGAAATTAACCAAAGATAAAAAGGAAGAAATTAGAGGAGTCCTGATGAAAGCTCAGTGGTCTTAAGATGCAGCATATTTAGGAAGAAACAGAGATATTCCTAAAAATTGTCGGGTAAATGTGTAACTCTATCTGACTTGCAGCCCCGCAGATCCAGGACTCCAGCTTCTGATCCTTTGGGCATTCTGTGGCCAAATATACCACTGGCCCCACTGATTCCTTTGTGATCAGTTTATGTGACGCCTCAGATCCCTCTCTAACAACATTTCCAGACTAAACAAATGCTCCCCGACAGTACCTGCTAAAGGCTGTTTTGTGGAAAGTGACCTTAGTGTCTGGGAAAATGATTCAACAACCTCATGTGTCCAATGGCTCCTTATGAACAGGTGCCTGCACTTCTATGATTTGAAAGGGAAATTACCTGCACTTCTCATCACTATTCCAATACACTTAATTCAAGAGTGTTGGCACTTCTCAGAAGCAATCATGCACTCTAAATAGTGAGCTCCCGCACTTTTTTATTTCTATATAACGGACTGTATATGACAGCAGAAGAGGGGGATGCACCACAGGTGCTGCCAACAAAATGTGTCTTCTCTTCATCTTCAGGACAAATGGGGCCCCTGTGACAGTAATGAAGATGTTAGTATTACAAAGAGGAAAGATCAATGCACGTGGAGGGATGACGGTTCCCTCATCGATTCAATTCCCAGAAGTGTTTAGCCATAGCAGCAAGTATAGTAATCAATACTTTTGGATGACAATTACAAATGATGGGAAATATATACTTACAATTTGAAAGGTGATCGTCTCTAACAGATTCACTTTAAAAACATCAGGGCCATTAAGATACATTGTAGAATGAGCTCAATCACGTGGTATTTTTTGACAGACTTAACATAATAACTGCATTTCAAAAACACTTGACTAATAAATAATTGTATTTACATTAGCTCGTGTGATATTAATGAACTAAGTGCAAATGTATTGAATTAGCCTGTGTTAGTGAGTGTATTACATTTTTTAAAATGTTAATTTTAATTTATTTATACAGCTTTATATTGAATGAACATGACCCGAACCCAACACACTTGTTTGCCCTCCATCTTCAGGTGACCCATCACTATGGTACCGCTCACCCACTATACATGCATTGATTGGCTAAACAATGCTTAAAGAAAAAAACATTGAAAAATGGTATTTCTTAATTAACCACCAGATCTTCGCACAAATTAACAGGGTCGAAATGGCAGAAATGCAACATGTTAAACTCACGTCCTTCGTACAAAGTGTCCCCCCTACCACTACATACAGTAACAGGTCTCACTGATACAATATTAAACCACTTATGTATCACCTGCTAGAGCAATTCCAAGTAACAGAAGGACTTTATAAATCCATTTGGGTTGTTGCAGAAAAAGTTAAGTTGCCCATGGTACCATGGAAAAAGAGGAAGCGCCTGCGAACAGGTGACTAGGAGGCAAGCACCAAGAGAAGGGGCCATGTTGGGAAGGTGAGAAATTAGCTTCTGTTATGTAGAAGCAGAAATATATTTCAGAACACACAAAATACAAGTCGGAACCACAACATTTCTGTTTTTAGTGCCACAAAGTTTGCTAACTAACGCTGCACACTGAATGTGAAGGAAGCAGTGACAAGCTCTATCGGACACTGGTAAAACTGCAGAACAGGCCATGCTGCAACTCGTGCCTGCAGAGTGTGAGAAGAGTGCTCCATATGTCTCTGTTGTCCGGTCTTTTTGTTGCTCTTTCTCTTAGTTCTCTTTGTTCATCTACTGGAACTCTCTCCTGGTGTTAAGCCCAGCACCAGATCACCACCTTGGGAGAGACAGGCAAGTAACAAACGGCAATTGGAAGTACCGCAAATTTCTATATGCATTTTAGTACCATCTGATAATGGACACTGTGGGGCATATTCTCAAGGACTTATCGCTGAGTTATCGGCACTTTAGCGCAGCAAAAGTGGCAAAAGAATTATTGCCCCATTCTCAAGCTGGCGCAAACTGCCGATATCACCAGTTTTCCAGCGATAGCTTCTGCAAAATACATTGCCACGGATGAGAGCGACAACTAACGCTAATGATATGCAGAGTAGGTGTTCCCATGCAAAAAAAACACGAAAACACCACTTTGCGACATTCTCAACGACCAGCCAGATCTGCGATGCGATCCAAAAACAGGCGATAAGGTGCAATAGCAGCAGGGATTTAACACCTGCCTTTTGCTGGTGTTAAGCAGGACGACTACCTGCAGTATGAAAGGGAGCCCAGCCCAGAGCCACATCTGAAGAGCAACAGATGCCAGGGAGCCAATTATCATGCAGTTTGGAGACCCAAGAGTAGGGGTGGGCGGAATGTGCGTAGTCACGCTATGCAAAGCTCAGCGAAACGGTAAAAAATCTACACGAGCACCCAGAGTTCCGCAAACATGCGGAATCGCTTGTTCTGCCCGTTTGCGATGATTTTTTCCTGTTCCTGTTCCTGTTCCTGTTCCTGTTACGCGCTCGAGGGGAAATATCTTACGAACACTCATTTTGAAAGTGCAAACAAGCAAAAAATTCCGTGAAGCCGCGGATCAAGGAAATTTTGGCAATTCTGCGTTTTCCGCAGAACACCAAATTACCCAAATTCCACAAATTCTGCGAGCGGAATGGCATTTACCACCCAGGCCTACCCAAGAGGGCTACAACGCCCACCGCAACCACCGCCAGGACCACCCCCAGGACCTCCCCACGAACTACCACCGAGGCAGCGCAGAACAGACAGCGGACATCCAAAAAATGGCATGGCCCCTCAGCCACACAATAGCAGAATGTGCGGAGAGGTGGGAACCAAGTATGTGTGAAGGAGGCAAGTCACCCATGAATAAGAATGCACACAATGCCATGGCCCCTCAGCCACACAATAGCAGAATGTGCGGAGAGGTGGGAACCAAGTATGTGTGAAGGAGGCAAGTCACCCATGAATAAGAATGCACACAATGCCAAGTGTGGTGGTGATGTGCTGGACAGGCCTCAGTATGCAGAGCACAGACCTGTCCATGCGGACATATACTGCTGGTGTTTGTAGTGTTGTGGACAGTGGACGCAACCATGTTACCTCAGGCAGTGGGGAAGACCTCGGTCATGTAGCTGTGTCCCCACCCCGTAAGCATAAGCGGAGTGGCCTGGTCCAGTGTACGCCAGTCCCGCTTAGGAGTTTGAATAAATAGGCCAGGACTCTGGGCATGGTTCACTTCCGGAAAGGCCAATACTTCTGCCAGTGTGGCGCCGTCACCATGCCAGGAGGCCGCCGCCATGACCGCCGACTTCGTCAACGCAGGTCCCCAGCAAACTCAGCGGAACAGCACTGTGGAGTTATCACAATTCAGATCGAGTCACTAGTCGCAATTGCAGATGACCCAGTCCAGTAGGCAACAGACATTGCTACATGTTCGGCCCACCCGGATCACGCATCATTGCAGCCAGCGCACCCCCTGAGCGCCACAGGTGCCACTAACTCTGTGCACCACAAGTCAACGACACGTCGCCTTATTGAGGCAAAAGACATTGCTCCCAGTTCAGCCCGCCCGGATGATGCATCATCGCTGGCTGCGCACCCCATGAGCGTGTACAGTGCCACCAACTCTATGCACCACAAGTCAATGCCACAAGGCTGTGGGCTCCTGCTGTCCTCTGCCTCCGGCCTACACTGTGGTCAGCAGGGCTCACACACATCCAATCCATTCCTGACCTTCACGGATGACGCATCATCGCTGGCTGTGCACCCCCTGAGTGCCACAGGTGCCACTAACTCTGTGCACCGCAAGTCAAAGCCACATGGCTGTGGGCCCTAGCTGACATCTGCCTCCGGCCTACACGTGGTCAGCAGGGCTCACACACATCCAATCCATTCCTGACCTTCACGGACGAAGCATCATCACTGACTGCGCATACTCTGAGCGCTTCAGGTGCCACTAACCGCATGCACCACAACCCATGGACCCTTTATGATTGAGCTACGTACTGCGGATGTAACAATGTAACGTCAGGCACTGGGAAGATGATGATGAAGATGAGGCAGGTGTAACACACCCCACTGCAGCAGGAATATCCTGAAGGGACACAATCATTGACAATTTCTCCACATGAGCACGCTCAGCTCTGGTGCTCCTACCTCCGTGCCCTACAAGTCATAGCCCCTTCCGATTGAATATTGGGTGACCTCTGTACTTGCTCTGGCTACCTCCATGATGCTTCGCAAATTTTTGTGTTCTGTTGGTGTTTTCTGTTTCTGCTTAAATAGTGATCACCGTTCAAGTTGTTGCCATCATCAACCACTCCTTGAGGGCTGGTTCACACTCACCTCACACCCATCCAGCACAGGTGTCACTGGATATGTCATCCTGGTAATAAAAAGGCGCCAGGTGCACTTACCCTTAGTCAGTTCCACTACCTATCCAAGTGTGTCTGTGTGGTCATTATGTAAGAATTATGGCCCCGGGCCTTACCACATTGCATTGTGCTGTGGACAGCGGACGCAACCATGTCACCTCAGGCAGTGGGTAAGAGCTTGGACATGTAGCTAAGTCGTCCCCCCTTTAAGCGACAATGTTGCAATGTAGCATGCACCCGGAGGGTGGGATTGCGCGAACGGAGTAATGAACGAGCGCATGACCGCTCAGGGTCCAGGATCATACATGCTAAGTATTGTGTGTATCTGTATTGCCACAGCATGAGCTAAATGCCTAGCCACATTAGCAGCTCCAGTTCAGCCGGGCATGTACTCTACATCTGTGTCCGCCCTATCCTTACCAAAGGCCTACACTCACGTGGCATACCACCTACAACGGCCAACATAACAGTGTAGTTTTCAGGCTTGTGGACATGTCTGTGTAGATGTTGGGGAGGTCCTCTATATTATCAGTGCTGAGTTGTTGTGTCTGCTCTGCAGGAAGGGTTTATTCTCCCTCTGCAATGTGAAAGGGAAATGCAGATTGACATTGCGTTCACATGTATGTTCACGCATTGTACAAGTTTACTGTTAGGCTGTATGGCAATGTACATTGTGACAGTTTTTGAGGAGAAGCCTATTTAAAGCGGGACACTTGGCATTTCTATGCCATCAGGGAAGTGGGGTTGTAGTAGTACATTGTCATCCCACAGCTTCCTTTTATGCCAAATGTGAATGACCTTGTTCTAAACACAAGTGGCAGCAGTTCTGTCCTCTGTTCTGTTGTGAAAGTGTTGGAGTTTGTACCACATTGTTGCCAATGTTGGGGTACTCTGCATCTTATGTGTGTGTGCTGCATTGTGGGTGAGTTGCCC
The DNA here is from genome assembly GCF_964263255.1 of Lissotriton vulgaris. Lineage (NCBI taxonomy): Eukaryota > Metazoa > Chordata > Amphibia > Caudata > Salamandridae > Lissotriton > Lissotriton vulgaris. Next base: position 357,530,270 of record NC_141689.1, on the reverse strand, counting down.
CTTCTGCTCTGATTTCGCTGGCCCTTATCCCTTTCAGGCGGTGTGCCTTTCACGTCTGTGCTCATACAGTGCTGAGAAGTTGCAAACTTGGGTAAATTGGGCTCTTGGTCGGAGTTGTGACTCTTGGGCATGGTATGTCTGCAGATGTGCTTTACTTACTTGTGCATGTGTGCCATTGTGCCATCTTCCACCCTCCCCCCAGTCCATGGTCGTTACTCACCCTATTCCTGTTGGCTCAGGTCATGTTGTGCAGTGTCTGTCCCCCAGGTCCTGCCACCTTCTCCCCAATGATGGTCCCAGGCTGGTCCTCGTTGGGGGTTGTGAGGTTCTGGTTGTCCTCTGTACTTGCTCCGGCCCCCTCCATGGTGCTTCACAGTTGTATGTGTTTTTTGTTGGTGCTTTTATGGTGATTTTCCCCCATGACTTGTGGAACTTGTAAGCGAGGCGCTGCTTATCGCTGCATTTTTTCTCGTAGTTGGGCCCATCGCAACCTTTTTTACGTTCGAGTTTAGATTTTTATTGCCATCCTGGTGATTTTATCATGGACATTTGAGGCGTTATCAGGAGACTATCGCATGTTACCGCTGTGTTGTGAATAGGACGTTAACACAGAGTTCTTTTCCTGCGATAGACGACGATAGGAAAGATTGCGTTAACTGATTTTGGCGATGATTAACGCATGTTCTTGAGAATATCCCCCTGGGTTGTTTCTAATATTGTTCACAGTAACTTGCATTTGGAAAATAAAAACAATGGGTCCCTTCTCCAATCTGAATGTGAAAAAATATATAAGTCGTTTTGTTAGATAAAAATATACTGTGCAACTGCAGACGAATTAGTTTTCGTCTCACCCATGCAGGTTAAAGGAAAGACTTTGCCTTGAGTTAATGTTTATCCTACAACTGTGCCTAAGATTTTAGAAGCATGTCTACAGTCTCTTTTACTGTTCCCTCACTCTCTTTTTTCCAGACTGTTGCATGAGCTGTACGATTATGGACCTATCTGTTTTAGAAATGCCTCATGGAGACTTTGTAGAATAAAAGGTACAGTTGTTTAGGAATTCACCTTGATTTTTAGGTCTACGGGAAGCTTTAGCGCCCCATCTTTACCTTTGATCTTCATCACCTCCCTCTGCATCCCTACGGCCCCCTCGCTTGCTCCTCCAGTCGCTGTCCTGTCCTACTGCTTTCGTCTGCCTCCCTCACTCCCGATCTCTTTCATCCTCACCTCTCTCATTCCATGTCCTTATTGTCTTCTCCCATTGCTCTGTATGTTTGCTCCCAGCTCTTTCCCTTATGGCATCACATTGTCTAGGTTTGTCATTGCTTCCATCGCTGTCCTCACTAATTGGGTGACAACTCATAGACCTGAGTAGTTTTGATCAGCAGAATCAGTTGCATTTGACAGCTGTTCAAATCGGCTGTTGCGTGTTTAGCTCTAGGTAAGTATGATCATGACCTCTATCATGGCAGTCCTTAAATGTTTAAGTCTTAGCATGATTCCATGTTCCGTGTTCCTGTTGGGGGTTATACAACATCTAGAAACATATGAATAACAGATAGTGCTCTATTTCTCCGAGTCACAGTATGAGAGTGTGCCATTATGAGCATCTGTCGTTCCTCAGTTTTTTCTTCTTCATCTAGAGTAGTTGATAAATGCAGGAGCCCTACTTAGGAACTAAGGCCCAGTGAAACCTTCAGACTCATGGCCTACATCTCTGTGGCTAGCTGCGGAGACATAGTAGTAACCATCATGAATCTCGCATGAACATGCTTGTTTCCAAACATTCATTAAACTAGAAACACTCTACAATTAGCAAGGTACATCTTTGAGGAATTCACAAGCACCTGATCAACAAATACTAAACATTTTGTACAAGCTGATCAACAGTGGAGTTCCACATGTAGTCATCTGTGGTACCTCAACATCTGCTTTGCACGAGGTGTTGGAAGGATGCTGTTCAGTGGAGCTCATGAGTTGGTGGCAAATGTGTTTCCCACTGCCACACGGGCGGTTAAAACTAGCCCTCCATGACAGTGGGTGAAGGACTCTCTGCAGCCGGGTGCTCCACTGGATCAAAGGATCTGTGGCAGTGTGCTGCACATTATTGTCTCTGGTGTAGTTAGGAAACTTTGACCATCTTCATGAAAGGACAACTTTTCCTACTTTGCTATGGTGTTAAAGTGAAAATGGATGAGGGAGGAGGAGAACTATCTGTAGGACAATGAACTATTCATTTGGCAACAATAAGGGAGGATTGAAGGGAAGAAAGCGTACACTTAATGAACCTGCAGATTTTAGTGCTTTTTAATATTTACCTAACATATGCCTAATGCAGTTGGTGCTAACTTATGTCTTTTCTTTCCTATTTTTTCATTATTCATCAATGCATATTTTTTCTTGTCTAACTTCATCTGTTTCAGATGAAGCCGAAAACCCTTCCACTTCTCAAATTCAATTAAGGCTTTCATCAGATTTGCATAGGTGCAAATTTGCTGTTTTTTTTACAAAATTGCAAAAGACGTGGCAAAAAAGATGCATGCACAGCTATGTATTAATTTAACTGCCCTGAGGGCAGTCTGATGGAAACCGCAACTCACTAGCTCCCTCTGATGAGCACTCTCAACGAGCTCTGTACTTCCAATTTCAACCATGCCAGAGGCATTCTGGCGGTGGGGAGGGGAGGGATATGTAGTTCGTCAAGCACTTGAAGACACGATTATATTTCATAGCTAACCCTCAGTGGGCTCAGGGTGGCCCTGAGTGACAGAGGGAGAACCACCTATTCCGTGCAGCCCAATGTCACGCTATGGGAAGCCAAGCTGTTCAGACTCCAGGGCTATGTTTGTGTTCGTGTCTATTTTGTTTGTGTGACTTGCACTGCAGAACGTCCTCGATTCCAGGCCATATTACAGAGTAGTATCCTGAGCTGGACATGTGTGCAACTCTAGGAGATTGAAGAGGCGAAAGCAGAAGTGACAGCCAGGCCATCTGGCTCATTGTTCCCCTCCCATGGCATTCATCGTCCATTGATGGGGAGATTTTATGTAACACATTAGAATTCAAATGTAATCTAAAAAGTAGAGGTATTATAGTTGTGGGTACCAACTTTGCCTATGAGACTACAAAATTGCAGAGGTCTATGAATGCTCTTTTGTACCACTGCTTTTGTGAAATGCACACAGATATACCATAAACTAACCTCCTATTGGTCTGGCCTTCTTGACACTACCCCCTCAACCTTTATCACCTTACACCACGAACCAGCGGCTTTGTGTCACCTTTCATATTGCAAAAATACATGTATTTATTGAGATGAGCATTACTGATCTTTGCCTGTTTTCCATCTCTCTTTAAAAGCACCAGTGCCCATGGAACAAGAGTCTCCGGCAGCAGCATTGCTGTGAGCCCGTACCAAATTCTCAGGCATCTGAAGTGGAAATAAATAGAGCACATTACAGAGGCCTTCTGATGGCCGTTGCAAAGGAACAGGAGCAGGAGCCGAGGCAGAAAAAGGTGACGCCATACATGAATACCAAAAAACAGCAAGAGATTGACCACTGCAGTTGCATGCTCAGCAACAACAACCGAAACTGGTAGTTGCAGAGCTTGAAGAACGTTCCTAGGGTGGTCTTAAGCTAGGGATATTGGGGCATATTACCAAGCAATAGCGATAATTATCGCTATTGCTTGGTTAGAGACAAAAATGTATCGCCGACCTGCGGCGATTTTGATCGCAGATAAAATTTGGTATTACCAAGGTTTATCGCAAATGCGATAAAAATCGTCCGCAATGCATGAATATCACTGCAAAGTCAGCGATATTCAGGCATTACTGAGCTAATGCTCTTAGCCATGTTATCCACCTCTCATGGATAACAAGGCTAAGAACTGCTCAGGGTAGGTGTTAGCTTTTGGAGATATTCGCACTTAGCGCGAATATCTCCAAAAGTTGGTAATAGGAGATAGCGATGTTAGGGACTGTTTCCAGTCGCTAACATCTTGGCACGCCCACTTTGCATGTCATTAGTGATAAATATCACTGACATGCAAAGTGGGGCCCAAGATGGTCGCTATCTCCTACTAGCTGTCGCTAACTGGTGTTAACGACAGCTAGGTAATAGGGAGAGAATTTTATCTCCGCTTTCTTGGCTTTTAAAGCCAAAAAAGCGGAGATAAACCTCCTTGATAATATGCCCCTTTATTTTTATTTTTTGGTACTTACTTTTAGGGTTGCAGGAATTGTTGAGTTTTGCGATAGATAGATAGATAGATAGATAGATAGATAGATAGATAGATAGATAGATAGATAGATAGATAGATAGATAGATAGATAGCCTTATTGCATGAATAATTGAAATCAATACAACTCTTATAAAATCTGGAAGAATTAAAAGTCAAGTTCATAAGACCAATTATTAAGAAATAGCTTAAAAACAAAGCAGGCCGCTGTTAATATAATGTGCTAATAAATACATATATTAAAATGTCGACTTGGCCCCAAAAGTGACGGTTGCCCTTTTTCCTAGCCTGGCCCATAAGTACTAAGGGTATGCCGAAGTGTGCGGGGACGGGCCAGGCTTGTGTTCAGGGAGAGGCAGCCTTCAGCCTCACATCCCCACATCCCCAAGGGCACTTTCAATTTTAGTCTTCCATGGTCTGTGTCTCCTTAATAAGGCGGGGCTTAAAGTGCACTTTGTCATCCATGCCATCCTGGGTTAGTCCTGTCAATGCAGATTGCCTCTAAGACAAATTTCACTTCCCACCTTTGAAGAGCGAATATTCAATGCCCTGATAAGTGGATTACGCCACGTTTTTCTCAACTCCAAAGGTTTAAGGGGAAATTAGAGGGGTTAATGTGTATTCATTCAGAGTTAAATGCCAAGAATCTTGGGTGGAGCAGCAGCTTATAACTTGTTAAAATACATTCCAATTGAAGCCAAGCTTGTGATACATTGACCGCAATCGACAGACGTGAGGAAAGGTGCTGCACTGCAATTTGTTGAACTAGCATGGAAGCTTGTTTCTAAAATCAATCAGACCATAGAGTAACGAGAGTTAATTTGTATTCTATAACTTTACAAATCATGTTGACATCTGGACAGGAGCAATTCTTTAACAAATGGATAAATGCCATGCTAAGTAAAGGAGCAGTAATTTTAAGAACTTGCTTATAAACCTTTGGACAGCCTCGTTCCTGAAACCACACTCCCAAGTTCTTATGCATGGTGACTCTTTCTATTTGTACCCTATTCATTTGCCTGGCACTCCAGTTCTACACTTTCTGGCCAAAAAGAAATTATCTTGATTTTAGGAATATTCGATTTTGATACAATTTTCCTTGCATTTCTCATAGATGATAAACTCTCTATGAGGCAGCAGGCCACTAAGGTGGCCGCCATCTGCTTTGCCACCTTGCGATGGCTCCAGAAAATTCTATGGATGCTGCCCCATGCCACCAGGAGAACCGTAGTCCAGGCATTAGTAACCTCTCGCCTGGATTATGGTAATGTCCTCTACATCGGTGCCGACGCAGCAACCATTAACAAACTCCAGGTTGTACAAAATTCGTCGGCCAGTCTCCTTCTTAACATCCCGAGGAAATCATCGGCTTCACAAGCTCTTCGAGATCTACATTGGCTCAGGGTCTCTAGCCGCATTAAATTTAAAGCCCTGTGTTACCTCTTCAATTCAAGCAGGGCACGGCCCCAATATACTTGCAAAGTCTTGTTCAACCCTACAAGCCTAGTCGCACCCTAAGATCGTCAGCCAACTGTGACTTCGTTGTTCCTAGATTTAAACTTGCAAGAATGGGGGGAAGAGCCTTCTCTCATCTAGGTCCCAAATATTGGAACACGCTTCCAATTGCCCTGAAATCCGAGACCAACTTACTCTGTTTCCGGAGAAAATTGAAAACTATGCTCTTTTGAAAGATTTATTAGCTGCTGCTCTTTGTTCTACGGTACTTCTGCTCTGTCCTTTCTTCTCCAGTACCGGGAAACCCACTGTGGGTAGCTGTTGCGCATTACAAATTCAAATAAATAAATAAGTAGGCACCCAGTTCGTCTAGCGACCGTTGAGGCCCTCCTGCAGTCTGATTTAGAAGTAATGTATAATCCCCATACTGTAGGACCTTCAGGCTACGGAATTCTAGTTTGGGAGGGCAGTCTCTTGAGGACATGTAGGCCTCTCTCCATATCAGCCAAATAAATATTGAAGCGCAGTGGGGTTAACATTGAACCTGCTTCAGTCCTTTATTCATAAATACTTTTTTTAGAGGTTACCTATTTCGAGAGAAGGCGAGATGTTCCATTTGGTTTATTTGGCCCGTAGGTCTCCTTTCCGGATGTTGCCAAATGTTGTGGTGCAATTGATGAAGGCTGCATGCAGCAGTCAACCCTTTTCAGCCAAGGTTTGATCTTCCAATGTAACGAGGGCCAGTGTGTTATCTTAAGTACTGCACCAATTCTGAAACCCTGTTTGAAAATATGGGATCATTTGGTTCTCGTCTACCCGTTGCTTCAGTACTTTCATCAGCAATTGTGCGTAGCACTTTCCATTCATATCCATAAGGACAATTAGGTGGTAGTTCTCTGGGGGGTTTTGGGATCCATTTTCTGTGAATTGGAACCAACAAGGAGCTCTTCCAGCTACCAGGAAAGATATTTTCCTAAAAGCAATGGTTATAAAGCAGAGACAACATAGAGGCCCAGACAGAGTGTGCTTGCTTGAAAACAAATGCAGGAATGCTGATAGGGCCCGGAGCAACTTTACATTGTATGGACTTCCAGGCATTTGCAACTTCCTGGATGGTGCTAAACTGGACTGTGGCATTTACAGAATTTTGGTGGGGACCCAATTAGCTATTTCATTGCGGGCTGGGACAATGGGGCTATCCACATATGCCAAATTGACGTTTGAGATCCAGGTTACCAGGGCAATATTTGGTTTAGGATTTTTTCATTGGAGGAAGAGGTACTGCTTGACTAGAGTTCAAGATTGAGAAGAGTGTGTTGTAAAACGGATTCGGTTACATGGGCAGATGTGTTTTGTTGTTAGTGGGATCTGTAGTGCTTCACCAGCATCCGCCCCACCAAACCTCCACCCAGGAAAGAACCCAACTACCTCAGATGCATTTTCCTCAACACCCGCTCCGCCTTCAAACACGCCATTGAACTCTGGGACCTACTCGACTCCACCTCCCCAGACGTCGCCTTCCTGACAGAGACCTAGCTGAACTCTGCCTCAGCACCCGACATCGCCATAGCCATCCCAGATGGCTACAAGATCACCCGCAGGGATCGCACCAATGGAGTAGGAGGAAATTTCGCCATCATCCACAAGAGCACCCTCAGAGTCTCGACCAGCACCGACGACACCCTCAGCACCGCCAAACACCTGCACTTCTAGATCTATACCGACCCCAACACCACCCTCAGAGGAACCCTCGTCTACAGACCCCAGGACCCTGACCACAGTTCAGCGACTCCATCGCCGACTCCATCAGCACACACACCCTCGCCTCCACAGATTACATCCTCCTCGGGGACCTGAACTTCCATCTCAAGAACAACGTCACCAACTCCAACACCCTGATCGACAACCTCGCCAACCTCGGACTCAGACAGCTCGTGACAACACCCATCCAAGCCGCCAGCCACACGCTAGACCTCATTTTTTCCGCAAGCCCCCACGTCTCCTTCAGCCACACCACCTAACCCCACTGGACCGACCATCACTGCATCCACTACACCTTCAGGAAGCCCACCACGCACCACCGCACCCAACAGATGTCTCGTCGCTGCTGGTGCAATGTCACCGAAGACCAGCTATCCATCACCCTCGCCCAGAGCCCACCCGCTGACCCCACCGACCCCACCGACCTGACACCGCTGCCCGCAACTGCAGACAGTGGATCAACGACTGCGCCAACACCCTCGCCCTGCTCAAAAAACCTCTCAACAGCCACACCAGCAAGAAAGCCACCTGGTTCACCGAAGACCTCAAGGCCTCTAAATGAACTTGCCGAAAATTGGAGAAGAACTGGCTCCCCGAACATACACCGGACAGCTACGCAGCCCACAAGGACGCCACCCACAGACACCACCACCTCATCAGATCCGCCAAAAGGGCCTCATTCAAAGACCACCTAGATAATAATGCACACAACAGCAAAGAGCTCTTCAACATCGTGAAAGAACTCTCCAACCCAAGCTCCAAAACCAATGACATCCCACCCTCGCAAGACCTGTGCGACTCGCTGGCCACCTTCTTCCACTGCAAGATCACGGACATCCACGACAGCTTTGATGCCGCAACCGCCCGACAGTCACCGAGACCTCCGCCCCCACGACCACCACATGCGCCAACTGCCTGCTCGCCTGGACCAACATCAACGACGAGGACACCAGCAAAATTATGAACTCCATCCACTCCGGATCACCGCTAGACCCTTGCCCACACGACGTCTTCAGCAAAGCCAGCACAGACATCGCACCCCATCTCCTTTGAGACAGCAACTTTCCCGGGAAGCTGCAAGGAAGCCGAGATCAACCCCTTGCTCAAGAAACCCAAGTCAGACCCCAAGGACCTTAAGAACTTCCGGCCCATTTCCCTGCTCCCGTTCCTGGCAAAGGTCATCGAAAAAAACGTCAACAAACAACTGACCCGCTACCTCGAGGAGAACAGCATTCTGGACCCGTCCCAGTCCGGATTCCGCAGCAACCACAGCACTGAAACCGCCCTCATCGCCGCCACCGACGACATCAGGACCCTGCAAGACAATGGAGAAACAGCAGCCCTCATCCTCCTGGACCTTTCAGCAGCCTTCGATACAGTCTGCCGCCGCACACTAAGAGCCCGCCTACACAACGCCGGGATCCAAGACAAGGCCCTGGACTGGACCACATCCTTCCTCTCTGGCAAAACACAACGCGTCCGCCTCCCCCCCTTCTGCTCCACTGCCACAGAGATCATCTGCGGCATACCCCAGGGCTCATCCCTCAGCCCAACACTGTTCAACATCTACATGGAACCTCTTACCCATGTCGCCCGACAGTACGACCTCAACATCATCTCCTATGCCGATGACACCCAGTTGATCCTTTTCCTCAACAAAGACCCTCTCACCGCCAAAACCAATCTCCACGAAGGAATGAAGGCCGTCGCCAAACAGATGAGGAACAGCCGACCGAAGCTGAACTCGGACAAGACGGAGGTCCTCATCCTCGTATCCACCCCTTCGGCCTGGGATGACTCCTGGGAACAGCTCCATCGCCCACCGACCTCGCACGCAACCTAGGGGTCATCCTCGACTCCACCCTCTTTATTAGTAAACAGGTCAACGCCGTCTCCGCCTCCTGCTTCAACACCCTCCGCATGCTCAGCAGGATCTACAAATGGATTCCCACTGCAACGAGAAGAACAGTCACCCAGGCCCTCGTCAGCAGCAGGTTAACTATGGAACGCACTCTACGCAGGAACCAACAGCCAAATTCCTAAAACCGCTGCAACGCCTCCAGAACGCCTCTGCACTCCTGATCCTTGACATCCCTCAACACAGCCACATCACACCCCACCTGAGAGACCTATACTGGCTCCCCGTCAATAAAAGGATAACCTTCAAGCTCCTAACCCACACACACAAGGCACTCCATAATACCGGAACAGCATACCTCAACAGATGACTCAGCTTCTATACCCCCACCTGCAAGCTCCGCTACACCGGCCTCGCCCTCGCAGCTGTCTCCCGCTTCCAAAGAACAACAGCAGGTGGCAGATCCTTCTCCCACCTTGCCGCCAAGACCTGGAACACCCTCCCCACCCACCTATGGCAGACCTAAGACCTACTGACCTTCAGAAGACTCCTCAAGACCTGGCTCTTCGAACAGTAGCAGCATCTCCCTACCCCCAGCGCCTTGAGACCCTCACAGGTAAGTAGTGTGCTTTACAAGTGATATGATTGATTGATTGATTGATTGATTGACAAGCTAGTTGGTTTGTTTGTTTTAAGTGGGATTTGTTGGCTTTGCGATGGGAATGTTATAATTTTATAGTCAGCATGTATTGTGTTTAGGCTTGGGCTGAGTGTGTATTGTTATGGATGGGCTTTGGTAGGTTTAGGATAGGTGTAGGTCTGTTTTTGGAATGAGAAATATTGGGTGCTTTGAGCGATGGACGTTTAAAGAATAATCTTTAAAACATAATCTTATCTTTTGTAACTTTTATTGTATCCCTATCTGGCAGAATAATTAGTGTTTCTGTTTATTTTGCTTATTTGCTAGTATGTTGGTTATGATGGTGAATATGTTTGGTGTTGTGCATGAGGATCGGTGGTGTATTTCGATTATGTGGTAGTTATGGCTGAATGTAAGCATGCAGTAACTAACATGCTAACAATATTCTGGTGATGGGGAGCGATAGAATGATGGTTCTTGTGAAGATAAAGGTGTTAATGTTGTCCTGGAGAGTGGTATCAGTAAGTGATTTGCTGCTAGCTGAAGGCATCAGTGGCAGTTGCTATTGCTCTGCAGCATTGGGATGCTGGAGGATGCACCACCTCGCTTTGCAGAGTTCGAAGAAGAGAGGACTTCGGTTTCTTGTCCTACATGCCGAAATCTTTTATTTTTGTGCTGAGACGTTCACAATCAAACTTCTATACCTGATTGATTTAATTGAATTTTATAGAGTGCGTATTACCCAAGGGTGACCTGGTGCTACCAAGGTAGGCAAAACTGAAAGTATCCAACTTACAGCTGAAAAATATACTTTTTTGACAACCTGTAAAAAGTTAAGAGATTTGATTCGACACAAATGCTTGCCTATGAGTCATTCGCAATCAAACTTCTACAGTAATTGACATCCAGCACTGCAAGGGAATAAAATGTGACAGACCAATGCAGCCTGGTATTCATTTCAAGATGGCGGAGTAAGATGTCAACAAAAACAGTAGCTTGGTTAGCCTCGAGGTGTTTGCTCCTGTACACAACGTCTCCTGCTGCAAGTTTAGCAATTGGATAGCATTCTCATCCAGAACCTTGTACTGCTTAGACAGGCGTTGTAGCATGTAGAAAGTAGAGTTCCAGTGAGTTGGGGGCTTACTAGCTTGCTGAAGAATACTTAACTGCTTGTGGGCTTTCAATCAAATTGTAAAATGTGTGCAAATCCTGAGAGAGATGACTAGCATGTCATAAACTGTCTTGTCTTGTAAAATGAGCTTCAGAAAATGGGGAAAACAGAGTATCCATCTTTTAATATCCCCTGGGAAATGTTACTTCCATTGTCAGTGGAAATTAATCCAGTACTGATGCCGCTGACTGGACCCTTTCTAGTACACTTTTACGGAACTCTTTTACAATGTTGGAAGATGTATGTTTGCTGAATGGATGACACTACAATTGTATCATTATGATGTACATTTACTAAAGCAGTGTAGCTGGTGGTGTCTGTCTTGTAAATTTTCAAATATGATCAAGTGTGTAGATTTGTACATCTAGGCCTATATTTACTAACATTTAGTGTCAGGATTGTGTCACTTATTTTACTAAAGTCTGTAAACCTCGGTTTGCGCCAAAATGTTGTGCCCACCCAACCTTGTTCTGAGGAGAAATATCTGCGGCACACATACATGCACCTCTAAGGATCGTTTTTGTGTAGAAAGTTACCCTTACTGAAACAATCCTACCAATACAGCAGGCACTCTTGCAGCGTGGTGCAAGGCTGCCTGCATTGGAGCTAAGCAGCACAAGTTCACCAGTGCTGGGAGAGAGCTGACCAGCACCATATGGCTCAGTTCACTCTCATCGCTTCATGGAACGCAGCACAGCAGCTTGCCCTTGTTAAATGGTGAGTAGATATTAACCTTTTGTGAAAAATGTTTTTTACAAAATGACAAAGAGATGGGCCATTAATACATACACAGCTGAGTAGTACGTACCAAACTCCAACCTGTGAGCACTGACAACATGGTGGCTATTCCTTAATTACAACAGCGGGTGTGTGTGTCTTATGAATGAAACATGCATTCCCCATATTTAGAAAAAAGAGAAAAGAAAGTGATAATATGTGGAGCCACACAATATCTCTAGCAACACCAGGGAAGCAATTTGAATTTTGGGAGAAACTTGGAAAAATCAGTAAAAATATGTGGGGGTCTCACATGGCCATTAGCACACTCAGTTATATGATTATGTAACTGAGGAGGTTTCAATGAAATGCATAAATGAGCATACAAGTGCATACACATATCACATACACACACACAAACACAGTTCTCAAATGGGGGATAAAAAGGAGTAAAGGCATGCATGAAGAACAAAGGAAAAATGGCTGTTTGCCCTGCAGCCGACCCACCTCAACTATCAAACACATACGCAGCAATGATTGCACAAAAAAGTTCTCCACATTTGGCATAGCATCTAGTATTATCCACATACCACCAACACCCCCAAGACAGCAAATTGGAACAGCTATTAAACATAGAATAACATCTGTGGGCCCTTTAAAGCCCCCTAATCTAACATGAGCAGGGTGTATGGAAAAATCAAGAATAATTGAGAATAATAAATGTGCCAAACGGATTAGTTCATATTGACTAGTTCATATACACTGGCCTTAAGGATTAGAATAGTTCATATAGACCTGCATTAAACACGATTAGAGAATAGCAGGGTATCTGGGCGACAAATACTATGGAATTAGGAGTATCACTAGACCGCCACTGCAACAGAGCTGTGTAAAAGGCTAATGTTGACCTTAAATCCGCCTCTCTTGAGCATTTACTCCCCAAATGGGTCTGCCATGATCCTGCATCAATTCCCATTTCTAAGCTTCTCCAGCAACTAAAACATATAGAATTATAGATGGGTAACAGTAAATTATATGACTGTATTTCACTGAGGGGTTTTGAGAGACATCAAATATAGGGGTGGGCGGCAAATTCCGTTCCACTCGCGGAACTTGCGAAATTTCAGCATTTTCACATTCTGCGCGGAATGCGAAAATGTTTAAACTTCCGCGATCCGCAGCGGACTGGAATTCGAGGGCATGACGGCAGTAGAAAGTACTCCAGTTGAGAGGAGGTATTGCACAAAACGGTGGCATCTTCCTGGATAAATAATGCAGGGCAGGATTCATTTTGTCACGGTGCTCCTGTCACAAAAATTAAACCTCAACAGGAAGCTCTTACAGACATAAATAAAGCAGGTGCCCGAGTTGAAGCTCAAATTCAGTAATTAATCAGTCCAAAAAATTAGTGAGCACGGTCGAAGCTGGGCAGGTGTGCTTTCTTCCCATATCTGCCGCTGAAAATTAGCTGTAATCCTTGATTGAGGTCCTTGCATCCAAGAGTTTCTCGAGTGCAATCCCCGTGTAGTTCCTGTGACCAGGAGGCTGTTTTCTCCTCATCTGCTGCTCTGATCGGTCTCCGGCCCTTCATAAATAATAGGCATGTGAACTCGCAAAGAAGTCTCACCCGCCAGATCCGCCCCACACACACTAACGGTATGCAACATTTTCCCGCCCTTTCCCCACTATGATGGACAGCTCACTCATGGGACCTCAGCACCTTTTGGCACGGTGGCAAAGTTACAGACACACATGGTCACTGGAAACAACTCTTCTGGCCTTTTACGCAGCTGTGGTGTAGGAAAAGCACTTTACATTTACCCAACGAGGTAGCACTTACTGAATAGCCAGTAGAAAGTACTCCAGTCGAGTAGAGGTATTGCACAAAACTGTGGCATCTTCGTGGATAAATATTCAGGGCAGGATTCATTCTGGCATGGTGCTCCTGTCACAAAAAATAAACCTCAACAGGAAGCAATTACAGACATAAATAAACAAGCAGGTGCCAGAGTTGAAGCTCAAATTCAGTAACGTATTAATCAGCCCAAAAAATTAGTGAGCAGGGTCGAGGCTGGGTAGGTGTGCTTTCTTCCCATATCTACCACCGAAAATTAGCTGTAATCCTTGATGGAGGTCTTTGCATCCATGAGTTTCTCGAGCGCAATCCCTGTGTAGTTCCTGTGACAAGGAGGCTACTTCCCCTCATCTGCTGCTCTGATCGGTCTCTGACCCTATTAAGAGGCATGTGAACTCGCAAAAAAGCCCCGCCCCTGAAATCTCAGAGAGCCCGTGAAATTCTGCATGCTCACAGAGACTTTTAAAGTATCCTGATAGGAGTATTCATAGCCAGGCCCTTTTCTACTGCCACAACTTTAAGGAATCCTTCAGGGACACCAACTCCTTTCTCAAGGAAGTCACAAACTTGAAGATATTAAAAAATTAATTAAGTCCTAAATTAAACCTAAGCCATAGAATCTCGAATGTAGCTATTTCCTCCTCCCTGGATGAATCACCTAACTTGTTTACTTGTTAGGACCACCCTTTTCCCATCGAGCCCCAAGAGAGCCTCTAAAGATTTCTGGGAGGTTGGGGTTCTTATGAAGCGGGGTATAAAAGTTGAAGCATCCAACCAAATTTCTTCTGAATCAAAGCCCAGATTTTGAAGGAGCAACCAGTGTCTTAAATCTCGCTGTTTTTTTGAACTCATATTCTAGCTGCCACTAGAGGACCCTCATGCCTCGACGCCAATCAAAAGTTCATATGGAGTTGGGCAGTATGGTCTGGCTTCTCCTTTTGTCCCTAACATAAAAGTTGGAAGGGTGATGGGCCAATAATAGATTCTGATGTTAGGCACTGCTAACCCCCAAAGCTCACGCAGGAGAGTCAAGTATTTAAGCACCCTTCTAGACCTATATATGCCCGCAGAAATCTTGAGATAGCACCTTCACTTGTATGAAACCAATGATTCTCACCTATCCTCGCACTCTCAGTTCTTTACAATTTGGTTTTTATCCTGATTTAAAAGATAACCCGATAATTTGCCAAAAGGGTAAGCCTCTTCCTCAATTTCCCTTAATGCAATTCCCCGAGCCAGGGTAATAATTGCTAAATCACCTGCATGGGCCAAGATTTTTGTATCCAAATCGTGGGATCTGACAGGCATTGTTAATTTATTATTTTCTATGTCATTATCAGAGCAAATAGCAAGGGAGAACAGGGGCACCCCTGTCTTGTCTCTCTTTGTATCATGGTTGCATCCGACTGCCCCCATCCATAAACTCCTGCCTTTAGGCTGCTTTTACAGCCAAGCCAAATTGAATCGCAAGTTCAATCTTAACAATCAAGGGCCAGAGAGAGGGCCATTTGAATGCTTTTTTCTGTATCCTTATTGAGGATGCATCAACAAGTGTGATGACCTGCCTTATAAGATCTGTAGTTACTCGATCTAGGGTAAACCCATGCTGCCACAGAGATACCAATTTACTGATTATACAGGACAGCCTTGTTGCCAGAATTTTGGAATAGATTTTAGAGTCGCTGTTCATTAAGGTGATCGGCCAAAATGAGCCTAACTCTGAGTGGGCGTCCCTTTCTTCGGAAATACAATTATGTTCACTAGGGCCCAGAACGCAGGTGGTTCTTCTCCTTGTTGTACTTTCAGGGAAAGCTCCAGCAGGTATTTTTTAAGACTGGGGTATAGGATCCTATAAAATTCTCCAGGTATGAGATAGGTGCCAACTGCCTTACCCTCAGGTAGAGAAATATTTGCTGTAGTATTTTCTTCTACAGCTATTGGTTGATCCAGTTACTCTAGCTCTTCTGTGTCTATTTTGCCCAAAGTAACCAAATTGAGATATCGATTAATTTCCTGAAGCATATTACTCAAATCTTCAAAGTACAACTACTGATAAAATCTCTGAAAGCTGACATGATTCTAAAGTGATCCATCACCATTCCAAGTAAAGGATCCCTAATTTCCTTCATATGACAGTGTATTATTTGCTGTCTGGTGGAAACTACCAAGAGGTAGCCCACCCTCTCAATATATTCATAAAATTTCTGTTTCTGTGCCAGAAATTTGAGTAATATGCTTCAGGAAATTAATCGATATCTCAATTTGTGAGGAGAATATCTATGGGAATTAGTTGGGGGGAAAAGATCTAATAACTTTAGGAATACCTTTTAAAACTTTTAAAATTGCACCCTCGACTCTTTTGTGCACCTACTTTTCTTTGAACCTGCCCCTCGGCTCACACGCTGTTTGCTCGCGTGGCCGCCACCATTGGATAATTTTAGCTGTAACTTTTGCTGATTGGCTGACTACGAGCCAATCAGCGCCCAGCTCCGGCGGAGCTCGTTGTCTCCCGAGGCCGGAAAAGGGTGCCTTGTCAGAATGCGCTGCTCTTTGTGAGGAGAATATCTATGGGAATTTGTTGGGGGGGAAAGATCTAATAACTTTAGGAATACCTTTTAAAACTTTTAAAATTGCATCCTCGACTCTCTTTTGTGCACCTACTTTTCTTTGAACCTGCCCCTCGGCTCACATGCTGTTTGCTCGCGTGGCGGCCACCATTGGATAATTTTAGATGTAAATTTCGCTGATTGGCTGACTACGAGCCAAAAAAGTGCCCAGCCCCGGCGGAGCTCGTTGTCTCCCGAGGCCTGAAAAGGGCGCCTTGTCAGATTGCGCTGCTCTTTGTGAGGAGAATATCTATGGGAATTTGTTTGGGGGAAAAGATCTAATAACTTTAGGAATACCTTTTAAAACTTTTAAAATTGCACCCTCGACTCTCTTTTGTGCACCTACTTTTCTATAAACCTGCCCCTCAACTCACACGCTGTTTACTCGCGTGCGGCCACCATTGGATCATTTTAGCTGTAACTTTTGCTGATTGGCTGGCTACGAGCCAATCAGCGCCCAGCCCCGACGGAGCTCGTTGTCTCCCAAAGGCTTAAATGTCCACCAGTTCCAGGACGTGCAGCAGACGCGCGCAGTGGGCGCCCCGCGGGCGCGCCAAAGGCGCGCCTAAGGCAAGCCCATCTGCACCAGTCCGCGCCTGGACCGGGCCTAGGGCCAGAAACTCTGGTACCATTTCCTCGAATGCCAACCCCGCAAATTATCAAGCAGAAGCAGAGACTCAGGCTATGCACCTCCCTCATAACAGATGCCATATACCATTCAGTTACAATTTTGAGCAGCTTTGGGCATTAAAAATTCCACCATCATCAGAATGTAGTAAACTACACTTAGAAGGCGAAATTGCACCCTGCCATAACTGCAGCTTCTCCTTGAATAGGGAAAATGCCAAGATAGACCATCGCCAATTCCAACACAAAACATTCTCTTTGCTTAGCTTGAACTGTAGGTCTTTACCTAAACATAAATTCGAGATCTTTAACCTATTAATAGATGAAAAGCCTGACGCCCTCTTTCTGACAGAAACCTGGCTCCAGGAGAGCTCTAGTCCGGAAATTGCAGTGGCTGTACCCGATCATTATGCATTACAAAGATTGGATTATATTAACCCCTTCCATGCTCATGACAAGGTCAGCTCGTCATGAGGCACAGTGGAGCTGTGCTTATGACGAGCTGAGCTTGTCATGATCCATGGACTATTTCAATTTCCAGAACAGGAGGGGAAAACCCCTAGCAGCCAAGGTGTTAATAAAACAGGAGGCGTGATCCCTATCATTTTTAAAAAAGAGTACAACTGTGATTTCACCCCTTTGTCTAGTCCCAATTGTGAAACTTGCCCTTACCCCCAATTTTACGTTCTCTGGTTTACTTGTTTATCGTCCACCTTGCTCAGCCACAGCGTGGGCAACTGCCCTCTCCGAATTAATTAGTCCTTTAGTGATGAAGGCTGCCAACTTCTCCCTTATCGGGGATGTTAATTTACACCTTGAAAATCAGACAAACTTATTAATCTCTGAGCTCATTTCCGATATAGCCTCCCTAAATTTAAATCTACTAAATTCTGGACCCACGCACACGGCAGGTCACTTACTTGACCCTATTTTCACGAATCTCAAGGAAATTAATGATCTTCCCGCAATGCCTATTTGTTGGTCTGACCACTATCTAATCAGGTTCTCATTTCAAATAGCCATGCAGCAGCCTCTGGTCCTTTCTGATCAACCAAAGCTAATCAGGAACTGGTAAAAGCTTGACATTGATACCCTGAACATCTTTTTAAATTCCCACCTTCCTTGTTCAAAGCAATCTGTACATTCTCTATCTACGGCAGTACAGAACTGGCTCCTTACAGCAATTGACTCTTGTCTTCCTCTTACCAAATTAAAACACAAGAGCCTGCGATCCCCTGCCCCATGGTTCACGGAGCTACTGAAACAAGAGAAATCTGAATGTAAAACTTTTGAACGTAAATGGAGAAAAAACTAATCATCAGAAGGAAAAAAAATGTATAAAAGTAAATTAGCTAAATATCATATCCTCTGTAATAAGGCACGAGCCGACCAAGTGTGTACCACCATTTCGGAGGCCCTTAACCGCTCCAAAGCATTGTTCAAGATGGTGAAAGAACTTGCGGGATCTAAAACATCAGCCTTTCCACCAGATCTAAATAAACAGCAATGTGACACATTGGCCACATATTTCACACAAAAAGTTGACAAAATCTACCAAGGAATTGAAGTAGCACAGAGTAGCTGCCTTCCCTTGGAAACTTCCTCATTGACTCCACCTACTAACAATTATATTAGCAATTCCAATTCACTTGACCCCCAGAACCCCAGAAGTACACGGACTAGTTGGCCCAGGCTAAATACCATGACTTTAATCAAACTACTTAAGACTATTAAATCTGGATCTCCAAATGACCCCTTACCCTGCCCCATACTCAAAAAACTCTGCCCTCGGGCACTGGACATTATTACAGAACTCCTTAATACCTCCTTACAGGAAGATACTGTACCAGTTGACTGGAAACATGCAATGATCCATCCCCTGCTCAAAAAAGCAGGAACTGACCCTAATCAACCTTCCAATTTTAGGCCCATCTCTCTGATACCTGTATTTTCCAAGATGTTGGAAAAACATGTACATCAAACTCTCACTGAATTTGTTACGGCCCATGACCTGCTACCCCCATGTCAATCAGGTTTTAGAGCTGGATTCTCAACAGAAACCACTCTATTAGGAGTCACAGAAAACATTTGCTGCCTGCTAGATAAAGGAGAAACGGTGGCCCTCATACTCTTGGATCTAAGTGCCGCATTTGATACGGTATCACACACAGTATTAATTAACACATTTCGTCTATTAGGTATTCGCGATTCGGCACTTAACTGGCTCATCTCCTTCCTGACGGATGGTACTTTCCAAGTTTTTTCTCAATCTGCCTGCTCGGACACGCATGTCTTCAAACATGGTGTACTCAGTCCGCTACTGTTTAATCTGTATATGAGTCCTTTGGCCAAGGTGGTGGAGGACTCAGGTCTTTTGATGTATTCATATGCCGATGACTCCCAGCTGATTTTTTCACTCTCTTCTGAGAACGTTGAAACTTCCTCCTCACTTAAAAGAGGTCTTACTAAAATATCAGGATGGATGCAGGATAACTTCCTCAAATTAAATGGAGGAAAAAAAACTAAGGTATTATTCTCGGCAAAAATATAAACCTGTGGGGCCCTAATCATTGACCATTTAGGAAATGGGTACGCCTCCCGTCCTAGTCCCACAGGCGCGTAACCTAGGCATCATCATAGATGACTCCCTTAATATGCACCAGCAAGTTGTAAAAACATCGGCCACATGTTTTGCCATTTTAAAATGGCTAAAGAAGATCTGCTGGATGCTGCCTGAGTCTACTCGGAAAACTGTAGTCAATCCCTTGATTACTTCCAGGATTGACTACGGCAATGTGCTTTATTTGGGTTCAAAGTGCAAACTGCAAGTCATTCAGAATTCAGCAGCTCGACTGCTATGTAAAATTCCTAGAACCACTCCCACTACCCGGTACCTTGGTGACCTTCACTGGCTTAAGGTCGAAAATCGAATTAAATTTAAAACACTCTGTATAATGCACACAATTAATACTGGCACGGTCCCAAAATATCTCCACTCACTTGTTCATTCATATTTTCCATCTCGCACTCTTGGTTCTTCCACATTAAAAAAGTTTGCCATCCCCAAATTCAAGCTTTCGCGCATGGGAGGCAAATCCTTTTCCTGTCCGGGGCCTGTGCTGTGGAACTCCCTACCTTTCCAGGTCCGCAATGAGTTAAATCACAAGAATTTTCGTAAAGCTTTAAAAACCTGGTTATTTAACATCTAGACATTCCCCCTGATCTTAGCCTTACTCTAATATCCTCACAAAATTGCGCCGGGAAACCCTTCGTGGATAGCTGTTGCGCACTAGAAATGCAAAAACTAAACTAAACTAAACTAAACTAAACTATATTCACTATTGCTGCTTTTGCTGCAACCATCCTCATTTATGCTGTCTGAATCTCAGTACCTCTGTCCAGCATTTTGACAAGAACTGGTGTAGCTGTTAACATACCACAGAAGGGAAGATGGCTGAGTATATTAATAACTGTACTTACGTAGTCATAGTAGTAAAATGTCCAGTAGAAGTCTGTGCGGGAAGGAGCGGACGCCTGTTACATGGCTCCTCCGTTACAGGGAATGGTAGGCGACGGGCTTTCTGCAAGGTTGAGGAGGCGGGTAGTTTTGGAACCATCATGCAGGGAGGCAGGGAGGTGGGGGTATTTCTTCAAGGGGTGGTGTTAGTTGAAGTTTATGTTACCACAGTTAATAATACCGCATAAGCAATTCAGGACAAAAGTTAGCCTAACCCACGTATTAGACAGATTCATCTATCGCTTCTATAGTAGGGACCACACGATCAGTAACTGAAAATACACACGTGGCAGGAATATCCTTGATGGGTTTGAGGGCAGAGACATCATTTAGAAAACTCTCTTGGAATGTTAATGGACTAGGGTTCTAACTCAAAAGAGGTATATTTCTTCGATACATTAAAAGACGGGCTTCAGACGTGGTCCTGCTTCAGGAAACCCACCTGGTCAGGAATACTTGTAAGGCGCTTAACAGATGGGGATACAAGCTTATTGTGCATTCAAGCTTTACCTCAGGATCCAAGGGGCGGGGGTACTGATGCATAAACGATTCCTCTTTACAGTGTTGTGACCCATATAGATAAGCAGGGCAGATTTGCAATGGTGAACGGATCCTGGGGGGGGGGCAGAAGGGTCAGTATCATATCGGCCTACATAGCCCCAGCAATACACATCGTGGTGCTGCCGGACATGAGTAGAACGATCCTATATATCCCTGAAGGAATGCTAGTGATAGGAGGGGATCAAAATATGAATCTAAGTGACCAGTTAGATAGATTACTGCCAAAAAGGTGCCCCTGCATCTAAATACTATTGCCGATTTCAAGAGTGCCCTTGGCCTAGTAGACGTGTGGTGTGAAGCTCACCCTGAAACAAAACAATTTACATTCCATTCGGGAGGGCACCATAGCCTGTCCCCAATTGACCACATCCTCACTGGCAGAAGATAAGCAATACTTCACGAATATCAAACACTTAGCCAGGGGATTACGGACCACGTACCAGTATGGGCAAAATACAGCTTGGGTATGACATCAAAGCATAGATCCATATTCATCAGTTCATGGTACCTCACAATCCCACATATCAGAGCTAGCATTGCCAAATCTACAGACAGATGTGTATTTCAATGAAAATATGGGGTCAGTCCAGTCTCCTAAAACTATTTAGGAAGCTTACAAAACAATCCTAAAGGGGCAGGCGTTCTCCCTCATGGTGGGGCAGAGGAAATAGAAGAAGGAAAACCTTGATACATTGGAACGAGAAATATGGGCGATAAAGTCCATAACGGACGAGGATGCCAAGCATACACTAGATGTAAAGCGACAAGAGTAAGGGAACATAATAACTTAAACGGGGAGAGGTAGACTTCGGGTGATGCAGCATAGAGTCTCCGAACCCAGTGACAGGGCAGGCAAATTAATTGTTGGTTGGATAAGCTTGAGAAGGCGGATGGATGGGTAATGGACATATGGGGAGCAGAAGGGGAAAGGCTACGCGACCCTCTGGAAATAGCAGGGGCCTTTGTGGCTCTAAATATGCATCTCTAATCCCCGGAGGCTTCAGGCATGGCAGGGGAATCCAGAGAGTTATTAGTAGATATTCCAATTTAGACCCTGTCAAGTGAAGACAGGCAAATACTCGAAGTGGTCACACAAAGGAGGAAAAAATTGCAGCTATAAATAGCATACAGTTAGGAAATGCCATGGGGCCAAATGGCATTCCAATAGAGCTCCTTAAGGTAACTGTGTCCAAGGTGGCGCCTCATCTCCTCAATGTGTACAAAGAAAGCAGACAAGTCGGTATACTGCCCAGAGATCAATGACTAGCCTTGATTGTTGTGATTGTAGTGATACATTAGAAAGGTAAGCCAGTGGAGGAGTGCACTTCTACAGGCTGATTTCTCTCCTTAATGCGGAGGTTAAAATTCTGGCTAAGTTCTTAGATAGGCGGCTGATCCCAGTAGTGACCAAACTAGTACATCCGGATCAGTCTCGATTTAAGCCGGGTCGTAATATGGCTCTCAACTTGAGGCAATTGAATGGCGTGTTGGGGTGAAGAGACTCCATTGAGGAGAGGACGCAGAAATACTGCCGTTAGACGCTCACATGGCCTTCTACACTGTCAAATGGCCATATATGTTCGTTGTCCTAGAGTGCTTGGGACTGGGAAAAAAAATGTATCACTTGGATTCAACTTCTATATACCGAACCGTTGGTCCAAGTGGTAGCAAACAGACAAACATCAAATATCTTAACTTCAAATCGGGGAACATGAAAGGGCTGTTCATTATCTCCTCTCTTGCTTGCCCTGATATTGGTGTGCTTAGCGAGTTGGATACGGGGAGATCCAATGATCTGGGGGCTGAGATGGACAGCAGATGGACAGCAGAGTAGGAAGACAGGATCTTGCTCTATACAGACAACATACTGTTGTATGTTGCGTCACCACGACCCTCCATCAGTAGGATACTTCAGATTTATTTACATTTTGGAAGGTGCTCTGGATACACTATCAACTGGTCCAAGTCGGTGGTGCTCCCCTTACACGGTCCAGCCCCTACCCCACCTGCTGGTTGTGAAGCGAAGATCGCAACAGAGGGATTCATACATCTAGGAATGTACATCACTACCAGAGAGGAACTCTTTCACAAATGCAATCTACTTGCTCCACTTGCCCGTTTACGGGGAGATGCGCAACTATTAGCGAGCTCTGCGGCTCTCCCTGTTGGGAAGAGCATCATTATTTAAAATGAAGGTACTGCCGCGATTTCTCTATCCTCTACAGAATACGCCCTATAAAATTCCCAAAGCCTACTTCAGGTCAATAGATGGAGAAGTTAGAAACCTATTGTGGGATGGCAGGCCATTCTGTATGGCAGGCCACAGGATGGTACCTCAGGGGAATAGTCTTACCTAACATTTGGGCATATAATTGGGCAGCCCAATTAGCGCTCATAAATAAATGGGCACATTACGGACAGGGTGATCCGTTGTGTCATATGGATATGTGGTTGATGGGTGCGGGGGGTGCAGCAAAGCACTATACACCAACCCACAATAGCAGAAGCGCACAGGGCCTACGGCCCAAATGGTTGCTGTCTGACACAGAGTTACAAAACATCTTGGGTGGAATAAAAGAGTGATGCTTGCCACACCCCACTGATAGGCAGAGCTGGGCGGCTACCAGGGCTTCAACAAATGGGTTATCATTGCCATTTCACTGGTGGGTGATATGTGGGCAAGAGGGAAGATAATCCCATTTGCGGAACTACAGAAAGAGTATGAGCTATCTGAAGGGGAAACTTTTAGATATCTGCAAATATGGCATGCTCTCAGGGGTGCGGTCACAGGTGGGGAGGAAATACCGGAGGCTTCACCATTGGAAGACAGGCTTCTGTCCGAATATATGAACTGCAAGGCCATCTCCTTGACCTACCAAAAAATTATCAATAACTTACCTGACCTGCTTCTTAATCTTCGTCAGTGCAGGCAGGCGGACATCAGGAACTTAGAGGAAGAGGATTGGTGAGATTCACTGGCATTGCCACAAGAAGTCACAATATCATTGCAACTGAGACTTTTAAAAATACCCCATAGATCGTTGCATGCACCACGCTGGTCAAAATGGGTAAGAGTGTAGCGGCAAGGTGCAGAAGGTTATGTGGAGGTATCAGCACCTTTTACCATATTATTTGGGAAGGTTCGGTGGTCAGGATATACTGGGCAGCAATGGTCACATGCATTAAAGAAGCCAGTGGTGAGGTTATTCGATTATCCCCTGAGTTGTACTGCTGAATATATGGGAAGCAACCGACATGAGCCGTGCGGAGCAGCTCTGGACCACTATGGGTTTCATGATCGCAAAATGTAATATAGCTCGGAGGTGGGGAGTAGCGGAGTCACCAACCCAAATGGAGTGGGAGAGGGACAAGGATTGGTGCATGTTTGCAGAAATAGAGGTTCACAAAAAAAGAGGATGCCCCCTGAAGTGGGATTGGGTGTGGGGGAAATGGAACACATACAGAGGCAATATATGCAACCCCCCCTTTGCCCATGTAAAGGTGGGGAAGGTGAGACTATGGAGGGCCAAGAGGAAGGAAATGGGATGTGGTATTAAAGTCTGAGATTACAAGGGGTCCTGAAATCTGTCATCAATTGCTCTGTCTTAAATGATGTTGGCCATGCACTGCTGCTGTACTGTTTGTTTGTATAATCAATAAAAATATATTTTTTTTAAATCCCCACACCTAATGAGGGGGAGTGGCCATAAGGTCATCTTGCGGTTTTCCCAGTTGAATACAACTGGGTCGTCAAGGACCGACCCATATAAAGACAAATTGTAAATCTCCCATTGACACTCCTTGATGACCCAACAGCCATCTTTATCTTCCTGGACCTGAGGGAAAGAACACCCCCCTTTCCGAGCCTGGATTGCCACCACTGCGTACGGACCCCTTATGATGTACAACATACAACCTGATATCCCAGTGAATCTAATACCTTTTTTCTTGCCCCTCAATACGTGTTTCCTGCAGTCAGATAATATCCGGTTTTAGGAATTGTATGTCATAGGCCACCCTCCGTCTTTTCATTGAGTCTATTAAACCACAAATATTGATTGTTGCAATCCGCAGATTACTCCTTCTTACCATTTAAAACAGAAACAATTATCAGTGCTATTATTTTTATTCCTGCCTTTGTGTGTCCATGTTGATTAGAAGCCCCGGTTCACTTGGGTATCACCCCCTAACCTTCCCATCTCTGCCCCTGACCCACCTTGAAACTCCTCACCTCCACCCTCCTCACCACACTCGAGCAGATAGGTCAGGAATGACCTTCGTGATGTCCCTATGACTGCCCTGCCCTGATAACCCCCAAGCTCCAGCCCACATGAACAAAACATAGGAAGAAAAAAACCTATATGGTTGGAAGGTTTACAAGAAGGAACATAAATGGCCAAAATTAAGAACAAGAAAGAAAAACCTTCACTTTGCCCTTAGGCTGCATCCTTAAACATTCCCCCCAGAGTAAGGCCATGACGATGTCCATTATATTTTTACAGGCCCTGGGCCCCCTTTAATCTCATTCGCCAACTCCTGAGCTTTGATTTTCAAGGTAAAGATCCGCACCTTCCCTTTGGATATAACTTTGAGGTGGGACGGATTCAATAAATATGCCTCACAGCCAAGTCCCTGAAAAAGGGAATCCAACTGACAAAATCGCCACTGCCTTTCCAATGTCTTGTGGCAAAAATCCAGCCGAATAAAGAAAGTGCGGCCTTCGAAGGCGCGTTTAGCTTTTTGTCTCGCCTTCTCAAAAATGACTTGCCGAAGGAGGAAGACCAAGACTACCCTGGGTCTTTTGGATTACTCCATAGCATGACTTCGGAAAACGATGGACCCATTGTAGCTCAGCCTCCCAAACTCACTGGGACAATAGGATGAAGCACCTTTGAGAAGACCTACCATGAAAGATTTAATATCGTTCTCCTCAACGTTTTCGGCTGGACCTAAGAACCTTGAATGATTGCAGAGCTGGCGATTCTCAAAGATTTAAAGCTTCCACATAACATCCGTTATTTGCAATCCCCGCGCCTCTTTGGGTTTTTGTATTTCCCAATTTCCACTTTTATTGCTACGGCCCTTTCTTCCACTGAGGTTACTTTTTCTTTAATTTCCGAACAGGCCTTGCTGATCTTCTGTATTGACCCTTGCAAGTTCCTCATGGCCTGGTGGGCCCTACGATTTTCCAGCCGTGCCTTCCCTTGCATTTGTTTTATGGTAGAGTAGATCAACTCGATAGAGGGCATGTCTGCAGAGCCTGGGGTAGCACCTGACCTGGGGCCTTATTTATGAAGGCCTTGCGTCAGTTTTGCGCCGCCGGTGCGTCACTTTTTGTGACGCACCAGCGGTGTAAAAAATGCGCCTCGTTGCGCCATATTTAAAAAGTGACGCATCTAGGTAGATGCGTCACTTTTTAAACCCCTGCGCCACATTATACCTGCGTCAGGTATAATGTATGCAGAGGGGGCGTTCCACCGCAAAAAGCCTCGTAATAGTGACGCAGTGAAATCTATGAGATTTCACTGCGTCACTTTCTGCTAAATCAGAGCATTCCATACACCATCCTTCCAACGTATGGGACTGGAGCTTCAGGGAAAGTCCGGTGTGGCGAACATCTTGCTCCAGATACATATGCTTCCCCTGTAAAACAAAAAAAAAAGACTGTACTAAATTGAACATTTTCTGGTCCTCAAATGAAAATAAGAAAATACTCTTGCCGTATGAGAAAAGATTATATCAATACAGTTGTTGTAAGTTAAACAATTAGCACACCTTCAGGGTCACAGCACAGTGAGACATTTAGAAATATGCAATCGAGTGAGTCGTTAGTTCAATGGGGAGCCATGGGATTTATGGATAGCCCAATTATTGGGGCATACGCTCATTTAATAAAAGGGAGGCCTCCTGCTGTAATTCCTTTGCTCCTTGTGTTGTAATAATCCTTGATGATATTGAGTTTTTCATCTAGGTATTGATGAGTCTTCTCAGCAGAGCGTCACAAAAATAGTATACAGTGATGGTCAGGGTACTGGGCCCACTAGCCTAGTGTGGTATGGGGTTTCCATCTCTCCAAACACACCAAAGGTGATGGGAGGAATGCTTGCAAATAAACTAACCACTGCTCACGGTGCCTCTGTGATACTTGAACCAAGCTGCACCCGACTTAAGAAGCACAACTATGCCAAAACCAGTCTTGGGTTGCTTATGTTCTGGTTCAGAGAGGATCTGGCTTG
This sequence comes from Lissotriton vulgaris, assembly GCF_964263255.1. Classification (NCBI taxonomy): domain Eukaryota; kingdom Metazoa; phylum Chordata; class Amphibia; order Caudata; family Salamandridae; genus Lissotriton; species Lissotriton vulgaris. The sequence goes on along the minus strand of NC_141689.1, from coordinate 357,503,024 downwards.
GCAGCTTGGGCTGGAGTGTTCCTACTGGAGCAGGACAAGACTGATTTGCATAAACTGGGTCTAATCTGAGGTGGCATAGTGGGTAAATGAAATATGGGTTGAAATGCCACCCGAGCAATTGGCAGTGGTCACTACTTGTGTGTTTGATTCCCTCTTTCCCCAGTTATTGTACAAGTACTAGACACAGAAACATTTAAATTGAGGGTGGAACTACTGATCCACCAGAAAATCAATATGTAATATAATCTTATTGCACTGGATCACCGACACATACATGTTCTATTTAAAAAACCCATTCTTTTCACACATGCAAAACACAACCCTGTACTCCACAACACCAACCACCACACCACACTAATTGGAAAACTGCCATTTACAGTTTACACCTCTCCCATCTTGTTATTATATACTAAAAACAGGAAGTCTTTCACATACCAAAAAGACAGAACTGAGATTGTTAAAGCTCACAACTCTCAAGTAAAATAAAATGCTACACCTATGTCTGTTAGAATAACAGATGTCTTAAACTCCAACTTCTACACACTCACAATGCACCAACATTATAGCACAAGAGGGTTGTGTCCTTCTGCCCCCATTCAAAGCATAACATCTTCCTCACACAGGCTGTACACATCATGCAGGCATGAACTTACTATGTGACTGTCACTGAACTACATCCTACGAAAAGCAACACTCACAGAAACCGGACTTGCACATTTACACACAACTGCACAGTATCAAAACACACATGCACACACCATATGCCACTGGCAAAACCAAAAGAAGAGTATTATATGATTGCTCTAACCTGCAGCACTTTCACTCAGCTCCTAAGCAGTATAAGCAAATGTGCCATTATATAGTGCCTAGAATGGTATGCACCTGTTACAACGCATTTTTTACAACGCACTACCACTACAACGCAGGCATTACAACGCATACCATTACAACGCATAGCGCTGGGGGGCGCTCTAGGATAAGAGGTAAGTTTAATTTACTATCCAACACCTTCCCTAGGGTCCACGGGGACTGGAGTTAGAATAGTAAATTATACTTACCACTATCCAGCACCCCAAAGCGCTATGCGTTGTAACGGTATGCGTTGTAAATACCGCGTTGTAATGGTATGCGGAGTAAAAGTATGCGTTGTAACGTCATACATCCGCCTAGAATCAGACTAAATGTACTGGACACAGTAAAGCCGACGAGTAGTTTCCTTATACCCAATGTAACAATTGACACTGTTGTCTCATCCACCTGGTCTCACTGTAATGTAGTTCAACTGTCCCTGGAGTTAACACTAACCCAACCAAACGTCCCATGTTGCTTGACATAACAATACCACCAGTTGAAATGGAACTCTTGGCTCTCCTTTTTGTCTTTCTCTCAAACCAGGAAGATGGATAACACTCCAACCTCTCTTGCATCCATGTTCATCAGAAGGTAGGAAATTCCACACAGTCCCAATTCTAGGTCTCCAGGAGGAGGCAAACTTAGCCCGTACAAAGCAATATCAGGGCAGGACCAAACTCAAGGTAGGGGTACCCACCTCCACGCACCACCAGACCGTGAGACAATGCAGGTCTGCCCAGGCTCAATCCTGGCAGACTACAGATGTGCATGCCTCCACTACAACAACTGTCCCTGAAGAGCACATTGGAAGCCAAACTATAGTCCAAGTACATCATAGCTCAGCTCTTCAGACCTGGACACCGGTGGCCCCATCACTCTGAAAATGCATCTGTACAGCTTGGTGCACATGACTCCTTTCTCTCGCTGACCTGCATCTCTTGTCCGAAGGTACCCATTGAGCTTGTGGGACCACATTCATAATCTCACTTATTTATTTTTCAGAAATCCCTGGTGAGCAGTATTTTCCCTTATTAAAGATATACAAGTGCCTCGTGCCACCTCCTTCTCCTTTCGGTGAACGATTCCCCAGAGTCTGTGTGCGGATCCTCGGTGGGCACCACCTCTTAATCTGACCTTAGTCTGCACCGCCCCAGCGGTACAGTGATGCTCCTGGATAGAGCGCGCCATATTTCGATGTGCATCCTATCAAATAGTTCAGGAGCACCCTACTATTTACGATCGAGAGTGTCGACCAGCACACAGACGAGGCTGCGATGTTACTCTCTCTGGCAACCCGTCTTCTCGACTCATGGCACACGTGCACCAGCTGTTCCGTGACAACCACAACCATGCAAGAGAAACAAGATGGTAGTACACCAAACCCTGCATCAGGGGCAGAGCACATTGAAAATCTAAATGTTATATTACCAAAGATGCAAATAAGTCACACAATCCAAATGCCACCAGGCTTTACTTATTTCTGCAACTTGGCAATGCAGGACAAAACCAGAGACAGCTTCTCATTTCCAGGCAAAGGCTCAACTCTCAGTCCAGGTTTATGTAGCAATTTAAATGGACACTGCAACTGCTTCTGGCTGCTGTCCAGCTGACTCCCATGATAAGCCCAATATCCAGCAGAAGTATGTTCTTTGCCACTTTGACTTTCTCATGTCCTATTGTGTAAAATGGTCCCACAAACCACTGTCTGTAGACACCTTTTACAGCTTCTGCCCAGCACCCAGTACAGAGATAATCTGCCCAGCTTTCTTCCGGGACCCCTCCTGTCTTGCAACACATGCTGATATCAATTGTCAGTGGATCTGAGGGTGGGTGGTCTCTAGCCTCTTACCACTTCAGAGTACATCTCCTGCACTGTCTGGAACGTCTCCATCCAGAATCGTCCTGCATTTCCACAAGGCTTTTCTTTAAATCCTTTAAAGAAACGCTTCAGCAAATGTTGAGTATTAAGGACAACACTTCACATACATGAGGAAAAGCCACACAGTTAGGTTGTTGTAATACATAGGATTAAACAAAGTCACAAGCTTTCAGTCTGGAAACTGGCAAGTTGTAATGTACAAAATGCTTAACAGATGGCGAATAAGTAGGGAACAGGGCATCAAAGAGTTGCAACTCTTCACTCTCCGAGTCACAATAAAATTAAACTGTGAGAGAAATAGAGCTCATTTTTAGGTCGAGCCTGGGCAGCACATGCGCTGCTGCGAGGCATGCAGTAGTGGAGTATTGCTTTGAAGCACCGCCAACTCTCTACCCATATTTTTCATTGGCTTGTGTCATTGTCCTTCGTAAACGCTGTTTTTCAGTCACTATTAGGCTTGTTTGTCTCTTCTAGGTACCGACTTGTCTGCATTTGTTACCTCCCATAACGACTGGACCTTTTTTACTTGTCTTGTTACATTGTCTGCTTTATCTTGGCTGTGAGCACTATTTTTTTAATGATTTGCTCCTATTCCAGCCACTAAGTCGCAGCACGCCACCCGCTTATATTTTACTTATTAATTGCGGTCAGCTTTAACTATAGCAGCCGCGTTTCTTTCTTTCTTTATTTTACTTACTAATGGCAGTTTGCTTTAATTATAGTGGCTGTGCTTACTTATTTTTTCATTTGCTTGATCCCTTGTGGCGCTTTCACATTCATGGAGGACATGCCCCTTTCTTTAGACAAGCTGTGTCTAAAGAAAGGTGCGCTGCTGTCAGACCTTCCCAGACTCTAGGAGGTCCAAACCACAGAATTTGCTGAGCACTGTAAAGGCGAAGTATTTTCAGACGTATTCCGCTGCTAGGCAGAGTTGGAGTTCTCTGCTTCACAAGCGGAATTCCAAGATGGCCGCCGACTCGCAAGACGAGTCGGCGGTCTAGTGTTTCTATCTGAAGGCTCAGGTGAGGCGCGCGCTCTAATAGTAAGGCGCACTTCACTAAAGATTTTAGGCGGCAAAGTCGCATCATTCAAAGTTCCTGAGAAGTACGACAAGAGTTCTAATCAAAGACTTGGTCGATACTTATGGTTTCCCAAGCCATAATATGTATCGTAGCGAATAACGGATGCAGCACAAATGAGAGAAGCCTCGAACATACCTGAGAGAAACCACAAGCATATCTGAGAGAAGCCACAAGTATACCAGAGAGAAGCCACGAGTATACCTGAGAGAAGCCTCGACTAGATTCCTAAAAAGAAAACAAGAAATATTTGAGAAAGCCTGGAATTACAAGTATTAAGAAGAAAAGTATTGAAGATCAATCTGTGACAAAAGAGGGTAAGAGAGACTAGGGAAGCAGAAAAGAAATAGCTGTTAATACAGAGTAGATTGAAAAGGAGCACAGTCTTACAGAGGTATTATTTTTAGGTTAGAAGACCCAGTGCACAGAAAGAAGTTAAGAATAGAAGATACTAGTCAGAAAAGAAGCAAAATCTCTGGAAGGCTTGGTAGGTAGTAAAGGGATAGGTTTAGAAAGACAAATAGGAGAGTAGGGAAGTCATTAACTTCTTGATGTGTTTTTGTGCATTAGATTAAGATAATCAAGAGAAGAAAAAGACAGAAGAGAAAAGGTCTAAAACAAGTGACGCTGAAGAACAGATCCAGAGCAGTCTCTTCTCGTTTGTTATTTTAGCCAACATCCCCTTTTTCCCCTGATGGTCCAATAGATTCTGATTTTAGTACGGAGTCTGTGGAGACTCGGTGGAGTTGGGAACCAGCATCTCCTGCTCTTGTGCAAGTTGTGGTAAGAGTTCACTTCAGCATTTGACAGCTGCCGCCATTAAAGAGTAAGCGTGGCATGGCTGATTTTACATATAAATCATCTGTTTGCAACTTGACAAATAGATGCTTTTTTTGTCAAAGTCCTGCATGCTGCATTTTCACTTTAATGTTGGCCACGCCCTTTTCTTTAGACGCCGCTTGGCTAAAAACAGGTGCACGGCCTCCATAAATGTGAAAGAATGCATGGGCACTAGTTAACAGAAAAATATTTTCAATGCAATAGGTCTCGCATTTGCGAGAGTTTAGGCTATTGTATTGTCGATAGCTCAAACTCTCGTAAATGCGAGACCTATTTATAATTGAGAATAAGGTCCAGGTCTGTACCAGGGTGAACAAATGAACTGGCATGTGTTATTCTCAGAGGCAATGCAGTGTGGATACACATGGCACACTTTCAGCTCATGTTCTACTGCTCAGTGATTCCTAGTATATGGCTGCCCTGAGGAGAAATATTTCAAATGGGGGCAGTTCCTGTTGCATCTAGGATATCACCTTATTTTTTTGTGTCATCTGTTTACTGAAATTTTTAAACATATTCATGCTACAATATCAGGCATATTAAGTTTCTAGGCGTGTCGACTACATAGTTAGCAGTGAAATAAGACATGTCCAGGATCACGTCACATTTGGTTGGGGGCATGCACCCCGGAAGGTGTAGAATCAACTAGTAAATACAGTATTGCACAACACAACTCGTGTCATAATTATAAATAAAGAGAGAAAGCAGCGTCCGCCCTATGAAAATAATGATTAATGTTCTCAGGGGTGAGATATACTCTGTGTATAATATATATAGATGTATCATTCGAAACCTGGCATTATGGCGGACTGCACAGGGCTTGCTAAAATCATGCTCTACTCTTTTGTGGTGCATGGGGGAGCCGAATCCTTTCCCCTGACCTGTCGCAGTGAGGTCAGTGTCGCAACAGCTTGCAGTTGGAGTGCGTCTATGAACCACCGGGAAAGGTGGCACCCTGCAGCCACAACGTGAAGATATTGGATTGTGAGGTGAATCTGTGGTTCTTGGTACATGTCACCCCAATGTCATCACAGTGTATCTACCCATGAGGTATGACTGATAAAGTGTACCGAGAGCAGTCCTTCTTCCTGTGTTAGTTTTTTTTTTATAGAACATGCTAGGATATCACCTTATATGCCCACATGCCACTGCATACCTCTCCACTTCTAACGTTTGTACGTATTTTGCCTTCTTCATTCACATGATGCTTCCCCTACTTCTGTGGCCTTTCAGAATATCTTTGTATTTTCAACTACCTGACCAATGAGTGGCAAGGCCATCCATCTCTCCAGTGTAGTGCTTTTAACATTGATTGGACGTAAAGAAGCTAATTCTTGTGTGAAATGAATACTGTACGTCTCTATAAAGAAGACTGAATTATTTAGTTAAAAAATAACAACGTTCAAATTTGAGGATGCTGTCTGCATTCTGCTCTGGGTCTTCCTCAATGTTCATACAGATTTTTTACAGAGGTTGGAGGGTACTGATAACTATAATGATTTTGGGACTCGGCCCGCAATCTGGGAGTCATGTTCGAGTCGAACCTGCAATTGGACGTCTCGGTGAACAGGACTGTTGGGACATGTATGGGCCTGCTCCGTGCTCTACGGAAGATACTGCCGCTTCTCCCGCGGGAAGCCAGAGTAGAAGTAGTGCGTAGTACCATCCTCAGTAGGTTAGACTACTGCAACGCACTACTTCTAGGAGCCCCAAAGGTTTTGATCCATAAATTACAGAGGGTTCAAAACATGGCGGCTAAACTAGCCCTATCCCTGCCTCGCTCGGCCTCTTCTGCCGGAGCCCTGGCAATCTTACATTGGTTACCGTTCCAGCAGAGGATCTATTATAAGGCTTTGTGCCTGGTTTTTGGAGCATTGCATGATCAAGGACCAATACCATTGCAAAATCTCTTTTCGTGGTATCAGGCTGCTAGGCCTCTGAGATCCGCCACAGCGTTCTTAGTGAAAGTCCCAAGAATAAACAGAGTGAGAATGGGCGGCCGCGCCTTCAGTTTTACGGCCGCCACAATGTGGAACACTCTACCTCTAACACTGAGGAGCAGTCAAAATTTGATTCTATTTAAAAAGGACCGTAAAACCTTTCTCTTCCCTAGAGCAGAATAAATTGTAGAACGGATGGTGGAACTGATCTCAGCGCCAGGATACCCGCTGGGTGACAGCTGCGCTTAATAAGCATTAAAATACATACATACATTAAGCTGAGTTTTTAAGCCAGAGGAAGAATCACTGCTCACAGCCATTAGATATTCATTGTAGTAGATAGAACTAGAGACTCGTTCTTTACTTTATTAAGATGTATAAGCGTTTGAACAATTTTTCCTCTCTCATAGATGACTTGTGGGAAGATGTGGTATTGCTGCTGCAATTAAGTATGCCCACAGCTCTGACAATGTAGTGGCAGTCTCAGCATACCCTGCCAACTTAGGGCAAACAAAGCAAAAGGATGCTTGTTTCCGGTCCAGGGAAGACATGGCTTGGCAGTTCGGGCTGGACTGTTCCCATGAGGCACAGGATCAGACTGATTTGCATATGGCCATGTTTGAACTGGGGTGGCGGAGTGAGCTAAAGAATGATGATGGATTAAACCAGGATCAGTTGACTGGGCGTGAGCGCTTGCATTGTTCAACACTCCGTCCATCATCCCCTTTGATTTTTCTTTATTCACCCTAAGTTTGCAGGGTATGCCCAGACGTGGTTCCCTTGCTCACTTTGCCACTGGATTCAAGCTAGCTTGACGGATGACGGCTGATTAGCAAGAAACCGGTCCCAGGTTGCTTGTTTCCGGTCCAAGGAAGACATGGCTTGGCAGTTCAGGCTGGACTAATCCCATAAGGCACAGTGTCAGACTGATTTGCATACGGCCATGTCTGAACTGGGGTGGCGTAGTGAGCTAAAGAATGATGATGGATTAAACCCAGATCAGTTGACTGGGGGTAAGTGCTTGCATTGTTTAGCACTCCATCCATCATCCCCTTTTGTTAAGCTTTGTTTGCACTAAATTGGCAGGTTATGCCCAGACTTCGGCCCTTGCTCCCTTTGCCACTGGATTCAAGCTAGCCTGGCTGATGACGGCTGATCATCCAGAAACCGGTCCCAGGATGCTTGTTTCCGGTACAGGGAAGACATGGCTTGGCAGTTCAGGCTGGACTGTTCCCATGAGGCCGTGGGTCAGACTGACTTGCATATGGACATGTCTAAAATGGGGTGGCGGAGTGAGCTAAAGAATGATGATGGATTAAACCCAGATCAGTTGACTGGGGGCGAGTGCTTGCATTGTTTAACACTCCGTCCATCATCCCCTTTGGTTTTGCTTTACTTTGTGTAGTAGGCCATCTTGGAGACCAGTGTGCTAGCCTGCTTTTTTACTGGTCGCCTGCTGCCCCATCTGACAGCATTTAGAGAGTCACATTGTGCATCTGATCAGCTAGTGCATGCAGCAGGCATTGCACTGGTGCACCAAGGCCGAGCCGATCCACATTCATCCAGGTTATTCTAGCCACAGTGGCAGATATGCTGTCTGGTATTTCATCTGAATTTAGTGCTCTGTGATGTGTTTTGTGCACTTCTGCAGCATTAGGGACACCCTATTTCCACCTTATTTCCATAGCAGAATGGCACCCTCAGATGTAAGTAGTATTACATTGAAATGATTAATCACTTGTTTGTTGTTGAAGTGTGCTTTCTCCCCCGTCACAGCTCTGAAATTTTACTGCTCACTGTGTCACCAAATCTAGATATATTGTTTATCTCAGAAACATGGTTTTGTGGCCCCTCGAACTGTGACATTGCTTTAGCAATTCCTGATAGCTAAACGATTATAATGCAGGTACAATTGCAGAGATACGGTTCAGTAGTATCATTTCATTCCACTCTTACGATAACCAGCATAGTTCTTTCTTCATTCACCTCTGCAGAGACTCTCCTTTTTCGCAAGGATATGTCATTCACTTATTCTGTTGGTGGACTTTTTATCTACTGGACTCCTGACCCTGCCACCAATTGTTTGTGTTGCTCTTCCTGAATTCATTTCTCTCTTCATTTTAAAACACTCTTATTTTCTTGCTCTTTGGGTACTTTAACACCTGGATGGTGGCATCGATTGTAGTCAGCAGCTTACCTCTTTTAGACACTGGACCTAATTATGATGACTGTCGGACTGTTGGATCGACCCTTCGGCTTGTCGGTTGCGGTCCGACCGCTATCTGCAGCTGCGGTCCAACCGACGCATTACAATGCATGCGGTTGGAGGCTGAAGTCGGAGGTACCAACCAACGCTTTCTGATCAGCTCAAGGAGCCAATCAGTGGATCAGAAACTCATCATAATTTCGAATCCTCATAATCCCTTAATCACGTCACGTCGGCTCTGCCTTCGGGATTATGTTATTGGTTTCCGACAGCCATTCCATGTTGACCTTTCCGATGTCAGAGCCGCCGACCTTTGTTCCAGCTGTTCCTTTCCCATAAAAGTGCTGGGCTGACACAAGTCTGCCCAACATCTTAATCATGTCATTTATATCTTCCCACCTCTTCTCACAGTTAGTTTCTGCTTCTTCCCATTAAGCAGGATATACTGTCAACCTCCATTTTTAACTTTGGGTAAGTGTATATCTGTCCTAACCGCCTTCGCTCTAACATGGGCTGATCATCTGTGTGTTCTATTTCTCTGTTCATACAAACTCCTCCTCAAATTGAGTTAAAGTAAAAAATATCTGCAATAGTACTTCAAACTATTAGTCCCAAAAACTAGCTCCTCCTACACACCCTGTCTACCCACGTCATCTTTAGTTTATATATGACTACTAGCACCCCGTCCTGACATTGTCCGGGTATGAAGTGCTGTCGGCCAGTAGTATATTATTTTGTTGGGTTTCGTTTTGATAGCATTGCCTATCTGTGACAGGCCTGTGAAACGCTCCGATTCACAGTGCACTGCTGATGCACTTAAGAGTGCGCATTCAGTAGTGTGTGAAATTGAGTTTCCCTACTTTATTTTTCCTTGCAATATTATATAGCGCGAACTCGACAACATGGCATGAGCACAATTTACATTACAGAAGAACACATTCATTTGTGGTAGGCACGGGGAGACAAAGCGATTTGCTGGGAATCACAGGATGTTGAGCTGATGCAGAGATTCGAACGTAGCTCCTCAGCTCCAAAGTTCGCAATTCTAGAACTTATGGCAGGAGGTGTGTCTGAAAGTGTATGTCGGTGCTGGCAATCAATGAGAGATACCTGTACATTTTTCAAATGGGTGGTGAAAAAATATGAGTATGTTGCTGGAGATGTGGGCCGCCGTGCCACCAATGTACTTGCTGGGGGAGGGTAAACACCCATCATTCCGCAACTTTCTTTCCGCATACCATCACTCCGCATACTTTCATTACGAAAGTACCATGACTCAGCAATCCCATTATAACGCATGGCAATACATTTTATATGCTTTTACCACACATACATTTACAACGAAATTCGTTGTAAATGCATGAATGGTAAAAGCATGTTTTTTTGTAATGTTTGGATATGGTAAGTATGGGTATAGGGGTATATGTTTTGGGGTACTGCGGTATATGTTTTTGGGTGATTGGGTATTTTAAGGGTTCAGATATAGTTTGGTTTATGGTGGGCGCCTGCATAGCCTATGTCCTTCTGCTGCAACTGCCCTTTCCAACGCTGTATTGGGTGTTGTGATTGGTGCTGTGGTTCTCTCTTTGTTATATTAGTATGGATTATTGCCCAACAACATAAAGATTGGATTTTGCTCTCACTTGACCTAATCTTACCTCTCAAGAACAGTGGTTCCTACTGCTCTGTTATCAGAGGAACTGCCCTGCCAAGCGACATTCAGAAACCTTGGAAAGTGGAGGAGCCAGAAATGCAACTCATATCAGGGTGTGCCTATTTTGAAGAGTTTAGACACTGAAGCATTACCAAGATATGCCACACATAGCTATTCTGCCTCCACTCCAAAATCTTAAAAATTGCATAAGACAAATTTTCACTCCCATTGGCCTTCTGTTTTTGAACTTTGTGAGTCTCGGTTTTGATATTTTCAGGGTGAGCTCCTAAAAATATATCAGACTTTTGTTTCTAGTACTGATGTACTGAATACGTAGGCAGGTCATTCTGTGTCTTCTACATGTGCTCAACCTGTTTGCTCTAATTTTGTTGCTCCCAAGGTCAAAGCTACTATTGCTCATGGTTGCTTGCTCTGTTAAGTTTGTCTCTCCTAATGACCCCTGCCCTTTTCCCCTGCCCTTTTCACATATTAGGCTCTGCAATTTAGGTTTTAGGCCCAGGGCTTCAATCCTTACGTGCTGTGCCTCTAGTTAGTGTCTCAGTGCTTAGCCTATGGAATGATGCCGAGTAGTCCACCTTTTGATAAAGCCTTATGCTGACTCTATGATCATTACCAATTTTCACCCTCTATTGCTTCTTCCCTTTCTCTCTAAGATCCTGGAAAGGCAAGTCAAAGAAACACTAATTTTATAGAGGGCAATAACAATCTGGTCAGGTGTAGACAGCCATATACCTCTTCAATGGCTCTCAGATGGCTCTTCTTGAAGGTATGGATGACATCACCATATTGCTGGATACTGGAGGAAGCACAGCACTAGTAATGCTGGATCTCTGCCCTACCTTTGGTATTGTCTCCAATGCCATGTTCAGCCACCCACTATATTCAAAATACATTCGTAAGCTGGCTATCGCATTGCTTTTCCATTTTTTGAAACACTCCTTTTATTGCTCCTTTCTGTTCTCTTCTCAATGCTCTTGTGTGTGGCATTACTCAGGGATTGTCCCTGAGTCCCATACTTAGTCATATTTATCTTAGCCCTGCATGATCTCATCCCCAGCTTTGACTGCTTTTTGATCTCATACTGTCAAGTTTGGTTCCTCAGAAGCGATGAAGGTCTAAATATGGTGAGCAGGGACTAAAACCAACAGATAGAAAATGCAGTGCCTAGAGCAGAAGAAAGATCAGAACAGATCACTGCAATCGAGACAACCTCTTGAGTGTTTGGCTTCCAATTGTGGCAGTTCTTTCTGAAAACAAAGACAGCTGAAAGAATACAACCTCCTTAAATAGAGTTACCTTCTCAGAAGGCGGTTGCCTAAAGTATGTCACTGAACTTGCAACTTCTGCCGGAGGGAAGAAACAATAAAGTCATCAGAGTCAGCACAAACAAATGAGTCATCATGGTCAACAGGTCATTTGAGCATACTCCAGATGGAAGCCTGCTGCTAAAAGGGAAAGGTCAATGAAGTCACCAGAGTCAACACAAACAAATGAGTCAGAACGCAATTTGAGCATGTTCTAGAGCATGAATGTTAAAGCACACAAAACAATAACGATATGACAGTGATACAACGTACTTTATTGTTTAAGCATTGTAACATTATTGGTACAAATATGCTCATGAGATAGACATATAATACTTGTTTTAATATTTGCAGCAAGGAGTTTGTGACACCCCCCCAAAAGTCCATCGATTAAAGGGGAAAAGAGACTTTCACCACCAGCGGCGAGCGTGGAAGTGATGTAACAAGAAAGGAGTATGAATGACAGTTGAGGCTTCCCAGGAATCTTCCTCTAGGCCATACTCTTTCCAGAGAACAAGATACAATGGGTGTCCAGGGTGTTCATGTCCTTGATAGCATTAACTTCGTACTCCCAGTGTTTATTATCTAACACTGAGATTTGGACACAGCTGGTTTAAGAAGGAAGTGTGAACGAAGTATGAAAACCTGGATGAATCTTCATAGACTGGAGCAGTTTAAGCTTAAATGTAACTGAATTCATCTCAGATTCACTTCAGTGAAACATGGGTGATTACAATGACAGTGTTTAAAGGTTACACTTTTTGTAGGGAGCCACCCTTTGTCTCCAGGCCAGTAGGTAGAACCAAGCTGTCGACGATGATCACTAACCTGTTTGTACTGAGTCTTGGCATTCATAAAATTGCCACTCATTGCCTGTGCTAGATGGGTCATTTAATTGAGGCTCAGGGTGAGACTAGGAATGAAACTGTGATGTAAACACTGTAATAAAGGTAGGTACCAAGGGTGAGATCCATAGTTTGCGTAGAATGGTAACATGCAAAGGGCTGTATGATACAAGTTGGAGTAAGCAAACTCGGCTTCCCACAATAACTCTACACATCAGAATTAGACCTGAGGCAAAGCAACAAAAGTATTTATTATTTATTCAACTCTTCGTTAACCCGCACAGTTTGGCCATCTGTTTCTAAATGAAAACATGTGGAAAGATGAGATTGGATTTTCAAGGCAATACACCAATTTCTCTAGAAACAAGAAGTAAACTGAGGGTCCTTGGTCTGATGTTATAGCCTTGGGTAGCCCATACAGATGGACCACATGATTCAGTACCAGGGTCTCAAAGTCATTAGCATACGGAAGACTTTTGCCAGCTAAAGTTGGCTATCTTAAGAGCCTGTTGACTACTACCAGAATGACAGTTCAGGTAGTTGGTTTAGCGGAACACTCCCGCACAAGGTAACTTTTCCTTCCACAACACAGCCACTGGCCAATATTAAATCATAAATCTATTTCTTTCACAATAAGAGGACGACGGACACCTTCTATTTTTATAGGTTATGTATTTTTGTTATTTTAGGAATTAGCAAGGACTACTCTTAGAGGATGGTCTGCACTTTTATTCTTGTTTTCCAGCCCAGAAAGGGAGAGTGAGAATGTACGGTTGTGGTAGCTCCACCAGCACCAGTATACTATAACTTTATCTTTACACTTTACTGCGTGGTTTACACTAACACCCCTATACTCCAGCATGGAAGCATGGAAGTGACAACAGAAGACACTGGAGGAGCACGCCTAATAGGCTACTTAAGTGGTGAGAACATAAGGCAATTGCAGGGCTAGTAGTGTCAGACCTCCATGACTATTTACCTTTGCACTTCACAGCTCAGATGACTCCGAAATCTCTGCACTTTTGCAATGAAAAACTGGTAGTAAAAACACTAGGCTTCGGTGGTGCATGCTTTCAGGGTTCAACAACACAGGGCACAATGCTAAATTTCTGTCCCTGAAAATCCTGCCTATGTTGTCACAATCAAATTCTTTTATTTGTTCCAAAATGTTAATATTGCACTGACCTGTAAATGTTTATGGTTTAAATTGATTGAAATATACTTACTTTATGCTCTCAAGTATTAAAAGCACATCTCATTACCATGTTTTTACCAATAATGTTCCAATGCTTTAACAAGATATGTTGTATTACTTGTAATATCTTTATTGTTATTGTTTTGTGTGCTTTAGCACTCATGCCAGTTTAAGGGACTTCATTGTTTAAGGGCTCATTGTTTTGCGCTGACTCTGATGACTCATTTTTTGTTTCCCTTTGGCAGCAGGTGCCAGCTCTAGAGCATGCTCTAATTACCTGTTGACTCTGATGACTCATTTTTTTGTGCTGACTCTGGTGGCTTTCTTGTTGTTTCCCTTTAGCAGCAGGAGTACATCTGGAACTTGCTCAAATGACCTGCAAATCCTGATGACTCATCTGTTTGTGCCGACTCAGATTACTTCATTGTTGTTTCCCTTTAACAGCAGGTGCAAGATCTGTAACATGCTTGTGGACACCATCTCCTAGTACGGCACCTCTATTTAAAGACATCTGGTCCTTCCAGCTGCACTTGCTATTCATGTTTGGTTTTTAAAGGAGCTGCCTAATTGTGGAGCCAAACTCCAAAGAGATTTTTTTGATTCCAGAGAGCTGTTCTGGTCTTCGTACAGATCAGGTTTGTATGTGCTTCCTAACACCGCACTCTTGAACTGTAAGTTTTCAGTCCCCACTCACCTTCTTCAGCCGTTAGGATGAGGTACCACCTTCTTTCACTCGAGCAAAAATTCTTCAGGCGAATCGGGAAAAAATAGTGGTCCAATAAGGTGAAGGGTTGTTAGGCACATTTAGGTCTGCATTAGTAGCTGGTATAGGGGGATCAATGAACCATAGCTCGAGAGACACATTGGTAACTAACTCCTTGTTCCTCTTCAGCCGAGATTGGTCTTTCGATATGTAGGCTTGTTTTGGGAACTCACAATATATCTTGAAAACAACTGTTACAGCTTTTGAATTGGGAATATCAAGAACTTAGTGTTATTAAGGATAAGGAACTGTAAACCTGGACTTTGCTATCTTAGTGGAAACAACCAGCATTTTCTCGTTTGAAATGTAAAAACAATTCTTTGTGAAAGTAGAACTAAGATTTGTTGACTAACCTATTTCCTTCCTGTTCTCCTTGCCTACTGAACCACTCTAACTCAATTGGCCACACTGATACTCTGGTGAAATATAAAACTTAGTTGGTGCTACTAGAAGGAGGGTATCTTGAGAGCATCACTTCAGTGGAACCAGCCCTGACAGAATAACCGGCACAGTGATTTTGTTCCCCCTGAGCAGACTTTTCAAGAAGTCATCCATGGAAGACTTGAGTAGGTTGCTTGCAAACATGCAGAAATTCATGGTGGCGGCCTTCATAGAAACTACGTTGCAACTAAAGTAACTCAAATCCAGAGTCATTTGAGTACAGCTACAGTCTGCCCTGGAAAACCTGTAACTGTGACATTAACTCCTCAGATGGTCTCAGTTACCATTCTCTCTGCAGTACTTTTGGCTCCACCAGAGAGGTTTTCAGGGGACCCAATACAAGCCCAGGCCTTTATTACCCAGGTACAACTCCATTTCATGGTTCTACTGACAGCCTTTCGAGATCTACAGTCACGTATAGCCTTCATGATCTTGTGGGGCTGCAGCTGCTTGAACTGTACCCTTGGTAAAATGTGACTTCTCTCTTCTTTACAACTGGAGAGATTTTAAAAGGCAATTTGAGAAAATGTTTTACCAGAAGAGAGACCAACGTCTCTCTTCTTTACAACTGGAGAGATTTTAAAAGGCAATTTGAGAAAATGTTTTACCAACAAATTGCCACAGAACTGGCAAAGAGAGAGTTGGTAGATTTGAGACATTGAGGTAAGGAACTGACGGAATATATTGCACAATTTACCACCTGATTTCTGAAACCAACTGGAAGTAGGCTAAAAGATCTGCATTGTTCCATCGTGCACTAAGAGATGAGCTAAAAGACATCATAGGTTAGATTGATCCTCAACCTGAGAATTGTAGTGATCTGGTTGACCTTGCCCTACACTTAGACCATAGGCTATCCTTTTGGAAAGGTGAGAGGAGGTGGTCGGAAACGCGAGACTTTCTTTGCTCCAAGGTTAGCCTATGCTGGACGCTTGATTAGGCATTGTGCTGGATACTGAGTGACCATTAATCCTCCAGCTGCCAACAACCTGTTTGCCTTTGTCAGTATTTTAATGAAAGATGCAATCGCTTGGAGGGTGTCACCCTTCATGCAGAAGAGTAATGCATGATGGCTTGCTCTGATGCCATGTTGTTTGAAAATATTCTGTATCAAAAAATTGCGGCAAGTTCCTAACACATGCCATATCGATTGGATGTGGTGTAGCGTTCTAATCTAGGACCCTGATCGATACTGTGACCTTATGCCCCTATTCGGCTATAAATCCATGTATTCCCTATATTGGCATAACCGTTCAAGTGCAATATTCAGAAACTCGTCTCTGGCCTCACACAAACAGAGCCACATTTCAGAATAGCTTTCTCTGCCACTTCCTTTGCAACCAATTAGTGCAATGACATAGCAGAAGTTACTATCTGAGATTCCTAGATTAACACTCCGAGTTCTTCAACAAGATAAAAACTCAGCAACCTGGAAATCCCTGCTTGCTGTGTTTTGATTAGTAATAGAACTCTAATGAGCACTGATAGACGATCACTTCCTAGTGACATCTTTATTGACGTCTTATGTCCAAAAACTTACGTCAAACAAGGCATCTCTCAGGTATAAATATTACCAACGTTGCCTTAAGCAAACGCTGCTGTCTCGTTGCTGTTTCGCTGAAGCTGATGCTGCCAGCTATTTCGCTGCTGCTGAAGAAGCTGTCATGCTGATGATACCATAGCTGCTATCGCTACTGCTATCGCTGCTAACTAGCGAACGATGGTGTGGTGAACTTAGGAGCTGAACAGCCGTCCCCCTGCAAGAGCCCAGCAGATGCAAGCTGCCCGTGGACGCTGCCCCTCCTCCTCCTCCTCAACGCGCTGAGAAGAGACACTGTCTTTCTCCTGCAGAGAAATCCAGCTCCGGCGTTTCTAGTCTACCCTTGCGGGTGACTGGGATATCGACCCCCTGAAGGAGATACCAGACCTCCATCATTCTATTCCAGAGGTATGGTGTTGACTAAATCCTTAGAGAGAATTCTTGAAGCAAACCTTGGCAAAACCAACTTAAACTAAAGCTACTTACTTACTCCCCTCCCAAGTATTAGGCTTAGGTCAGGTACACTGGGGTAGGCGTAGTTAGAAGCACCAGTTGAGTATTTCAGCCTAATGTATATATGTTTTATTCATTTTAAACCATTGTATGGCTAAGAAACCATATCAATGCTTCTACAGTATTATTTCGCAATACTTATCTTACTGTACGTACATTTTATAATAACAAGTCTTGCAATTGTGGCAATTCATTTCTCTTGTACGAGAAGAAAGACTGTTCAATAAATGTTACCCTTTATTGAAAACGCCCGTCTCTCTATTCTCTACATATTGTGAAAGTAAACTGCACAACCACTGACTGAGTAAAATAACTGTTTATTGTTTCACACAACCCTAGAGATTGACTCTTGATCTGAGGAGCAAAGTTGTCATGTTGCACGGTTGTTGGAAAACTGAATCCCTTCTTGGCTATGCCAGGGAAGCTGATCACTTCCTATTTCAGTCAAGAAAGTTTCCAGTGATCTCTGAGCTAGTTGGTAACAACCCCAATTAAGTTTAACATAGTCAGTGGAGGCCTGGAAGATCCGCACTTCTACGTCGATACTATTGTTTATGTTATTCCAATGCGCAGGGCCTATTGGGAAAATAGGAACTACACTACATGGCGCCCAAACGTTTGGTAAGGCGATAAACTAACGTAAGACGTTAGAGTAACTCAGTCGTGCATTTTTCACACAGACCCCTTTCTCCCGTAAATACTCCAATAGACGTCTGGAGTGGGTGAAAGGTTAAAATCCGCCCAAACTCAGTAGGAAGAGATTCCTATGTAAAGCTCTGGTTTATTCAACGTTGAAGGATACAGTGTTCCATAATATTGTGCACCTAATATTTGTCTCCTTGGAGACCCACTCTGCAAAGCCTGCATTTATAAAATGTCAGACTTAGAAAACGGAACCACTGGGGCCGCAGTAGATGCGACTCAGCAGGGTCCCGACGATACGGTACCGGGTGCAATAATCATCCCGGCACATTTAAGAAAGTCTATAACGTTAAAACTTATAGAAAACGGACTGACACCACAAGGTGGTACAGTAATTTTCGTGATAGAGGCACACGAATATCGGCAGACAGAGGTATTCTATTCATGGATAAACTTTCCAGCGGCAAACGCTAGAACAAAAGAGTTTCACTATTACAAAATAGAGAAACCACCGGATGAGTACACTCCTTTCGAGGAGACTGAAATCCCACTAAAATTCCTGGTTTAATGGCGCCCTAAAACATAATGATCATATTACCAGGCTCGGTCCACTAGGTAGACCAGGAGCAACGTGGTCGGTTCTAGCCAGCTACACACCACATCCGGACATTGCAAAAATGTCAAAGGAAGAGCTGTTAGTACAGCTAAAAACACTTATAAAAATACATAGGCAATTAGTCCAATATGTAATGCGGACTGCAACAGTCCAACCAGCTGTTAATGTACCACAGCTGACCCTCATCAGGGGAACACTAATAAAATTACACCACAGAACATACAATCATGTCTTGGTAAAACACCCGTAGACCGGGAACAAATTCCTTTCTGGTTAGCACAGAAAATCACTCAAATAGAGGCAGTATTTCCGGATACTACCTCTATTGAGAAACACAGAATCTTGGCCATCTGCCTTCCTATGGGAATCGCACCACACGTGGAGGACTGCGACACTTGGGGTACAGTCTTTGCTTCCATTTACACAAAAACACATGGTGTTCCGTCCATGGCGGTAATACCAGAAGTGCTAAAACAGATTCAAAATGAATACGGTCCAGAACCTGCTTTAACTCTTGGTATGAAATTACTGAAAGACTTCAAGCAGGTCTCGGCTATATTATTAGCCAACATAAAGGGAGAAGCAGCATCTGGGGCGATCCACCAGAAGTTGAAGGAAACAGATATAACAGATGAGCCAATTGAGCTTGCCAAAATCATAGAAAAGTGCTATGAAGAATTAGGTAGAGACAGCTTGGGTGGGAAACCAGTAAAGCCCCAACTGCTCGAAAATCCTGAATTTTTTTTGATTAAAAACAATTTAAACACTCCTAAAAAGAGCTGGGATGGAAATAAACAATCCACTCCCAAGGAAAAAGTTTTCCAGTCCAGAGGAAGGTCTCCTCGACGGAGGGAAAGAACTCCGACTCGAGAACACCAGTCTCCCCAGAGGGAGCCCTCTGAGAAAAGATACAACCTTAGAAATAGGGATAATTTGAAAAAACCTGATAGATATCAAAGTATTGATACACGTCCCTCTTGATCTTTTTCGCAGAAATCGGAAAGAAGAGGGCGGTCAGACCCAGGAGAGCACACCAAGTCCAAAGACAAGGAACCTGCTCAGAGTAAAAAATCTCAATTTCCAAAAAAGAAGGTAGCCAGTATTAGAGTAATCAACCATGCCGAGAATACTGAGGACACAGTTGAAAAACGGGGAGTGGGCACAGACAATGTTAGACAGTGCAGCAGAAATCAGTATAGCCCGCAAGATCTTGATGAGTCATCTGGAGACAGTGGACACGAATGAATTCATTCAGGTTGAAACTGCCGACACCAGACTTAACGAGCCCCATAAAATATACGAAATAACATTGCGTATAGAGGGTGATAAGACTAGGAAAATAAAGGGTCTATTTTGGGATAAACTCTCAAAAGGATATGATATTCTGTTAGCTGAAAAAGATTGGCCCCCAGAGTTTGTCAGGGAGTGCCCTCGTGGCGAAGAAATGATTATGCCTGCCCTCGCGAATCACATTCCGATTCACAAAAAAATATACTTATGCAAGGAAATGGGCAGTAGCCCAGGCACCGGCATTATATAAAAATCATGTAGGATGGGATGAGGACTCATCTCCTCACAAAATCCAGTTAAAAAGTGAACCAACTGCCCAACGGCAGTATCCCATTAAGCAAGAAGCTAAAAAACAAGTCAGGGAGATCTTAGATCAACTTGAATACCAGGGGGTGATTGAAACATGCACCTCTCAAATGAACAATCCTTTGTTTCCTGTCTCCAAGCCAGACAATTCATATCGTCTAGTTTTGGACTACAGACACCTTAATGCATGTTGCAAAACATTTTCAGTACAAAACTCACATAGTGCAGCCCTAATGAATAACATAGTTAGGAAAAAATATAAAACGACATTAGACATATCTAATGGTTTCTTTTGTCAAAACATTGCACCAGAAAGCAGATACTTGACCGCTTTCTCAGCATTTGGGTCGCAGAAAATTTCTGTCGACTCCCACAGGGGTTCAAGAACAGCCCGGGACTATTCTCAGCTAGGGTAACAGAGTTACTACAAATATATGATGATGAGGCATTATCTTACGTAGATGATATCTATCTCACAGACGACGACTTGGATAGTCACTTGAAAAGAGTGAACACCATTATACTTGGGTTCGCAGCAGAGGGTTACAAATTCAACTTTAAAAAGTCTCGAATTGCCCATCTTGTCAAGAAAACTTAAGAATGGGTCATAGTTTCCAGGAAAGGGCCATGTTAGTGCAGAAGTTGTCTTTGGAGGTAGCAATGCTTGTTGATTGTACTCCTACCTTTAATGTTGAAATAGGGAATCATGTTTGTAGTGCGCAATGCTTATTTCCATAAGATCGGTAAGAGGATATGAATATTCATGAGGGAAGCACGTTGAGCAGGTGCGCTCAACCGACGTTCCCCCACACATGTGAAAAAGCCTATAAAAGACTTGCCGGTTCCTTGGCAAGACGCTTCGCTTCACAGCCTATGCGTCGCTTCAGGAGCCTCCAGGACCTTGTTCCCAGTACCCGGCCCCGCCCGTTCTCCAGATCGCAGCGGTGACTTGCCTGCATCATCCCTCGGAGCAACCCAGCTGCTGAAGGATTCCCCGACACTCGAGCGCCTTGGCAGTTTCCAAGCTCCGTTGGACACAGCAGAGACTTCCGGTTTTAGAGTCGGAGCTCATTTTCAGTGGGACCTGCTCAACCCTTCCGGTCCCAGGATTTGGTCTTCCGACAACGCGCAGGATAAAGTAAGACTTTTCTATTGATAGTAATCAGGAATCAAACCTTAGCCAAAGCAAAACGAACCTTGGCAAAACCAATACTATAATCGAAAGACGAACCTTGGCTAAAAGTAAACGTCGGATCTTTTCTTTTATGGACATTGTAATTGTTTTATCTCGCATCTTTAGAACTGCATTTGAATGTCATTTTACAGCGGGGACAGAAACTGCAAACTTTCTTATGGTAACGCAGTGATTAAAACTGCAAAAACTGATTGTAAAGTTATTACCAAAGTTACTGGTTCATTGCAGTAGTTATTAGGGGCCTGTATTCTTTCTTTTATTTATTTCCACAGAACCCCATTTATTGATGCACACGTAACAGTGTAAGGTAAGACAGACGGTTGCATGCTGAGTGTGATTTGCAGTTCAACTAACCAGTTCTTTCAATTTGTTGTGAAAGCAGTATAAGACAAATATTTACCCAGTGTATTTATGTTTTAAAAGGTGCTACAAGTTCTAAGCAGTTCAGTGTATGCTTAACGAAGTCCCATAGGCTAGCACAAGAAGTACAGGAATGGACTTTCTGATAGTTGGTATGTAAAAAATTACTTCTTACTGTATGTGTTGTTAAAGCTGCAGAACGATAAGGAATTGGTGGTGATTGATGTTAATCTTATTACGCAGTACTGCAACCTATGAGAGAAAGTCCAGAGTGCTTCAAAGAGAGAGACAGTCATCTCAAAGAAGAGATCCAGTGTTGTTTGTTTCTCTCTTTCGCTTTCCTTTCCCCATCCACTACCCTTTCCGTCCCCCACTTCCCTGTCCCTTTAGGGGTCAGCAGATTGTGTCAAGTGTTACAATCCTTGTCACGTTTGTTGGTCCTTGGAGGTATTGGGATTAGTCAACTACAAGACGGAAGAAACCTGGACTCCTGAGGTGGCGTCACTGACACATCTGACAGTACTATTCTTAGGGTACGAATTATCAAGTGAAGAAAAAAAAGCCTAGCGGACAACTTCTTAGAGAAGTGCGCTGTACTCCAAGCTCCAAAAACGCTGAAGAATTTACAATCCATACTAGGTTTTCTGAATTTCGGAAGAACATACATTCTAAATTACGCAGAGAGGGTTAAACCTCTTTACGAACTAATTAAACCTGATTTTAAACAAATCAATTGGACACAAAACACACAGAAATTTTGAGATCACTGCAAACAGACATGTTAGCTAAAACAAAATTAGATACACGTGACAACACACGCGATCTTGTAATCCGAGTCATCCCAGGAAGATGCGGATTCACGTACCTGACCTCTATTGAGGGTGAAAAGGTACCAATTTCAATTAAATCTCACTTGTACACACAAGTAGAAAAAACATTCAGTCACACAGAAAGAACTGTGAAAGCAGTGCAAATTGCATTAGCAAATGAACGAGAACTAGCACACGGCAAAAGGATTAATATCCTCACAGCGGAATCCGCCTTCGAAGCTCTATTCAGCCCAGTAAACCTGCCTACAGTGTCACTGGATCCGAAATGGATACAGTGTGTAGATTCTCTAGGAGCGGAAGATGTGAAATACTATTTCGCCCCGCAATTCGAAGAACTGAATGATTTAGAATATGAAGAAGAATATCCTCTGCCAATCGAACTTCTGCCTCTCCCACAGTACGCCTGTATAATCTATACAGATAGATTTGTACAGCATTTCAACGTAGAGAGCAAATCCTATGATGCAGCCTGTGCGATTGTTAAAGGTCGTTGGCTGTGCGGTAAATTCAGACCGAAAATAACAAAAACTGAATCAGTGAAGTACTGTTCGGCTCAGAGAGCTGAAATCAAATCTTTAAAGATGGCGCTCGAAAATGCAGAACGTGAATTCCCGACACTAATCGTGTGCGATTCTCATTTATGCGTCAACTCTTACAATAATAAACTGCAGAGCTGGATTGAAAACGATTACAAAGATGACACAGGTGCCACAATAAATCATAAATTGCTCTGGAAACAGGTAGCTCTTTTACAGATAGAACTACAAAAGACTCATGTGATACACGCACAGAGTCTTCAACGTGATGGCGTTCACGTTGCAGGGAATTCATTGGCTAATACAGCCACAGCGGAAGCAACTAACCCGGCTTCCGTAGCCACAAAAAAGCGTGCAGAAAAATACATAGACGGGGAAACCATGCTGGCAGTAAAAACGACCGTAAAAGGCGACTGTGCAGCACTACCTGTGAACTATCCACTCAATTATGCATACATAATCGATGCAAACTCCGTTCCTTTTGCTCAAATCCCTGGAGTGGGGGATAGGGTAATTCCAAACACGAACAGGAGAATATTTTTAATAGCAGACGCACACATGGGTTTGGGTCCTAGGCACAGAAAGATCAAGGAATCCCTGACTGAATTACAATCAGTATACTGGTGGCCGGGAATGAGTGTACAACACCAAATATATGCAAACAACTGTGAAAACTGCAACAGGGATCGCAGTAGTGAACCATGCTACTGGCTACCAATCAGAAACAGCGTAACGCTGTCTACACCCCATCCTGCGTCCTATTAATCATTAAGGCTAAACACACTTAAAAAATGTGGCCTCCAGCGCTCGGCTGACGCTAGAACGGTTATAAAAGATCTGCGAGTCTTTATCGGCACATACTCAATTGCCACGTTCCATTCTGACCAGGGTCCTGCTTTCAGCTCTCGAGCTTATAAGGAGGCCATGGCCAGCATGGAAATTGGGTTGCGGTATTCTTGTCCGTCGCACCCCGAAGGGAATAGTGTGGTAGAAAGAAAAAACCGAGACATAAAGCGATCTATAACAGCGAAGGTATTAGGTTCAGGCGCTGGGTGGGTCAAACATTTAATAAGTGTCCAGACCAGTCTTAACAATTTGCCAAGAAATTCTCTAAAAGGTTTCAGCCCATACAAACTATTGTTCGGAATTAGAATTAGAATTCAGGACTTAGATAGTCAGGTATCAGTGGTACAAGATAATAAAACAGACTTTGACATCAAAGATCGTTTGGCTGTTTTACAGGAACTGAATGAAACAAGAAAATCCTTAAGCAACATAAAGTTAAAGCAACAGCCAGATACCACTGACGAGGCACCACAAGCAACAGCCCCAGCAAGGCCTGTCTGGATTCCAAAGATTGGGGATCTAGTCAGGGAAAAAATCGCGGTGAAGAAGGAATTTGGGCCTTCTTACAGAAAAGCAGTACCTGTCTTGGAAGTCACTGGAACAAGATCAGTAGTACTACCGCCCCTTGCTGGTAAAAAGGAGAACAGAGTTGTATCAATCGACCTGGTAAAACCACAAGCATGTGGCCTATAATCGACAGTAGGCCCAGTGGACTCCCAAGAAACAACAGAATACCAAAACTTGCAACAATCCAAGAGGTTCAAACTGAAAGACTAATCACATTCGATCAGCCTGCAGTGCACATAGAAGGACTATGCAATAATGCCATGGAACTCGTGCCTCTTGAGACACAGATTGAAACAGTTTGTCAAGAAACACCAGTCTACAATAATGTGGCATCAGAAAGTGCTACCGAAAGACAGATTGAAAGAACAATCCTAACAATTGACAGAACTGCCTCTGGTTATTTCATCGACTTCGACAACTTTTCCGAGGATCAAAGTAACCCCGAAGTGATGCCAGAAACAAAAATGACTTTTAAAGAAAAAGCAACAGAACTCTTTCATCAACTGAAGGAAATCTAACTTATTTCCCCTTGGTTAGAGTTCTGGTTCGGTCTAGGTGTATTTTTCCTCCTGCTTTGGCTCATCATGGTACATTGTTTGGGAAAATTCATTGAGGGAAAATATAGTACAATGGACACAGCAAGTCAGAACATCAACCTAGTCCTCAAACCACACAGATCATCCCACGTGAAGAAAAGAGAACTGTCAACAGTAAATGTCACAGCCATTCCAAAACCCGGTGGGGTAGTATGGGAGAAAACTGACTATGAGATCTATGGTCCGGTCGAGATCCTGAAGTATCCTCATCAACTGAAGGTTTCCTTAAGTGACTTTGTAAAACCTAGTACATTCTCTGATGATTGGGACTTTAACAGTATTAATGACATGATGTCTGATTTAGTAATGTCAGCTAGATTCACAGAAAATGATTATTTACAAGGTTCGTCTAGTTATGAACAGTTATTTTGTTTTACACATTATGGCGATTATTATTTGCATAAATCTGCACAGCCTAGAAATGTTTTTAAGTTTAATCAATGGGAACATTGTGCTACACCACCTAAAAGCAGTTCTAAAACATTCTTTGAGAAATTCAAGTAGTTCTCAGGGTTTAACACCAGTGATGCAGAAACGTTTTATTACAAACTGTTAGATAAAACAGGAATGAAAACAATGCTGACAAACACTAAATTGATATATTCAGAAGCATTTTATGAAAAAATGATGACATTTGGTTTTGATTATTGGAAAAATAACATTGAAAGAAACAAAAACCATTTGGGGTACGAAAGATTGGCAGGTACAAGGCCTTGAAGCACTATTCAGAACCTGCATGATACCAGAACAAATGATGTTTTTAAATGACACAATTCACCAAACATCCTGTCTTGGCCTAGCTAAGATCAAAGACCTTAACAAACCGTCTATTCCGAAGCCAATACCTGATAATGCAACAACAGATATTGAGATAGACGTAACTAAAATTTTACATTTCAACAGAACACATCCTGATTGGAATAAGTGGTTAATCTGGCCTACTGACACAAACAACTGTCAAGATAGATTCCTGAACAAAACACAGGGGTTAAAAATGACCAGACAAGACCCTAGATACTCCCAGAGACAACATCCAGGGATAGTAACAACATACAGTGTAGGGAAACTCTGCCTCGAATGGCTAGGATCATCCACACTGGCTGAAATGAAGCAACACTTGTCTTTACTAAAAGATGGTGCTGATTTGCGCGATTTCATTCTTGGTCCAAGCAAACAGCGTCAAAAACGTTTGATAGCGGCCAGCATCTATGCTGCGTACAACGAGGCTTGGAAAGTCACACAAATTGAAACAGCTGAAAAAATACGAGAAATTGATCGTATTAATTTGGAAAAATCACTTTCTGTAATGGACAATGGGTAAATGACTCTGTCCTCCAGAATATATTCGCTGGACAATATTGTATCTTCTGCCTTTGACATAATAGACAGAGAGTTGCTAATGTTACAGCATGGCCAATCTCAATTACGTTCTATTGTACAATTAGGCTGGACGCTGCAAAATCTTCGTTCAGGCTATGTGCCTTGGCTTTTAATCAACACAACGTCATTGTTTTCCATTTTTACCCTTACTGATAAACAAATCAGTTTGGCACAGAAAGGAGCAGACTATACAATCCTGAGCATCGAAAAACTTGAGAGATTACCATTGACAATGTCAGAAAGTCCTGTCATTGAATGGATAATACACGGAATTATCACTATTCCGATAACAACTTTCCGATTTAAAAAGTGCCTTGAATACATACCTACTGGCCAGTATGAACGATTGGGTAAAGGTTATGTTAAATCAGCATGGAAATTACCATACACACATTCATGCTATAGTGACAGCGACAAAAATGTATTTCTTAGTGGTGAAAACTGTAAACGTTCACTAAGCGGTATACTTTTGTGTCAGGGTATTAATTTACACGGTGCCTGTGAAGGTAATTCTAACAACCTTTCATGCCACCAGCTTGTCACACCTGCAACTCAGATAGAGCCCTTCTTTATGCAACTCGCGAATGGGAGTTACATTCTAAGAACGGATCACAGATGTTGTGGCCTTGTGCCAGGGAAAAGTTATCTCGTAAGCGTAACTTCCATGGTCAAATGCTGTATGCAAGCATTGTTCCCGAGCGGGCCTGGAGACATAGAGACTCCCATCTGGCCTCGTCTGAATTTCTATTCTATACGAATTGATACTTTAAGCAAAATGAAGTCTGTGCTTTTGCAGACAACAGTGCCCATAAGGTCATCAAAAGAGACGTATGATCTCCTAGTTGCAAGGACAGCTACGGAGGTTCATGACCTTTTATCAACAAATTGCCCCGTGCATTTCGTAGAAATGTTGAGCCAACTCCTTAACATGTCTAGTGCCACAGGCATCCCAGGCATATTTAAGACGATTTTTACGGGACTGCTAACACCATTTCAAGCAATTTTGGGAATCGTTCCAAATTTTGTCCACTCTGTTTTTGGCGGCATACCCCTATTTTTGGGACTTGTAGCAGGGATTTTATTTTTGACCCTCCTGCTTCGTTATGGCAAGCCACAGCTCAGACATGACTCCTATGGGAATGGAAGAGACAATCCTAGCAATCCACTACCGGGACAGAATAACTAGAGTCCTTGGATTGGCCAGGCTGAGAGATCTAAACATGACCTGGTTCCTTTCATTCAGACCGATATGGCAAAATTGCATCTTACCTGTACTACGATGTATGCTATGCGGAGATGAGTGCGTGTTGGACATCTGTCTTTCACTTCCATCAGCAGTACCAATGGATATCGATACTTTGCTAAGTCCGATAACGGCTCACGCATTGTGTTGTCCCCAGCGGCTACCAATCCTGATGACGGCATTCGTTGAGACTCCTGTGCTACGACTAGGTGGTAACAGTGGAGTGAGTGACAAAAGCAACATCACCCAGGTACGACCTTCTGTGAGCATTGCTGATCCCGACTTTGATGACAGCAATCATTCTCACACCTGCCAAGTTACAGCACTATCGAATTTGGTCGAACTGTCACCTGATTTTGTAGACCAATTCTTTGAGAGCCTGTCTGATATGATGTTCTCACCCGAACAGAAACAATATCTTTAGAGAAGCATTCCGACACACAGAGTTCCCATGAACTCTGAATTCGGCCTTCAGTTTTGAACAAAAACTGCTAAATGCGTTGGAACTCTATTTTCCCCGTTCAAGCAATAATTCACACTTTTTAATATTCACCCTCTTTCTGGCAAGAAAAATTCTTTACTTAAAGTAAAACTATTCATAGAGAACAGAAGCTTCAACTTCTATTTCTAAACACATCTAGAGACATAATAACTTTACACCAGCCTCTAGCACATTTTATTGCAATGCATTTATATATGTGATGAAATTATCTCGCCCTTCTTCTGTTTCAGAGATATTTCATGTGTAATTCTTTTTGCATAATCGTTCATTGATTTCATATGCTATAATTTTTGAATGATTTCTATGCTTCAAAAACGTACAGTACCTAAATTTTCACGTATTACAAATACGCCTATTTCAAATGCTTATATGCATTTTGGGGTGGGCAATGTTACACATGCATCTTATTGCTCTAGTTTTAGTAATTTGATGGACATGAATTCGTGGAGTGGGTGTAGCGTTCTAATCTAGGACCCTGATCGATACTGTAACCTTATGCCCCTATTCGGCTATAAATCCATGTATTCCCTGTATTGGTATAACCGTTCAATTGCAATATTCAGAAACTCATCTCTGGCCTCACACGAACAGAGCCACATTTCAGAATAGCTTTCTCTGCCACTTCCTTTGCAACCAATTAGTGCAATGACATAGCAGAAGTTACTATCTGAGATTCCTAGATTAACACTCCGAGTTTTTCAACAAGATAAAAACTCAGCAACCTGGAAATCCCCGCTTGCTGTGTTTTGATTAGTAATAGAACTCTAATGAGCACTGAGGGACGATCACTTCCTAGTGACATCTTTATTGACATCTTATGTCCAAAAACTTACGTCAAACAAGGCACCTCTCAGGTATAAATATTACCAACATTGCCTTAAGCAAACTCTGCTGTCTCGTTGCTGTTTCGCTGAAGCTGATGCTGCCAGCTATTTCGCTGCTGCTGAAGAAGCTGTCATGCTGATGATACCATAGCTGCTATCGCTACTGCTATCGCTGCTAACTAGCGAACGATGGTGTGGTGAACTTAGGAGCTGAACAGCCGTCCCCCTGCAAGAGCCCAGCAGATGCAAGCTGCCCGTGGACGCTGCCCCTCCTCCTCGACGCGCTGAGACGAGACGCTGTCTTTCTCCTGCAGAGAAATCCAGCTCCGGCGTTTCTAGTCTACCCTTGCGGGTGACTGGGATATCGACCCCCTCAAGGAGATACCAGACCTCCATCATTCTATTCCAGAGGTATGGTGTTGACTAAACCCTTAGAGAGAATTCTTGAAGCAAACCTTGGCAAAACCAACTTAAACTAAAGCTACTTACTTACTCCCCTCCCAAGTATTAGGCGTAGGTCAGGTACACTGGGGTAGGCGTAGTTAGAAGCACCAGTTGAGTATTTTAGCCTAATGTATATATGAATGTATATATGTTTTATTCATTTTAAACCATTGTCAACCATTAAACCATTTTAAACCATATCAATGCTTCTACAGTATTATTTCGCAATACTTATCTTACTGTATGTACTTTTTATAATAACAAGTCTTGCAATTGTGGCAATTCATTTCTCTTGTACGAGAAGAAAGACTGTTCAATAAATGTTACCCTTTATTGAAAACGCCCGTCTCTCTATTCTCTACATATTGTGAAAGTAAGCTGCACAACCACTGACTGAGTAAAATAACTGTCTATTGTTTCACACGACCCTAGAGATTGACTCTTGATCTGAGGAGCAAAGTTGTCATGTTG
Source organism: Lissotriton vulgaris (assembly GCF_964263255.1). Lineage (NCBI taxonomy): Eukaryota > Metazoa > Chordata > Amphibia > Caudata > Salamandridae > Lissotriton > Lissotriton vulgaris. The sequence continues at coordinate 357,473,304 of NC_141689.1, read as the reverse complement.
CACGGTTGTTGGAAAACTGAATCCCTTCTTGTCTGTACCAGGGAAGCTGATCACTTCCTATTTCAGTCAAGAAAGTTTCCAGTTACCTCTGAGCTAGTTGGTAACAAACCCAATTAAGTTTAACATAGTCAGTGGAGGCCTGGAAGATCCGCACTTCTACGTCGATACTACTGTTTATGTTATTCCAATGCGCAGGGCCTATTGGGAAAATAGGAATGTTAAATGTTAAATGTCGTATACTTGTAAAGCACACAGCTGCCCCAGCAAAGGGGCGTCCCGGCGCTGTATACCGCTGGGGAACCCGTCCTGGCTTTCCCTGTGGGATGGTCCCTACTGGGAATCCCCAAGGTGGAGCCAGGCATCCCTGGCGTTGATGGGGTCGTTGTGGAGATTAGGCAAGCTAATGCCCAGAGTTGCCGAGTGGGACCCCAGGTTAGAGTAGGCACTGAGGCGAGATTTGCCAAGTCCGCTGACCCACGACCCTGCCACGTCGGGAATTGAACCCAGGTCCCGGGCCGACTTCTGCTCCCGGGTCTGCCGCCTCTAACCAGTGAGCCACACCACTCCACAACTACACTACACCATTGTCTTTGTACATTCATTGTTGTAATTTGCTCCCAAACAGTATAGTTTTGTGTCATACAGACCAATCTCCCTAATAAAAGTAGAGGCTAAAGTATTAGCTAAGGGCCTAATGACAGATTGCTGGGGATCTTCCCAACAGGAGCACCTGCCTTAATCACCGACGTTGTACGGAGTGCTACATCTGACAGAGTTTCAAATGGGGGAATAGGCGGTCTCAATGGCAATGGCGTTTGACTTCATTGAATGGAACTATATGTTTGTGACGCTGCAGAGGCTGGACTTTGGGCAGAGGTTTGGTGCGTGGCTCAGGTTACTTCATCGAACCAACTCAAAAGGAGGGACTAGAGGCTTTTTAGAGGTTCAGCATACATGCACCAACAACGTAAATACAATGAGGTATGCAGTTCTTGACTGGTGTGGGGGGAGATAAGGTACTAGGGGGGTTAGGTGGTCATAGGTCCTCACTGGTTACAGGCGGAATAGGGAATTCCTCCGCTGTCCAATACATTGTTTTTATCCCATTAGGTTGGTCATCATATTACAGGTACACCGCTGTAGGTTTGCTAGGTTGGTTTATCTGGGACACTTCACTAGACAACTACCTTCTTTGTAGAGAGAATTTTTATAATGGTCCTGACCAATCGTCACTAGATCTACGGACTAATTGGACTAATTCTATCAAGTGGTCATGTTGACCACTTGATAGAATGTCTACACTGATACATCACGTCAGAAGTGTGCCACCTTGCATTTAAACAGGTTGAAAGCCCTAGTGATTAAAATTGTTCTCTCTGGGACTTCCAATTTGTTTGAACCTTCCTTGGTTCATTCACCTTCACCTCCTACATATACACATATAGGCCCTTCACCTCCACTGCACTAAATGGCTAATTGGACTAAAAGATCTCCTTCAAAGAGCCCCTCATGGGTAGCCCAGCAGGTATTGCAGCGCCGACCTGATGAGGAGCATGCCCTATGATGAAGCAGTATGAGGGCCATAATTCCAACAGGAGGAATTCCCTATTCCCTGTGTAACCAGTGAGGACCTATTACCACCTAACCCCCCTTGACCCTTATCTCCCCCCCTACACCATTCAGGAACTGCATATCTCTTTGTATTTCCTTCATGGTGCCCCTAGGCCAGGATAAAAGTAAATGGTGCAATATCCCGTAGCTTTGAGCTGTGGAGAGGCACTCACCCTCTATCTCCCATGATGTTTGCCCTGGCACTCGAGCCACTAGCAGCATAGATCTTTCAGGATCCCATGATATGGGGTGTCAAGGTGCTGGGCATAGGGTGAGTGGATCTCCCTCTATGCAGATGACGATTCTCATTTATATCACATGCCCCAGTTCTCAATTGACAGGATTATGCGGGTGTTTCGCATCTTTGGGGACCACTCTGGCTACACTGTTAACTTGTCCAAGTCAGTAAATGTTGGAAAGTGGGTTATTAGTAGTGGTAAATATGGTATGTAACACTTACAACGCAACTTTTACGTCGTAATGCTGTTACAACGCAGCTATTACAACGCAGGATCCATTACATCGGATGCCATTACAACGCATGGCATTACATAGCAGATGCTATTACAACGCATACCATTACATCGTAAGTATTGGTAAGTATATAATTTTTATTTTATTTTATTTAATATTATATAATTGATTTACTTATTATTAATTATAAAAAAAATATTTATTTATGTTTTTAAATATTATAAATTAAATATATTAATTTAAGTAATTTTTTTAATAAGTATGAGAATAGGAGTATATGTTTTGGGGTACTGAGGTATATGTTTTGGGGTGTTTGGGTATTTTTAGGTTTTAGGGCAGGGTTTGTGTTTTTGGGTACAGGGGTGTTTTTAGGTTTTAGGGCAGAGTTTGGGTTTTGGGGTACAGGGGTGTTTTTAGGTTTTAGGGCAGGGTTTGGGTTTTGGGGTACACGGGTGTTTTTAGGTTTTAGGGCAGGGTTTAGGTTTTGGGGTACAGGGGTGTTTTTAGGTTTTAGGGCAGGGTTTGGGTTTTGGGGTACAGAGGTGTTTTTAGGTTTTAGGGCAGGATTTGAGTTTTGGGGTACAGGGGTGTTTTTAGGTTTTAGGGCAGGGTTTGGGTTTTGGGGTACAGGGGTGTTTTTAGGTTTTAGGGCAGGGTTTGGGTTTTGGGGTACAGGGGTGTTTTTAGGTTTTAGGGCAGGGTTTGGGTTTTGGGGTACAGGGGTGTTTTTAGGTTTTAGGGCAGGGTTTGGGTTTTGGGGTACAGGGGTGTTTTAGAGTTCAGGGGTAGGTTTGTGTTTAGGGATAATTAAATTATATTTACCATTTTTACATTAATTAAAATATATTTAGTAAATAAATTAATTATTTTACATTAATTACATTTTTAAATTAAATTAATTAAATTAAATAAATTATTAATATTTATTTAATTTAATTTCAATTTTAAAAATATGTACATTAAACAATTTCATTATTTTAATTAAATTAAATTAATTACAATTTTTATTAAAATTACATTTATTAAATAGATATTATTTTATTAAATTAAATTAATGACTATTTTAAAATGTATTTTAATTAAATTATTTAAATAAAATTTATTAAATTAACTTAATAACATTTTTAAAAAAAGGTATACTTACCTATACTTACGATGTAATGCCATGCGTTGTAATAGCATCTGCTATGCAATGCCATGCGTTGTAATGGCATCCGATGTAATGGATCCTGCGTTGTAAAATCTGCGTTGTAACGGAATGCGACGTAAAAGAACGCGTTGTACTGACACCAATCCGGTAAATATATATCTTCCACTAGCAATAGGACCACTGACACAATATAGGGCTCAGTATAGGTCTTCGAAAATTATTCCTATGCTCAACCCTTGGTAGCTTGGCTGTGAGCATGCAGGCTTAACTTCAAAGACAAGTATGTAAAGTATTTAAACACACCAATTCATAAAATAATTAAGACATTAACACACAATAAAATACAAATCCAACACCAATTTATGAAAATAGGAAAATAGGAAATTAAAATGACACCAAATAAACAAAATCTAACGTAGGGAACCAGAGATATGAATTTTTAAAGATTTTGCACTATATAGCACACACAAACCTATAGCACATATTAGGACATCTGGTTGCACTAGACAGGAATGCTGTCATTACCTCTGGCCAGTATCCCACCGCATGGAAAACTGCAGTGGTTAAACCTCTCTTAAAGAAGCCTGATCTGAACCCGGTGGAACTAAAGAACTACTGGCCTATCTCCCTGTTGCCTGTCCCAGCTAAAATCTTGGAGAAACATCTGAACCTCCATCTTAGTACATATCTGGAGGATCATCAGGTGCTCGATGGCTCGCAGTATGGGTTCAGAAGTGAGCACAGTACTGAGACTACGTTAACCGTTGTTTTAAACAACATTCAACATCAGGTCGACGCTGCTCACACCACTTTACTGATCCTTCTGGACCTAACCGCTGTCTTTGATACCATCTCCCCTCTTAGATTGGCTGGGAGGCTCCAGGAAATCCTTCCTTATGGAACGGTCACAAAGACTCAAGATGATCCAATTCTTCTCCGATCCTAAACAGTTGTTCTGTGGAGTCCGCCAGGGATCCTCATTGAGTCCTACCCTTTTTAATATTTATGTAGCCCCGCTTGCCAAGGTTGTAAGATCTTTCGGTCTAGAAGTGTTATCCTACGCTGATGACACTCAAATCAAGAAGTCTTTATTCGATTAATTCATCATAAAAGACATAAATACAAAAAAACACAGTAACATATGTAAAATCAGTATTAAATCATTGGCATCGAATAACTTCTTGCAGAAGTATACAAAAGTTAAAAAAGATACAGAAACTGGTTACCACAGTAATATAGGATAAAACAATCTCAGCTAATTTAGATTAATAAACCTACTTCTGATAATCCAGGCCCAGCCTAGGAACTTGGCTACCCCCACCACAATGATCGGATCCAGATTAGTTTTTAACAGTCTCAGGGCCTCAGCAGACGAGCGTGTGCCTAGTTGGCTACAGACTGGTTTGAGCCACTTAGATCTGGGGGCAGAGTATTGGGGGCACACAAACAAAATGTGAGATAAACTTTCCCCAGACCCTTGACATTTTGCACAAAACCCCTGACTAGCTTTTCCCCACTTAGTGGTGAAGTCCCCAATAGGGAGAGTGCCACATCTGAATTGAAAAAAAAGTTTTCGGTCCAGAGGTTTGGTAATGATCTCCCAGTAATTTTCTAACCTGGGTAGATCTTTGTGCACCAAAAATAAACCTGTAAGACTACTTGGGCTTGTTTTTGAAAAGGTATTGAGCATCACCCAGGCCCAATAACACTTTTTGAGCTCATTTTTAGATGGAAATGTGGCTGTCTCAGGCGACAACCACAACTCAGGGAGGCCTAAAGATAGAAGAGTAGCCTTAAGATCTCTGAACCATCCTATTTTAAGGGCTCCCGGAGAGTTTTTTAACTCTAGACAGGCTTCAGCATAGTGGTGTAGGTCTGGGGTTGTCCACAGATGCCGCCAGAATGAAATCGGACGAAATCGAGCACAATCGAGCACCGAGTGACACCCCAAATGACACTCAAATCATAATCACCATCACTGAGAGTGTCAAAGCTTCAGCAGCAAACTTTAAAAACTGCATGCAGCCGGTGGCTTCATGGATGGTAGAGTACTATCTAAGACGCAATGGGGATAAAAATGAGATCTTAATTTTCGGAGACAATAAGGAGATTTGGTCCAAGGCCTGGTGTCCAGATACACTTGGATCTTGCCATCACCCTGGCCTCAGTGCCAAAAATCTAGGCATCATAGTGGACACCTCCCTCTCCCTGGGCCTTCAAATAAATAGTACAGTTTCTACCTGCTTCGGGATGATAAGGATTCTCAAAAGGATCTTTCAATTTCTCTCCCTCCCCTCGCAGAAACATGCAGTGGTGGCCCTTGTGCTGTCTAGATTAGATTACTGCAATGCCCTTTTTGTAGGGATATATAAAGGTCTCTCACACCTCCTTCAACTTGTGCAGAATACCACTGCCAGGTTGGTGATGGGCCTTCCTAAATTACACTCTGTATAGGCGACCATCAGAAGCCTGCACTGGCTTCCATTGGGTCCTAGAATTATGTTTAAAGCCCTGTGCCTGGTGCACAGGGCCTTTTACAACATGGGGTCAGAAGGCATTAAAAAACTGTTTCGGAGATATGGCCTTGGCAAGCAGCTAAGATCTGCCAGCAAGAATTTGGTGGCAGTTCCCAGGTTCAGGAAATACAGATGGGGGAGTGCCTTTTCGCTGGCTGCAGCCAATCTGTGGAATTCCCTTCCTCCTTCAATTTCAACTCTGGAAATTCATTCCTCGTTCAGTAAGGCCTTGAAGACCTGGCTCTTCACCAGCTCAAATCTTTAAGCCCTTTTACCTATGGACATCTCTGATCCTGATCCTTATCCGCAGCGCCTTGAAGCCCCTGGGATAAGTTCACGCTTTACAATGCCTATATTCATTCAGGGACAAAGTCAAACTTTCAGGCTGACCGAAATGGAGCCCTGCACAGCTACCCCTCACCGTAGGTATTGGTCAAAGTTTTTACCTTTGGACTTATATACATTTCTGGAGCGTTTTTTCCCAGGATCCCTTGAAGCTTTCAGACAGTTCGGATTTTGTGAGGGTTGGCCAGCTTGCCTCGCAGTTGGTCCCGGTCACCTCTCCTACGTTCAGACTTAGCACATTTTTTAGATCTTTTTCTTTAGGGGTCCCTTGCTGCTCTTCACCAGGCCAGAATCGCCAGCTTGGGTTTCAGCCAACTCCTGGTCAAACTCTGGAAGTCGGACGGCAGGACAACTCACGCCTTAGGGTCGCTGGCTTGGCTGGCAGGGTCGAGTCAGTCCACTTATGGAGCTTTTTCCTAAAGTTGCTCAAAGCCTCTCCAAACTTCTGGAACTTCTTCTATGCTATGAGGGTACCAAAGTCTCCACAACTATCTGCAAGGGTCTGTAGGCTCTGAGATGGTCCTTGAAAAATTGGGACTTCAATTCTCACAATCCACTTAGAAATACTCCTTACAAATCCACTGGTAGTACTCCAAGCTGGGGATTCTTGGAGGTGATGGTCTAGGTGAGCTCTGTTAACCTGTAGGTTGCAGAAAGTACATTCTTGAGTCCTTTGAAAAAGGTTGTATCCACAGGGCTGTAGTTTTAGTTTGTGCTGCAGGCACGGTCAGAGTGCAGGTCCTGGTTGGTGCAAATCAAACTTCCATCATGGACCTGTCTTCTTCCTTATGTTTCAAGCAGCAGATCTGAGAGGCTATGCCCCCCATGGATTCTTATTTCAAGTTCTCTGGGTCAAGCAGGAGGGCACTCCTGTCCAATGAGATGCATGACAACACCCCAGGGTTTGACCATATCCTCCAAAATATGACACTATAGTCTCCCAGAGCACAGCATTTCTTCAAAATTTAACACAGCTGATTCTCCAGTATGCACCCCCAGGATGGTTAATGTCCATAGTCTCTCCCCCTTGCATCTGCTCATTTCTTTCTTAATCCTACTATCTGGCAGGGTTCAAAGAGTAGAGGTGTAATGAAACTGGCCTCTTCTGCCTGTCTCTCCTTCTGTTGAACAATATTATTTATAACCCCTCCCCTTGCTCTGACATTCCTATGTAGCATAAGTCTGGCCTCCCAGAAGGGCTTTATAACCCCAGGGGCTACTTATTTTTATTATTTTATTTATTTTATGTTTTAAACTTGTAAGTCGCAACAGCTACCCAAAAAGGGTTTCCCGGCGCCGAGACACAGCACAGAAGAGTGGTATGGGGTTCGCAGGGTTGTTCTTGTTATTGCTCGAACAACCAGGTTTTGATGTTTTTCCTGAACCTAGCGTAGTTTTCCTCCATGCGAATATGGGGAGGGGGTGCATTCCAGAGAGTTGGTCCTTGGTGTGAAAAGGATCTACCTCCCATTCTTGAGAGTTTGAACCTAGGTACACAAAAGGTGGCTGCTGATTGTGACCGTAGGTTGCGTTTGGGAGTGTAGGGATGGACTAGTGCTAGTAGGTATTTTGGTGCAGTGCCCTTACCACCTCATCAAAGTAGCCTGGCTCATCCACTTAACTCTGACAAATAAGGACAGATCACTGCACCATTTTAGGATAAATTCAGCAATAGCATATTGTTGGATTTATCAATACCATTCTAAGCAGTTATTGAATGAGATGTTTATGGCCTCCTGAACATTAGTTATCATTTAACTCATTTTATAAGGGTCATCCTTATACCCAGCACCCTGGTGACATCTAGGGAATACCCTGGGGGTAACTAATATGGCCAAACATTGTAGTTTATACATTTGTAAGATGCTTAAACACCAAAGTCGAGTATGGGCACAATTTGCATTTTAAAAGCAGCCCTTCAACACAGGGCGACTTTTAAACTGACTTCAGGCCTCAGCAGTGCACACATGCAAGTACAGAAAGGGCTGCTGCCCTCTAAACCACCATGCCCTATTATATACTCGGGACATAAAGGTGGTTTTGTTCCCCTTGCCATTTTATATACTAGGGCCTTAGAGGGAAGGCCGTGCAAATCTTAGGGGCACCCTAACCATTAGAGTACCCTTGTTTATGTAGGTATTGTTTCTGTATACTAAGTACCCTTTCAGCTTGGCACTGGCTCTGGATCTGGTTTGGCAGAGCTCAGGGACTGTCAGAGTCAGTTACCACCAGTACATGCCAACAAAATTATGAGGGGTGCCCAGGGAACAAGGATGACTTTGCAACCCACTGTCTGGGCAGCCCCCCCCCCGCTTGCCCCGAGACTGCTGAGCTCCAGTGGTTCCGGAGGGGTTTCGGTACCTGGGGTGTATATGTCACACTGGACCCCAGGGAGTTTTTTCATAGGAATGTAACTCCCTGATTGGAGAGGCTCAGAAGAGGCGTAACACACTGAGGCAGCCTGCCACTGATGCTGATGGGCAGAGGGGCACTCTACAAAATGATGAGCCTAGCAAGACTACTTTACATCATGCAGAATACACCTTACAAGATCCCATCTGATATTTTCAAGAGCATAAAACAAAATGTCCGTAGGTTATTGTGGCTGGGGAAGCCCCTAGAATAGCCCAGACCAAGCTACAGCCAGGGGTCTATGACAGGGGACTAGCGATTCCAGATCAGCTCCTTATTGTTAACAAGTGGGTATTTTCAGAACACCGGGATCTGACACACAGAGTAGATAGAGCATCCATGGACCGGGGAGGATAAGAGGGACTCCTCTATGGGGCGAGTACTGACAAAACAAACCACAACATACACAGACAGCGATTGGAGATGGAAAGAGGCCACACAATTTTTCGAATGGAGAGGGAGGCCCACCGGGCTAACGCCGCTTGGGCGCAGTGGTCTGTTGGCAGAGGTGGGAGGTCTAAAGTAATTCTTGAAATAGGACCTCATAGGAATAGAACACCTGAGAGATGTTTGGAGGAATCACACTTTTGTAGAATTTGAGGGCCTCCATAGGGAATACAACATGGTTGAATCCAAGCAATTTTGATATATACAGCTGGGGCATGCCCTTCGTTGCCACCTGCTGGAGGGCGAATAGATACCTAAGTCCTCCCCTCTGGAGGACCAAATACTCACCTAAGAGTTGAAGGAGGGGGAGTGTTGACGAAATACAGGAAACAAATAAATAATTCCCCAAACCCATTGGGCCCTCCGAGGTTTGCGTGGGTGGGGGATCTAGGAGAGCTTGAGGACGAGGACTGGGTGGAGGACCTCCAGAGCCAGCAGGAGATTGCGATCCGAGTAATATCCAGACTGATCCAATTTAAAATACTACATAGGATTTACTATTCACAGACATTGCTTCATAACATTAGCAGGGCAGAGTCTCCGCTGTGTAGGAGGGGATGAGGGAGCGAGGGGACGATATTCTGCATCCTCTGGGAGTGCCCTCTTGTGCAGAGCTCCTGGGCTGGGGTGACAGAGAATATGGCTAGGGTCACCTCAATGAAGGCCCCTCTGGATGCAAAGTGGTTACTTCTAGGGATAAATGGAAAAGAGAATTGGCTACAGTGCACGGAAATCTGGCTATGGCTGACAGCTGGAGTTGCCAAAGGCAACATAGCAAAAGCATGGGGTACATCCATCCCCGCCTGGAATAGCGGAGTGGGAGGCCAACTTGAATTGGTGGCAGAGGGTAGAAAGGTTATCTACAGGGCGAGAGGCTGTCCGGAAAAATGGGAAAAACATGGGAGGCATGTATAGGGTCTGGGAATTTGGATGCAAAGGGAGAGATTCAAGGGAGGAGGTACTGTTGGGATGATATGTGCATGTTGCAATTTATTGGGCCACAAAAGCGGCATTTCTGTAAAGTTGGGAAATACCGACCAGTCATACGACTTACTAATGTTAGGTTTATGTGGAAAGATTGTCATACCTCTCTTCATAACATGACGTACAAAGCCTACGTTTTTCAATAACAATAATTTAAAAATTAAAAAAAAAAAAGATTGAAACACTGAAATCAAAGAAGCTACCCTTGGCTGTATTGAATTTAGGTGTAGATGGTGAGACAGAAAGTCATACCTTAGGTATTTCTAGTTTGGATTTCTGGAAACGGCTTTTCCACCCAGAGACCAGCTGACTTTCTTTTTGATCTTTCTTCCGAACACCACAACCTGAGTTTGTGCCAGATTGACAGCCATTTCTTTCTCAATGCAATAGGTGTTCAATTTGTGTAATAACCTCTGCAGTCCTATTCTGGTCAGGTTGATGAGAACTACATCATCTGCATATTGCAATGAAGCACCTGGCATAGGCACATGCTCGGCGGGTAAGATTGACTGCATTCAGGTGTGTTCTCCAATCTGAGAAGAAAAGATTGAAAAGCACTGGGGCAAGGATACACGCTTGCTTCAGGACGCTCTTGATTATTATTTTGGAAAACAAACATTGGTACAGGCAAAGTTTGACCTTTGACCAATTATTGGAATAGAACTGTTGTATGGTACTCAACACTGTGGGGATATTACAGCAGGTCAACTTTCTCCAGAGATGGTTCTGTTTACATGGTCAAAGAATTTTTAAACAGGTGTACAACAGTTATTTTTTTAAGAAATCATTTCTCTATTATCATGAACAACGTGACCAAGTTATCCAACCTTGTGGACACGGCTCAAAATCCCATTAGGTTAAATGGGAGGAAATTATCTCTTGCAGCCCATTCCTCCAAATCATTTAGTAGCAGACCAGTGAAATATTTTGAGTCTGTATCCAAGATAACTATTTGGGAAGGCATAGAGGCCTTTCTTATAGATCGGTTGCAAAATGGCCCAGCTCCATGATTCTGGTATGGCCTATACAGATAGGCAGAGATTAAACAGTGTATAAAATCAGGCACTCCAGAAATCACAGTCTTGATTGTGTATGGCTGCTCGAAGTCTGCAGGCCTGCATAGAAACTCTATGTTCAATTTATTGATGGAACTGAATTTAGAAATTTGAATGGGGATTCCCAAGCTTATGTCCACTTGTCTTAGGTTGCCACTTCTTCTCAGTGGATTGACTACATTAAGATTAAAATCTCTGGTAAATATTCATGGAATTCCTCTGTGCTCTGCTTCTAGTTCCATGAGATGATTTTCTATCTTCTTTATATTGCGTTGCTTTAGTAGAGAGTTTAGATTATCATATGCATTTAGAATGATGATTGGGCCTATGGTACTTCCAAAGTCTCAATTGTGTATTACCATGCCCAGCATATGTAAAAAGTGGAATTCCAGGCGGCTTAAGTTGAATTTTTGGCCAGCATCACGTAAATTGATAGACTACTCCTTGGGAGGCCATTTATCTTGGCTTTTTTAAGTTGAAGTGAAGAACTCCACGTATCCCCCCAGCGGCAACTTCTCCTCTTTCAAGGTCTCTGAAATACAGACCAAGTAAAAGCTCCTAAATAGTTTTCTAATTGTGGGTCTGAATTGAGTTTTTTAATTCCCACAATGTTTCACAATACGATGGACGTTGATGTGGTATAAACATGGTGATGAGATGGTCTTTTAATACTTGTTTTAATACTTGCAACAGGAGTGTGTGACACATACATAAATCATTGAGTCCTTTACCAATTATTTCTCCACCACCACTGACAAATTTCATTCCTGCCCCTCTGCTTTTGAAACATGGATGAAGAGCAACTTCTCTAAGCTAAACAGTGACAAAACGGAGCTATTGCTGTACGGTGGTGTTTCCCTTATGCGGTCCCCCCATTGGAGGGCTCCTGAACCAGGCTCCACACCTTCCCATTCTAACTCTGCCAAAAACTTGGGGAACAATATGAATGCCTTGCTGACATAAAGCTGATCAATTCACTTGCATTATAATGGTATTTACTAACTGCATATGCATATGCTAGGTCAAATAGTATCTTTTCTCCCTATATACTCTCACACAGTGGTGGGTGGCATGGCTCATGGGTGGCGGGGTGGGGGCGGATGCAGAGGGGGTCCCAGGCACGGGGGCGGTCGCATGAAGATCTGCGAAATAAAATCTTTTTTTACTTATGTTCCCGCCGGGTGTCGCGTCTCTGCCCCATGCTCTCCTCAAGAATCAGGAAGCACAGCCAGGCCCCACTGACCAATCACAATGCTGTGATGTAACATTGTGATTAGTAGGCACCCAGGCTCTCTTGACCAATCACATCACTACAGTGCAACATTGTGATTGGTTTTGAGCGTCCTGGTTTGACGATCTTCCTTTAGGCAGATTTGCAATCAGAAGGATTGCTTTTCTACCCATTATCAAAATATGACCCACTAGCAGCATATCCATCTCATGTAGTTAAGAAGTGGAGTAATTTGCCTATGGTTAGGATGGGTATGTCAAAGTTTAGTAGTCCCAAATGGATCTAAGATATTTTTTTAATGCAGGAGGGAATCTCTGTCGATCATGATGACACAAGTTTACAATAAAATAGCATACCTATAGGTTTACCTGTAGATTTGCTACTGTTTTTTCATCAGTTAGAATATCAAATTTAAGGAGCCTGAAAGTAGCCCAACAAATCCTTTCTATTGATAATAATGTACATTTTGAATGTTGGTGTAATATTTTAAAGTGTGGAAGGCAGACCATATAAGATTCCATGATTTTTAACGTCAAAAGGAAGTTTGTTGATTTTTAGCAGTAGTGTACTCCATTTGTTCGGTAATGGGCTGAGAATTCCAGAATTTGGGATGGAAAATACCATATACCTTTTAGAAGCAATGTGACCTTGTTTCAATAGCTTCCCTAATAAGGCGGATCCGACACACACAGACATCCAATTTAGCAAAGTGAAATATTAAGCACTACAACTCTATTAATGGACTGCGAAAGTAAATTTTAATTGCAGGATGACAAAATTAAGGGGTAAGCCTGATTCCAAATGAGAGACCATATTGTTGCTCTTCCTAGCCCATCTTCCCAGAAGATAGTTTAACTATCCAGTTTGATGTATCTGTTATGCCATAATGACATATGCACTACACCTTTAAAATGGATAGGGCATTTCATGTCTATTAATATGGAATTTGAATAGCTAACCTCGATGCATGCTAGCACAAAAATGGATAGGATTTAAAATGAAGTAAAAAAAGTGTTTCTTGATGGCTTGCCATATTAGATAATCCTAGACTAGCTCAGTAAACCATTGTGCCCTAGGTCTAACAAGATATAGCAATTGATATGATAAAAATTTGCCATATCCATTCTGCTTCTCACCTTCTCCAGGAAAAGCTGTTTAAGGGAGACCGTAGGTCTTTTGAAGTACCTCAGAAATGCTGATATAATGTTTGTTCACTGACCTAAAACCATTTTGAGAGCAGGAGATAACCTCAGTTTTTCTCTCCTGCCTTGCAAGGTAATATGCTTGCTCAGTGGCATAGCAAGGGTGGGGCAGCATGAGTTTTGGGGGCAGCAGCCTCTCCTCCATTTCCTGCGGCTGTCGCTGCAAAACAAACGCAGGAATTGTCAGCACACCCCTACTCTTACATTCAGCGCGCTGCAAGGGGCAAAGGCAGGGACCACCACGGGTGGCAAAAGGGCTAGCTACGCCACTGTACTTGCTAGTCCAATTTATTTGTGTTTATCAGTCTTGAATTTTTCAGTTTGCCATACCAAGATATTTAAGTTGTCCAAGAACCAGATCACCAGCCATGTGATGAAAAACAATTGCCCGCATTGACCCATATTGCCTAACCTTTGAAGGTTAATAATGGATACAGTGGAATGACTTTGATTTCTCTTTGTTTAGGGTAGAGCGCAAGTTGCACAATTAATTATGTTGAGGAGGGCAGGAATAGATTTGCAGGTATCTACTGAAAAGAAGGGTATGTCATCAGTATATGTTAACAACTTTATGTGTATCGAGTTTAAAGAGGATCTCAGTGATTGCAGGGTTCCTCATTATTATGCAGAGTAATAGCTCAATGACTAACAGAAACAAGCGAGGGTAGAGATGGCATCCCTGACATGTGCCTAGCCCAAATTATATGTAGTTTGATGGAGTGCTGTTGACCCTGATCTTAGTTATGTATGCATCATCGATTGCCATGATCATCTGAATGTATTGATTACCAAGAGTGAATCTATAAAGTGCTGAGTGCAGAAAGCTCCACTAACCTTTATTCAATACTTTCATTGCATCCAGCACCACAGCTTCTCCTGCTGTATTGTTCACCTTTCTTCTTTCAGTGATATGACAGAGATGCATGTGTTTTGTACAGCTAATATACCCTTTAACACTCTAATCTTGAAAGGAAGATTGAAGAGAGAATGGCCATCTCAAGGCTTATTGCTTATTGTGAGAAATTGGGTTTCTGGTTGACTAGAGCGTGAGCCCTGATCAAGCAGCAACCATAAATCTAGTCAGGGTAAGGCATGAGCAAACCCCAAATTAACCTGTGCTCAACCCCCTGGTATCTTGGCACAGAGAAGGCAGGCTTAACTTAGAGGCCATGTGTAAATTATCTGTGCAACACTTTAAACAATAAAACAGTGAACACACCACACAAAAACACCAGGTTAGAAAATAGAGCTTCATTTAATAAATGAAACAGGACCAACACAACAAAAAACCAATCATTAGAACTGGATGCAATGAAGTGCCTAAAAGTATAAAGTGTGAACCACAACCATCTGGTCGCACTGGAGCGGATCAAACTCAAAAGTTCAGGCCGACCACAATAGAACGTGGGTCGGATGCAGTCCCAGGTTCAACCTTCTGAAAGTTTACCTCCTTACGTTTTGTGGCAAGATTCCCATTCACGTTGGAGGGGGTCTGCAGGAAACAAGGAGAACATCTCTGATGTGACAGTGGTCACCATGATGCGAGGAGCAGGCTGGGTATCTGGAAAGGTGGGCTGGATATTCACGTAGACAGACCTCCGTGGTGATTGATGCATTCATGGTCGAAGAGACGGGCTGGTTTTCAGTGCAAGCGGAGCTGTTCTTGTGCAAACAGGCCCTTTCATGCTGAAGAAAATCCCAAAAGCTTGACTTAAGAGCCCTAGAGCTACAGCATGGATCCAGGACCTAAGAGGCACCATTTGGGGGTCAGGAAGTCACTGAAGACAGGTGCAGGAGCTGTTGGGGATCCTTTTGTGTTCCTGAGGCTCAGATCAGGAGGTTAGCAGACTAGCTTTATAATACACTCTGTGGTCCTCGGTTTAAGAAGGGTTGCAGGTCCAGTTCTCCTCCCCAGGCAGGAGTGCAGCAGGCAGTGGTTGAGCACAGCACAGTAGCAGTTCTTTCAGAGTGGCAATCCAGCGGAGCGACAGTCCTTTCAATGGCACAGCAATCCTTCTCCCTAGCAGAGTATGGAAGTGGACTCAAAGCTACAAGGACAAAGCAGGCTACAAGAGACATTTACTACAAATTCTCAGCTATCCAGTTGCAAACTTACCTGCCCTGGAACCTTCTGCTTGCCTCTGCTGAAGTGAGTCTTGACCCCAAGTGCTGTTCCCAAAGGCTTGGACCCGTGTCAAAGTATACTCATCCTGATATTTACCAAAACCTGGGACTTAGAAACTGTTTGGCTTCAAAGACCTCCAAAAGAATTCAACCAACCTGCCAATCAGAGTTGATGAAGGTGAGTTGTTGATGAGCCAGAGATTCAGATTGCTTCCCCTCATAGTTTTTCTGAAGCAGTGGGACCTCTGGGAGACAGTATCTAGCCTCGCAGAACCCTGTTCGGCTACTACATGCAGCTGTGCATCGCTGTAAGTATCCAAGCTCCAAAACGAAATTCTGAAGTTTGAAAGCTTCACTGAGAGACGTTATCTAGCCAGTGAAGGACCTTTTTTCGGTGCAAAAATCGAACTTTTCCCACTAAGAGTACCGGGCCAAAAGTCAGTGGCTTCACTGAGACCTTGTCCAGCAGCTATCCAACAACATGAAGTCCTCTTTGGCCACAGCCTACTGCCTTGCCCAGGGACGATTTGTGACTTAAATTTCAGAGCCTAAGGGCCTCATTATGATGTTGGTTGGACTGCACCCGACCGGCCATCGGTTAAGGTCCGACCGGCATCTGCCTTTACGGTCCTACCGCCGCATTATGATGTGGCGGTTGAAGGCAGCAGGCAGAGGGACCGACCCCTACTGTTCCAAAGGCCTCAAGGACCCCGTTAGCGCAGCAGTCAGAATGTATTCTCTACAATAAGGGCGGTCCCTGCTGGGGTACTGCTGTAGGGATTACGATGTCCCTATCAGGCTGCCTTTCTTTGGCAGCCCGACCACCATAGAAAGGTAGACATAAACAGAATTTGTGGGCCCCTAAAATGCCCACGTACCTACGTGGCCTCCACTATGGTGCCCTCCTAAACATCCCTGCACAATGTGGCCGGTACCACATAGGGCTCATAGTCTAAAGGTAAATCTTCAACTGGGTCAAACCTGGTTTCTCTGACAGACTCTCGCTCCATTGCGGTTGGCCTTTACTTGCACCTATGTGCTAGTCAAGTAAGATCAGATGTCCATCGTTGGAGAGTAATGCTTTTTGAAGCTATTTTCACATTTAAACTTAAAAATGGCACATCTCTGGTGTCCCTTATCACATTGTTTATGTTTTGTTGCAGTTTTATTGGCTAAAATGTACTTTATTTTTCTAAATGTATTTTTGATTTTTCTTCTGTTATGTTTTGACTTTATTAATGTTTTCGTACTGGCTTTACAAAATGCATCTAACTTACGCCTATCTACTCTGTGCCATAGCTACAAGGGAGTGGAGCTCAGGTTTTGTTTTGTGATGTTAAGGTTTCACCTTGACAAGTGTTGAGGTTTTTACTCACCTCACTCAACTAATACCCCAGTTTCTTACAACATCATTATGTGCTATCTTGCTTCACATTATACCCCCCATCATTCTATTCTCCCCTGGCAGGCATAACCTTCTGTCTCCTACTGCACACCCATTGCTACTCTGAGACACATCTCCCAGAGCTTCGCTACCCAAAAAGCCCTATGCTTCCTTGGTGCATGTTGCACATGTGGCACATGGTCCCACTCTACACCACAGTGCACACTCAAATCAATGAGCCGTGTCCAGTGTGGAACAGTGCGCCATATCACAGATGCACTGTTTGTAGTGCAGGGGCGAGTCTGTGGCTGAAGTGAAATGCTGTTTGATGCCCTCGATCTATCTTTAACTGCACCGGGGGCAATATGGACAGCATTTGAAAGATGAAAAGAGATCCCCATGCAGGCAGGTGAAGCGAGTGACTGCACTCCTCTGTGGGGAATGTCTGAGACATCAATAATACTCCCATTTCCATATTTTAAGTGGTGCCCCATGGAGGACGAACTAATCGTGTGCCACCTCAATGTGGTGCACCTTTGGTAATTTATTTGCCTCTGCACCAGTGTCTGTAATACAACATAGTGCTTCCTCATATGCAATAGGTCATGCTCCTATAAAAAAAAGGAAGGCACCCTCCTTTGGAACTGCCCTGTGCACATGTAGTGCTTTAGCAACTTATTTATAAAAGTGACTGCATAAGCATCTGCATCCCTTCTGTAATACGAAGTGTAATACGGCTCTGATGCTCTTCACATAGTGCTTCCTTGTTGCAGATCATCATGTGCTCCCTTAATGCACACTATTGTGCTCAACCCACTGTCTATGGTTAAACATCATTGTCCATCTGTGTGATTGCTGCTCTTTAAGCATAGGTGCCTCTATGTCGATGTGTCTGTGTGTGTTATTGTCTTTAGTTTTGTTGGCTTATGTTCATTTGCATCCTCTCTATGTTCCTGTGTGTCCCTACAAATTATTAACGTAAACGCAATTAAAACTCTTTGTTTATCTGGTATACAAAAGTCAAACCTATTGGGGTGGTCAGGGCTTAATAACTATTTTCATTAACAACATTCCATTGCCATCGGCTGTCTGGAAGGTGAAGTTCTCACTGCTGTGTGTTTACTTTATGATGTAGACTAATAGCTGGCCTTTGAGATTGCACAGGAGTATGCTTTCATGGCACTGTGTGGGAGTGCGCACAGATGTGTCATCGCCGCTAATAGGCCACCTGATTTGCCTTATCGTTTGTTACATCACTCTGAATAATGTCAAGCAAGTCCAAGCCACGCACACATGAAGCCCGAGGCATACTGGGAAGCTGAGCGTATCCTTCAGATTAGAGTGCCTATTGCACATCTAAAGTATCCTTTCTGTCTCCATGCAAGAATGTGGTAGACCAGTGCTTAATTTGTAAAAGAATGAGTACCCGGTGCCCAAAGCTCTGCTCAGAAGCCCCGAATATGAAGGTTGCGTGGGTAGTCTAGAATCTACCTCATGCCTCTTTAACTACTACACTCCCTATCCCGTAGTCTCACACTTGCAGGTCCCTGCTTCCCCCTTTGTGATAGTTTTTCCGTCTTTCTCTTACTCCGTCCTTCCCCTTTGTCTGTTCTCTCTCTTGCTCTATGGAAAAAAATAAGTGCTGGTTCACAAAAATGAGTTCGTTCATAATTAGTGTAGTTCCAGTACTGCATCACTTAACCAAGCATCCTCCTTGACTGCACCATCCCATGCATTTTATTGGGAGGTAGTTAGCTATTAAATATTTTTTACATTATTAATTGATATGATGGTTGAGAAGACACTATTATTTTGTATATTTGGCTGAATTAAATTGGCAACATGAAATGGAGATGGCAGGGCCTGGTCACTGACTTTTTGAAGAAGAAATGGCATTTTGTGTTGCACTGTTGCCTTTTGATCTATCAGTCTGGGTGTCTCTTTAATGATGGTGAATGCTCCAAGAGTAATCAACAAATTGCTTCGATATTTGGCTGCATTTTCTATAAGTCGAATGGCTTAACCTGTGGAAGATCCTCGGAGACTAATATATACTCTCTTAAATCTTTGGAGCTTTTTGCAGCGGGTGGAATGAGTCAGTGGCAGCTTAGGGGAGACACGATTTTGCTTTCCAGAGCATCTGTGGTTGGTTTTGGCTGCTATACATACGGAAGCCTAAGGAAGGTTAAGGAGGGCTTCTGGATTCATTCTCAATCTTTTGACAATTGACTTTTCCTGTTGTTGCATGAGCAGTGACCACAGAAACGCTTCGAGATGAATTTATGCCCAAGCGTTTTCTTGTTGTCATTTTTTTTAGGTTGAGAATTCGAGACCTCTTATATATACTTAATTATATACTTATATGCTTATGTACTTTGTGGGCTCTAGAGATCAGCCCTGGGACTTGTCTGCTTCCACTTAGGGACTTCTTCTGTTTAACTGCCTCTAATTATCTATCTTGATAGAAAATGACCAGTAGAGGTCAGTAAAATACCAGAATTCGTTCTGCTTGTTCAACTGCCTCTATCTAAATGTCTTGATAGAAAAAAACGACCAGTAAATTTCAGTAAAATACCATAACTGATCTCTGCTGAGGGATTTAAAAAAAAAAAAATTTCGGCAACTGCACCTATTTAACTTTCTTGATACAAAACGATCAGCAGAGGTCAGTACAATACCAGATTAACTATAGCATTCTCTAGATTCCAGTCAATAGAAATTGTCTTCCTCAAGCACCCGTAGATAACAAAAAAAAATGTAAATCTTGTGTTTTTATTGATATGACCACCGAAGGCCCTGATTTTATATATAAATCAAAGCTTTGGACTATACCATTTCCAGCTGAAACCAAATATTTCTCTCCATGGGTTCCCATATCTGGCATGTCACACAGTTTGGTGCTTACTTTACCTCCATGTTAAAGATGAGTAGATGTTTCAGCACCCTAGCTAATATGCTGCATAGCTAAATACATATAAGGTCCCAAAGAGGAGACCGATTGCATTGCAAAGGCTTGTTTCTATCATGCTATTATGTGTTTGTGCAATAAGGTCTGCCACCCATTTTGTGCTTCATAGTATTTTGTGTGTGCTGAGTGTCACAGTAATTTTGTCTACCATGTTATTCCTGCAGCAGTTCCTGGGTCTGTCGTAGGTGGATGGGTAGAGTGTTCCAGGTTTTTGCGGCGAGGTGAGAGAATGATTTGCCGCCGGCGGTCGCTCGACAGATATGGGGGCAGTGACGAGGGCAATGTCAGCGGAGCGGAGCTGGCAGTTCGGGG
The DNA here is from genome assembly GCF_964263255.1 of Lissotriton vulgaris. NCBI lineage: Eukaryota > Metazoa > Chordata > Amphibia > Caudata > Salamandridae > Lissotriton > Lissotriton vulgaris. The sequence goes on along the minus strand of NC_141689.1, from coordinate 357,453,089 downwards.
TGTAGAAGGCGAGTCGTTTGTTTAGATACGCTGGTACTGTGTTGTATAGAGCTTTGTGAGCGTGGGTGAGGAGCTTGAAGGTCAGGAATGTTTACCTTATTTTAATTGTCAAAGATAACCATTGATGCCATTCTGTCTGCTATGTTGTTGTGTGTGTCTTTTTGTGACGCTTGCCCACATTGTGGTAATTTCTTGCTATAGGCGCTATGAGCCTAGGCTTCATAAGAGGATTTGGCATAATCCTTGGCATTTAGTAGGTTTTCATGGCCTTTTCTGATGTAGCTGCCTTAGGCTATGTTTACGGTAGTACTGTCACTCCATCCATAAGCCATTGAAAACAAATCAAGTCGTCTTGGAAGGATAGTCCTAAGGATTCTCTAATCATCAGGCATAATGCCAGTAATGTACTTGTTTTTATCTTATTTGTTTGTAAGAATACATCTAAGACTTGCATATTGATGCCCATAGGTTATGTCAGGCATTCCTAAGGTTATGTCAGAAATTCCTAACTCAGACAAGATATAGTATAAAAGTCAAGTCAATTGAATACTTAAGAGGAGTGGTCCTTCACCCCAGATAATCACTCAAGATACTGCCAGGAGGCCTCCAGGCTGTTGTGGTGCTCCTGCACCCCATTCTGGACTAAAAGCTGATACAGAGCAAAGTCTGGGAGGAGATGAACTGGTTTGGATGTGTGTTTTCCTTTCGAGGGAACACTGGCTCCCGATTGCTGATAACTACAGTGTTTTGCTGTAAATAGGTATGCAGTGCATTGATTCTCCCTTGGAAACTCTGGATGCAAGTTACTCTACTCTATGGTCTTCTAATATAGCGCATAGAAGTTGGTTTTGGAAAATTAGGTTGCTAGAAGACATTTTAACAATGGTTGAAATGTTTACTCTATTCTCGTTGTTCACAACATCCATTTGTGCTGTTTTAATAATATTCTGTTTAGTTATTTTAGATGTGCTACGCAACAGGTGGAGACTGTTGAAAACCTATTAGTTAAAGTGTTTCTGTGGTGTCTGTTTAATTTCAAGTTTTTAACATCATGGATAGAATTGGATTGAATTGCAAAATGTGGTTTTTTGAGTGGAATTTCAGTTTTTGGGTGTGTGTTAATTAAATAAGGGTTTTTCAGCCAATAGGTAACCCTAGGAGTTCATATAGTGATATAGGCCTGCTTGAGTTTATTGTATGTACTTTCTTGTTATTGTGGGCGGCCTGGCCCTGTGGTGGTGGAAATTTTGTGGGACCAGCCACTGTGCTTTTGCCATAGGCCTCCAAGTTTGTGGCGTGTTGTCTGTTGAATTTTAACATCATGTATGGCATGGATGGCTTTGGATTGAATTGCAAAGTGTGTTTTTTTGGGGTGGAATTTCATTTTTTGGATGTGTGTTAAATAAATAGGGCTTTTCTGCCAGTAGGTAATCCTAGGAGTTCAGCTCGCGTAGTTTTGGTAACTCTGCACAGCGCGACAACACGGACTTACAGTTTTTGTCTTCTTCGCAAGCTCAATCTGTGTGTTTGAGCATGCGATAATGACTTTTTGTACAGTTTGCTATGCCGAACACGCCGAATTTGCAATCTGGCATAAAATCTGCTCGAAAATGATGATTTTGTTCATTTTGCCAAAAAAACTCCTCAGGTTGTCTTTTGGTTGTAGTGTTTCGATCATGGAGTTATTTTTCTTTTATTTAATTTAAGGAAGTTCCCCAGAGACTCCAACTTCCTGTTCCTGTCCTTTGTATGTACTTTCTTGTTATTGTGGGTGGGCTGACCATGTGGGTGGCGGCCATTTTGTTAAGCCAAGCATTGTGCTTTTGCCATAGGCCTGCATTGTCTGTCTTCTCTTTCTCTTCATGTTGTTGTGGGTAGCCAGGCCATGTGGTGGCGGCCATTTTTTGGACCATCTTCTGTGCTTTTTCCATAGGCCTCCAAACTTGTGGCCTAGTCAGCCAGTAGGCCCAGACTCCCAGAGGTACTCATCAGGGGTGCTTGAAGCAACTGTTTCTATGTTGTCTGTTGAATTCAAACATCATGTAGGGCATGGATGGCATTGGATTGAATGCCCAAATGTGTTTTTTGGGGTGTAGGTAACTTTTTGGATGTTTTTTAATAAATACCTTTGTTGCATGTGTATGTGTTGTTGTTGTGTAACTTTCCAACGTTTTTAGCCATGCAGATTTTCTTTTTTTCATTAAAGCTGTGTTGTGTAACAGGCATTCTTTGTCTGGCCATATAGGGATATGGGCCTGCTTGATTTCATTGTTTTCCGGGCCTTGCCCTTGTGCCTGTGATGAGTGACCATGTGGCTGGGGGCCATGTTGTGGTGGTAGTAGTAGTGTGCTCTTTTTGCCACATAGGCCTGTGTGTCTTTCCATTGTTCCTCTTGGCTTACTGCTTCCATCCCCATTGCCAGCTGCAGGTCCCTGATGCTGCATCTATCCCACATGATGCACAAATTAGGGCTAAACAGGTTCCACTTTCACTACATTTGTATTTTTGTTCTTTGCTATTCTTACTCTTCTTGAGTTTACACAGTACACTAGTAGTAATTAAAATTAAAGCACAACAAATTCCACGTTTGACTGATGTTCTTCTGGCTTTTTTGCTTTTTAAGTGCACAAAAGACTGAGGAGGAGGTCTCTGTCATCATCACCCGTTGTACTGCCAGACAGACGTCCTGCTGTTGTACGCGACGTGACGTGTTATGTGACCTGAACAGACATCTCTGCAACTTGTGCAACTGAGTGCTGCTGACAACTGAAGAAGATGGACCTAAAGAAAGCAGGTACCAGGTCCTCCAAGACAAAGAAAGTTGCTGAGAAGAAGGAAGTGACACTTAAGTCTGGTGTTGACCCCAAAACCTTTTTTTTGAAACCAAAAATTACGCCTGCAGCGGCGGTGTCCGGGGGGCAAGCTGTGGGCCGCACCTCCACATAAGTGGGCCCAACCCACCGACCCAGGCCCAAGCAGATGAGTATGGAAGAGGTAGCCAACCTAATGATGGAAAGCAATGATGCTGAGCCTGACCTAAACTTATCGCTTTCTCATAGTAGTACCCAATCAATGCAGGAGGGAACACAACAGATAAGTGGCAAACAACAACAGCCGCAATCACCGCCCGCAAAAGTAGTTGTTGTTCCTCCCGAAGTATGGACAGTTCAGGAAATAGAGCATCATGCAGAGGAAGAAGAAGAGGAAGCCAGTCATTCAGGAGATCCATTGTCTTCCAAATCCCCAGCAAGGAAAAGGAGGGTTTGTCCATCGAGTTCTTCGCCAAGCATCTCTTCTGATGATCTAGATCTCACTTGGGAGCCACAACAATCTGAGCATGAGAGGGAGACACATCCCAAGACCAGGCTGGGGAAAAGGAAGGTTCCAGAAAACCTTAGACTTATGGAGGTAGATGTAGAACAGCAGGAAAATGATGATGAGCCAGTCATCGCGAACATCACTCCCGGCCAGAGGACATGGGGACCAACATTATTACCCTATCCAGAATGGCTGCGACTAGTAGGGATGTAGCACACAAACCTCCAACACAGGTTACACCAACACAACCTCCGGCTTCCATATTTACATTCGCAAAGGGCCGGTAGCGTCCTACATCCCGCACAGGTACCACCTCAGCAGAAGTAGGTAGCGGTACTGCACAACCACAGAGTCAAATTCAACACACACCCTCCAGTTCATATGGCATTGGAAGTGGCACCTCCAGTAGGAGACAAAAATTAAGCTCCCCAGTGTGTGACTTCTTTACGGTTAGAGAAAAGGAGGAGAACAGTGCTAGATGCTCCATTTGTCATACCTCTGTTAGTCATGGTAAGCTTGGTACAAACTATGGTACTGGGGGCAAATTACCCATCTGAAAAAACATCAAGCAAAGGTGGGAGGACCACCTTTGTCGCATAAAAAACTGGAACAATTGCTGTTGGTGGGGATAAACGAGTAGAAGATCCGCTCACGGGGGAACAAGAAGAATGAAGAAGAGTGAGACATTCTCTCTGGTAGTGGTACACAAAATAGCCCTGTCCTCAGCACTGCAGTGGTACCACCCACATCCTCAGCATCAGCAACATCTCAGTGGCACAATAGTAAGAGTCAGCCTGAGACACCAAGGAGTACTGCAATGCAAAAAGTACCACGTCGAGACGAACAGAAAGGAATACCATGCAGCCTACCCTTCTTAGCATGTTTACTAGGGAGGAGGGACAGTACGAACGCAACCACCCAATAGCACGTTTGTACAATGCGAAGCTGGCTAAAATGTTAGCACTGGACCTTCTCTCTTTTTCTTTTGTTGAAGGGGTGGGTTTTCTGGAATTTGTGACAACCATCTGCCCAAAATGGAAGGCCCCAGCCGTTACTATTTTGCCCCAGAGTTGCTGTCCCAGCTCTACATCACAACGTGCTGGAATTGCTTGGAAAAGCCTTAAAACAGAGTGCTGTTCAGAGTATCAACCTGACAACAGACATGTGGACTAGTTGCCAAGCCACTGATTACATGTGAATCACTGTACACTGGATCTCTTTTACGGGTGTTAGAGAAAAGATATCTGCAGGTGTTGACACTGCTGAGATTTTTAATGACACTCGCAAACATGCAACTGTAGCCATCTTTGCTATGGAGAAATCTCATACTGCTGCAAACATTTTGGATGAGTTTAACAGCAAGGTCTTTGAGTGGCTGCGACCAAGAGGGCTTAACATTGGCTTTGTTGCCATGGACAATGGCAGTAATGCAGTTAAGGCCATTAAAGATGGTGGCTAATTCAGGGTCCCGTGTTTGGCACACTGCATTAACATTGTTGTTCAAGACTTTCTGAAAAATGAAAGCAAAGTTGGCAACTTACTGACCACCTGCAGAAGAATATGCACACATTTCAACCATTCTTTTAAAGCCCGGAAGCAGCTGAGGGTCATTCAATGTGAGCAATAAATGCCAGTCAACACACTCATCCAGGAGGTGCCAACATGTTGGACCCCAACTTATTACATGCTTGATTGTCTGTTTGAGCAGTACATACTACTTAATGCTTATGTTATGACAAAAAGATTAGGGGATCCTACTGTGAAAGCCATGACCGTTGAGATGGGACCTTGTTAAATGCCTGACAGAGATTCTACCTCCTTTTGAGGTCTTTACATGTGAAGTCAGAAGGGAGGACTGTACTATGGGCCAAGCTATCCCATTGTTCTACATGCTGCAGCAACAGCTGAAGGAGGTGTCTGAAACGTACGAAGGTGTGGATGACAAAGTAGACACATGTTATTTGGCGAACGCCTTAGCTGTTCGCTTATCTAAAAATACAAGATTCAAAATAAGATTGGGACCCTCGATATTACATTACTGCCACAATTTTGGATCCACTGTACAAATTATTTCTGAACAATAATGCAGTAGTTCCTTTTCAGAAGTGGATGTTGGCAAGTAAAAAAGTTTGATAGCTGAGAAAGCCACTGATTAAAAAACGAACGGCTCTTAATTAGAGGCCTGCCACCCCAGGATAGAGCAAGAACTACAGGGCATCCAGAGTCAAGTTCTACTTCAGAGCCTGAGAGTAGTGTGTTTGCCTACCAGCAGTCACTAACACTACCAATAGTAACATCAACAATAGCACCAACAGGATCAATAGCCACATAAAAAAAAATCGTAACTGATTGGTTTCTACGGAAAGGGATGGGTAAGTCCATTGCTGATGCAAAGTCAAAAGAGGCCAAGCAAATCGGAGCACCTCTTAACATTGAGCAGATGGTCCAGGCCTATCTGGATTACACAACAGAGGTCTTCATGGAGCAAAGCCCATTGGTGTATTAGTGTGGGAAAAGAAGCCAATGGCCAGTGCTCAGCAGAATGGCGATAAAGTATCTGGCTTGCCCTGTCGCAAGTATCTCTACTGAGCGTGTTTTCAGTGCTGCTGGTGCCATTGTAACTGTGAAAAGGACCAGTCTCTCACTGTAATGGTTGCCTTTTTGCTAGCTCTTTGGAGAAGGAGAATGATGGAGAGTGACTCCAGCCTATCACCCCCATAGTATAGGGATTAGGCCGATAGACAGGGACCCTTTCTTATATATATTAGGGCATTTTCGTACCATTTTCCTTAAAGTAAGGCTTATGAATTTAAGTTAGGGGATAGATATATAAGTATTAGTTATGATTTGCTCATTTACTAACATGTTGGGCTATTATCTATGGAGCTATGCATATTGTGGGCTCCGTAGGCCTTAAACGAGACAGACTCCATTTTGCTTTTTGCCCGGTAGCTCGAGAAGGCTTTTTAGGTGAAGTGTAATGTTTTAGTTTCAAGCTGTTGTTCGCTTGGAGAGAACCGGTTCAGGCTGACCCTTATCGAAGGAATGTATTTTTCTCCACTCCGAAGACACAACTTCAGGCCGGCCGGCTGGGAAAGTGTCCTTGGTACGGGGAGGTACAAGAATTTGGTGGGCGGCAGGTTACTGGCCGTGAATTTCCATGAAGGAACGGGCTTTGATATTAGCGAAGGTGTTAGTCAGTTTGTCAGTTAGTCCGTAGGCGGCATCTAGCCGTTAGCATCTCTGCCATTATTCATCTCATGGTAGACAAGTCGCCATCTTTGAAGTCGGAGAAAGATTTAAGACCGAAACTCTCTGAGAAAGACTGAACGAGAAGCAGCGCGGAGCGCACTGACAGAGAGAGAGAGAGACGGTAGCTAATAATCAGCAAGGTTTTGGTGTCCTGAAGGGAAGCAGACGAGGTTGAGCCTAGCGGTGCAGACGTGTACTTGTGACGGCTGGGGTGTGACTGCAAGGCGAGCCAGGATACAGAGACGAGAAGGGAACCTAGATGACTGCCGAGTCCAGACTTCCCACTAATAAGGTGACCTCTGTCTAAACCTTAATAGAATGTGCACTCTAATCTTTACCTTTTCTTTGCAGAATGTCTGTTGCATAGTAATGTGATCGGTGTCTATTGTTAATAAATACCCTAATTCTTATAGAATTATTGTGTACTGGGTGTTCATGTTCAATCCTGGTAAACTGCATTTCTAGATGAGAGTTGTTTATGTGAACGGATGAGAAATCCCGATCAGGTAAATGGTGATCAAATAAAGAGGGAATGAGTGGACCTGTGATGCCAAGAGCAGAGAGTACACTATACGATTTGGAACTATATTCAAAGTTATTGTTATTATAGTTTTACCCCGGGTAGGTAACTGAGACCTGGTCCCGATAACTGTTCATAGGAATGTGGTCGTCGTTGATATACGGCGTTAGTGAGAACACTGGGGAGGACTACCAGTGCTGATACCCACAGGATTGTGGCTTGAATAAGTGAGGGCGTTAGGGGGTCGAACTAACGTGTAGATCGACAGGATTGTTGGTCGTTTGGAAACGGGAGCATTGGGTTCTGCAGGCCCATGTGTAGTCGCACCGGATTGTGCGCAATATCTGCCCTAGGGTAGACCGGTCTGGGTCGGGGTGGCCGCGAGACCAACTGATGTGAATAAGATATTGTAGAAAATTCCTATATATGTATATTATCATTCCCCATCCTTAGGTGCGACCTGTATATATACCTGTAAATCTATCCATTGTGAACACGATCTAAGGAGGGAAGGTGAGTACATTTTGGCTGGGTCATAGGGGCCCCTGGGGGCTGATTCCATCTAAACAGAAAATCCAGCCATAACATCTGGCGTCACGAACTGTTTACGAAGCCTGTGTGCATTTTGTTGTTTTAATCTTGTTGGTTTGCGCTCGGCTTGTACGTATAAAATTTTGTTTATAATTGTGTATATAATTTTTTTGTGTGTCATTATGTTTGCAAAAAAATCATCGTCGATTTTCAAATTACCGATTCAGATTCCCGGCTGGGAATGTACCCCTTACGAGGCCTTGGCCCGTGAGTGGGCTGATTCTACTGGTTTGAGTGAAAATTGGTCTTCATGCTTGGAGCAGGCGGAGCCTGCCGATGTGGTATCGTGCTTGCAGAAAGCGCCAGTAGTGAAGGGTGATGAACTTCCTATTTTAGGACGCAGAGGGTGGATTGTTCTTAATGCGTACAGAATATTGCATGAGAAGTTTGTTCAGCTACAGAAGCGGTTTAAAGATATGGAAGGACAGTGTGTTGAATTACAAAATGCACATACTCTGTTGCGTTGTCAAAATAAATTGCTTGCCGACAAACTTGAGACATATCAGACCATTGCTGAAAGAGCTGCGGTCCGTATTGCACGATATAAGTATAAACATCGTCGTGGTCGTGTATCTACACGCAAAGTGCGTATGGTTGTAGCGAAAGCTGGAATGGATTGGAACCCCGATGAGTGGGACGGTAATATCTGGGATTCTCATACTTCTGACTCCTCAGCAGAGGAGGGTGACAAGCGCGAGTCTTCTCGCTCCGGACGTGATTGTAAATCTGCTTCATGTATTGATTCAACTCCCGATTGTGACCGTGCTCGTTCTTCCCGCGTGGATGACGTAGCTTACCCTGATTGTGCTGTTAAATCTAAGATGCGGGCTTCCTCGGAAGCTCTTCCCGCAGTTTCTGCTCACCCGATTTTTCGACGAAAATTACAACAGGCCCCTGGTAATCCGGGTGGTATTGCTCTTGATTGTATTGAAGATTTTACTCAACAGGAGGTTAGTGACATTTTGCAACGATTTCGACAACGGCCTGGTGAGGCCTTGCTTACCTGGATGGTGCGTCTTTATGAACTTGGCGCTGCCGGTATTATGCTCGATGCTGTTGATTGCTTACGATTTTGCTCTTTGAGTTCTGATTCTACGATTCAGGATCATTTTCGGAATTATAATGGTGCTGGTCAAATTTCTTTGCTCCAGCTTGCGTCCGACGGCTGTAACCATAAATATCCAACAGAATCTGATTGGCCTACTGATGAGAAACCGTGGTACACTCTGCGCGATGCGTCGCAACGTTTAAAAGAGGAGGTCATGAAAACGGCTATCTTTCTTAGTACTGCTGATAAACTTTTGGATGGTCTTTTGACATCTTCTGTGCGTAATCGCATTATACGTTCTTCTCCTGTTGCTTACAAGCAGGTCATGATGACATTATTGATTAACCAAACTGGCAACCCTTTGTCTGTTGTGCTTGAATCTGTGCGTCAGCTTGGTGAGCTGGGTGAATGGTTTAAACCTGAAAGACAATCTCGGCCTGAGGGTCGTACTGGTGGGGACTACAAGTTCTCTAGGCGTGACATGTTCCTTGCTCTCATTGCTGATGGTGTCAAAAAGGAAGACATTGATGGTGAACCTAATAATCGCTTATGGGACATGTTTCGTAAGCGTGGTCTGGATCGAAAGGAGGGTGCCCGTCGTGTGCGAAAGAATGAGTATGATCGTGGTTCGGATGACAGTGGTGATGAGAGACGACGTGTGAATTCTGATCGCCGTGATGATCGGCGCTATGAACGTGATGGATCCCCTCGTCGTAATGATGGAAGGGAGAGAGAGGATGATCGTGAAAGAGGAAGTGATGATCGTGTTTCCAACAGACGACGAGATGCAAGGAGTTATTCCCCTGACGTACGAAAGAGGGAGGATCGTAACAGATTCTCTGATCGTAATTCACATCTTTTTGAGCCTGACACTAATCCGTTTCGTACTGGAGACGGATATGAACAAGACATTCCAATACCAAAGAAAACCGAGAGTATTTATCCTGATTTGTCTTGGTTGACAGAGCGCAGGAAAAATGACTAGGAAATAGGTCAAGCTCCGGTACGCAAGTGGGCCCACAGAGATTACAGACCCTATGTAGATATTGAGATTTTTTGGAAACATCGTAATATCCAAAGGGCCCGAGCGTTAGTTGATACTGGGGCGGAGGCCACTTTAATTCATGGTAAATCGAGAAAGTTTCATGGACAGTCCTTTACGATTACCGGTCTGGGTGGTAAGGAAACACCCGCGGTTCAGACTGCACTCGACATTAAAATTGGTAGAATCCCTCGTAGAGAATACTCTGTGTTGGTTGTGCCACTTTTGGAATACATTATTGGAATTGACTTTTTGAAAGGTATGACTTTGCATTTGGATGATGGATACTATCAATTTGGTACACGACAGTACATTTCGACCAGACCCGTACGGGTTGGCCGTTTACGCATGCCACCTATTAAAATACCTTTAGCAACAAAAGTGATTTCTCAAAAGCAATATCGCATCCCAGGTGGTCATGAAGAAATTACCGCTACGATTCAGGATTTGGTTGACGCAGGAGTCATTACTCCGGTCACATCTGCTTGGAATAATCCCGTTTGGCCCGTGCGCAAAAGTGATAATTCTTGGCGCATGACTGTTGATTATCGAGAATTGAATAAAAATACGCCTAAATTGACTGTTGCAGTGCCTGATATCGTCACACTGATTGAGAGAATTCAAAAGCATCCGGGTACGTGGTATGCTTCCATTGATATTGCTAATGCATTCTTTTCAATTCCGATTGCCCCCGAATGTCAAGAACAATTCAGTTTCACATGGAATGGACGTCAAATGACGTTCCGGAGTCTTCCTCAAGGCTATGTACATAGTCCTACGATCTGTCACCGGCTGGTGGCGGAACATTTGTCTGAAGTGCCCACGAATGCACAAGTTCAGGTTTGTCATTATATTGACGACATTTTGATTCAAGGTGAAACGCAAGACCAGGTGCAGTCCCATTTAGATCAGATCATTGACTGTTTGCGAGCGAAAGGCTGGGAAATTAATCCTGACAAATTACAAACTCCATCCCAAGCTGTGAAATTTTTAGGAATCAATTGGCATGAGGGTCACAGAGAGGTGATTCCACAGGTTAAACGAAAAATACTTGATTTTGCTGTTCCCAGAAACAGGAAAGAAGCTCAATGTTTTATTGGTTTGTTTGGATTTTGGCGTCAGCATATTCCCCATTTGAGTCAAATTTTAGCTCCACTGTATCGAGTCACTCGCAAGAAGAATGCGTTTGAATGGGGTGAACCTCAACAGACTGCTTTTGATTCGGCTAAAGAAGCTATTCAGTATGCTCTGGATTTGTGGCCTGTGAGTGAAGGTGATGTGGATTTGAATGTGTCTGTGGAAGGCCTGTATGCCAATTGGAGTTTGTGGCAAAAGCAGGGCAGACATAAAGTGCCATTGGGTTTTTGGACTAAGAAGTTACCTGAGGCTGGTGAGCGTTACTCACCTTTTGAAAAACAGTTGCTTGCTTGTTATTGGGCTCTGGTGGATACCGAGCAATTGACCTTAGGCCATGCTGTGATTTTAAGGCCCGAAATTCCCATTATGCAGTGGGTTTTGAGTTCACCTAAATCCCATCGAATTGGACATGCTCAGGAGGCTAGTGTGATTAAATGGAAATGGTACATTCAGGACAGGGCACGTGTGGGTCCGAAAGGTGTGGCGGTTTTACATGAGCGAGTGGCGCAGGCGCCCTCCAATGAGATTGAAAGTGAGTGTTCGGTGCCTGTAGTGCAGGAGTCTCCCGTGACATGGGGTAAATCATTTGATGATCTGTCCGCGGAGGATAGAAAACATGTGTGGTTTACGGACGGTTCTGCGAAATTCATTGGTGACAAAAGACATTGGAAAGCTGTCTCTTATAACCCGACCACACAGAAATTATTGAGCACAACTGGAGACGGTAAGAGTAGTCAATATGCAGAACTCTATGCTGTTTACCAAGTTTTGAAACAGGAACTACCTGGTACATGTCATATTTTCACTGATTCCTGGTCCACTGCAAATGGACTAGCGGTGTGGTTGCCAACTTGGCATTCTCATAATTGGGAATTGCATTCGAAGGAACTGTGGGGCAAGGAGCTGTGGCAAGAAATTTGGGAATTGCTCCCGCAGAGTACTGTAACAATCTTTCACGTGGATGCTCATACTCCAATTGACTCCCTTGACAAATTTTTCCATAATATTGCAGATGAACAGTCTAAAATTTCTGAGGCAGTGGTTGACATGCAGGATTCTGATTTGGCGGGATTGGCGAAGTGGGCCCATCAGAAAGCAGGACATTTTGGAGAGAAAGCCACTAGCAGGTGGGCTGCCGATAGAGGGATTCATATTCCTTTTTCTTTAATAAAAGATGTCATTCTACATTGTCCCATTTGCCAGCATTCTAGGAAAAAAGAGGTGCCTCAGATTGTTCGAGGTCACTTACATCGAGGTAAATTGCCCGCCCAAATTTGGCAGATTGATTACATTGGTCCGCTCCCTATGAGCAGAAATTGTCAATATATTTGCACAGTGGTTGATACTTATAGTGGCCTTTTGGTCGCTTTCCCTTGCAAGAATGCTACCCAATTGAATACAATTAAAACCCTGGAGCTCATTATTCTGTACTATGGTGTCCCATTCCAGATTCAATCAGATAATGCATCCCACTTTCGTGGAAGATTGGTGCAGGAATTCTGTACGGACAATAATATTGATTGGGTGTTTCATATTCCATATTACCCACAAGCTTCAGGATTGATTGAGAGAATGAATGGCTTGTTGAAAGAACAGTTGCGCAAGTTGACTGATGACCGGTACAGCCAGTGGAGAGATGTCCTACTTCAAGCTTTGTTAATTTTAAACAATCGTCCTTTGTTGCATGCTGAATCTCCTTTAATGCGTTTGTTTCCTCCACATGTTGATGCGAAACCGAACTCTATATCAAATACTGTTATGTATTGGGAAATTACCCCCGGTGCTCTGGCTCCATGTAGAGCTACCCCTGGTTCTGCAGGCCTCGACCTGCATGCTTTCAATGATGCTAAATTCCCAGGAAAGGACCGAATCATTGTTGAAACTGGCATTGGTGTCTGTATACCTGCCGGTAGCTTTGGATTAATTGCCCCTAGATCTGGCCTGGCCCTGAAAGGTGTACAAGTGCTCGGAGGAGTAATTGACAGTGATTATCAGGGAGAGATCAAGGTTCTCCTGCTTAATAGCAGTGAGACGGATTTGTTCATCAAAAAGTCTGACCGTATTGCTCAGTTACTGATTATGCCTGTCTTCAGTGGTGAGATCAAAAAAGGCTCTGCCCCAACGTTGCTAACTGTGCGAGGACAAAAAGGCTTCGGATCGTCTGATCTTCCTGGAGCTAAGATATGGGTGCAATCGCCTAAAAATCCTCCTGAACAGGCTGATATTATTGCGACCGGTCATGACAACACCGTTTTGGTGATGAAGCCAGGGAAAGATGGCTGGGAAGCTGTCCCAGCTGATAAATGTTACTTACGAGAATGATTAAGGCCTGTGTTTGTATTCTTTCAGATCATTCTTTGGATTGCTGCTGCAGGATGTGTCGGCGCTGGACTCCTTTTGGCTTACTACGCCGGGAGAGGAGAGGATCCACCGACGCCGGTTGATGGGATAATAAGAGCCCCGCGGTCCGCGTGGGTACAGTCATCGAACTTTTGGATTACACTCGCAAGGCGGGGGACGAACTCTCCGCATTTCTGCCTTACCCCCATGAAGTCTGTCACTGATATTTTAGCGACCTGTTTGGTTGCTGTCCCTGCATCCACCGAAACTCTTCGCCATATTTTTAATATATCTAATGCCCGACCTAATGTTATTCTGGGTGACTTCGCGGCACATGAATTTTGTCCCTCATGTACTACTCTTCCAGACCTCGATGTTCCTATTCATTCCCGAATCACTACTTTTAATATTACCCCTGGGGACCTTTGCTTCATCATGACTTGTGACCCTAAAGCTATTACTGAGTGCTTGAGGCTGAAGCTCCAAGCCGCTACTTCCTTTTCGGCTCATCAACGTTTGTTATGTTCAAAGAGACTTCCGAATTCATGTTTTTCAGTTAAAAATAATATGACATGTAAACGATTATTAGTAGCCACTAGCCATTATCGTTCAATGCTATTGCCAGCTGGATGGCTCTTTTCTTGTGGGAATTCATCTTGGCCCTATATTCCTGCGAATATTTCTGGTGGCCCATGTGCCATCACTAGATTGAGTTTGTTAATGTTTTCCTCACATCCTACTTCACATTCCCGTATTGTACGTGATTCAATGTCATTGCATGAAGATTGTGATTCCTCTGTTCATCTCTATTCCAGATCAGAGTACCTTGGTTTAGCTTTTTCTATTATTGGAGTGCCTGCACTGGCTGTTTATAATGCCAAAACAATCGGCAAAATGGCCTGCTGGATGGTTAAGTCCATTAACCAAACGTCTACTGTTTTATCTGATCTCTTATTAGACGCCCAAGGTGAACGTCGAGCTATTTTGCAGAATAGGGCCGCTATTGATTATCTCTTGTTGAAACATGGACATGAATGTTCTGATTTTGAAGGTCTGTGCTGTTTTAATTTGTCTGACCATTCTAAAGCTATCCAATCCCATATTGACAAACTTCATGACTTGACTGCAGAAATTAGACAACATATAGATCACGGTTTCTTTGACTGGCTTTTTAATTGGCTCCCTGACATGCATTCCTTACGACAGATTTTAGGGGGGATTATTGTCGCTATTTGTGTCTTAATAGCTATTTGTTGCTTGATTCAGTGTATCCCTTCCCTGCTGCAATTCTTTAGGCTTAGTAAGGGTCGTAGATCAGTTAGTTTTGTTTCATATTATTCTTCTACCGATGTTAGTTCCATTTAGTTTGTGGTTAATAGACTGGAGTCAAGGGGTGTAATGTAATGGTTGCCTTTTTGCTAGCTCTTTGGAGAAGGAGAATGATGGAGAGTGACTCCAGCCTATCACCCCCATAGTATAGGGATTAGGCCGATAGACAGGGACCCTTTCTTATATATATTAGGGCATTTTCGTACCATTTTCCTTAAAGTAAGGCTTATGAATTTAAGTTAGGGGATAGATATATAAGTATTAGTTATGATTTGCTCATTTACTAACATGTTGGGCTATTATCTATGGAGCTATGCATATTGTGGGCTCCGTAGGCCTTAAACGAGACAGACTCCATTTTGCTTTTTGCCCGGTAGCTCGAGAAGGCTTTTTAGGTGAAGTGTAATGTTTTAGTTTCAAGCTGTTGTTCGCTTGGAGAGAACCGGTTCAGGCTGACCCTTATCGAAGGAATGTATTTTTCTCCACTCCGAAGACACAACTTCAGGCCGGCCGGCTGGGAAAGTGTCCTTGGTACGGGGAGGTACAAGAATTTGGTGGGCGGCAGGTTACTGGCCGTGAATTTCCATGAAGGAACGGGCTTTGATATTAGCGAAGGTGTTAGTCAGTTTGTCAGTTAGTCCGTAGGCGGCATCTAGCCGTTAGCATCTCTGCCATTATTCATCTCATGGTAGACAAGTCGCCATCTTTGAAGTCGGAGAAAGATTTAAGACCGAAACTCTCTGAGAAAGACTGAACGAGAAGCAGCGCGGAGCGCACTGACAGAGAGAGAGAGAGACGGTAGCTAATAATCAGCAAGGTTCCGGTGTCCTGAAGGGAAGCAGACGAGGTTGAGCCTAGCGGTGCAGACGTGTACTTGTGACGGCTGGGGTGTGACTGCAAGGCGAGCCAGGATACAGAGACGAGAAGGGAACCTAGATGACTGCCGAGTCCAGACTTCCCACTAATAAGGTGACCTCTGTCTAAACCTTAATAGAATGTGCACTCTAATCTTTACCTTTTCTTTGCAGAATGTCTGTTGCATAGTAATGTGATCGGTGTCTATTGTTAATAAATACCCTAATTCTTATAGAATTATTGTGTACTGGGTGTTCATGTTCAATCCTGGTAAACTGCATTTCTAGATGAGAGTTGTTTATGTGAACGGATGAGAAATCCCGATCAGGTAAATGGTGATCAAATAAAGAGGGAATGAGTGGACCTGTGATGCCAAGAGCAGAGAGTACACTATACGATTTGGAACTATATTCAAAGTTATTGTTATTATAGTTTTACCCCGGGTAGGTAACTGAGACTTGGTCCCGATAACTGTTCATAGGAATGTGGTCGTCGTTGATATACGGCGTTAGTGAGAACACTGGGGAGGACTACCAGTGCTGATACCCACAGGATTGTGGCTTGAATAAGTGAGGGCGTTAGGGGGTCGAACTAACGTGTAGATCGACAGGATTGTTGGTCGTTTGGAAACGGGAGCATTGGGTTCTGCAGGCCCATGTGTAGTCGCACCGGATTGTGCGCAATATCTGCCCTAGGGTAGACCGGTCTGGGTCGGGGTGGCCGCGAGACCAACTGATGTGAATAAGATATTGTAGAAAATTCCTATATATGTATATTATCATTCCCCATCCTTAGGTGCGACCTGTATATATACCTGTAAATCTATCCATTGTGAACACGATCTAAGGAGGGAAGGTGAGTACGTTTTGGCTGGGTCATAGGGGCCCCTGGGGGCTGATTCCATCTAAACAGAAAATCCAGCCATAACACTCACCCAAAAGCGTGGAGAGGTTAACCATGTTCAAAATGAATCAGCACTTCATACCACCGGAGTACAAAATACGTGAATCACAGTAAGAAGGGAAGGCGACTTCGAAGAAATAAGTAGAGGGTTACATGATCTACTTCTGGACAAGCTCCTCTTCCCTGACAACTAGGCTTTCAAATTGTCACTTTCTTCCTTCCTTTATTTGTGTGTCTATCTGTCTTTCTGGTTCAAATCAAATCACAACAAATCCATCACCACTGTCTCATATTTTTATTTACCTATTGGAGTTGCACGTCTGTGCATTTAACTGTCCACTCCACTCCTCAGAGTCCTGCTCCATCTCCCTGACCCGCCCTAAATACATTTCCATCAAGCCAGACATTGGATGGAGATGGAAAATAGTACAATAAATGTTGCCTCTAACAGTCCCTCCATAAGAAGTGAAACGTACGTGAATATAGCTATCTTCTGTTTTGTTTCTGAGCCGAAACTCATCACTGTCCTAAGGCTACCGCCTCTGTCTGCAGGCATCCACAACTCTTCACTGTCAGAACTTGAGCAGGCATTCAAAAGTAAACTCATCACTGTTACAAGGTTCAGCATCTGAACTAACAGCCAAAGGGAAGAGCAAAACAGGTATGATTAATGCATGATGCTATGTATTGCATTGGATGCTTGCTGACTCTGAGTGAATGTGAATGAAGTCGAACTATACTAGTTAATCTACAAAGTAAAAGTGACTCAAGTGACGGTCAATGTTTCCTTGTTGTTTAATAACCACATTGTACTCCTACTACTGCAGGTGGAGTCTGGCTCTAATCGGAGTCACTCACTACAGACTGAGTTGATGTTGGACAACACGTACACGTACCACACCAAGGTGATGATGACCATACTACTCTTTGCACGCAGTCAGTCAGTTGGATCGAAGATGTTTGATGGAATAACTGCATTTCATGAACTGGCATAAAAGGCAAACACAACAATTCAACAAGAACCACAGGAGACCTAGGCTACATGTCTGTGTAGTGGTGGAGTCAAATAGTGGTATGACTGAGACTGGCGCATTGATTTAGTCACTTGATTTGGAAAATGCTAGGGTGCTGTATATGCCTTTTGTCTGGCTCTGTCAAAATTTAAGGTAAATGGAGGTTGGGTCACGGCCCGGTGCAGTGGGCCTGTTCTGTGTTGGCTCCTGTCCTGTCCTGTTGTTGTTGTAGCTTAATGCTGTGTAAATAGAGTAGACACAATGTATCCAAGCCGCCTCAGTATGAAAGTGTTCTCGCTCAAGAGTCTTGTCTTCTCACACTACACCGTAATTGATGCTTTTTTAAATTCATTTATTTTTTAATACCCCTTTTGTTTTTCCATCTACACTTACAGGCCGGCCTTTACCCAGTGCTATTATACTGGGAGTAACAACTCACACTTACTGTATCAATTCGCATCAGGTAGGCAGTGGCACCCAAGAATGATGTGCAGAGTGTCCATGGAAGGGAGGACCAAGATGAATGACGAGACACAACTTCACAATTGGACCTGGGTAATACAGTAACTATAGTATCATATTCATCATTTGTCTTTTAAATAATTTGATTCCTTTTTTCTCTTCAATCATTGCGACTGTTTGTTGTTATGTTGTTGTTTGGTTGCTAATTGATCCCTACAACTATTTTTAAATTTTCTTTGCTAGCATTAAAAGTAAGCCCGGTACAGCAGGTAATTTGGGTCTCTCTGAGGGCATACAGGCAAGGCAAATTTCATGTAATAGTGCTGCCCTGTACTGTCTCATTGTGTAGTAGTAGTTAGTAAGTACTACTCATTAACCATCAAGTTATCTTCATCATACATGCATTTCCTTTTTCTCCCTTTATAGATTTATTGGATAGTGGATCATCGTCGTCATCAAAGATTGTGTTTTACTTTTGTTGTGTCCATGTTTTTCTTTATAAAACCTTTCACCAAAACCCCCTTCCCATCCATTCATCAAACCCTAACCATCTTCCCCCAGGCTGTGTGATTTATATTGAGGTGTGAGGTGACTGCATTAAATGTACACCAACAATTGATCACCCGCTTGCTGGGGCAGATGTGGTGAAAGCAACACTAATTAAATTTCAAGGCAGGGCGAGGATCTTCTTCTGCTTGCTCACCCATTCTCAGTCTATGTACAAGCCAATTTTTTTTCGAAAGAGACCCACCTAATACATCATAATTAATTGCCGGCATTGATTGGATTCATCATCACATTCAACATCCTACCACACTGCAGTAGAGTTTACAAATTATGATTGTGTTAAGTCACTCACTCGACACAACTACAGTTTTAACTTCTTAACTTCTTGTACTAGTCTGTCCCCGCCACCATTATGCTTTATTTTACTTTAGCATTTGCAATATTGTTTGTGTGGCAGTCTTCTTCTGTACTGTAATTTACTTTGTTCTACTACTCCTCCCACAGTCTCTCTCAGGCGAGTAACTGCCTCTTCTTTTTAGTTTGCAAATGCTAGTGCCAGTGTCTAATACTACCACCACAACCATGGCATCTTCTCCATTCTCTTGGGAAACCATGCTGCCATTGCTGTGCCAAACTTAATCATCATCAATCACACGTAAAATAAGTTTGCTGGGAGGTATAATGGACCAAGAGGAGCAACTGACAGTACTAGTAGGACAAATATAACTCAGAGAGGGGTACCTCATCAATCTGTTTGCGTGTTACAAAATTGTCAGATTATTTAAATCCAACACTGGCTGTTGCCCTGCAGCAGCAAGGAAACCATGTGACATAAATAAATTTGTAAAAAGGTAACCCCCCCACAAAACATCAACATCGTATGTGTAAGTATAAATAAATAAAATGTATTTCCATAACAAAAATAAACTATCCCACACCTGACCCACCCCTCTCCCTAACCCCAACCAATGTCCAAAACGAAAAAAGTCCAAACAATGTCCAGAAACCCCAACACCCAATTCCCAAAACAAAAGTAATAAAAAAGAGGCAATTTAACGGGGTCCTTCTACTTTCGGCGGGCTTTTAGGTGTTTGTCCACCATGATCTTTACTCGCTCCTCTAACTGCTCATCTAGCTGTGCCATCTGGAGGAGAATTCGGTGGCGAAATGCCCTGCACTTGCACTTGCATCCCTGGTGGCGGGCAGCAGTGCTTGAAAATGTGCAGCAGTGGGCGGCTGCCTGACTGTGGCACCGAACCACTGGAGGCGGGGCCTGGCTGGGGCCCGGGGCATTGGAAGATGCCCTAGTACTATGGACTCCAGTACACAAAACACCAGTCTTTTTCTTATCTCTAGTTTAGCTAAATTACATAACCTTGTTGTAGCCGGCATGCCAGCTCAGTCAGCTAAGCTTGCACCAAAGACCAACATATGAGTCAATACGCAGACTCCCATTACTTTTATTTACTACTGTCTGCAGGTGGGGAAGCTCGTATTTTTCGATTACAGGTGGCACTGGCCATACTTCCTCTGTTTCATGACGGGCAATTGCTCAATTTCACTTTCACTCTGCCCTAGCTACTACAAAAAGGCAGTTTAGTATTATATATCTGATCCAATGATCATTGCTTATATATGGAACAACGGCATATCAGTACAGTAGCGGTCAGTGGTGGGAGTGCTCGCGGGTGGTGACGTGGGGAGGGAGAGGGGCAGGGTGGTTGGTAGTAAAATATGGATTGCGGACAATTCCCGATAAGTAAACATATAAATAAATGAAACAAATTTTGTTGCACGCACTGCATTCATAATTCATAGTTTACTTCCCCTACCCTGTCCCTCCCCCTCCCACATCACCGCACGCCAGAACTCCCACCACCGACCGCTACTGCATACGGTACTTTGTTCATTGATTGTGTAACCAACAGATAGGCCACCCTTTGCAGGCTGGCTGACACAATCGAAAATAAATTAACATAGGTAGGAAGTGGTCCTAGGAGTCAGAGGAAGGCGCTTGATAATATATATAAATGATGTGCTTGCAAACTACTGAGTCAACTGTAGTCTGAAAATACTACTTTTATATATTCCCCTCCACTTTGCTACTCTGGTGCAGTTTCTTTTACATTCTCTTCAAAGTAAGACTCTGCATCCAGCGACAGTCTCCACCTTTGCTGTCTATGATGAATACATCCAGGCATCAATCCATTAAAAGTAAATGTCTATCATTCTTTTTTATATATCACTTAACAAACCTTAGCTGGTTTCACCAACAACCACCCATGTGTCAACTCCTTCCTTCCTTGTCTTGGCTTTGAGTTTGACCTAAACACACCGCTGATGATTCTTGCGATCCATTATCCACCCATACTGTGTCGACCACCCAGGCAGGCATCTTCTTTCACCTTCCACCCATCCTTCAACAGCCCATGCATCTGATTCCTATCAGCCACCTGCATGCTGCTTCCAAAGTATCCTTCTCTGCTAGTCGTATTACATCTCGCCTGTCCTTCCTCCTTCCACCCTTCTTTCCCTTTTTGTTGAACACATGAATCAAGGTCATCTGATCTGACTTTTAGTCTACTCCATAAAACTTTCACAGCTGAGTTGGAGTCAGATAGAAGAGGCCATTGGTTACTCAACTCACGCTGGTAATGCCATTGCTATTGCATTGGTAATGCTAAGTAAAGGGTGTCTTTTTCAACCGTTGTATATTGTTCACTACAACTTCAAGTTCATACTTAATAAGTCTCACAGTATAGTGAGTGAAGCGGTCCCCTTTCAGCTAGTAGTAATGCCAATACTACTAGCCGGACCCCTCACAGTCCGGCTTCCGAGCCAATCACAGCACCGAGACCGCCCTCATCGCCGCCACCGATGACATCCGAGCCCTGATGGACAACGGAGAAACAGCGGCCCTCATCCTCCTAGACCTCTCCGCGGCATTCGACACTGTCTGCCACCGCACCCTAGTACAGCGCCTCAGCAACGTCGGAATCCAGGACAAGGCGCTGGAATGGATCATCTCCTTCCTCGATGGAAGAACACAGAGAGTCCGTCTACCACCGTACAAGTCAGAGGCCACCGAAGTCATCTGCGGCGTCCCTCAAGGATCCTCTCTGAGCCCCACCCTCTTCAAGGTCTACATGAGCCCCCTCGCGGCCATCGCACGCCAACACAACCTCAACATAATCTCCTACGCCGACGACACCCAGCTGATCCTCTCCCTGACTAACGACCCCGCCAGAGCCAACCTGCACGAAGGGATGAAAGAGGTAGCCGAGTGGATGACGACCAGCCGCCTGAAACTGAACTCGGACAAGACGGAGGTCCTCATCCTGGGCTCCTCACCCTCCGCCTGGGACGACTCCTGGTGGCCTCCCGCCCTAGGCACCGCACCCAAACCGACAGACCATGCACGCAACCTGGGCTTCATCCTGGACTCCTCCCTCTCCATGACCAGGCAAGTCAACAACGTCTCCTCGGCGTGCTTCAACATCCTAAGCATGCTACGGAAGATCTTCTGGTGGATCCCCACCGAGACCAGGAAGACCGTCACCCAGGCCCTCGTCACTAGCCGACTGGACTACGGCAACGCCCTCTACGCCGGTACCACCGCCAAGCTCCAGAAGAGACTCCAGCGGATCCAGAACGCCTCAGCCAGACTCATCCTCGACATCCCACGAACCAGCCACATCTCCGGACATCTGAGAGACCTTCACTGGCTCCCCGTCAACAAAAGAATCACCTTCCGCCTCCTCACCCACGCACACAAAGCCCTACACGACCAAGGCCCGAGCTACCTCAACAGCCGAATCAACTTCTACGCTCCCAAACGCCACCTCCGATCAGCCAACCACGCCCTCGCCGCCGCCCCCCGCATCCGAAGAGCGACTACAGGAGGAAGGTCCTTCTCCTACCTGGCCGCCAAGACCTGGAACTCCCTCCCGACCGACCTGCGCCTGACCCAAGACCACCTCTCCTTCAGGAAGAAGCTGAAGACCTGGCTGTTTGAGCAGTAGCGGCACCCCCCCACCCCCAGCGCCTTGAGACCCTACGGGTATGTAGTGCGCTCTATAAATGCCATTGATTGATTGATTGATTGATGAATATAACTTACCACTGCCCACCACTGCTGCTGGCTCCTCCCCTGGGGCTCCTGCAGGTGCGGCATCTCTTCCCCCCTCGGGAATGACAGCATCGCCATCTCCGCTGGCCCCGCCGGCACTGGTGGTTGGTACTGGTAGAACGCCTAGAAAAAAATTACAAATTTTTAGATGCCTGTACACCTCCCCCTATTTTATTCATTTTCAACAGGAAGATTGAAAAAACAGTTAATAGTACAACATGTACAACATACAGCATCACTAGTCCAAATTGCGTACTAGAGTAGAGTCAGTAGACAGACATTAGTAGTATTACGGTCCCTAGGGTCATCTCTACTCCTACTCTACTCTCTGGAAAGTTAGCCTGAGCCATGTAACCATTTTAGATTCATGTCTACTATTTTGCGCATGTTACCCCAAAGCTTGTTGTGCAGTAAGACACCTTTGAGGCCACATGAGTGTTGCGCACAAGTGAAGAGGTCGAAAAACAAGCCACTCTTTTTATGGAGTTCGGTTAGTCCCTATTGCTTAGCTATAAGTTACACTTTTTGGCATGGCTGAGAAATGCTTGCATAATTGTATTATACTGTTACTGTGCACCATTTTTCTCATAATAGGCGGAAGATTCCCTTCCACAAACCAGAGGTTTGCAGAGTTACAATGCATAGAACCATTATTTCTACGTTCAACAGTGAGGGGTCTCCTAGAATTCACACAGATCTTTTGTCTTCTATCATGCACCTGTAACAAATGTTTACTGTTTTAATCTTATGAATTTTGCTGTTGGAGCTGGCTGTAGTAATTTTATAGAACAACGTACAAAGCTTCTTATTTGAAAATGAATAAACCTTTTGAACTTACATATAGGTATTTAGTGTGGTGTTGAGGACTTACATGAGTGAGTGAGCGAAAGGGTGTTATGTTCTGGGTTGTGTAATCATTGGGTATCTTTGTGTGGGGGTTCGGGACCTAATGAGACACTATAGCTAGTCGGTCAGGGTATTGTGGGTTCTGAGTTCTGACTGAGGTGTGAGTAAAGTCCAAACTCCTATCACCAACATCCTATTTTCTTGTGCATAGGTCTGTATGTGGCTGTGCAGAATCCCCACAACAGTAGTAGTATGTACTACTATACTAACAAAAATACTAGTCAAATATTTGGTTGGACATTTTGTTGGTGAGAGTTGTCAAAGCCTCAAGATTAAAGAGGAAAACCCAAAGTACCGGACCCAGTGGCTAGAGCTATTGGTCAATCTAAGTTTTATTCAAAAGAAAACCTTCAATAAAGAGTGGCCAACTGGGCAAGCTCAGCTACAGACAGACTAATAGTAGTAGTACAGAGAGTCATAGCAGAGGCAGTTAGAAGGAACTTAAAGGCAGGGATAACCAGAATTTGGAAACAGATAGTCAAGGTCAGAAGCTTTTGTAAATACATTTATTAGGAAGTGGTACCGTAATTAATAGTTCTAAAAAAATAAGGTGCAGTAAAAGTTAGGGAAATATAATTGTTAATATAACCACTGGAGGACTTATTGGTGCCAGTAGCGGGCCCTCGGTAGAGGAGCGGTCCTCGGGTGGTTGTCCCACCTACTCGGACCCCGTCTTCTTGTCCCTGGGTGTTGCTAATCATGTAGTATATAAAACAGAAAGAGACAAACATTAATGAGTGCTGTGAAAGAAATAAATCATTTAATAAAACGCTCCAAAAACATTTTAGGAAACAACAATTGCAATAAAATTTACCTATCTAACCAGATCGACTACTGGCTTGCAGGATTCACGGCCAGTCTACTTATTTATGAACACTAATCAATAATCCATAATCATTCTGATTCCAGAATACTAACGAAGCCTAAGTACCACCTGACCTAGACCACCTATTCCAGACGGGCCAATTGTTCAGTAAGTCTGCATTTCCATTTTATTTTTGCCTTCAAAAATGCGTAGATGAGATGGAGGGCACATGCATAAATTTATGCATACACCAAATTGTTGATTGGTTGCGTCTGATGTGTTTCTGCTACTGACTGACACTGCTAAGCCTACCACTCACTAAACAAACTACAAAAGGTTCTCCGGAGGACTGGCGTAAGCACTGCAGCACTCAGTGACAGAGGAGGCATCACACAGACCGTAAAAGAAATATGAACTAATACTAAGTAAACCTAGTATTGATCCACCACTATTTCACAGAAGGACAATAGAAGGACTAGACTCTCTGTAGCAACAGGATTAACTAACTTCAGCTCTCTAAAGTAAACTCTTACATTAATCAGCCCAAGCTAGTGCAAATTTGCAAACAAATAAGAGTAGTGCCGAGCACCTGTGTCCTATAATCACAGAAGATTTTGAATCGTAATTTACCTGCAATGTAAGCACCAGTAATCATTCGTCAAAAAATTATACACTATGCTTATACTACTGTATATTAGCTACTTACCAAGCCCTACGACCTCGACACCTAGCAGGTCCAACAGTTCCTGCTCCCGGTCCAGGATGTCTGACCACCGGTGGGCCAGCTGGTTGTGGGTGCGCCGGATCCCTGAGCAGCGAAACACTGCCTGACGTACCTTCGCCCACCGGCGGTGATGCTTCTGGGTAGAGTATCCAGAGCCTGGCCTGCCGCCTGCTGCCAAGGTCAAGGGGAGGTGGCGCTGGATGAAAAAACAAGGGTGGCCCACTGCAGGGCCCATTCTGCCACAAGGCAGCCGGTTGTTGGGCGCAGGCACCTTGCCCTTGGAGCCGGTACTGCTGCCCTTGGCCTTGGTTCTGGGTGGAGGTGCAAAAGAAAAGTTAGAAGGAAATGGATGAGATGGCTGGGACCTTGTACAACAAGAAAAGGGGGGGACCTCTATACTGACCTATATTTCTTTACATCTGAGCATTAAAGTCTCTACAAAATTACATATAGGAGTCTACATAAAACATGAAGTAATTCATTAGACATAGAATTTGTATTTAATTTCTTTCATTTATTTTATATCTTTTTCATAACAGTTTATTTTTCCTATTTTCTGGTGATTGTTTTATCAAAATTACAAAACAGTGACATGGTAACATATGTACATATAATTTAAAAAAATGCAAGGTTGAATCATGTCTTAACAGAAACCCCTAAACAGTACATATAAGATGGCTTTCACTCATACCATCATTCATACATACTCAAACTTTCATACTAATTGTCCTAACATTAACTAACATGGCTGGGACCTTGTACAGAAAGGGGCATTGTTCTGGCATTGCGCGCACTTAATATGGAGGTTGCAGGAGACCTTTTTCATGAGGGGACGGTTCGCACCCCAGAGCAAATGACGGGTACTCCGGAAGGTGTCACACTCCTGAACAAATTCCAATTTCATAGGGTGAGGGGGGCCCTCCGGGAACTACTGGGTGACGGTATGGATGAACTCCCTGAGGTACTGGAGTTAACCCAAGTTATCAAGACCACATCCCCCCGCAAAATGATTACAGCTATTTATAAGATAGCAATGTCACACAGGGCACATAAGTATACCGCTGCTAGGCTTGCATGGCAACGAGATTTAAATGTTCAGCTGGAAGATGATAAGTGGTTCTACTGTTGCATGAATACTATGAAAATATCGCTCCATGGTAGGCATAGGTTGGTCCATTTCAAATATCTCAATAGGACATATTATACCCCTAAAAAACTATGCAGAAATGGCCTATGTGAGGACACTAAATTTGAGAGATGCCACTCTTCAATTGCTGATTTTCTGCATCTGGCATGGCTGTGTCCGGGAGTTTACTCCTTCTGGGAAGGTGTATTTGAGGAGTTGTGTAGGGTGGTTGAAACTGAACGTGCACTGGATCCATTGATGGCCTACTTGGGTACACTAAGGCGCTACCTAAGGCAATACGCAGATTGGTAGACATGGGACTGCTTATGGCCAAGAGAAGAGTGGCTCTGTGCTGGATGAGGGGGCCCATCTCAACGCTGCAGCAATGGTTACAGGACATGATGTATTGTTCTACGCAATCCGAAACCTATAGTGAACTGCTCCCACACAGGAGCCGACCAAAAAACCTTTGGTGATTATATACCTCATATCTGCAGAGTGCAAGGGGAGACAATGGGGAAGAGACAGCGAATGTACATAACATAAGTGATGCAGGTGTTGATGAACCCACTGGAACTGGCTGAGGCCTCACGTGGACGACCTACCTACTTGGATGCGTGAGATGATAATGATGTGCGTGCTATTAGTAGAGTAAACATTAACGCTGAGACTACAAGCATGGGAGATGTGAGGAAAGATACCTGTTTAGAGAGCTTAGATTTGGGCATGCTTAAAGCAATACGACTAAGAGGGCCACGCCACTTTTATACGCCTTAGTGTTAGTTGATGTTACTCATACTGTAAAGTTTTTAGTGATTTATTGTTCCCCACCGCCTGCCCAAACTGGGATGTTGGCATAACGGCTGTGTAAGAAATTCAGTGAACGTACTAAGTGAACTTTGTGAAGTTTGGCTGATTGCATTTTACCAAGACGTGTCTTTGTCTGCTATTACAATAAAGTGTTTAAAAAAAAATTTAGAAGGAAAAAATGAAGTTAGGGTGAATAAGTAGGAGCTTAAAGAAAGAAGTAATATAAAACAGTAGAAAAGTAAAAAAAAACACAGTAAAAGTTGAAATAAAATGCAAAATATAAACTTAGGGACAGAGAGAAATAGATGATAATTAAAAAAAAGTCAGAAAAACAGTGTAAAAAACTAAGGATTTCAAAGATTAAGTAAGGATAGAAAACTAGGCCCAAAACCATAGCATAGAGGGGGAAACAGAACACTTTGCTCCGTTGCCGCGGGGGCCAATTGCATTCCGCCTACCTGCCCAGGAGATAGGAGCATCGCTGCCTGCACCAGGGACCCCACGCTGTCTGTCACCCCTGCCGCCGCTGCCTGCTTCATCGTGCGGCCGCCGAGGGGGAGAGACTACAGCTCCCAGGTAGCAGGGCAGTAGCAACGCCCACTTCCGCCCACCATCGCGCCCGGAGGCGCTCAAAAGGAAGGGGCAATTTCGGTGGAGCGGGGAAACAGAACACTTTGCTCCGTTGCCGCGGGGGCCAATTGCATTCCGCCTACCTGCCCAGGAGATAGAAGCATCGCTGCCTGCACCAGGGACCCCACGCTGTCTGTCACCCCTGCCGCCGCTGCCTGCTTCATCGTGCGGCCGCCGAGGGGGAGAGACTACAGCTCCCAGGTAGCAGGGCAGTAGCAACGCCCACTTCCGCCCACCATCGCGCCCGGAGGCGCTCAAAAGGAAGGGGCAATTCCCGCGTCGCGGGACGCGCGCGGGCGGAGACCGGGCAGAGGGCGGGCCGTCTTAGGCCGTCAGTGGCCGGAGGAGGCCGGGCTGGGCCACCCCCCCTTGGCTGCAGGAACGAGTAAGTGACCCGACGTCCGTAAAATATGTACTGCGGCTTCTGAGGAGGTATTTGTGTGTCGTGTGGTCCCTAATTCTCTCACACTTCTTTTGTTGTTACTCTGGCCCATTACTGTGGAATAACAACTTATAACAGTCTATAATGTCGATACAAACCACCTTAACGGATAATTATCTGCTCAAAGTTGTTAGCAGGATCAACAGTGAGAGAAGAAAATCTCTGGGGCAAAGTAATTT
The DNA here is from genome assembly GCF_964263255.1 of Lissotriton vulgaris. Classification (NCBI taxonomy): domain Eukaryota; kingdom Metazoa; phylum Chordata; class Amphibia; order Caudata; family Salamandridae; genus Lissotriton; species Lissotriton vulgaris. The sequence continues at coordinate 357,425,021 of NC_141689.1, read as the reverse complement.
ACCTGAGCCACAACTTGACTTAAACCTGGAATCCGCCAACGAAATTAACAACTCCCCCACTGTGACAGTTGAGTCTAAGGACACTAGTTGTAACATTGGAACTACTTCTGTAGAAATGTTAGACGACTCTATCTCTGTGGAAAACCTACCGGAAAGTACTGACGGTACCCCGCAACCATGCACAAGGGCTACACGTTCTATGAGAGCATGCAAGAAACTAATTACCAAGCGGGGAGGCCACATGTCCAGGAAAAAAAAGGAACCTACACCCAAGAAAACTATCTGCGACAAAGGGACATTAACCAAGGATAATTGCGGTACTTTAAATACTGAGCAATTCGATCTGTTGGTGGGTTGCATCGACAGTAAATTGAGGCTGATTGTTGATCCACTATTTGTTAAAATTGATGCCTTAACAGCAGAAGTATTAAGATTGGGATCCCAGCTAGATGTGTACGCAGCCAAGTTATCTAATATTGGACCGGCTAGTAAGGATGCCCTTAGCATTAATTCTGCCCCTAAGCCAATTAATGGGAGGTCCTGCTCTACGAAAAATGCAACTTCTGGCCCCAATATGACTAGTCTGACCCCGCAGGTCCCATCTGCCTTACCAAGTACGAGTATGTCACCAGCATGTCATCCAGGGAGGGTAATGCAGGCACCACCCGTGACGGCTACGGTTGGTGGATCTGCTGTGGGACCTTCTAGCAATATACCAGTTCCTAAGGCAGGTGGGGCAGCTCAGTTACCTGCAATGCCAGCCACGGCCGCAGTTACTGAGTCTGTAGGGGCCTCTGCTGCCTATAATCGCCCGGTGGACCTCCCACCCGAGTGTGTGCCTTACGTTGTGGTTCTAACGAACGTTCCATCCTTACCACCCAGCCAGGCCTCACCTCTCCATGAGCCACGGGACTCGTTAAAGAACAAAACGGTCGACTGGCTACATAGACACTGTGGGTTCCCCATCAATTTCTCGGACCAAATTCTTTCTACTAGAAGGGTTACATGGGTTGGTAACATTAGAAAGAATTGTGGGGGAGACTGCGTGATTGTTAATTTCAAACACCCCCAGCATGTGGCGACGGTCCTATTGAGAGCCGCTGCAATAACCCAGTATGAGACTGACGTAACCGCACGTCCTTTGGGCTATTTTTACAATAATCTTAATAAGTTACCGCCTTCCATTAGTAGAGATAGGACTTTTACCCCCAACATTGTATCCAATAGCGAGAGATCCTTTCAACCTAACCCTAATTTTGCTCCAACTGGTAATAGATTTTTCCTGCCTACACCAAACCCTATACCTAGAGTGGATAGTTTTTTTTCATCCAACCCCTTTTTTCCATCTAATGATGTTAGATTTTTTCCACAAACCCAGGGGATGGGGATGGTTTACGAAGTCCCTGTCCAGAACAGGTATCAACTCCTGAGTTCCCTGGATCAGAATGATTGACTCCCTAGGAGACTTGGCCTTGAAGGGGATGCCAATAGGGGTGCCATTCTGATTAATTCCAGTGAGGTAAATGTGGACATTGAGAGTCAACAGTCTAATGATATCTTGGGCAATAATTGTAGTAGGGCAAACGTGTCTTATGCTGCTGTGATCTCTGAAGACCCTGTGAAGGATGCTGATACCAATAATGGGTGGTCCACAAATGAACATTGTAGCAAAGGCAAGAATCCTAATAATGCAGGGGATAGTTCTAATAATGACCTTACCATGGGGATTTCAATTGTTAGTTGGAATATTGCCGGCTGGGCTTCTAAGGCACATAAAATGGAGTGGGAGGGCATTATAAGGTCTTATGACATTTTATGCCTACAGGAGACATGGTGTGTTGCCAAACCAAGTTTTGAAGGGTATACATGCTATAGTCTAGAAGCTACTGAATCAAGGCATGGTAGGGCAAAGGGAGGTTTACTTTTTCTAATTTCAGTGGATCTAAAATTGACAATTATTAAACATCTGTTAGTCGAACCCCACTCGCAAATTCTTTGGGTCCGTACAAAGGACGGCACTGACATGCTTTTAATAAATTTTTATAACAATAATTTTAACAATTCACGGCACAAAGTAATTGAGGAGTTAGATTGTGCCCTCATGAAGCTGATATCTGAGGCAAAATGCACTTTTACTTATATTTGGCTAGGGGATTTTAACTTAACAGTTTGCAGTCTGTCCTCGTCGAGGGCATGTGGGATTCAAACCAATAGTGGGGATTGCATGGCACACTTCCCACACCACGCCTATGGGGAAGCTATTAATAATGTGATGGCTTCCTACGACCTTGAGCTAGTAAGTGCTGACCTAGGGGGTAGTGATAGTCCCATCCCAACCTTTATTGGGCGGAATAGTGGATCCATAATTGACCATATTATGGTTTCATCTAATCTGGTACCTCACTGCCTGACCATGGTAAGGGATGCTTCTTCCCTGAGTGATCACAACTATATCACTATGCAAATTACTATATGGGAATGCAGAGTAGAACTGCCAACAAAGACTTTGGGGGGTGTTGAGCCACACAGGGCTAATGGGACCAGGCTAAGGTGGAAAGGGGAAAAAGCATCTATAGTGGAACCCATTATTGTAAATAAATGCCGTGCGGATATAGATATTATCCTGACTCCAGGATGTCCGCCTGCCTCTGTTATGACTCATTTTCTTAACATTAACAACATCATCAATAACATCTTCACGGGGACCAGTTCGGCTAGAAGCGAAAAAGGGATAGGTTGGTTTGACCATACATGTACGTCCCTTCTTTCGCAACTTAAACACGCTCTAGCCCCTACACCGAGAGATAAGAACAGAGTCAGACTTTTAAGAATTGAATACAAAAAGGCGTTATCTAAAAGGAAGAAGGAACTACAGCAGGAGGCCTGGGATCTTCTAACCAAGTCTGCAGAAACTGCTGACAGCCGCTTATTTTGGTCCACCATTAACTCCCCTTTTCTCCAAGATGATAATAACCCACAGCTCTCCTCCAATGTTGGGAGTGAGGAATGGGTGAAACACTTTTCCGCAATCTTTCAGGAAGATATCAACACGTCCGAGGACCAAAGGCTTTGGCCTGTGGTGCCTCTAGACATCGCCCTGAAGGAAGTGGAATGTAGTATTAAATCTAGCAAGGGTGGTAAGGCCCAGGGGCCAGATGGAGTCCCTAATGATGTGTTCCGGGCTCAGCCGCAGCTCTGGGCACCAATACTTACTTTGGCACTCAATGCTGCGGTTACCACTCTGATCCCGCCTTCTTGGGGTGATTCCATCATTGTCCCCATTTACAAAAAGGGAGATAAGGCATCAGCTTGCAATTATCGGCCTATTAGCCTGCTTGACTCATCGGTTAAAATTATGAGTCGAGTGTTGTTATATAGATTAGAAGAGTGGGCTGATGAGAATGGGATTCTTGCTGATTCACAATATGGATTCAGGAGGGGGCGGGGGACGTTAGACCAGTGCCTGAATCTTGAATTGTTGATTGGCAAGTATACTAGAGCAAAGCCCGGAAATTTATATCTCTGCTTTGCTGACCTAAGCAGTGCTTTCGATTTGGTTAATCATTCTCTCCTGTGGTCAGTTCTGCTAGATATGGGTGCCCCCAAAGAAATTATTTTTTTCCTTGCTAGATTGTACAGTAAGATGCAAACATGTGTTCGCTATGGGGTTGGTGGGGAGTGTACCCCAAATTTTAACGTTAAACGAGGGATTAGACAGGGATGTGTCCTTGCCCCCTTGCTGTTTAGTCTTTTTATTAATGGGGTTGACTCTGCTTTGAAAACTGTTAAGGCTGATGCCCCACAGGTTGCTGGTAATAGTGTTCCTGTTCTGCTTTATGCAGATGACGCGGTACTTCTGTCCCGAACACCTGTTGGCTTGCAGCGCCTGATGGACAGGTTTACACTCTTTATTGGGAGTAGGAGGATGCTGATTAATAAAAATAAAACTCACACTATGACCTGTGGGACAAAGACGGGAAAAAATTGTGCCTTTTTTATAGAAGGGGTAAAGGTTCAGCATGTTAACAGCTTTTGCTACCTGGGGGTTACCTTTTCTAGCGATGGTAGCTGGGGGCAAGAATTAACCAATGTTAGGACGAAAATGAGAAAAAGCTCCTTTGGTATCTTCAAATTTGCCTCTAAACTGGGAGATAGGCGAATTAAGGATATGATGGAGATCTACAAGGCGCGCAGTGTATCTATCGCCCTTTATGGGGCGGGACTCTGGGGTTATTGCAACGTTGAGCATCTGCAGAGGGAAGAGAATGACTTTATAAAGAAATTACTATGTCTCCCTAAATCTGCCCCAACTGAGCTGATACACAAAGAGGTAGGGGTCGCATACTTGGGGGACCTAGCTTTACTTAGGCCTCTACTACTCTATCGAGCGACCTGGCTCAAGGAAGAGACAGAGTTTAATCAACTTGTCATTAGGGATTGCCTTGGTTTAGACAACTGGTCGATGATACCATGGCTTAAATACGTTGTGGACAGCTATTTGAGCATTTTTGATATTAATTTGCTGTTAGACCACTGTCCCCCACAAGGTCTTGTCAAACAGGACATGAAAAACACCCTTAAGTCCTATAGAACTCTGAAACGCTCTGCTGTGACCAATACCCTTGTTACTGTTAATCTCTACAATAAATATATTGCTACCGAGGGATTTCAGAATTACCTGAATGTGGTAACCAGGTCGGCGCATCGATTTGTGCTAACTAGACTGAGAGTTGGAATCGCCCATGTTTTGGTGGCTTTTCCACACCAAAAAAAGCACCCGGTTGGCCCTTGTCCCTGCGACGGGCATTCAAAACAAAGCACCATGCACTTTATGCTTATCTGTACGTTGTTTCAAAATGCAAGGATTGCATATTTGAAACCAATATTTCTTAGGTATGGTATTCGTACTGTGGAGGATGCAATGTGTATTTTATACAATATGGACTGCCCTTTTATATGTTTTTATACTGCGAGTTTTATTTGTAAATCTATGACTTTCAGGAAAAGTATGATTTTTTAACATTACCGTCACTTACTGTATTTTATCTTGTTGCATTTTGCTAAGTGCTTTTATGGTCATCGATTGTTATGAACCGAATAAAGCTTCATGAAATGAAATAAGATAGCAATGTCACACAGGGCACATAAGTATACCGCTGCTAGGCTTGCATGGCAACGAGATTTAAATGTTCAGCTGGAAGATGATAAGTGGTTCTACTGTTGCATGAATACTATGAAAATATCGCTCCATGGTAGGCATAGGTTGGTCCATTTCAAATATCTCAATAGGACATATTATACCCCTAAAAAACTATGCAGAAATGGCCTATGTGAGGACACTAAATTTGAGAGATGCCACTCTTCAATTGCTGATTTTCTGCATCTGGCATGGCTGTGTCCGGGAGTTTACTCCTTCTGGGAAGGTGTATTTGAGGAGTTGTGTAGGGTGGTTGAAACTGAACGTGCACTGGATCCATTGATGGCCTACTTGGGTACACTAAGGCGCTACCTAAGGCAATACGCAGATTGGTAGACATGGGACTGCTTATGGCCAAGAGAAGAGTGGCTCTGTGCTGGATGAGGGGGCCCATCTCAACGCTGCAGCAATGGTTACAGGACATGATGTATTGTTCTACGCAATCCGAAACCTATAGTGAACTGCTCCCACACAGGAGCCGACCAAAAAACCTTTGGTGATTATATACCTCATATCTGCAGAGTGCAAGGGGAGACAATGGGGAAGAGACAGCGAATGTACATAACATAAGTGATGCAGGTGTTGATGAACCCACTGGAACTGGCTGAGGCCTCACGTGGACGACCTACCTACTTGGATGCGTGAGATGATAATGATGTGCGTGCTATTAGTAGAGAAAACATTAACGCTGAGACTACAAGCATGGGAGATGTGAGGAAAGATACCTGTTTAGAGAGCTTAGATTTGGGCATGCTTAAAGCAATACGACTAAGAGGGCCACGCCACTTTTATACGCCTTAGTGTTAGTTGATGTTACTCATACTGTAAAGTTTTTAGTGATTTATTGTTCCCCACCGCCTGCCCAAACTGGGATGTTGGCATAACGGCTGTGTAAGAAATTCAGTGAACGTACTAAGTGAACTTTGTGAACTTTGGCTGATTGCATTTTACCAAGACGTGTCTTTGTCTGCTATTACAATAAAGTGTTTAAAAAAAAATTTAGAAGGAAAAAATGAAGTTAGGGTGAATAAGTAGGAGCTTAAAGAAAGAAGTAATATAAAACAGTAGAAAAGTAAAAAAAAACACAGTAAAAGTTGAAATAAAATGCAAAATATAAACTTAGGGACAGAGAGAAATAGATGATAATTAAAAAAAAGTCAGAAAAACAGTGTAAAAAACTAAGGATTTCAAAGATTAAGTAAGGATAGAAAACTAGGCCCAAAACCATGGCATAGAGTGAAAAAACAAGACGGCCGCGCCCATCGCGACCGTTTTGGGTAAGTTTGCGTGATATTTCCCGCGAGCACAAACTAATCTTCGCGAACAAGTAAATCGCAAACACGCTATACGCGACCCGGAACAGGAAATAAGGCATCGCGAGCGGGCGGGACAAGTGAAAAAACAAGATGGCTACGCCCATAGGCAACCGCATGGGTAAGTTTGCAAGATACTATCCCCCGAGCATGCAAACAGCGCCCCAAACACACACAACGCGCTCCGGAACAAGAAAAACGTGTCGGAAATGGGCGCGGCAAGAAGCTACGCACGCTCGTGAAGCTATGCGTAGCTCGTGTAGTGCAAGAACATCTTCGACTATATTCAATAATTTAAAGAATAGTGTAGCATGAGGTATAAATATAGTTCAGCAAGTGTGAGTGCCAGGCAGGGCTTCATGTTACAGAGAGAGTAACAGGAATGATGACCTTCTATACACAAGGAGATAACTTTCCACTTAGACAAGAAGACAAAAAGGAAGTGTAGTCTTTCTGCCTGAGGGTTGATAGAGGTACTTTAGATAGGTGCTGACTCCTTTCACACAAATCTATGTTGCTATAAGTGGCAGGCTGTATGGAAAATGTAACAGTCCCCACTTGGTGAAAGTGTTCAAAACACAGACTTTTCACTTCAGGCATGAAGACCTGCAGAGAGCAGTTAGTTCTGATTTTGGGTGGGAATGGAACTTCTCAACCTTGGCGCGTATCCTCTGAAAGCTTATTTGAAGGTTCTTTTTCTCTGTAGGAGACTCTAGTAAGTGGGTGTTGATGCCCTCCAGATTTGTCTATTTCTTAGAGATTTAGAAGGAGGACTTTGCTTGCAGAAAATGTTGCTTCTTGCTTCAGTCAGGAAGCAGTTCAATGATATCAAGAAAGGAGTCATATGATCATACATCCTGGAGCTCGCCAATTGCAGCAGGATAAAAAGATGTGTTCACTGGAACCAAGTGGAGTTTGTCAATCCCCTTTAGCGGGGAGGTGCAATAGTCTAATCTGAAAAGGGCTGGGATTAGACAGCATGTTTGAAATGTACGGATGGGAGCAGATGTTTCATTCCAGACTGGCGTATAATTTGACGTTAAACTGCTTTAGCAAAGTTTTTTTTTATATGGGATTGAAAAATCTTATTCTTGTCAAGTTGAAAGCCTAGAAATTTCACACCATCAACAATGATTGTCTGACAACTGAGAATGTTGACAGATTTTCGCCAGGGTTGAACCTGTGTATTGCTGTTGGCAGCAGTGATCAGTAAAATGCCCATGTTCCATTCTGTGATATCTATGTTTCTTATTGTTTCTATGTGCCTTTATAAAATTCCTAATTATGAATGAATAAAAAAAGTATCAACGCTTGTTTTTATAAATTATGTGTTTGTATTCCTGCTCGTCAGGGAACAGCACCCAACAGGGATTTGTTTAGTTTAATACACCTTTCTGTAAAGAAACCTTTTTTCAATATTAATGAGGTTTCATTTTGGGTTATAAAAATGTGCAAAAGTTGTCAATATTGTATTGTTCTGAGTAAGATGCATTTGAAAAGGATACCTTTTAATATTTTATTGACATGTACCAGTTAGAATTCATGGAAATTTCAATAGGTACAGTTACATCCAGACTTCCACCCTCTTCAAGCAAAACAGCCAATAATACACTGTCCCTTGAAAATATTTCATCAGTTCATGAATATAAATTGAAGACCCCTGCAAGTCTCCAGGGCTCACATTAATGTGAAATGGGTCAGCATATAAGATCGCTGTGAAATCTGAGCTGAGTTGCACAGGTTTTAATGAGTTGATATTCTCCTAGAGGAGACACACCTGGGGGGACTTCTCAAGAACGTGTGTTAACCATCGCAAATTAATCTTAACGCAACTTTGCATATCATAGTCCATCGAGAGAAAATAACACTGTCTTAACCTCCAATTCCCAACCCTTGCGATAGTAGCGTGATAACGTGCCAAATGACAGCATAAAAATCAACATGACAAACAAAAAATGCAAAACACGAATGCCAAAAAAGTTGCGATGGCCAAAGCGCGATATTAAATTCTGCGAAAACCAGCAACAGGCCTTCAATTCCCACCAGTCATGCGGCAAAATGCACTATAAAAGCCCAAATAAACCCACACCAAAACCAATTCAAACTGCGTAGCACCATGGATGCACCTGGGCCAAGTGCAGAGAACAAGCCGAACCCCACAAGCCCCACGGAGGACCAGCATGGAACCCCGTGTTAGGGGAAGGGCAAGGGGAAGAGGAAGACGGGGTTCAGTCCGCTGGAAGACTGGATCATTGTCACAGAGGTGATAGAACACTATCAGCAACTGTTCTTCACCTCCACTGTGGCACTGGCAATCCAATCGGAAATATGGCAGACCCTTATCACCAATGCCAATGCAGATGGAGTGTCGAGGAGGTCAATGGAGGAGGTGAAGAGGCGCTGGCATGATGTGCAAAGCCAGGCCAAACAGAAAATCGCCGCCAACAGGAAGGCAGCAGCGGCGACTGGAGGTGGGAGTCCTGTGCCACAGTAGGAGCTGGATGAGCTGGAGGAAATGGTGGCCACAGTCACCAGTGTGGAGATGGTAGCAGGAGGTGGGGGTCTAGACACAGCTCGGTATGACCTGACCCAACAGCAACAAGGTGAGTAACGACCAGGGACTGGGGGGACAGGGGGAGATGGGTATAATGGCACACATGCACAATCATGTGTAGCACACTGCACACGCACAATGACTGTGGAACATGTCCCTGATACCCTTGGCACACTGCAGCACACATACAACCACCAAGTAGGCCCCCGTCCACCATGTGCGCCTATGGGCCCCATTCAAATCACCAACGACACAACCTATCCATGCACACGTAGTGAATGCAAAAAAGCAGCAGCTGTGTGAGCCACACTGACTATGCAAGTGACACTGCATGACCAATAGCATGGCAGCAGCCAAAATACATGACATGGTGATCGATTCGACATGAAGGTGGCCCACTGTGAATCACATCCGTAAAGGAGCAGGTCACACATATCTACATGCACCCACAACCCATGCTGTCCAATACACGCAGCAGACACACAATGTACACGACCACAAAATCTGTCCAAGAGCACAGATGACCCAAGTCGCAAACATTTCAGCCCCCGAAAATCACACAATTCAAAGGCACACCGCTTCAAAGGGATAAGGGTCCATGAAATCAGAGCTGCAGTGGTGACTACCCCACAATGCAGCACACACACATAGCAATTACAGAACATCAGCAATGACGGCAATGTGGTACAAAGTGCAACACCTATGCCACAGGACGGAGGACGCAACTGGTTCCTCTTGTATGTAGTAACTGCCCACCCATATCTGGCATTGCCTGACACTGTGTGATGATAATGTACGGTTATTACCACACATCCGTCATGTAGTCGAAAATCCCACTGCCATCAAATAGCCAGCTCCACCCAAACAGTCATAATGTACATTGTTATGCAGTCTGTATGTAAACACCTGCAAAGCGTTAACATTACAGAGGAACAATCAACATTTACTGCAGAGCAAAACAAAAATCCCATCAGTGATGATGAAGAGGACACCCTGCACATATGTTCAGACACCCTTCAACGGATAATGGACAGCCTCCACACCCCACCCCCAGGAGCAGGGCAGCCCAGCTGACCCCCACGAACAACACATGGAATTTCAATGGCGTATTTTGGGTTGCCAGGTGGAGTTGGCTGATCAGCTGCAGGTGGGTTTCGAGCTTATGGCACCCAAACTCGATGTCATATGTGGGTGTCTGAGTCCCATCAGGGACCACTTACAGTCCATAATGAACACCCACTGTCCGCACCACGCCCCCCGACAATCCTTGGCTGACATCGCTGGAGCCATTACTCGGATACAAGAACTGTCTAGTCAGACAGGCACCAGCGATGACAGCACAAAGTTGGCACAGATGCACAGAACAATGGAGACCATGGAGCAGATGCAGGCAGGAAGTATGGCTGCCACGGCTGAACACCAGCGAAATGTAGCTGGGATCTTCCATGTCTTGCAGTTCATCATCTTGCCATTTCTGCCACTGAGCCTGTCCCAGATAACTGCAGTGGGAACTTCAACACACACATCTCTGACCCATAATGTGTCAGCAGCACACAGTGATGCAGCCGTATTACCTTGGCACTCTGATGTGTCAGTAGCACACAGTGATGCAGCCATTACACCTCCACACACACCGGAAACACCGGACCAAAAAGAAATATCAGAGGAGTAAGATGTGGATGGTAATTACTGTGTAAAGAAGGAGGTAGTAGCATCCATCACAACTATATGGCCTGTCCCTGCCGGGGTCTGCCTTAGGCATCATGCCCTGGGACAATGCCTTCCACTGACCCGTACCACTCTGCGGCATTCACCTGGACCCAGACATGCACTGCCATTTCTTCACTGGTTGACAATTACACAGCAATCCTGCTGAAGACTGCACTCTGCCTCTTTCAAATCACTTTTCAATCCCCAAAGGACTCTGGTTAGCCCATCACTGGGCTTCCATATAATGTGGGCATGGATGGCCATGTACAGCTCCAGCTCCGTCATTCACCAGAATGTGAATAAAACATTTGAAATCGCACAGATGTGTCATGACTATGTTCACTCAAGTATAAAAGTATGGCTGGATGTGGGGACAATGATTGCACAAAAAGGTACATGCTGGTAAATGACATCAATGTGCATGTTTAACCCTGAGCCACATGGCCAATTGGTTGACTGTGAAGGAGAGTACTAGCTGTGTCCCCATTGCACATTAACAACAATCTCACACCCCTCAATGTAGGCACACATCCATGTATTGAATAGGGCTGTGTGTAGGAATGACCAAATCGGTAGCAGGCCAGGAGTGGTGTCCTACATCACATGTGACAACAGAACTTCACTTTCCATACCTATTTACACACATCTGTGTGGTCACATTCTGTTGTGATTTATAACATTGCTCCACATGGTCAAAGGTTGGACACATTTCTCACATTGCTGAAGACACATAAGTGCACAGGTCTGCCAGCAACTATCCCAAAACAATGTCTGGCTCACAGAGGTAGAGCTGTCAAAAAGGACCCACCCCCATTGTACATTCATCAGTCAGTCTCCCCCTGTGTTGGGACAATGCTCATTTTAGCACACGAGTCGTCAATCTCATCAACACTCATCACAGTTAGACACCAGTAAAGTTTGCGTAGACTTTATTGGACATATATAGACACAAAGCTGCAAATAACAAACTCAGGTGCCTTTAATATTGCATTGCATGCATGACAGAAGCACTTGGAGAAAACCTTAGCATCTACAGGGAAAAGTGATTGTCCAGGGATGTGATCCACTTCACCTGATCCTTGAGGTATGGGGTTCCCCGTTTTAATCTAGAGATCTTCTAATAATATAATAGCTAGCTCCTAGCACGGGGAGGGTGGTACATAAGGCGCTATAGACCTGGTTCCACTATCATTATAATATAATTTCTCCTTTTGTATCTTTCTCTCTCTCTCTCTCTTTCTATCTCTCCCTGTCCTTTGGTGAGTGCCTGACACACCTTCTTATCTTAGAAATCGTCTTGCAGACTGTGAGTCACAGATTGTCCAGGGATATCGCGCCATGACTCTTCAAAATAGTTGTTCGGAGACATATTAGAATGTGACATTTTGTTTGGTATTTCAATGGTGAATAAATGAATCAGGATTTCAGTACTCATATGTATGTTGATTGTTGCAATTGTGCAACATCAGGCGGGTGCTTTTGTTCATGTTTTCATCCCATTGATGTGCAGTATCTTGGTCTGGGGGAGGTGGGGAGTGCCAGGGGTGAGGTCCGGGGAGGGCTTTGGGGGTGTTCCTGGGGGTGGGTGTTGTGGCCCTCTTGGAAAACCAGGCATGAATGTTCAGTAGCTTCATGGCACCTGTTGTTCTTCAGGTGTGGCTCTGGGTGGGCTCCCTTTCGTGGTGCAGGCTGTCGTGTGACTTTGCGCCTGGTCAGAGCAGGTGTTAGTTTACTGCTGCTAACTCACCTTATCACATGTTTTGTGGTCTTTTCGCCGATCTGGCTGGTGGTTGAGAATGTTGGGGAGTGGTGTTGTCACGTCTTTTGGCACAGCAACGCCTACTCTACATCTCATTAGTGATAGTTGCCGGAGTCGTCTGTGGAGATGTTTTATGCAGCTGCTATCGTGGGTAAACTGGTGATGTCGGCTGTTAGCACCTGCTTGTGAATGGGGTGATAAATTTATCGCGAGTTTGGCTGTGATAAACTGCCTATAACTTGGCGATAGTTCCTTGAGAATATGCCCCCTGGGGTGGTATGACTAAAATATGGTCTACTGATTCAACATGAAAATGGAAAGTTTCATCTGGCTTCCACTGGTTGGGGTGGGACTGGCTAGTATTCAATGGTCCTTTCTTCTAATATTATTGCATCATTGGCTTGGTTAGGCATGCTAGATAGAGTTTAATATCTCAATCGTTAGGAAAAGGTTTAATAGTATGAAAGATGGTGGGTAAAACTTGCAGATTTGTGTCTGTGGATTGCAGCTGTATATTCCCATTATCATAGACGCAGACACGAAACCCACAGTTTTGATTTTGATAACCAGAGCTAGATGTTGTGCTGTAGTGAGAGAGTTTGAAATCCTCAATTGAGCAATGGTTAACCAAACTCAATATAATGTCAAAGAATAGGAAATCAGTCTTTATATTCTTCATAGTTTTGTGTGTGATAATTGTGAATGAAAAGCACTTCAGGCGTTGAGGTGTGAGCATGGGTTGTAGCTTTTTGACACACATGGTGGGTAGATTACTTCAAGTTTGTTCCGTCCACTGTTTCTAACTTTAAATGAGCATGTCGATTTTTTTATCTTGAGTTTGGAAGATCCTTAAAGAGTGGAACAGAGATAAGGAGCCGGGAAATTGATATAGCAAAACACACAAGATGATGGACGGAATGTTGCACAATGGCAAAACATTCACCCCCCAGTCACGGATCTGGGATAAATCCATCGTTATTTTGCTCACCAAGCCACACCAGTTCAGACATGCCCATATGCAAAACTGCTTGGCAGTTCGGGATGGACTGTTTCCATGAGGCACAGGGTGAAGACTGATTTGCATATGGCCATGTCTGAACTGGGGTGGCTTGGTGAGCAAAATAACGATGGATTAAACCCAGATCTGTGACTGGGGGTGATTGTTTTGCCATTGTGCAACATTCCGTCCATCATCTTGTGTATTTTGCTGGGAAATAGATATAAGCACGAGAGAATGGGTAATGTACAAGGCCAATGGAATTATGTGATTATGCCTCATAGTGGTTTTCGTATATTTATAGATTTACCGCATTCACACCATAATCTATCATCTGCTGCATAATCTGCAGATTTTACCCCAAAAAATGTTGTTTCTAGCTCAAATGTTTCAAAAGTTACTAAAACTCAGTGACATGTTTTACAATGCAGTGGCCAGTCCTTGGCAAAGATTCACTGGCCACTTTTCTGCTGCTTATTGCTATATTTAGGTGTTAAAATAGTACAAATGAGGAGCAACGAACCCGAAGACAATGTTAACAAGCATAGACATGACAAAATAATGAAGTATTGTGATCATAAAATGTGCCACTTAATTTGCCTTTTCTTGACGTATAATTTACTTAACTCGGCTGCATAATTTGGCCCTTCTCTGCCGCACTTTGCTAGTGGCCCTGATAATGAGTAAGAGATAAGATGAATTAATAAATAGGTTAAGAACCATAGAAATTAGGACCTATTGCATTAGGTGATGTGAATATCAAGATAATTATAACATCAATAGTTCCACTTGAATAACTTAAGATGGACAAGTAGGGTTGAGAACATACTGCAAAAGGAATAACAATGAATAATGTATGAAAGCTGACATTGAGAAATACATTTGAGCAGATAAATTCAAATCAATTATTTACATCTGTTCAATGTAACTTAAGTAAAACATATGGTTGACATTCATGAAAAGGGTTCCATTTCCACATGTCATATGGAGGTGATGGTTGATTGCAGTGCAGGTCAGTTCAAACGATCTCTGGTTCAACACAAGGGGCCAGGACCTTTGTTTGATTTGCTAAGCAGAAGCTTGCCCTGATTTACAAATGAGCCTAATGAATATTTAATTCGTGAATCGCAAAAAATGCTCCACTAACTTGAACATCCTGCATTGATTTCATTGCGTCCATAGGCTTGGGTAAGTCTGTGCACTTGATACTGCTTGCTTCTACCTGCTCTTGTTCACCACAATCACTCTGAAAAATGTATCACCCTCTGTCCTGGTAGGATGTAGTGTTAGTTCCCATATGTTACTGCATGTAGTCCGGGAAAAGCCAAAACGTTACTCCAGTAAGCCGCAAATTGGACAGAACAGAGCAGGACAACGGATGGTCTCGTGAGCTGGAGCATCAGCAGCGCCAGCTATGGCTTACCAGTGCATGCTCTTTATTTCATGCTGCCGCCAAAGAAACTAACAATAAGGGAATATCAAGTACAGTTTTTCTGGCTCATTTTATTGGTCACAAACAGAATAAATATTACCATAGCTTGGGGGCTTAAACACCTGCAGAGGATGTCTGTGTTTATTTAGCAAGTCTCATGATAAAATACTGCTAAGGCAGTAAATGCAAATTCATGTGCTAAAGCAATCCATGTGCAATCTTTGGACAAGAGTGACCATAACATAGATTCATTTGCCTGGTATAAATCAATGTGTGTAGGCCAATTACTAGCCACTTATTAGTACTGACAGTAACATAGCTCAGTGGGATAATGAGTTTGTTATACAGATCCGTATCTAATTTTCACGTCTCTAATTACAGACATCGTTTATTAGCTGAGTATATGATGAATCAACTGCAAACATACAACCCTAACCTTGGAGGCATATGTTTGTGCATGCTGGTTTTACGTAGCTATTGTGTTACTGTAACAGTTTCAAGCCTCCCTCTCATTTTACCCTCAACCATCCATCACTGACCTTCTGACAATTTTTACGTCTATACTCAAGCTTACCTCTAGACACATTTGTGGTCAATTTCTTCATGAACTTTCACAAACTACCAAGCTACTAAGACACCACATTCTGCCTGGGACACCTATCCTCCACCCCTCAAACTAAACTTGCTCTACAGCAATGTTGAAACCATACTGTGTCCTCTGAAGTAAAATAGATTTGTTCAGCTATCTAAGCTATTTATGTCTCCGCCCTTAGCACACCACCACTAGCGGCCCAAGTTCATCACCACTTCAAAGAACAACAAAGAAATATGAACACAGAGCTCATCAATAGACCTATCAGAGGACAACATAAAATCTTTTCTAACAAAATCCGGTTCTAAAACCTGCTAGACACACTTTCAAATAGCTCAAAATATACCTACCATCTCAATTTGCAGTAAGGTTCAGCTACCCAGCAACTGTATAGGAAGCAACCAGGACAACTTAATCAAAATTAATTCCACATCGCCCTCCATTTACCATACCCAAAAATCTATCAAATACTTTCTCTACAACTGCAGGTCAACTGCAAAACGTTGAAAAATCAGACCTTATCACACTGCAAATATAGACCTTCTATGTCTTACTGAGACATGACTCAATAAGGCACCTCAAATAGTGTTGAACATCATAGTACCCCTTGATTACTTCATCATTTGCCTGGACAGAATTGAAAAAAAACAAGGGATGGAGTTGCTACTATGTACAAAAACTCAATCCAATGCAAAGCAATGAAAAATATCATAAACCTTCACACTATTCAATGTCACTTGAAATTGAAAGACTGGATACTGACCTAACTAAGTTCAATCTTGCCAACCACCACCCATGAAGAGCAATCCTTTGTAGAGCAAATCACTAAACATATCCCTGAGAAACTAACTGCCCAACCCGCCCAACCCCACCAAACCTCATCTTTCTCAGCAACTTCAACCTGCTCTCGGGAACAGAAAGTTATTCTGAGGTCTCTTATCTGACTGCTTTTCTCTGCAACAATGATGTATCCCAATTCTGCATCTCTCTCAACCATGAAAAAGGTGCAATCCTTGACCTCATGATTGTTATAGATAACCTAATCAAAGTCAAATCTCCTAACCCAGTTGACTGGTCTGATCACTTTCTAATCCTATGCTCAATATCTTCTTCCAAAAACAATAATCAAAGGCCAAGCCAACCACCCTAAACAGTGGGTAAGAGACTACACATATACCATCCAACATCGCAAGGTGTGAAAATCTTGAGCAATCAATATCCGAACACCATGTCCGTGATCATTAATGAAACAGTCCCTTTAAAAAAGAATTATCTCAAATGTAACCACCCTGCATGGTGGTTCTCTTAACAAATGCAAATGATTCTTGATATGTAATTATAAAGGAACAACTAAAAATGCATAGAACCAACCATGCTGAGCATTTTCGGCATCCTATGACAAAGGGGATAAGGTGGGAACTTTACTGGCCCATAAGCTTAGAATGAAAAGGACCAAATCATAAATTTAGAAGGTCAAGAAAAGGAGGGCTAGTAGGAAGCCAGGAGAGGGAAAAATGTGATGCTTTCAGTAATTTGTAGCAAAATCTTTATAAACAAGGTAATGAAAACCCCTAGGATATAAAGAATTATTTGAGCCAATGAAACTGGCTGCCTACTCCACCCGACTATAGAGAGCTGCTTAAAGCTCCTATAGATGCTGTTTAGCCACAATAAGTCCTGAGATCCTGGCCCAGAAGGCCTCACATTGTTTTTTTATCAAATAGTTTTTGGTCCCATCCAGGATCACCTGCTCTCTCTGTTCAACTCCTTCTCGCAGAGCTGTAGCCTAACTCCCAACATTTGCAAAGCACAGATAGCTCTCATCACAAAGTGAGCAAAGACGTATCTAAATGTGCATCATATCACCATATTGCCTTTCTAAATAGAGATGCGAAACTCTAGACAAAAATGTTAGCATTGCCCCTGGATCCCCTTCTTCTAATAGATCTTGAACAAGAGGGCTTTGTCTGTAGCAGAAAGGGAGCTGATAAAAATTGCTGCTTGGTTAAAAAAAGCTCATAAACATAATATCACGGTCTTTAATGCTCTTGCTTCAGGCAGAGAAAGCTTTCGACCACGTGAGCTGGAATTTTTTAAAAGCAGTGTTAAACAAACGTCAACTTGGGCCCAATATGTTGGATGAAATTATGACAGCATACGTAACCCCTATGGCATTCATTCAGATAAATGGGAAATGCACAAACCATAATACACTAGCTCGGTGCACCAGGTAGGTGTATCCTCTCCTTCCCTACTTTTCGCTCTGGTGATCAAACCTTTGAACACATGATCCAGCAAGCACAATCAATAGCAGGCATCTCATTTGGAGGCGGGGTGCATAAAATCAATGGATTCACAGAGGATGTCCTTACGCTGACCAATCCCTCAGAATACATTGCAGCCCTTATCAGAGCCCTAGAAGAATTTGAACACGTGTTAGGCTCATAGCCACAATCTAACTGTCCCTCCAGCAGATCTCCTGCCCTTCCTAACATTGACACCATTCCAGTAGGCAACACATTCCATCTGGTAGCTGGGCCTCCTCATCACGAATTGCCTCGATTCCTATACCCTTGCAGCACATTGCTCAACGTCTGACCAAAATATCCTTTCTCATATGGGGCAGTAAAATACATTATCTTTAATACAATCCTTATGCTTTCTAATGACAAAGGTGGCCTGGTTTGCCCTAATTTTCTAGAGTATTTCTGGGCAGCACACCTCAGATATATTTCAGAATGGGTTGTGAGAGAAAGCGAAAAACACTTGTTCCACATGGACCAAACTTTAACTTGCTGCCGGCTGTTAGACCTAACTGGGCTTTCTTGACATACCTGACCAAAGAGCACCTACATTGAAACCCAAGCTAAAACGGTTCTTGAAATATGAGACCAAATAGATATAAAGAAAGGCTTACCACTTCTCCTCCCTAAGTACACCAACCTCTAGGAATCCCAATTTCACACCTGCTCTGAGCCCCACGTTGTTTTCTGAATGGGTGGAGAACCCTGCAAGCCCTTTTCTCAGGGGACCACATCAAGTCTTTTGAACAAGGTAAGCAAGACTTCCACATTTCAGAAATTACTTAACTCTAATACAGCCAGCTCTTATTCACAGCCAAGGAGGCAGAGCACAATTGTCTGGAGGGTTGGTGAAAGTTCAGGTGTTGATTGATGTCAGGTTCAGTGGGGACCACAGTATCATTATCGCTATACGGCCGCTAGCGGAACTACATTCCCCAAAACCGCCGCAGAGAAGAACTACCATTCCCAGAGAGCCTAGCGCAGTATGCGCAGACGGAAACAGCAGCCGGCGTCGGATATTCAGCGTCCGTACGAGGCTGGACACACGGAGTACTATAGGTGAGAGACAGCTCACTGGGATCCTTTCTTGGTTATTGTTTGTGGATCAGGGATTTTTCAGCAAGGTGAGTGGCTGCTCCCTCGTGGCTGGAGATCCTAGTACAAGACGTTTTGGGGCATTTCTCGTGGTGTGTCAAATTCGGCTTCGTGTGGAGGACGCTCACTATAGCTCTTTAAAACATTTGCTTTCCTGTTCTTGCTCAAGTGTTCATAGCAAGGGTAGAAGGAACGAGTGGCATTGTCGGACACTGCTTAGCACTGTGCCCTCCGTTGGGGAGTATCAGGACCAGCACTCATGCGGTGGATGGTGAGACCAGGAAACATTATCTAGGGAAAGCTATCTAGCTTAGGACAGAACTCGAGTGGCATTGTCGGCCACTGCTTCGCACAGTGCCCTCCGTTGGAGAGTGCAGGGACCGGCACTCATGCAGAGGACGGTGCAATCGTTCAGTATTGTCAGCTGAAGGAGTTCAGTCATGTTTAGCTGCCCGGGAATCGGTATAGTCTCAATGTTAATTTCTTTATTTGCGTTACGTAGGGTGACCATAACCCAGTAACTGCCTTTCCTTTGAACTTCCTTATTTGACTTACCTGGTTACCCGTAGTGCTTTCAATTAAAATTTATTGCATTAAGAAAGGGTCTCTTGCTTTTCGCTATTCCTAATGAACAAGTGTTTTGCATGGTAGTGGTTCCATGACCATAATCCGATCCTGAGGTCTGCCAAGGATTACATAATATCCAACCTTACTTACCTAATTATCCTTCCGGTCGGGTTAATGGAACCATGGCCACTATGGACGACGTCTTGGCTGCCTTGCTTGATGTCCAGAACGTATTAGCGGCGTCTAGGCAGGAGACTGCGGACCTAAGGGCCAGGATGGACAACATGCAGAGGAACCCTTCCAATGCTGGGGCACCTACCACTGTTCAGCCAGCTGCGGTGGTGGTGGAGATGCCGGTATCCATACCGCTTGCCACACCTGAGAGATACAGTGGAGAGTCTAGCACAGTCCAGGTGTTTTTAACTCAAGTGGCCCTGCATTTTTCATGTAAGCCAAGGTCCTTTCCCACCAACCAGGCAAAAGTTGCCTTCTGATTTCCTATCTGGCAGGGAACGCCGCTCAATGGGCAGTGCCCTTGGTAAGCTGTGACGACCCTCTACTACACAACGGGGAAGTCTTTCAGGAGGAGTTCGTGAAGTGTTCGATCGAAGAGCTGATTCCTATACAGCAGATAGAGAACTGCTAGAATTGCGTCAGGGCGGCAACAGTCTTGTACACTATCTGAACTTGTTTTGGCGCTTGATCGCAGAAACCAAGTGGC
The DNA here is from genome assembly GCF_964263255.1 of Lissotriton vulgaris. Lineage (NCBI taxonomy): Eukaryota > Metazoa > Chordata > Amphibia > Caudata > Salamandridae > Lissotriton > Lissotriton vulgaris. Next base: position 357,404,781 of record NC_141689.1, on the reverse strand, counting down.
CTACAGCAAAGCAAGCGGCGCTCTTTCATCAGGCATTGAACGAGGAGCTGAAAGACGTGAGAGCTCAGATTGACCTTCAACCCACAACTTGTGAGGATCTGATTAGCCTGGTCCTTCACCTGGACCATTGGTTGAGTGAAGGTCGAGGCGATCACAAGAAAAGAGATAAGACCTTGCCAGCATGCAGACAACAGGGGTCCGTAGAACCACAACCTCCCCCTTGGACGGAACCAATGGACATTGTGGCAGTTAGAGCCAGCCTTAAGGCCACTGAGAAGGAGTCATGCCGGAAACAAGGTCTGTGTTTATACTGCGGCAAGAAAGGACATTTTGTAAGGGAGTGTCCGGTCAAACCTAAGACGGGTAATTTCCGAGCTAATAGGAAGACAACAGCGACCGTGGACATCGGGGCGGAAAACTGATGGACACCCAGAACAAAGAAAGGGATTCTAGGAGTCACAGTCATATCCCTTCCTTGCTACGCCTAACACCGATGGGTCTCAGACACTTGTTTATAACTATCTAGCTTCTGATTCGGACAGATTGGGTTTCGGTGGTTGCTATGATAGACTCAGGAGCCACGGGCCTCTTTATGGATGTGAAATAGGCACACTGCATAAGCATTGTTCTCCTCCCCAAGGCAATCCTGGAGGACGTCTATGCGGTGGATGGGCGTAGGTTGATCTCGGGGCCCATAAGTCACCAAACGGGTGATGTTCAAGTGGGATATGGAACACAAAACAGAGAAGTTATTGATTTTAGCATCATCTGTCCTCCCCAGTACGGAGTCATACTGGGGTTGCCCTGGCTACAGAAGCACAACCCCTCTATTGATTGGGTATCTCAGGAGATACGCATGGACTCCCCGTATTGTCTACAACATTGTGGCATGTCACCGGATCATCCCGTACTGGCTCTAGACACAGGGCATATGGTAGCCACAGCAGCTGAGAAAGCTGTTATCCTTCCGAAGGAATACAAAGTCTACAGAGACGTATTTGATGACACACAAGCTGAAGTGCTCCCTCCACACAGGATCTATGATTGTCAAATAGATCTGGTCCCTGGAGCTAGTGTACCTAGCAGAAGACTGTACGCATTATCTGAACCTGAGAACATCCATTTGCGCACATATCTGGACAAAATGCTTGGTCTTGGTTTTATACGGCCTTCTAAATCTCCGGCAGCATCGACTCTATTTTTTATACCTAAGGCCAATGGGGAACTACACACGTGTGTGGACTTCAGGGCGCGTAACGCTAACACGGTAAAGAACAGGTACCCCTTGCCAGTCATCAATGTGTTATTGGAACAAGTGAAGACGGCTAAGGTCTACACCAAGCTCGATCTCAAGGGAGCATACCATCTGGTCCGCATGCAAAATGGGGACGAGTGGAAGACGGCGTTCAAGACCAGGTTCGGGTTGTTTGAGTACCTGGTGATGCCATTTGGGCTATGTAACTCCCCTGCGGCGTTTCAGTATTTCCTGAATGATGTACTGCGTGAAATCTCGGACGTCTACGTTGTGGTGCATATCGATGATATACGGGTGTACTCCAACAACATGGTGGAACACATTCAGCATGTTTTATCCGTCTTGCAGATCCTCAGGGAGAATCTGTTATTCTGCAAGCTCAGCAAGTGTGACTTCCATGTCACGACTGTGGAATTCCTGGGAGTCATGTTGAGCCTCGACGGACAAACGATGGCGGAACGAAAGGTCAGGGCCGTGGTGGAGTGGCCACCCCCTCAGAACATAAAGGAGGTGCAAAGCTTTATTGGCTTTACCAACTTTTATAGGCGGTTCATTGATGGTTTTTCGGCTTTGGTGGCCCGATCACCCAACTGCTGAGTAACAAGATGACTTGGACCCCACTGGAATACACAAACGAAAGGTAAGTAATGGAGCCATATGTGCAAAAGCATTTTGCTTCCCCTAACGGTGCAAATCGCAATTTTGGGCTATTTAGGAATGTAAAATACAATTTCAGAATATACAAAAGGCATTTGCAATAGAGCAAAACGAGATTCCTACCTAGTAGAAACTGCATTTTAAAAATTGCAAAATAGGTACTCACAAATAGGATTTCCAAATTGTAAAATGCTAACCGCATGTACAATGGATTTCCTAATTGCAACTTGTCCTAAAATGACCTTTTAGTGAATGCTGTTACCATTGATTTCCATCAGGTCGTAACCAGGTACTACCAAAAGGCACCCAAAATGCAAAAGGCTCTTTCACAGTATTCGCTTAGTACATCCTGGAACGGAGGGTGAGGACTTCAGCCAGGAGGCAGAGAAGGAGGAGGAGACAGGAGAGGATATTCAGGGTGAGGATCACCCTGTTTCAAAAGCATGAGGAGGATATTTATGAGAGGTATATACTGAGTAGCCAGCAAATACTTGATTTAATTGCAACCTCAGCTACAGGTCCCAAAACTCAGAAGCAACACAATTCCACCACATGTGCAAGTATTGTGCTGCCTACACCTCTTACCTTCTATCAGTTACCAGGGTTTTTCTGCTCTTTTGTGGACATCATGGTGAGAAAAGGTAACCAATGTATATCACTTTCCAATACCCTTCAATTATTGCAACAAACCAAATTGATGTACTACAGGGTAGCACAGTTCAGCAATATCATAGGCTTTGTTGATGGCATGCATGTTACCATATGTCCCCCCTGAACAACTGAACACATGTACATGGAACACTGGAGGCTTACACTCACTCAATGTGCAAGCAGTGTGTGATGCCTCCTGTATCATACCAGACCTTTTGGCCAGATTCCCAGGCTGCACCCACGATTCATTCATGTTCTGCTATAGTGGAATAAAAATATTACTCTCACAAGGTGTATTTGGAAATGGTTCCCTACTAGGTAAGAGAATTTCAGACTCAATGAATACAGTGTCCAGTACAGTGTGGGTAATGTGACCTAATGGTGTTCTTCTCATGCTATTAAGAATACAGTTGATATGCCGTATGTCTCTGGATACTCAGATTGTACCTGAGTCTAAGGAAAAGAAACGAAAAGAAGTTCAACGGGGAAAACACACGACAACTCGTTCTATCAGAGAGAGGACCTCTGGGATCCTGGAGTTCCAGTTTTGCTGCCTCCACAAGACTGGTGGGGCACTACTCTACAGGCCGGATACATGCTGCAAGATCATTGACACATGTGCCATACTGAACAATATTTTAATGAGGAAGGGTCAGCATGACATCCCAATAGAGCCTGATTCTGACTCGGATGATGAGTTACCACCACTACAGATGTAGTAGGAGGGTACACATACAGCAGAGGTATGTGCATGTTACACAGAGATCACCAACAATTATTTCTGAGGTAAGAGTAATTAAAACATCTAATAATGAGAAATCACACATGATGGTAGTGCTTGGTACATAACTGAGAGACCACCTTTTATCCAGGTGGTAACAACATTGTTTCACTCAAGGATTAACTATATTCTTGTGGAAGAAAGTAAGTAATACCAAACAAAATGTAAAATGACTCATTCCTCTTAGTTTACAGTGGTTCACTTGTTATGGCCTCTGGGGTTGGGTGCCTTTTCAGCAACACTGGGCAGTGGGACTGTTGACATGTCAGTCCCAGAAGTGTCGTATGATCAATTGGAGGAGGGAGAGAGAGTGCATAAAGGTGAAAGAATAGGTAAATTTATAACCTGATTCTTCTGACAATAGGAGGTCGCATTGTTCCGCTAGTTTTCCGAAGCATTGCTTCTTCAGGGAGTACGGCAATTGGGGGGAGGCTTCACTCTAGCCTTCTCCGCCCTTCGTGCAGCATGTCCTGTCTCAGCCCGTAGTCACCCGGATGACTACGGGCAGAGACAGCACATGCTGCAGGTTATAAATTTACCTATTCTTTCACCTTTATTCACTTTATCACTTATTGGTCCTGAAGAAAGCCTACTGACCACATGGCAACCAAGGCTAAAACATGCCGACCATATTTTAATGTCACTAATTGAGTGCGCTCAAATTCATAGACATTTCCACAGCTGCACAAACATAACTTTTTTGCCCGAATCCAGACCTAATAAAGTTGAATCCCTGGCTGTCTGGGTATTTTAATATCCTCCCCTTTTTCACTTTTTCACCACCCACAATCCACGATCACTACTGTTTTAACCAAAGGTAAAACCTCCTGGCGGAGGGTGCATACAAAAATTGACCCAAGGATTACGCACACATGTGCAACAAGGAGCGGGGACACATCATATACCGCTACGAGATCTTCTAAAAACACGTGCATGAGGGTCTTTTATTTGGGAGACACCTACCTACCTACCTGAAGACCTTGGTTATGCAGGACTAGTGATCCTTTCCCCATTGATTTTGAAAGTCCCAGAGGTGTGTCAGCATGAGTGTCTGAAACTGCATACCTCCTGAATGGACGTGTCCCCGAGGCTAGAGCTCTCTCCGCTATGAGGGGAGTGCGGGATGTTGGGGATAGAGTGGTTGTGGGTCTGGATATTCTCAAGGGCTCTTGAGAATATCCAGATCCACACACAAGATATTCTCTCACTTGCACTAGTCAACGTACAACATCCTGACAGCAGTCAGTCTGAATGTTCACCGCAGCTTTGCTAGTATTGTTGTGGTTACTGACAAGCGGTTGATGGACTGGGTAAATAAATCAAACCTTGCCAGGGACTGCCTGTGGCTCTGTCCCTGTACAATGTGCTCCTTCTCCATTGCTGCTAGCCACCAGTCCTGCCCTTTCTCCAATTTCTGTTTCAACCCTGACATTCGTAGCAGATGCCTACTAACAATCCATATTTATTTTGTCCGCAGGCACTGGACGGAGATGATGGACCTCTCCAAGCCACCATACACAGGAAAACTCTCCTACATGTTACCTGGAATGTTACCAGTAAGGATTGCTGATGTTTGGACTCTGCTCTGTCTGTATGTCCTGCTCTCCGATGTTGTGGGGTACCTGCATTGAGATTATCCCTCATCACTGTTCGCAACCCCTGCCGGTGGTGAGATGGCTGCTCTCCTGGCAGTTGGAGTAGGGGTGATGGGCTGATGGAATGGTGTTGTTGTGTCCTCAATGACCACATCAGTGTCAGAAGCCCCTTCAGCTGCAATGGTTCCTGACACATCGGGATGTGACCTTTGGAAATGCTTGTGAATTGTTCATGTAAATAAATGGTTAATGGTTAATGTTGGCCCACAAAAATGTTGTGACTTTGTTTCATGTGCCACATGTTTATGTTCTGCACATATGTTTGGTGTAGTCAACAACAAACAGTACAGCAAGCAACTGATGTGTACTACAACTCCCATGATGCCAGGGTGGGGCAAGCATCTCAATGGAGTTATTTGTGCTGTGATATATGATATGGATTTGCTAACATATGTTTTTGAGGAGTAAGTAAAGAGAATATGACTCACCCTGCCTAGTGCTTGCTGGATTAAAGGTTTCAAAGTCGGTTACTCCCACCACACTCTCTGGTTCCAGGGTCCCCCTATGAGTGTCTTTGTGGGAGTCGGAGGGGGGGTGTTTTTAGGTTGCTCCACCTGTTTCATGTTCCTCAGCCATCCTGCTGGCCACCTTGCCCTTCGTGCGAGACCTCAGGTCATACCACCTTTTGAGGATCTCAGAGATAGTCCTCTGGGTGACTCCTAGGGATTTTATCTTCTCCAGGATGCTAGTCCAATCCTTGTTTTCTGGCTTTCTGGGACAGTGCAGGAGGCCTTCCCAGACTGTTGGTCCATACAGGATACACATTCTTAGAGCTCAATCTCCTTCTTTGTGAATTTTATCTTCCTCTTCCTGCTCCTTGTTCCCAACTTCTGTAGCCAAGGTGGTATCCAGGAAAGGTGTGATGCACTGGGAGTGGTGCTGCAGGATCACACCTTCCTTTCAGCATCTTCCTAGGGGGTTGTGGCCACACCCTATATTTATAAACTTCCTGGTCTGACACCATCATTCTTCATAAAGAAAGCTCTTTTTCACACTTCGCAATTTCCTACTTACGAATGCAAATTCATAGGAATGGATATTTGTGGAATCAGCGGTTAAGTACATACCGTTTTGTGATTCTCAAATAGTGATTTCTAATGATTCGCTATTTGGAAATTGCAATACCGAAATTTCATACATTTGGCCCCAATTCCTCTGCAGATTACGCGTGACAGGAGCAGTGAGAGACAAATTGCTAGAGACAAGGACCACTTGCAACAAATGCAAATATCTCCACAGAAGCATCCTGTAGTACGGGAGAGTACCATTGAACAGAAATAGTTGCTCTTAGTAGCATATGTTTTCAACTATGTTCTGAGACCACCAGCAAATAAAAAGTGAAATCCACTAAAATATCAATGTTGTTTTTAAATTCTGCAGGGACAGTGTGCATTATAATATACAAAATTTGTTACAAATTTCTCAAAATTTCTTTTGAGAAGAATGACCATATTATCTGCTTTACCTAAATATTAACCATGGGCGAAGCACTACGCTACGCTCGCCGAGTTTGCCAAGTTTGCGCAACTTCCCACTAAGCGAGCTGCACGTAGCACAGTGCGAACACGCGTAGTGCAGCGTAGCGTAGTGCAGCGCTCATTTTTTGCTTGTTCGCGGTCCTGAACGTCATGATCGCGACCGCGAGCAAGCAAAATGACATCCCGGCGAGATTCTCAACGCGGCGAGGTAAGGTTTCTCATTGTGAGTGGTTGCACATGCTCGCGACCGCTCTCAATGAGAAACTTCCAGTTCGCGTTGAGAAAGCTGCAGCTCGAGTAATAATCTACTCGAGCAGCAGAAAACTACAGCTCGCACTGTGCAAGATGCCGTTTTCAATGATTGCACAGTGCCGGATGCTTGTCCGCACTGTGCAATCATTGAAAACTCATCTTGCACAGTGCGAACATGCTACTACGCAGCTCGCGTAGTTCTACGTGAAGTTCGCGTAGTGTGAAGGGCACTTCGCCTAGCTTCGCGAAGCGCTACTTTGCGAACTACGCCCACCCTTACTAAATATCTATACTAATTACAACATTTAACCTGGCCTGGATAGAGAAATGTATAATACTGAAAGGGGCACAAGAGAGACACCGGGCAGGCAAAACTGGTCACCAGTTTATCATTGTAACACAGGAACAAATAGCGCCCAAAAAGTGGTTTCATTGTGCAGTGCTTTTGCATTGGTAAACTAGCATTCACTGTAACAGAGTTATGTTGTTTTTGACAGACCCAGGTTTACTTTGACCGTGGCTAAGTGTTTGCAAGCGTTTAGATACCGAATTACACTACTTTTGAAACAGCAATGTGATGCAATGCCTCCTCAAGAGGAGAGCTTGTATACAGTCTTTGAATTTACAGAGAGAGAAAGAGGGAGAAAAACCTCTCAAGGCAAACACTAAAGTAAATTCTAAATCTGTCTAATGGACCCTTTTAGAAACTGTCAACCAATGCAGTTTACTGGGAACCTCAAGGAACCTATCAAGTTACCAGAAACTCATGACAAGTTGCACTGCCATATTTAGGATATCTTGAAATGATATAAATAATTGGCTCAGGAAGGATGTAGGAATCACTGGCATAGTCCAATCTAAAAAGAATGGTAGCATTAGTACCACAAGCTTTTTAGTGGCATGGCCGACAATTACATTTTTTCTTGAAGCTCCTCATTTGGAGGTAACAGGATGACATAACTTCAACAGCAAAATGAGGCAGATGTTAATGCAAATATTGTAATCTTGTCTAATCACATTCAATATAGCCACATAAGTAGTCTCATTGCCTAAAACAGGCCTTAATCTCATCCGGCTAGCATATACTAACTGGTACGCTTCAAGATGTTTCAAACGTTGATGAACCACAATGTACCCCCATTTATAGTGACTGCTGGCAAATGAAAGATGCGCCTATAGTTAACTTCTGCCCTACAGTCCAAGCTTGAGTTCTTTAAACTTCAAAATTAGCTTGAAGAACCCTTTCTTCCATTTACTGGCACAGTGCCAGATTATGAGAAATTCAGTTGTTGGTTAAGAGAGCCCTTCTCTAGCAACAACCACAATCCCAGTCCGGGTGAACCACAAAGAGTTACTAAATTAAACTGTGCTTAAACCTCTAGTAGCTTGCCACAAAAGGTGTCAAGTTTAACTTAGAGGCAATGTGTAAAGTATTAATGCAAAACTTAAGCAGTAATAAAGTGGAAACACAACATAAACACATTTCACACCAATTTAGAAAAATCTAGTGAAATTTAATAAAATCTTTGACACCAAGATGACAAAAATGCAATCAGTATAACCAGAGTTATGAATTTTTAAACTTTCAAGTGAAAAATACAGTCTAAACTATCAATCACCAACTGCAGACATCTAGGCGAACAGCTGAACCTTTGCGTTTACGCCCGAATGGACTGTTCTGAAGCAAGATAGTAGCCTTTTGTGTTCGAGAGCCTCAAAACGCCCGAACCTCTGATGTCCGTCTATGTCGGTTATCTATTCTCCAAAGCCGTGAACAAACCTACTAGGAGCAGCACTCTCCACTTGCGGACTATACCCGGAGAGCCGACTAATTAATCTATTTTGTGCCTTGAAACTGTAAATACGAAGCTGTCTCCTGCCTCTATCTCTTTCCGGTTTATAATAGAGCCTCCTCTCAGTTTGGGTCGTTCTTGTGTATCCTTGTTGGATGGAGCACCTTCATTGAGAAAAACGCAACTCCCGTAAGCACCATTCTTAGAAGTGTGTGCACCACTCGGATTTGAGAGTGGCCGCTGTCCTGATATTTTGTTGCTCCTTTGTTCCCCATCTTATACATGCCCTGATTAAGGTGCAGCCGTAGATCGGGCCTGGCACTGAAACGCGCGTCGACGTGGTTACCTTCTGTCCTGCTAGTACAATCTTGGTTCCCCAGCAAGCTGCTGAGAGGATACCGCAGGACAACCTCCGTGTATTAGTGTACGATGTGTACTGAGGTTTTTGTATTGTGCTAACTGGATGTGATTGATGGATTGTGTGATGTTAGTTTAGTGGAATGATTCCGTGATGATGAATGAAAGATGAATGGGTGATGCGGGGCGTCTTATTTATGTCTATGGTGATTGAATTATCATCATTTGTGTATACTTGGATGATGAAAGTTTTTTGTATATCTTTTGAGTAACATTTATATCCTGAAAATGAAAATAAAATGATATATTTTTCTATTTTCTGTGTGATGAATCAAATTATGCGGCCTTGAATAGTAGTGAGCTCAAAGTTGTGTTGATTGAAATTTTTGGAATCTATATGAGCCTTTAATTAAAATATATAGGGCAGACTCATCTTCTTTGGTCTTTGGTCATCTAGTCATACAAGTCCAGGGCAAAGTCAAAAGTTATGGCCGACCACGAAGAAATGCGGTTCGGATGCATTAAGTGGATTGGGCCCAGTCTCTGCTGACCTTCGGACTAGGAAGACATTTTGAGAAAAATGTCTTGAGAAGGTAGAGTTCAGTGGGGCAAGGTAGAAACAGTGTCCAAGGAGGAGGTGTCATTGTGGGGGACTGCTGGATGATGTTGGTGATAACATTTCTTTGTTTGGACTTACCTCTTTTTTTGGAAATCAAAAATCTCCAGTAAAATGAAGATTCATGCTATCGTCAATGTATGGTTCACAGAGTCGGATACCCCTTTTGCAAGGAGCCGCTGAACAGTAGTTGCTGCAGCAGAAAAGACCACTTTGGGTGCTACCACAAGTCAGGCCAACTGGCGATGCAATTTGTCCAGCTCTGCGAGCAGGTAGTTCCTGGTCTTCTCTCGGTTCTCAGAGCACTTTTTGGATGAAGATTTTCTTAGTCCCAGGTTTTGGATTTGGGTTATTTGGGCACCTTTAGCACCACTTCCAAGAAACCAAAAGACTCAAAGGGTACCACTTGGAGGGTCAAGATCCACGCAGGCTGGGTACAAGTGTAAGTTCAAGATGGTTGGAGCTTTTTTTGTCCTAGAGACTCTGCTCAGTAGGCCTCTCTGGAAGTCCTGCGTTCAAGCAGAGAAACAGGTCACAAGCAGCAGCTCAGTCGTCTGAGGGCACAGCAGGCCACAGGCAGCAGGGCAGTCCTCTGAGAGTCCTCCACAGGTCTGAAAGTGAACTGAAGAGTGGGCCTGAGGGTCCTAATTTTATAGCTGGTACCCACTTTTGAAGTGAAAGAAACTACTGGGCTGTACCCCTACATTTGGTGTTGGAATTTCCTTCATCCCTGCCCTGGTCCCAGGATTTCTGTGGGCAAAAAAGGCTACTTTGAAGTTCTTTGCGTGAGGACTGAGGCAGCTACTATTAATTGCAAGTAAGGCTGTGCACAGTTCCGCTCCCCATCCTGCTAGGATGGCTCAGTTCTTTTATTGTGTGACTGTCTAGAAGAAATACACAGGCTGCAGGCACCATATGATTATTACAAGAAAATTGCAACTTTCTAAAAGAGACATTTTCAGAATTCGGACAAACTCTGGCTTTAGCTCAAATCTTCTTTAAATGTGTGTTCTACATTTGTGCTTCTTTTATAGTTGTGCCCAAATAGAGATTGATTTATCTACCCAGAGCAGGGACAGTGGTCCTTTCTGCAGCCGACACGCTATTGAACTTTTTGAATGGTCAACATTAGATATCCATCTGGGTCGGTACTCAGTCCTCTCTCCAAGCAATCTCGTCAGCGGGGAGCATGCAGTGCAGGCATACTAATGTCTTTCATTCATTATTTTAGACCCCGCCAATAACCCTGAATTGAGTAAATTCACTCTCACCTTCACACCGGGGAGCCCCTCCTACTATTATCTCCATAGGATGGAACCTCCAGGAACCATCCCCTCACAGACATCCTTAGCCTCATGGATGTGAGCAGGCAATTGTGGCCTCAGATTCTGGATTCTCATGCTCTGCCAAAATCCACCTAAGTAAGTGCCCCTCTAGCTTTACTTTTCTTTAGGGCCATAAAATTGACAACTATAATTAATGCCACTCTCACACTTTTTGTCTTCTCTAAATCTACAGGGACCTACGAAACCTTCCAGGTACTTTTTATTACTCCTTCGTTTACTCCATGTACCTGCTTCACTTGGTACTCCGTTTCACCCATTAGCCAGTTATTATCCAATGTTGTGTTGTTTGTGTCCTGATGATGACCTCAAGTCCTAAATGTTGAAATGCTGTCAACTCGCAAAAGCTAAATTTGGACTGTGTATTATAACATGATTTTACACATCTTCTTCATTAATATATTGATTCATGCATAACTTTGTCTTGAATCCTGTAGAATTATTTATTATAGCATCACTTGTGCCATCTAATAAGTTTTCCAGAGCACAAAGTGTTCCCCTTTTCACTTAGCACACAACTTAACAGCATGGTTGATTCTGCATTTTTGATTTGTGAAATTAAATTTGCATTCCTTTGCTAGCAATGTAATTGCATTTAACTGTGTCACTGAGACTATTCCCATTGAGAAATTGTTGTGTGTTACTATGCTTTCTAAAACTGGCATTTTCAGAATGTGACATACAATCTGATATTGCCATTAAAGAGAATTTTAAATTACAATTTCTTAGACACCAAACATGACATTTCTACCTACGTTATCGTTTATGAAATGTAATAGGGTTACTCAATGTGATCCTAAGGGAGAGGTAGGACTCTGAGTAATGAAATACAAATTTGTGAGTTTTTCACTACCACTACATGTCCCACTTTTTAACACCGTGGGTGCTAGTGATATTTTCCTCCTGTGCTGGAAATTATATTTTCCCATTGTTTGTGACAAGGTCAACTCGTCACATGCACAGTGCAGGTAACACCCATGACGAGCTGACCTTGTCACAAGCATCGAAGGGGTTAAATATAAGGCACCCTGCCCCATGGGCTATTTAGGCCTATGCCTGGGGTAACATTTATGCATTCAAAAGGGAGTTTTGAGCTTGGCAAAGGGTTTATTTTGCCAAGTCAAATTGACAGTTTATAACAGCAAACAACCTGCAATGGCAGGCCTTAACCATTTTTTAAGAGACTATCAAAGTGAGTGGTACAATAAGTGCTGCAGGCCCACAGGTAAAATTTAATTTATTTACCTGGGTATATGGTATACCACTTTACTAGAGACTTATAAGCAAATTAAATATGATGCTGTTAAATCGGGACACTGCAATCAGGAGCCAGGAGACGCTCTGTATAAACAGGAGACTTTATTAAAAAGTCACAACATAATGACCTCAGCCACAGCTGTTCGTTGCTCGCTCACCCTTCACGCTCTACGCAGGGAGTTTGACTTAGAACCTTCGCCACTGTGACATTCCACAGCCTGTCCCAGAGGCGTGACCCATTGTGAACCCAGAAGCAGGGGTGAGTGGCCAAGTCAGGGTATGCCCCTGCGGCGGAATATACTACACATCCCCTCCTTTACACAACCAAGAACAATTGAACACAACAGAAGAGAATGTACAATAGAAATAATTAAGTAACATAGTGCTGCAAATATCTTGGGTGGCAGACCTTCCATTGACTTGTCCTGGGGAAAGCTTTGGCCTGTTCTGGGCAACTGTTCTCAGGTGTTTCGTTCGCCCATCGGGTTTCCCTCCCACTCTCTGGTGCGCTGTCGGTGTCCACCGTGGTGGCATTGTACCTTACCACCCTCCGAGATTCCAAATCTTCCCCTCTTGGGTCTTCACCACATTTGTTAATAATTTTACAATTTTGATAGGCTTAGTGAACTCGGACCAATCTGCTCTACCAGTGGGTGCTTTGATTTGGATGGGATCACCCATGTGGGACCTTACATCTTTAACTGCATGTAGCCTGTCGAACCTGGCTTTCCTGTCGCTCATGGCTTTAAGTTCACGGTCTCTCCACCGCGACTCCTTATCTTGGTCAATCCACCCTTTTTGGCACTTGATCCACCCAGGTGCTAACTTAGTGTTTGGCTTCCTGGCCCTGAGCAATTCAAAAGGTGTCTTCCCAGTGGTTTGATGAGGGGTCAGCCTGTAAGCTTCCAGACGTTGCACGACCTCTTCCTTCCAACATAGCCCTTTGGCCCTGGCCAATTGAATCCCCTCCTTGATAGTCTTGTTAAATCGTTCGACCATCCCATTAGTTTCTGGGTGATAAAGTGCACAACGCTTGTGTACTATTCCTTTACTCTCCAGGAATTCCCTAATTTCTTTAGACCAGAGTTGCACTCCATTGTCTGTCAATAAGCTACTTGGCAAACCTTCTCTGGTGAATATCTCTTGTAGAAAATCTATGACAACCTTTGTGGTGATTTCTGACACAAATTTTACCTCTAGCCACCTGGAGTATGGATCCACAAGAACCAACATGTACTGTGTGCGATGTTCACTGGTTAGTGGGCCCACTATGTCTAATGCTGCATCAACCCATGGACCCGCGGGAAGCGGCCTACACTGCATGTTTGGTGTGTGATGTTTTAAGATCTTGTCACTGGCGGAGCTTGGCACACAGTCTCTTATCTTCCTTTCAATTTCAATGACATTCTCGGCCACCAGTAGTCTAGCCGTAACCTTTGTTTGGTTTTGGTGACTCCCAGGTGCCCCTCATGTGCTATTGTTAACAAATACTCTTTTAAGGTCTGGGGGGGACCAACTTGGTACCTCTGAACAGACAATCCTCGTTGAGAGAGAGTTCATCTCAGACATCCAGAATGGTCTAAGCGGCTCTTCTCGCTTGTCTTGGTCCACCCATCCTCCCTTCGTCTTCTCACAGACTTTCTGTAGGAGCTCGTCAGCTCTAAGTGCTTCCTTCCAGCTCCACTCTTCAATGGCTCCCTGAGTGACGACGCACACGTTCTCCGTTGGTATTTCTTTGTCAGCCTTCATTACCTCCTCAGCCTCGTCTGTTTGACCGCTCTCTTCACTCACCAATCGGAAAAGACAGTCAGCTGCCAGGTTCCTCACTCCAAGTACGTATTCCACCTCAAACGTGTACTCCTGGAGGTTCACGACCCATCTTCTGATTCTGCTCGAGATGGAGTCTAGCCTTTTTCTGCTGAAGACCTCGACGAGGGGCTTGTGATCGGTTCTCAGGTGAAATTTCATTCCACACACAAAGTCTCTGAATTTGTTCATCGCCTAATGCGCCGCTAGCGCCTCTTTCTCGATTACCGAGTAGTTGGCCTCTGCCTTTTGTAGCAAGCGTGGCGCAAAGGCTATCGTCTCTTCCTCTCTTTCTTCAACCTGCATGAGAACTGCCCCCAAACCTTTCGAGCTTGCATCAGTTGTCAGTACGGTCTTCCTGCCCGGTATGAACGATTTTAGGTTAGGTGCTTCAGCGAGTGATTTTTTTGTATCTTCAAACTCCTTCTGGCACTCCACACTCCATTCAAAAGTCACCCCTTTTCTGAGCATATTGCGTATGGCAAATGTACCTCTTGCAAAGTTCTGCACAAATTTACTATAGAATTCCACCATCCCCATGAAGGACTTTAATTCATCCCTGTTTTTTGGTATTTCAAGGTTGACAATCGTGTTTTGAAGTTCTGTTTTTGGGCGAATGCCCTCTTTTGTGACCTTGTGGCCCAGAAACTCCAATTCTGCACATCCAATCTTGCACTTCTCTTTCTTCACCATGAGTCCATGTTCTTGAAATCTTCTCAGGACCTGCCTTAGCCTAACCTCATGCTGCTTCTCATCCCTTCAGAAGATCAGCACGTCGTCTTGGTAGCACATGACCCCTGGAATCCCCTTGAGGAGGTTGCTCATTATCCTTTGAAAGACTGCTGCAGCAGAAACTAGTCCACACAGCATCCGCTTGAATTTGTACACCCCCCTGGGCATTACAAATGCTGTGAGTTCATGTGATTCAGGGTGGAGTTTAACTTGGTAATAGGCTGAGGTTAGATCTAGTGTGGTGAACACTTTTGCTCCTTCCAATGTGCTCATCATTTGTAAAACATTTGGTAGGGGGTATTTGTCGACTATGATTTCCTTGTTTAATGGTCTAAGATCAATGCACAATCTCACTGACCCCCCCCTATCTTGGCTGCAACGATAGGTGCCAGTACTCCGTGGCTTCTACCGGTTTGGTCAATTCCAGCTTGCACAATTTCTCCAATTCTTCCTTCACAGCCATCTGTATGGAAATGGAGAGATTCCTGACTTTGGCTGTAACTGGCTTAGATCCTTCTCTGAGTTTTATTCTGTGGGCATAATTTCTGAGGCACCCTAATTTCTCCGTGAACCACTCCTTGAACTCTTCCTCTATCCCCATTACGGTCCTCCCCACCTCCTGTACCAGTATCTGGGGATTCTTGTTGGGATTAAGATAGACACCTAACTCTTTCTGTGCCTGCCACCCCAGGATGTTGTCCCCCTTCTTGGATACGTACGTTTTGGTGACAGTCAGCCTGTCCTTGTAGCCTATCGTCCCCCAGAAGTAGCCTTTCATTTTTATTAGCTGACCACCATAACCTCCCGGTAGTACATCCATCTTCTGCAGTGTTAGTTTCCCTTTTGATACTTTTTCAAACTCTTCTGCAGAGATCATTGTCAATTTTGAACAAGAATCAAACATTTCCTCAATTCTGGTTTCTTCTACAGCTACAAAGTCTTTGGGGTTGCTCACTGACCCACCCTGTACTTGTAATACTATCTCATCACAGACATGTGCGTTGCCATCTCTACTCTGTTTCCTGTAGCTGGCACTGCTTCTGCAGCATTGCCTGAAATGGCCCTTCCTTCCACACTTGTTGCATGTACTTTTTAGAGCAGGACACTCCCGGTGACTCGCTCAATGACCTGGTCTGCCACACCAGTAACAGTTTTCTTTAAATCCCCATCTTCCCTTAACCCTTTTCTGTTCCCTTTTTTGCTCTTTAAGTGCAAGTATACTTTTGTTCTCGACCAATACTTCACTCACTTTGGCTTTCCCTTGACTATCCTGCTTTATTTCACTCACACACTGCATCATGTGCTCTACTTGTTTAGCTACAATGAGTACCTCCACCAGTGGCGGATCATCCTTTAGCCATAGTTCTTCATGTACACGCTCAGTCTTGCACGTTAGGACAAACTGGCCACGTATTCTTTCCTCACAAGATCTCCCAAACTTGCACCTTGTGCAGCTCACAGACAAACTCCTCCACTGTCTCCCCCTCTTTCTGTCCCCTCCTACCAAAATGGTACCCTTGCACTTTTGGTAGAAATGGGTGTCTAGTTTCTTTAAATGTATCTCGTATTCATTCAACCCCCTCGCATCATTTGCGTTCAGCTCTGGAAGATGTTCTAGTATTTCTTGTCCATCAGCACCCAGGTAGTGCATCAGCAAAGCCACTTTTCTTTCCAGCCCCAAATTGGGTCCACATACTACTGCGTAGTTCTGGAAAACTTTTTCCCATTTATTCCACTTGAGGGTTGGCTCCCCGGTAGTGGACAGAACGAAAGGCGGGGGTGTTACATTCTGCATGGTGGCTGAGGGCTAAAGAAAGTGGGGTGAAAAAGAAGAGAAATCAGGCCTTAAATACGTTTTCAGAGGCAACCGGTCAATTAACACCAGGGGCCCAACTAGATCAGAACCTCACTCTTTACTGGCAACTGACCAGAATATGCAGGGGACCACAATATCACGATACCATAGCAACTCTTATGTTAGACGTGGGAGTGTATTTTAATTGAATAGGAGAATGCAGAGGAGGGAACCACTGGATGGCGCTGTCCTAAAGTCAAACTGTTGTTGTTAGTAGCAGAGCATACTCTCTTTCGTTCTGCTAGAAAGGAGTGGCAGGATGGTTACATCCTGAGGTTTGGGACACACATCCCCTTCTCCACCGTGACCACCATCGAACCGCAAGTAAATGTTCCTTGTGGTCAGTTCGCATGCTGGCACCAGATGGTGACACAGCCTACAGTTGGTGCCTCCTCGTAGTGCCTGCGCAGCGTGCGAAATTGTCTTCTGACGGATGAAAGGAACGTTTTAAGTCAATAGGGTGAAAGCTGAAAGCAGCTTCATAGGCACTCTTGTCCTAGACTTTTCTTTGGATAATTGCCAGTCAGCGTGACC
The DNA here is from genome assembly GCF_964263255.1 of Lissotriton vulgaris. Lineage (NCBI taxonomy): Eukaryota > Metazoa > Chordata > Amphibia > Caudata > Salamandridae > Lissotriton > Lissotriton vulgaris. The sequence goes on along the minus strand of NC_141689.1, from coordinate 357,387,759 downwards.
GACAGAAACAACGTGCGCACGGACGGCAGGGGGACAGTCATTTTGACAAATGGCAGATTATTTTGGCCTGATAAATCGACTTTAAAATAAAAAAAGTAGCAGTAAGAGAAAGTTAGCAATGCTTGGGTTTTTGACATTCATGTTGTGCTTTCAAAGGCATGTGTGTGTGTGTGTGTGTGTGTGCGTGTGTGTGTGTGTGTTATGTTATGTTATGTTATGTTAAAAAGCTTATACCCCGCACGTACACTGAAACGGTTTCTTGGCGCTCATAACAGACATATCGGACCAGGGCAGGAGGTTTTACTCAAAGGCCGCTTTGAAGAGATAAGTTTTTAATGTTTTTCGGAACAACTCATAAGAGGGGCAGTGACGGAAGGAGGAAGGGAGAGATTTCCAAAAGGAAGGACCTAGAAAAGAGAAGCGCAGTCCGCCGTATTTTTTGCGGCAGTTGGATGGAATGCATAGAAGATTGTCGGCAGAGGAGCGGAGATTACGGGTTGGGAGATATCGCTTTAACTTGGAGGAGATGAACACAGGTGCACGGTTATGAAGGGATTTGAAAATGGTGCATCCGAGTTTGAAGGAACACCGTTTGGCCACTGGGAGCCAGTGAAGGCTCCTCAAAAGAGGGGAGACATGCTGGTGTTTGGGTTGATGGAACACCAAGCGAGCGGCCTGGTTCTGGATTAACTGGAGTCTTTGGAGCTGATAGGCAGGAATCCCCACATATAGGATGTTTGCAAAGTCAACCCTGGAGATGACCAAAGCCAGTATGACTAATATGAGTGCCTCTCTGGTAAGAAATCGGCAGATCTTACGGATCCTGCACAGCTGAAAGAAGCAGGATGATGTTACAGCCGAGATCTGCGATTTCATAGATAGGTCCTCAGAGATGACCACTCCAAGGCTTTTCACAGAGCTGACCGGGCGAGGGGGGATGCCAAGAGAGGGGGGGCAGTAATTATCATCCCAAGGGTTGGTAGGGCCACCCACCAGAACAAGTTCCGTCTTAGACGGATTCAACTTGAGCTGGCTGTGAGCCATCCAGTCGGAGATGTATAACATTGTGGTTTGGAAATTAGTGCGGGAAGAAGGTGAGGTGTCCAAAGGAAAAATCAATTGCAGATCGTCTGCATAATTATATATAGTGGCAGGGGAGTGACGAATAGAAACCATGAGTGGTTGCATGTATAAATTAAAAAGAAGAGGGGATAGAGCCGAACCCTGAGGGACACCGCAGGAGAGAGGGTGTTTGTACATACACGTTCTTTGTGTGTGTTCATACAAGTTTGTGTTTTGCTAAATGCAAAATTGTATGCGTTTAAAAAAATAGGTTGATTGGCTTAATCCTTGGTTCTCTTCCTTTGATGACCGGATTTGTATAAACTATCTCCAGCCTTTATTACCTCTAAAGAATGATGGTTTGCTGTTTAGCAGTTTATTTTTGGTGTTTCCTTAACCTCTGTATACCACATGTCGGCAGCTTCAAGGCATGAGGAGCAAAGACAGAAGTGAGATTACTGACCTCATTTACAGTTTGGCAGAGGGGAACCACTGCCTTAACTCTGTAGTGCATCGTCACGCTAAATTCACCATTTCCCTACTCTTTTCAGAGTTGGTAGAAAGGTTGTATTTACACTAGGGGAGCATCAGTTGGCTCTGCTGATGTAAACCTCTGGCCTAGAGGCTTATCTGCTAACAGCCACCAAGTGGCAATGACACAATTGAGGGTGGGGCTTCCATTACTCATTTTCCCTATCCGATGCATGGTGGATACAGGCAGGAAAAATGGAGGGGAGCCCCAACACACAAGAAGAAACCTCCTTGCATTACAGGCCTCCTGTGTTTTCTATTGAGAAAACAAACTCCTACTTTGAGAGTTTATTTTCTCAATGCAACAAATGTTCTAGCTTCTAGTTTAAAACGTGTGCCTGCTCAGCATACCTGCAGTGCTCAAAAGGGGCTGGAAGATGCCCTCACAGTCAGAAATCCTGGCAAATAGCATATATTGTCCTCTGCCTGTGTATCTCCCTGGCAGATCTGCTGATTGTCTACCAGGTTCTAAAGGACCCATCAAGGATTGCCCGCAAGGTTATAGCAGGGAGGAAATTTGACACACCAGGTCAATCTGGTGGTCCTTGACTATAATCAATATCCAGGCATGCTCTTGATTATCTATTCACCAACCCTCTTTATATAATCTAATTATGCTGCCATAGCAAGAGAAAGTTGGTGACTGCAGACAAATTGGCAGAACAGGTGGGTCCACTCACTGCCCCATTCCCCACATATAAATCACCGTTAGAAGGTTTAGATCTCAGTAGTTTCACTGTGATTCATAGGAACTCCATCATAGTCATCCCTTCCCTGCAGATTACCTATCCACCTGTGAATGCATGGGAATCAGATGTTTTACATCAACCAGGTCTCTAGCAAAACTGCACCTCATATGCAAACCACCAGGGGGTAACAAAGCCTTTTCCAGACCACATAATGGAAATATTTATAGTTCAATCCATGCTACATCCAAATACAGTCTTTCTAGGGGATTTCAACCTCCACTAGACCTAAGAGGACGAATTACAGGCCTCCACTCTAAAAAACTCCCTCACGTATGAAAACCTAGTGCAAGCATGCACAGAACAGTTCAAAGAGGCCACATTGGATCTCAAAATATCCAAGAAAAGCGTGCTCCCCATTCAAGCTATTGTCTCGATAGAATGGTTCGACCACCACCAGAACATATTCAACCTAACAGAACCAACTGTAGTTTAAAAAAAATCTTTTTTATTGATTTTCAACACACACAAATCCCCTCTTATAGGATACATTCACAAAGGGGGCAATTTCTTAGTACATTGCAAGAATAGCAACTATCCGCAATTGGGCTAGTATTTGCATCCTAATCTGCACTATAATACACTTCCAATTCTCCTCTCCTCCAATTAATTCCAGCATCAGTATATGCATTCAGTACCACCGCTCATTATAGTAGTCCTCAAACTTGGTGCCCCACACATACTCTTGCCCGTCCCTCCCCCACCTCCCTAAACCCTTCCACTGGTGTGCTCTAAGTAATTTAAGCAAGGATAATCAATCATCGTTGTTGTGCTAGGATGTGCGGGTCTTCGATTCCATTAGGGCTATTCTCCTATTCACGCTGACTCCACATCTGCTCTTTCCCCCGTGACCAGCTAAAACCTATCTATATTCCATGTTCCCCGAAATGCTCCTGAGGAGCCTCTAGAGAGTCGGTATCTGAGTCAGGCTCTGGAAGCTTCAGCAAAGTCACAAATGCCTCCCATGCCTGTGCAGTTTCCATCGCTCTTTCGTTGTTCGCTATCCTGGCCTGTTGGAATCTTGCCATACTCTCACTAGCTGCCCAGTTCTCGAACTCCACCCTCCATCGTACCACGCTAGGGCCCTGCTTGGATTTCCACTGCCTTGTTAGTTCCCATTTAGCTAATAATAGCCCCAAATCAATAAACTTGCTTGTGACCTTAGTCCGCGCTGTATGCAGAAACCAGTGCAGTATGCATACTCCCATGTCAGGCTCTATCTGCCTATCCGTCAATCCGCACAGAACCCCGACCACCTCCTCTGAGTATGTTCTGAGCTGCAGGCAGCTCCACATCATGTGTTGAAAGTCTGCTGCAATTGTGTTACACCTAGGATAACATGCAATGTCCACATGGAAATACTTAGTTATCTGCTTTGGGGTTAAATACACCCTGTGGGGAACGTAGAAATGTATGAGTTGGAATCTGGCATTCAGTGTGCCTTTACATGCCCTTTCCACTATGCTATTCCAGGTTGTTTCAGGAATATCCCTACCCAGGTCCACCTCCCATCTTTCTCGAAGCAGATTCAATGGCTGCATCCCCTCTTCCACCATCCGCCTACACAGGCATGTTACGGCCTTTACCGTTCCCGCTGCCATTACAACATATTGACATGTCAAGGATGTCTGTGGTTCCGATAGTCCTTCCCCCCGGTGTTTCTGAATTGCAGACAACGAAGCGGCATGCAGCAAAGAATCGACCCTAGACAAACCATACTTGCCTTGTAGTTCCTGAAAAGGCAAGAGGGCCCTCTCCCCATATAGATCCCCGATCATTTGCAACCCCAAATCTTTCCACTCCGCCAGCACAGACCAGTCTCCTCCATGCGGAAAGGCCGTGCACATGCCCAATCGAATCTCCAGCGCATACGGGTGATTGATGCCACCCCTACTCTTGTATCTATTCCAACATGCCCTTAGTGTTTTCCCCTCATTCATCAACGATTTGATTTGCAACCGCTGCCCAAGAACTACAAATGACATAACATGCCACGGAACCATCGGTCCCCTGGGCCATCCGGTCCCCTAAACTCCAGAGCCACCGCCTGCGGGAGCCATTGTAACTTGGCTGCTAAATAATACACTTCGAAGTCCGGGACCGCCCATCCTCCCTCTGCTTTAGGCCTCATCATCGTGGCCAGTGCCACCAGCCGCCTGCCATTCTCCCATAGAAATCCCCCTATCATGGACCTGAGCATCTTAAACACCGAACCTGGGATCCAGATCGGCAGCGTCCTGAAATAATATAAGAGTCTAGGCAGTGCTATCATTTTCAGCAGTGCTACCCTGCCTGCCACCGAAAGTGGCAAAGTACTTCAAAATGCAATGCTCCCTTTGATTCCTCGCACTGCCCTGTTCATATTGCCCTCCAATAAGTCCTCCTGCTCATGGTAAATGTTAGTCCCCAGATATGGCAGGCAGCAGGGCTCCCATCTTATTCCCTCTAGCCTAGCAGGGATTTCCATAGACCGATGCACCGGGAGCAGGCAAGTCTTCTTCCGGTTACTGCAAATACCTCTCCTGGGGCAGCCAAAAACATCAGCAGATCATCTGTGTAGAGCGATATGTAATGCACTTCTCCGCGCAAGCCAACACCGGTTATTGTGTCCCTTTCATCATTGATTACCACAGTCTCCCTGCCTCACTGGTCAGAAACAGCCGGCCTCCTCTCCATCCCAATGCCTGCTCGCGCCAAGCCTGAGCGTAGTCATTTATCCATGCTCATTGCCTGGGTAGTTCACCTGCTACTTGTGCCAGCCCGTGCCTTCTCCTCTGTTCCTGTCCTGACTGTCTCTTGCCTAGATCACCTATCGGTGACTCCACACATGTCTTCTCCCATCCGCTCGCCCGCTCTTCACCTGGCTAGGGCACGCCAGCTGGTCAAGTACCCTTCTTCCCACAACCCTCCACTCTCAATTGCGCTAGCTGTTGGATCCCAAGTTAGGAGAGGGGAACTCCTCAATAGGCTCACCCGGTTCCGTGCGGTCTTCAGTTCCCTTCGGTTCACGGCGTCCCTTCCATATACTTATTGTCCTCAGATGCACCTCCACCCCTCATTTGGCCTTCAGCGCGGGTAGTCAGCGCTCCTCACCAGTCCCACTGTGGTGCTAGTACCCTTTAGGCATCCCACTTCCAGGACCACTTCTCAGCCCCTGATCTCACCAACTGTATCCCTCCACCACCTGTATGTGCTCATGCAGCCCCAGGGCTCCTGATCCCGTACAGTCTCGCCGGATTTTGCCACTTGCTGTCACCACAGCTGCCCCTTGTGAGGACACATTCAAGCAGGGAAAAAGCTGTTACTTCACATTTTCCGTGTGATGCGGTGTAGCATGGCAAGCTTTTAAATCTAAAGCACTTCGTTCATGAAAGCCAGCACTCACAATGCTGGTAATAACTGTTAGTGCATGATCACACTGGTGGGAAAATGCAATCTCTCCAGGAGGCACAAAGAGCAAATTATTTAACAGGCTGCATACTGCAGTTGTGTGTGGGGGCGTCGCTATGACATACTGCTCACCCTCAACAGCTGACAGTCAGGAATGTTCTGGGCTGGGGTATGCAGTTGTTATAATGCCATTGTGATCATGGGATATCAATCTGGCATCTGGCACTAAAGTGGTTAACAGTGGAGGCACAGGAGTTTGTCATTCAATCGCACTCCCAACAAATGGGGACAATGGGAAGAACCCGGCAGTCCCCCATTCGCTCCGTTATATTGCGAGCCGACTGCCTGCTCTCAGCTCCAAGCAGCCCTTCCCGCGTCTGCTTTCCCCCTCTCCCCCGAGGCCACCGCAGTCCAGCCAGGCTGTCAGGATATCTTCAGCGCTTCCCGTACTATGTGCTTACCTCTGGAACATCCAGGCTGCTCCCGTCTGTTCAGGCGCGTTCGCCAAGATCTGCCTGCCACCACCAAATCCGCCCTCTGGTAGTAGAAAGAAGGGTGGGGGCACTCCCCACCACGCGCACCTCGCTCCGGGTCGCTCAGCGGCACAACCCGCCCCTACAGGCCTACAGCAGGTGTTCCAGCCTCTGCAGCGGTAGCGCGAGCCCTAATCCCGCTCGCGGCTTCAGCCGACCGCCGCCATGAGATCCGCGCTGGCCGCTCCCGCCGCCTATGTATGCTTTCTCTGCTTCAGGAGCCGTCTGTGCACCAAGCTCTTGACAGTTCGATGACCCCCGGCTCCCTCTGCGAGGTTCATCCTGGGCATTCGTGGGGGAATTTCTTCTCCGCTAGGGGTCCCTTATAGTCCTCACCGGTCGAGCCACCCTCAGAACCAGTTGGATCGCGGAGCCTCGACCGCCATTTTGTGTCTGCTCCTCGGCCCGATTCACTTCCAGCAGATCTCCCGTCTGCACCTCTTCCAGACTCGCTGTCCTGGTTGCTGGCTCTTCCAGGCTCTGTCGCACAAGAAATCACTGTCCACACTTCTTCAAGGAGCAAGAAAGGCCACTTTATTTTAAGACAGGTGCATAATACATTTCTTGAACACATTCATTATTTATTTATATCATAAAATTCCAATCTACACATTATGCCTAAACTCCCTACCTAACAGAACCCAAAACTAACTCTTGACTAATACCCCCAGGATTACCCAACGAGCTACCCTTCAGGATGGCCAACCCGCTCCAGGCTGCCCACCCCACTAGCAAAAACCGCCTCCTAAAAGAACAAAGACACCTGTCCTAAAAGTGGCAAGGCCCGAAGACCAGAGCAGCGCCTAGAGCACCGCCAAGTAAAACCTAACTAAAGGAATAAAGGGAGGGTGGGTGGGGCAAAAAGAACCTCCCTTCCCTTGCCTCCCGCTACGCAGTACCCAACCGCCAGCCTGACTTCCCTTTATTACCTCCCCCTAATCACCCCCACCTGTTCCAGCTCCCTCGCGCGAACGTACCCAGGGAAAGACCAGCTCGCACCTGGCTCTCCCTGGGTCCCCCCTTCTCCATCATCCCAGGGATTTGGGAGCTTTATACAATGCCCCTAATCAGGATAAGAGACAGGGTTGGCACATAGCTCTTTGGTCAAGCGTCCACTCCCATCCGCCTCGTGGCCATGCCACTCCTAACAGAACCAACTGTAGTGTAGTTCCTATATCCCTGATAGGCTCTGCGCTTTGGAACAATATACACTATAGTTGTGGCATATCCCAGAACTTGTTCTTGCAAGTGCAATATTATTTATTATCCTCAAATCCTTGTTTGTCTCATTTCCTAGCACACTTTCTATGCCTAAATACGAACAATGCGAATTGTGCCTATATAAGGGTATACATCGGGAAACCTATATACGATATCTAAATCGACACACAACACCCACTCCAGTATCGCATGAATGTCATTAATACATTTTAAACATGCTTAAGATATCTAAAATATAGTTACACATGAATTGCAAAAACATTGCTAAAACACATGACTAAAAATGCATTTAAAAATTGCGATGCATAAAAATTCAATGGTACTGTACATATTAACACATGTTTAACACATATTAAAGCAATGTTTAATTCTAAGCATATATTCACAGTGAATGCTAAATGAATGAATCACAAATATATATACACATTATGAAATGGCTCGTAAATACAGAAGAAAAAGGGCTGAAACCATTTTATGTCAGGTTACATAATTCAATTTGTTGATTGACAAGGTGACATATTGTTTTTGGAAATGTTTCAAAGAATTCTGTTCTCTATGAATAGTTTTACTATAAGCAGATTACTGTACCAAAAAAAATATATACAAATTTGGATAAAAAAATGTAATCATAGGAAAAAATTCCAAGTTTTAGTAATTAGTAATTAGTAATGAATGCCAAAATTCAGAGCCTTCCCAGTACACTGTGAATCAAAAGTCAGTGTATGGGGATGAAGAAAACATGAAATCTTCTAATCCTGTAGACAAAAAGTTGGCTACCGTTGTAGGTGAAAGTTGGATTACCTCGTTTAGAAGACTAACTTGCACATAGATGAGAAGCATCGCCTTCAGCATTGGAAGCATCAGCAATGTTTGATTGTGATGTTACCTGTGTGCTTGTTGATTCCTGTGAGATCTCAATGAATGCCATCATCAGGATTGGTAGGCGCTGGGGACAATACACAGCATGTGCCATTATCGGGTCCAGCAGAGTATCGATATCCGTAGGCATGACAGATGGGAGTGTTAGACAGATATCTTGCACGCATTCTTCACCGCAAAGCAGTTTTGTCAATGGTTGGAATTGCATCAGGATTCGTTGAAATCACTGGAACCAGTTGATCCCTTGTTACTTCATTGTAGACAGGTGTTATGTTATATTATGTTAAACGGATTTGTAAAGCGCTCAGCTGCCCCAGCAAAGGGGCGTCCCGGCGCTGTATCCAACTTAAAGGAAACATAGGCAAATAGCATGGAGCAAAACAGAAAGGATTAGGTCAAAGGAAATAGATGTGTCTTGATGGCTTTTCTGAACTCTAGTAGTCCTTTAACTTCGCGAATGCGGGCTGGTATTGCATTCCAAAGTTTGGCTGCTAGAAGATGGAAAGAGCATCCACCCGCTCGGCTTTGATTTATCCGGGGCACCCTACCCAAGTTTTGTCAAGCCGAGCGTAAGGTACGGGTGGGAACATACATTTCCAGCAGGGTGCCAAGCACTTTGGGAGTGTTATGACGCAGGATTTTAAACTAAACACATAGAGTCTTAAATTGTATTCGTTGGACTACTGGTAGCCAATGAAGCCTCCTAATGGTAGCAGAATGCAACTGAACTGAGGCAGGCCCACTAAGGCTCTGGCCGCCGCATTTTAAATGCGTTGCATTTGGGCAATTTCTGCTTGGTTGGCACCCAGCAGCAGAGAACAGGCGTAATCCAATCTGGACATGACCGTAGATTGAATATTAAGCTGTCTTGTGGTGGAATCAAAACATTCAAGCAGCGTATTATGCCAAAGCATGTGGCAGCAACTTTTTTTGTATGGGTACAAAAACTGAGAGCATATTAAGCCACCAGTGGTCTCCCCATAAATGGGTGTTCTTTCCGACCAATAAGAATTCAGTTTTAGCGGCATTCAGCTGGAGACAGTTAGATGTCATCCAGTCTGCCACAGCAGCCAAGCCAGCCTTGAATCTGACCGGGTCAGGGGTGGTTCCTTCCGGAAGGGCAACACCCAGCTGCGTGCCGTCAGCGTATGAGACGATGTTGAGGTCCCATATTTTGGCGACCGCAGCTAGTGGTTGAACATAGAGATTGAACAGGGTGGGGCTTAATGCAGAGCCCTGAGGAACACCCTGCTCAATAGTGTGCGCCCTGGAGAGAATAGGAGGAGTGGAGACACAGAATATTCTCTCAGTCAGGAAGGACCTGAACCAAGCCAGGGCCAAATCCGTGACCCCTGCTTATTCGAGCCAGTGGAGCAAGATCTGATGAGAAACAGTGTCAAAGGCCGCACTAAGATCCAATAGGATCAGTGCCGCCATTTGACCGTGATCAAGAGTGGAGCAAAGGTGCTCCGTCGGACAGAAGAGCCGTCTCTGTCCTAGGTCTGGCGCGGAACCCATGTTGCGTTTCATCGAGAATGTTATTGGCATTCAGGATGTTAGTCAGAATTGAATTAACATGGGATTCAGAGATTTTAGCCGCCCAGGGAAGCAAGGAGATAGGTCTGACATTTTCCAGTTTCAGAGGGTCTAGGGTCAGTTTGTTCAGTATGGGAGATACCCAAGCCTGTTTCCATTTAACTGGAACAGTGGCAGATGAGTAGGCCTAAGGCGGTCATCCGGCGAGCCAGGCTTAATATGCCCAGTTAATTTATTGAATTCTACCCAAGAGATTTCAGGGATTGCCGACAGTTGGGAGGCAAGGCTAGGTCTCGTGGGGGAAATGGAACACGACTTAGAAGAGGGAGTGAAAGATTGATATCACCTTAGCTGCGTGTAAATATCCCTCCCCAGTGCTGCTCTGTCCATTGGAACTAGTGCTGAATGGACGTCCAATGGACGTGCGCAGCACTGGGGAGGTAGCGCTTGTGACGACCGTTGGTCGTCAGCAGCGCTTAAGAGGTTAAATACCACACATTTTCTCCACAAAAAAAGTAGCCAATTCCTCACATTGACCTGCAGTCGTAGGGATGATTTTCAGAGAGATTTTTTAGTGCTAAGCTCTTTAAGAATTTTAAAAATGACTTTGGATGGATCGGAGCTTATTTTGATTTCGGAGGCATAGTACTCTGCCCTTGTACTTCATATCGCTCTATGATATGCTTTAAGCTCCGTTAGATAACGGGCTTTTTTATCCGAGGAATAATCTTTCCTCCAATCCCGTTCATACCTTTTACAGATCTTCTTCTGGCCCGCCAAGGTATCATTGTACCAGGGATTAGTCTCCTGAGCACGCCCTTTGACCCAGGTAGCTGGTATAAGAGTATCTAGTGCTCGGCTAAGCCATGCACAAAAGGAATCATATCCTGTCTCAACGTTGGTATAAGGACCCAAAGGGTCAGATTCCAGCAAAGCGTGGAAGTCTTCTAACCTAAACTTGCACCAGGGTCTTTTAAAGATAAAATGTTGGGGTTTGCCAGGATTAGATATAGGAATGTCAAAGATCATATCAACTGAGAAGTGATCAGACCAAGCTATAGGGATGGGAGAAGTATTATTGGGTGACTTGATGTTCGTAAAAATAGGATCCAACACATGACCGCCTATATGGGTGGTACTCTTAATTATTTGATAAAGCTGAAAGGCAGCCAAGTCAGCCGTCAGGGAACGGATGATCGAGTCGTGTTCTAGATCAAAGTGGAGGTTAAGATCACCCAACACGCTAAAGTTGGCTGATCCCACAGCGAATGCTTCTATTGTCTCCAGAAGAGCATTATTGAATCCGGAGGCGGGTCCAGGGGGCCTGTATATTAGCAATCCTGAGAAAGTAAAGTGTGTATTCATAGAGATACTAAAATGTGCGCATCCCCCCCCCCTTCAAGTTGATCTTCTCAAAAAGACAGGAATAGGCAGATCTCGTGATCACGGCTATACCGCCTCCTCTAGTAGCTCTATTTACCATAGAGATCGAGTAATCAGGGGGAAGAGCTAGATTAGAAATAGTAGACATATCGTCACTCATCCATGTTTCAGTTAAAACAAATATGTCAGGCAATTCGTCAGTTATAAGGTCGAGTATTTCATCATGATGCTTAACTAACGACGCACATTTAGCTTTATAACCTTTAACTGTTGTTGCATAGGGGGTTTAAGGGAGGTTCCTATGGCAGTGTGTGTGAAAAGAGAAAACAACTTGCACGGGCAAGTTAGCGGGCCACTTAAGGGGTGTATAGGGGCCATGCAGTCATGATGTCTCACAGGTCATAGATTAAGCAGACCTTCTCTGGAGTAAAACCCTCGGCCCGGCAAAATATGGCCAGCATCTCTGGCGAGGGGCGAACTATATCAGGACGAACTGTTATTTGGGTTTCAAGAGGAACGAGTTCCATAGCATTGTTGCTTAGTCCTTCATTTCTTACTGTAGAATCTTCAAAGGTGATGAGTCTCTCAGTTTGAACCTCTTGGATTGTAGCTAAGGCTCTTTCTATTGCTACAGCGGTTTGAACTGCAACCAGAATTTTTTCTGTTGATGTAAATTCCATTCCTGCTTGTGTGTACAAATGTGATTTGTATACAATTGGTACTTTTTCACTGTTGTTAAAAGATAACTAGGTTAATACGCATCGACCCAGAATGAATGATTCGGATCACTAAGTTGTGTAAGTTTACGCATGTTTGTAAGTGTTTTGTTGCTAACATATCTGCTTAAAGTGAACACAGGATATCTGTGTGTTCCTGTGTCCACTGTGTGATTTTAAAATCAGGTTTGATTAATTCGTAGAGAGGTTTAACCCTTTCTGCGTAGTTTATAATGTATGTTCTTCCAAAATTCAGGAAACCTAGAATTGACTGTAAGTTTTTCAGCATTTTTGGAGGTTGGAGCAGCGCACACTTTTCTTAAAAGTTGGCTGCCAGGCTTCTGTCTTCACTTGATAGTTCATATCCTAGGAAAGGACGTTGAGATTGGCAATTCTTGAATTTTTTAAATTGAATTTATAACCCTCAGAGGCGAAGCCTAGTATAATGGTATTCACCCTGTTCAAGTGCCTATCCAGGTCATCGTCTGTCAGATAGATGTCATCAACATATGACAATGCCTCGTCATCATAAATTTATAGTTACTCTGTTACCCTTGCTGAGAATAAACCCGGGCTGTCTTTGAACCCTTGTGGGAGTCGATGAAAGTGACGATGAGTTCCCATTATTGAGAAAGCTGTCGAATACTTCAGGTGCTATGTTTTGACAAAAGAAACCGTTAGAAATATCTAATGTGGTTTTATATTTTCTATGCACAATCTTATTCATTAAAGCTGTACTGTCTGCATTTTGTACTGCAAATGTTTTACAACAAGAGTTTAGATGTCTGTAATCCAAAACTAGACTATATGTATTGTCTGGTTTGGAAACAGGAAACAAAGGATTGTTCATTGATGAGGTGCATGTTTCAATCATCCCTTTGTATTCAAGTTGATCTAAGATCTCCCTGGCCTGTTTTTGTTAGCTTCTTTCTTAATTGGGTACTGCAGTTGGTTGATTTTGTAACTGGATCTTATGATGGGCTGAATCCTCATCCCCTCCTACATGATTTTTGTATAATGCTAAGGCCTGGGCAACTGCCCATTTCCTAGCATAAGTATATTTTAAATGTACTGGAACATGGTTGGAGAAGGTTGGTATAATGATGTCTTCGCCATGTGGGCACTCCCTGACAAATTCTGGTGGCCAGTCCTGTTCTGCTAGAAGTACATCATAACTCTTTGAAAGTCTCACCCAAAAGAGTGCATTCACTTTTCTTGGTATGTCTCCCTCCATCCGGAGTGTTACTTCATATAACTTTTGTGGAGAACTAACCCTGGTGTCGACAGTCTCTACTTGCATGTACTCCTTCAAGTTCACTGTCTCCAGAAGTTCCTTCAGTTTCTGGCGAGCTATTGTTACTTCTGCTGCACTGTCCAGCATTAACTGAGCCCATTCTTCGTTCTTGAGCTGTGTTCTCAGAATTCTCGGCATGTCTGATCTTCAGACCTGCTACCTTCTTTTTGGAGCATGGAGGTTTTGGTTTGTTTTTCTGAACGTGTTGATCCTCAATGGACTATACACGTTCTTCTTTTTTATCTGACCGTCCACTTCTTTCAGATGTCTGTGACGACATCTGAAAGGTACGAGAGGAACGTGTATCAGTATCTTGATACCTATCAGGTTTTCTCAATTTATCCCTATTCCTGAGGTTATACCTCCTTTCAGAGGGCTCCTTTTGAAGAGGCCTACCTCGGGATTGAGTACGTCTTTCTTTTGAATGTTGTTTGTTATTTTCCCACCTCTTTTTAGAAGATGTAGGATTTTGTTTAATAGAGTCCTTTTCAGGACCTTTAGACAGTTGTGGTTTAACTGTATAATTCTATTCATTCTTGTATTTGATTAAGTAGTTCTTTGTCCGACATTGCTTCAATGGCAGGATGAGGCGTGTAGCCGGCTAAAATCGACCACTTTGCTCCTGGTCTACCTAGTAGACCGAGCCTGGTAATGTGATTATAATGTTTTAGGGTGCCTTTAAACCAGAGCTGATGCTCCTGGTATGTGAGTGGAATTTAAATATCCTTGAAAGGAATATATTCCTCAGGTGGTTCATCTTCTTTGTAGAAGTGAAACTTTTATGTTACTGGATTTGATTTTGGGAATACTATTGATGAATAGAATACCTCTGCCTGAAAAAATTCATGTGCCTCTATCACGAAAACTGCTCTACCACCTCTAGGTGTTAGACCATGTTTTATAAGTTTTAGAGTGATGGCTTTTCTTAAATCTGGACGGATGTTTATAACACTCTCATCGGTTTCATTCACACCTGTTTCATTAAAAGCTGTTACGACTGGATCAGTCGTAGCCTCACCAGTTACTGGATTATTATCCCTGTTTTGGGACATTGTTTAAAGTGTAGAACAAGTTTCAAGGGAACAAAGATAAGGTGCACAATATTTTGAAACACTGTATCCATTAACGTTGAACAAATCAAACAGCTAATACATAGGATTTTTGTCCTACTCAGCTATGACGGATATTATCCCTACCCACTCCAGACGTCTTATGGAGTTTTATGAGTAGTGGTCTCTGAGAAAAGCACGACTGAGTTACTTCAGTATCTAGCGTTAAATTAGTGCCTTACCAAACCGTTGGGCACCATGTAGTGTAGTTCCTATATTCCTGATAGGCTCTGCGCATTGGAATGATATACACTTTAGTTGTGGCATAGGACTGAGGTCAGTATGCCTCTATCGAATACATTAAACTTAATTACTTGTGTGTGCCAGCTAACTCAGAGGGCACTAGAAACTTCTCGAATAAAGAAGAAGGGATTTGTTTCTGACAACCGCATAAACATGACAACTTTGTTTCCCTTAGAATCTGAACCAGTTTCTGTAGGAAATCTGTCTTTTTTCGTTAAATGGGATCTCAGTAAGGCTACCATGGACAGACGGTGGCAATTACGTAAACTCATAGATCTGTTTAAATCTCATGGTGGACAAGATTTCCTACAGGAACCTGCCCGCCTAAAGGTTATCAAAGGAGGTCACATTTACTTCTTTACAGACGTAAGGGAAGCCGAGAGCCTTCTAGCTTCATTCTCCTAAACCTATAGAGAATTGAAAATGATTTTGTAATTCAACACTTCATATTTAATCATTCACTCATTAGTATCGCTCCCTTTTCTTCCCTTCTTTTTTTTTTCTCTTCTCTTCTTTTTTTCATCGGATCTTGTATCTCTTAATTAGACACATGTAGATTCTCTTAGTTCTGGTGGGGATTGGGGAGGAACCACTGGCTGCTCCTCAGGATAGCTGCCATTTCAGCAACAGCAAGTGTTCAGTGGGGGGAGCTCCTTACCGAGAGAGGGGAGGGGGGTTGGAGGGGTGGGGGCTTTTGGGGGAGTGGTGGGGGGGTGGTACCTTTTGGGAAAAGCAACTCAGGTAGCGGAGTTTCGGTATTATTTCAAGAGCATCTTATTTTTCGTTTCAGCCTTACAGAAAGATAAGATTTATTTGATTTCTCTTTCCAAATGGTGCGTATAAAATGCCTAGCATGGAATGTTGCACGTTTAAACAGTAAAAGTAAGAGAAGGCTGGTCCGGGAAGAATTAGCTCTTTATGATCCGAATTTTGTTTTTTTGTCTGAAACGCATATAGCTTACAAAGATAGGAAGTTACTTGGTCGACTGGGCTATGATGTGATTGTATGCTCTACTTTTAACGCTTCAATAAGAGGGGTCACTATTCTAAAGGACAAACGCTTTAAGATAGAGATTTGTAGAACTGTTTGTGACAAGAATGGCAGATGGGCCTTATTGCAAATACTAATTGAAAAATGCAAATTTGTTTTCTGTGTGGTCTATGGCTCAAACTCTGATGAAGCATTTATCTTTGATCAATTAAATATGGAACTGTTACAGTGGGAAGGGGAATTAGGTATTATGGGTGACTTCAACTGTATAATGAATTACCAGATTGATACCACCAGGCGTAACGCCTTCCAACGTATGCGGAGAACCCGTGCTGCCATATTAGAGTTAGGCCGCATTCATAGTATCAAGGATGTTTGGCGCAGTGCCTTCCCCAATGAGCCAGGCTACACATATTACTCTGCTCCCCATAAGCTCTGTTCACGGATTGATATGGTCTGGGCACCAGACAACCTGGTGAAGGACAGTACCATAGAACTTTGCCCAAGAATTAACTCCAACCACAACCCTATCTTATTTTCCTTTGACACCAAACAGAATCGCACAACCCGAGCCTTTTCTTTTCCAAGGCACTTGTTTACAAACACTCTATTCATTTCTCAACTTAAATTGCATATTATGGAATTCATCAAACTTAATCTTAATTCCATTACATGCCTTATGGTTTGGGGCGCTTGCAAGGCAAGCATTCGGGGGTTCACGTAGCAATTTCTTTACCAACAAAATGCTGAGCGCCGCAGGAGAGATGAAATATTGGTTAACATACCTTGACTGTTGAATTGCAATTGGCTGATGCTCTTCATTCGCGCCCCGAAAATATGATTGCACTGGGGTTACAACTAGGATGCTTGAAGGCTAGATTGAAAACTATTTTCTGGTAAAGGAGTTGTATAAATCTACACAAATCACGCCTCTCCCAGTATGAGAGCGGGGACAAGGCCGGGAAACTGTTAGCCTACAAAATAGCGGATGAAAAAGCTAATACCTTGATAAAATATATTAGTGGTCCTAATGATATGATATATGATCAACCATCTCAAATCTTGGAGCAATTCGCAATGCTTTTAAATTGTACACCCCCGAAACATGCCCCACCTCGGCTGCCATTCAAAAGTATCTGGACCATCTTACAGGAACATCCGAGCCTCTTGAACTGGAACAACTGTCTAATTATATCAGCCAACAGGAGGTCAGACAGGCGATTTCTTCCTTACCTTCCGGAAAAGCTTCCGGAGAAGACGTAATACCTATAGAGATCTATGAAATATGCCTGGTTGAACTGATCTCGCTTTTCCAACAAGTTATCAACTTTATCGGTGATCATGGGAAAGCCCCTTGTTCGTGGAATAGGGTAAATCTGGTGTTTTTCTTGAAAAAAGGGAAACCACCTGACAATTGTGGCTCTTATCGTCCTATTTCATTGGTTAACTCTGATGCCAAAATATTCGCCAAAGTGCTGGCCACTCGGCTGGCCCGTATATACCAAAAATAGTCAGCCCGCATCAACATGGCTTTTTAATGGGCAGAGATACCACAGCACACATCAATATGGCAATAACTGCCTTCGATATCGCAGATAAAGAATCCACCCCACTCGGCATGATTTTGCTTGATGCAGAAAAGGCTTTTGACCGAGTGGGGTGGGGGTACCTTTGGCAGGTGATGACTAACTTTGGCTTCAGCGGTAAATTCCTGAAATGGACCCAATCCCTGTACGACAATCCCACAGCTAAAATCAGATACGCCGGCATTGCATCAATACCGTTTTCTATAGCCCGGGGCACCCGTCAGGGATGCCCCCTCTCACCTTTATTATTTGCCCTATCAATGGAACCATTTCTTCATGCTTTGCAGTCTGAACCCTGTATTCCTCCTTTTAAGTTTGGCCCCCGTTCATTAAAAATTACGGCTTATGCCGATGACATAGCTATTTATTCGACCGACATCACAGAAGCCCTGAAGGGTATTACAGAGGAGGCTAATCGATTTGGAGATATCTCCGAGTATAAATTGAATTGAAATAAAACTCAAATTATCACGAATTATAAACCTGTATCACCAACCAAAGGGACATGTCAGACTGCCACCTACTTAGGGGTTCAAATTTCCGTTAAAATGAAGAGCATAATTAAAATAAACTATGATGCCCTAGTTAATACCACGGGTTTACTATTAAAAAAGTGGCACAAAATTCCCTTAAATATCATAGGCAGAATTATTTGATTCGAATGATTATATTGCCTAAATTTTTATGTTTATTTCGCTCTATCCCTCTGGCTCTTAACAACTGCTTTTTTTTTAAAACTGGATGGCATGTTCAGCAGCTTTATATGGGGGTATCGCAAAGCTCGTCGCTCAATAGCTCTGTTAAAAGGGTCTCCAGACGCAGTGGGCCTAAACTTTTCGGACTTTAAGCTATATTTCTGGTCAACTTTTTTAGGACATCTTCGACGCCTAATTAATATGGTGACTGCAGATAACCAATTTTATTTTTTTTGCCTTTATGTTAGATATGGACTCTAATATGTTTCTTTGGAGGGTTAACGACCCCAATTACTTTAAAAGGGTTAGGTTTAAGACCGCCAGGGATTTTGTTAAAATATGGCGGAATAGCTTGGTTTTTTGTCATACCTCCTTTTTTCACCCTAAATCACCATTGTGGGGCAATCTGGGACTCCCTGAAATTTTCAGTAATGGCGCAATAAACACTTGGTCTGTACACGGCATAAGGACACTTGGGGACCTTTATGGAGCACAAGGATTTTTGAGTTTTGACACATTAAAAACACTATATAAAGCAACCGACTGCATGAGATACAAATATATACAGATACACGATTTCCTCATCCGAAAGATGAAACTTTTTAGTATCTCGGATTCGGATATTTGGGACTGTGTGTATCTACATAAAAATAAGGGGTTAATCAATGCTGGTTATAAGTGCTTCAATACCTATAAAAATAACGAATGCAATAAACTTGCGGAAAAATGGAGCAAAATGCTGGATAGTAAAATTACACCTGCGATGATTAACACATCACTGCGTAACATCAATAACGCCGTCTCTTCGTCTAGTTTAAGACTCTAGCAATTTAGAACGACTTGTATGCTCTATTATATTTCAGAAAGAGTATCCAATTGGTCCTGGAACTCCTCACATAATGATCGAATTAAATGCCCTAAGTGCGCGCTAGTAGCGGCAGATTTGGTACACATGCTGTTTTCATGTCCCATATTAGTAGAATTCTGGAGAGCCTTGGATAAGATAATTAATCAAAAACTGAATTGCATTCTTCCGGTCACAGCTTCCTCAGTTCTACTAGATATCAACACCATCAACACCCCACACAAGGCTATTATTACTATTATGCTGTCCTGCGCCAAACTTACAATCACCCGTGCCTGGATCTCCCCAAATCCCCCGCTAATCATGGAGTGGTGGGCCTTGTTTAACGAAATTCACGGTATGGAATCCTCGCTAGCTAGACTCAGGGGCATCAAATCATTAAAGAGGTTTGGTAGGATCTGGGGATCTTTAAGCATTTGAAGGTTATTTGTTTGCTGGAATTAGTTTTCTTCTACCTGCAATGTCTTACGCCATATAAATCTACTATGTATTTTGTTTAGGAATTATTTCGATATTGTTATTTATGTAATGTTCATTCTGGTATTGCTGTTTTATTTTTGTGTATGTTATGGCCTTTTTGTAAATGCTTTTCTGAGTTGCAATAAAAAAAGAAAAAAAGAATCTGAACAGTCTCAGAATTGTGGAAACAATAGATAACAGTTCCACTCAGTCAATCGTGCATGCTTCGTTTCTACAGAGTTTACACAGAAATAGGTAGACATACGTTTCAATAAAAAGGGTTTATTGAACAGTCTTATTTCTCATACAAGAGATATGAACTGCTACAATCATAAGATAGAATGCGAAGTATAATACGTACAGCGTTAGCAGTAAGATTAGATAATACTGCAATAGCATAGTTCGTAGCTATGACATATATTCATAAAAATACATACATAAATAACAGAGACTTAAATGTGAATACTCGTCTGGTGCTTCTAGCTAGTTCTACCCCACTGTACCTAACCTAAGTGTAGTACGAGGTAAGAAGTAGGTGTTGTTTTTCTATAGTCTAGTTTAGCTATAGTTAGGATTCGTGTTGTCAAGATTTGCCAAAAGTCCCTTCAGGTTCTAGTCTACTCCATACCTTAGAATGAGAAAGGTTGGAATCTTTTTCCGGGTCTCGATCTCTTTCACCCCGCAAGGGGAGTCAGAAACACTGGAGCTGTATTCTCTGTGAAGAGGATGACAGCGTTCAGTCAGTACGTCAGTCGGGGACCCACTTTCGTTTCGAACCTGCTGTGGCGAGCCCTGCAAGTATGCAGCTGGTAGGTAGCCGTGCCGTGGTTTGCCATGGCAAGTGAAGGTATATTTATACTTTGAAGGTGTTTAGGAATGCCAGTATTGACGTAAAAGTCGGGCAAAGGAACGTCTTGAATTAACCCCTAAGGAATAGATGTTCATGCATAATAAATGAGTCCAAAAGGCTTAAGAGTTTGGTTTTCCAAGAACTCCTTGTGACGTGGATGGACGGATGTACATGCCTGTATTTGGTTAGCATGGTTAATGCCTAAATAAGGGTTGGATTTCTATGCCTAAATACGGACAATGCGAATTGTGCCTATATAAGGCCATAAATCGGGAAACCTATATACAATCAACACACAACACAATGCAGAAAGATAAAGGTCAAAGAATAAAACCCAAAGACTGGTTAAGAGACATTTGAAACTTAAGCGCACATGACCTAGCTGCACTGTGCCAGATAAACCTCATTCCTTTGAAGGAAGTATGTAACGTTAATGAACTAACTGATCACTGCAAAAGGAAAATGGCAGATATAATGGAGTTAGTACTCCTACTTTACCTAAAAAGGAAAACGAATTGCCCCACCTCCCACAACTACCAACATCTAAATGAAAAAAGGAGATGTCTTATATTAGCAGAGAGGCTGTAGAGTAAAGAATGTTCCCCAATGCATCTATGACAGCTGCAGCAGAGAGGAAACAATTACTGGAAAATAATTTGAAATGCTAAAGCCTCATACTTCAGATCGCACTGGAGAAAACGCAAAAAAAACACTTGGTAAACTCTTTGAAATTATGAAACAACAGATTGGCTTATTAACACCAAAATCAACAGCAGTGTCGCGTTCTAATCTAGGACCCCGATCAATACTGTGACCTTATGCCCCTATACGGCTATAATCCATTTGTACCCCTATAATGTCATAAACGTTCAAGTGTGATATTTCAGAAACTCGTCTCTGGCCTCACACGATCAGAGCCACATTTCAGAATCCCTTCCTCTGCAGCTTCCTCTGCAGCTCATTAGAGCAATTGACACAGCAGAAGCCACTATCTAAGATTCCTAGATCACAATCCGGGTTCTTCAACAAGATAAAACTCAGCAACCTGGGAAAGCCCCGCTTGCTATGTTTTGATTAGTAATAGAACTCTTATGAGCACTGAGAGACGATCACTTCCTAGTGACATCTTTATTGACGTCTTATGTCCAAAAACGTACGTCAAACAAGGCACCTTTCAGGTATAAATATTACCAATGTTGCCTTAAGCAAACACTGATGCTGATGCTGATGCTGATGCTACCGCTGCCTCAACGACATCGGTGATAGCGATGGTGTGGTGAACACAGGAGCAGAACAGCTGTCCCTTACAAAGCCCAGCAGATGCAAGCTGCCCACGGACGCTGCCCCTCCTCCTCCTCGACGCGCTGAGAGAGACGCTGTCTTTTCTCCTGCCGAGAAAATCGAGCTCCGGCGTTTCCAGCCTACTCTTGCGAGTGACTGGGATATCGAGTCCTGGAAGGAGATACAAGACCTCCAACATTCTATTCCAGAGGTATGGTGTTGACTAAACCCTTAGAGAGAATTCTTGAAGCAAACCTTGGCAAAACCAACTTAACTAAAACTGCTACTTACTTACTCCCTCCCCAGTATTAGGCTTAGGTCAGGTACACTGGGGTAGGCGTAGTTAGAAGCACCAGTTGAGTACGTTAGCCTAATGTATATATGAATGTATATATGTTTTATTCATTTTAAACCATTGTATGGCTAAGAAACCATATCAATGCTTTTACAGTATTATTTCGCAATCCTCATTTTACTGTACGCACTTTTTATAATAACAAGTCTTGCAATTGTGGCAATTCATTTCTCTTGCATGAGAAGAAAGACTGTTCAATAAATAATACCTTTTATTGAAAACGCCCGTCTCTCTATTCTCTGCTTATTGGTGAAAGTAATCTGCACAAAACTGACTGAGTAAAATAACTGTCTATTGTTTCACACGACTGTAGAGATTGACTCTTATTCTAAGGAGCAAAGTTGTCATGTTTATGCGGTTGTTGGAAAACTGAATCCCTTCTTGTCTGTACCAGGGAAGCATATCACTTCCTATTCAGTCTACCCAATTAAGTTTAGCATAGTCAGTAGAGACCTGGAAGATCCGCACTTCTACATCGATACTACTGTTTATGTTATTCCAATGCGCAGGGCCTATTGGGAAAATAGGAACTACACTACAGCAGCTCCTCCAAAGAGACCTGTGAAGCATTCTCAGCCTTTTCAAAGAGAAAATAAGAAACATTGAAATGTTCAGCATTGTCAAACTTAATGACAATTCAGGAAAGCGGCTCAGACATGCACCTCACTTGCTGCATACTGGTAATAACCAATATCACTAAAACTAACAAACATCCCAAAATGACCAAAAATGTGACCACCTATATGAATTCAAAACCTTTAGCAAGTGCGATATACTATAGGTTATAACAGCAATGAAACCACATTTGCATTTCAGCAATCCTACATAGTTGACAGTCACAAAGGAGCTCAGTCATCTTTTTACTCCCCTCTGGATGATGATCATAAACTCAGCACTAACCCAAGACACTATCCCAGACAGCCTGAAGGTCAGGCAAGTGGCACCTCTACTGAAACACACAAGCATGGACCGGACTGATCTGAATTAATTTTGACCAGTTTCAAATACCCCCTTTCTAGTGAACCTGCTGGAGAAATGTACATACAAGCAACTGCCAGTACATTAGAAACTTCAACCTATTCTAGAAGTTACAAAGTGGTTTTCGATCTGGCACAGTAAAGAGATAGCTACCATACATATCATGGATGAAGCACTCAGAATTTTGGGCCAGATCAAGCCATGCCTGCTCATCATCCTCTAGCTTTCCTCTTTGTTCGACACGTACACCTCAGCAGACTCCTAGTTGTGTTTGTTCAATGATGGGAATGTCAGGAAACACTCTAAAATGGTTCACCTTCTAGCTAAAAAAACAATCACAACTTTTCAAATTAAGTAGCTCACTCACTAACCCATCTTCGGGCCAACTGGAAGTCCCCCAAAGATCCACAATCTCTCCAATGCTTTTCAACCTCTATGTGGAACCACTTACAGAGATTCTGAAACAGGCTAACATAGCCTGCCACATGTATGCCGATAATACTGAAATATACTTAAAGATATACTTCCTAAAAGACGTAATCCTTCGGGGCGATACACAAAACCTCCTGCAAATAAATTTTATGAAAACTGAATTCCTGCTTATCTCTGCACTCCATCTCCCCTCCTCTCCAAGAATGGCTCAATCATCCGGATGTTCTCGACTGGAAACACACAATAAACGAATCAACAAAATTCCTGTGTCCATACTTTTCAAGCTATGCCCCCAATATGGGATTCTCCCGGAACTCCTGAATGCCTGCGAGACCAGCTTAGCCAGCCTTTGAAATCAGGGGGTATCTACTTTTGGGCTGATCTTAAGCAGGGTTTAAATATGATGAGTTGGGAAGTTCTGAATAATTTGTGTAAGGGGCAGTTAACTAGTATTAAATATTATCAACTAAGTTTCCTGTGGGCCACACAAGATTGGGTGGAGGATGAGGAAACAAAATTTAGTCCGGTGACGAGAACTGACCAGTGGAAAAAAGAGATGGTATTTTGCTACTGGGCCTTTTTGGAAACAGACAAGGAATTAGAGACTGAAATTATTAAGCTTTGGGGTCAGGGGTTTGGAGAAGAGGACTTGACGCAAATGTGGCTTGACTCCTATAAACCAGCATCACTCAAAAGAAATCACCTATTTACCACCTATAGAGTGTACTGGTCACCTGCGAAGCTAACTAAGATCACCAGTAACTCATATATCTGTCCAAGATGTATGCTGTTAGCAGCAGATGATATCCACCTATTCATGTCATGTCCAAATATATTCTCCTATTGGAATTCAGTTTGTGACTTTATTAGGGAAACAACTGGGATGCAGATTACAGTTTGTATTTGTTTAATTTTCTTTCGTAGAAGTTTGGAGGAAGATGTGCAGCCTTCAGCATGTAATGTGACATTTTTGTGTTATGTGATTCTCTGGGCTAGACGGGAGATATGCAGGTTATGGAAATCAGGAAGTCCACCATTGTTTATTGAATGCCTTAGAAATATAATATACACCAGTGAGTCTGATATGGCATGTGGCCCCACGAGTGGGAGAAAAATGTGGGCTCCGTGGTGAGATGGAGAGAAAAGGAAATGTGAGTCCGATGATTAAGCCAATCTTGCAGTTGGCCACTATGCTCTCCTATTGGCGGTATCACTGGGTGTAGGAGATGGAAGTGGATACAGCAGTATGCTTGTGGGTCACTACTTATGATTGTCTCATGGTCCACCTGTCAAGCTTCCCCTTGTAAGACCTAGAGGGATCAGAGTACACCCTAACAAGAATGCTGGCAGAATGAGGACATGCAAACCCACAAGAATGAAATAAGAAGGAAATATACCTACTAACTATATATTCATCAATGAAAAAAATGCAAGAAAACAAATAGAAGTGAGGTGATCATAAATGTGTCTATTCGGAACATCACACATTGTAATTGTTCCACCTGCTTCTATGACACTGGACAGATGGACTTGCTTCGCTGTGGGTTATCACTTGGCTTCTGTTAATTTACTGGCTTGTAGCCAACTTATATGTGTGTCTGTTATTTTGTCATAATAATCTTTGGTTTTGTTACTCACTGTAACAAATGGATATCATTAGTGTCTGTATGGGACTTGATATAAAAAAATGAATAAACAAAATAATAATATAGAATTTCTCAAGGAGTACTAAATAAATAGGCTGGCAATTCGTTTGCTGAAGTAAGGCTTCCTTTTAAAAGAGAAAAACCAAATTCAATAATAAAACAAGAGGTATTTGCTAATTCATCAATGTGAAAAGGTATGTTGGTGTTTGCTTGGCATTTCCGCTCCTAATCACCTAATATGTTAGTTATATCTGAATGTTATCATGAAATTATAGCCTCTTGAAAGGTCTGACCTCATTGTAGCAACATGCACGCCATGGGAATGGTGCAGATGGTGTACTGCATTCTAGTCAAGGACATTTGACCTACTGTGTACAATGATACATAGGTTAATAATTGTACATCACCTCTGAGCTGGAAGTCCTCTATAGTAACACAGGATAAAGCACCAGTAAATCAATGATGCAAGAGGCAGTGTTGTGGCTATGAGTTAGCCGGATATTTAGAAAAGTGACTGTGGAGTGAGTTAAACAGAATGGGGCTGGTAAAATAGAGAGATGGTCATTTCCTTCATTCAGTGATTGATTTTATTCAGTTTTTAAACATAAGTCTTTTATGCAAAGTTCAATAAAAGAAATCTCATAACAAACACATTATATAAATACAGAAGAACATTTAAAACATTGATGTTTGGGAGGGAAAATAAACCAGCACTCCTTAGTTCCTACAAATGGTATTTGGTGGAGACCGATCCTGATGTGGCCTTGTGTAGGACGTTGCCTCCCTTCATTTGATTGTCAAACTTAGGGGCTCATTACGATCGCGGACGGACTTGCGTCAGTCCGCGAGCCCTGAGTAGGAGGGAACGTCCGCATGTGCTGCGGCGTTCCCTCCTGTACAATTAGGATGTGACCGCCACCCTGGCAGTCACATCCTCTATATTTAACATTGCGGCAGGTGCGGCTTCAAGCTGCACCCGCCTCAATGTTAAAAAGGCATGCATTGTATTTACATGCAGAAAGCGACAGGCACCGTGCGGTGCCTGCCGCTTTCTGTACCCCCCATGTGCACCCCCCACCCAACCTACACCCAGGGGGCCCGCAACGGGCCCCCGAAGTGAAGATCCATATGCTTTTCCACGGCGGAGAATCCGCCGCTGAAAATCATGTTTTAGAAGCCATCCTAATATGTCTGGCGGTGTCTGAGAGACACCACCACCATATTAGAGCTTTTCTGCCGCGGTTGTAAACCGACTGCGGCGGAAAAGCGGCGGACTGAAACCAAGACAAACCAGCCATCCTAATATGGCGGTGGGTCTTTGCTGGGTCCGCAGCGGTTTTCCCGCATCCTTCGGGACGGTGGTGGCTTCCGCCGGCCCGGAGGATGCGGGAAAACAGCGATCATAATGGGCCCCTAAGTTTTCTTGCAGAACAGCATTCAGGTGGACTCTACTACTGTTTTATAATTTGCTTGTGCTTAATGTCTTTCTTTTTTAGATAGTTAATATGCAGTGAAACTATGTACAAGGTTCAGAGTAGTACATTAAGAGAACATTTACATTGCAGCAGAACTATCTTAAATATGAGTTTCTGGATACAGAACAGCTTGTGTGTGATTAGAAGTAGGGGGTGCAAACCTAATTTGTATCGCAATATACAATCCAGCATAATGTTTTTTTTAACATTGTACATGTTCACTTCCTATTTTTCCTTCTTGCATTACATTATACATATTTAATATTTGATACACAAACACAGAATTAAATTAGATGGAAAAGGAGGGGCTCTGAATGGGGCATGGCTTGCGCACTGTAACTTATAAATAATAGAGGTATGTAATTATGAGCACAG
Source organism: Lissotriton vulgaris (assembly GCF_964263255.1). Taxonomy (NCBI): domain Eukaryota; kingdom Metazoa; phylum Chordata; class Amphibia; order Caudata; family Salamandridae; genus Lissotriton; species Lissotriton vulgaris. The sequence continues at coordinate 357,361,128 of NC_141689.1, read as the reverse complement.
CCTAAGAAGGTTAATTAGTAGTCTATGCTTGACAAATAAACAATCACCACAATCTATACACAACACCTTTGTTTCTCATAATTTGTAAGAATGTATGTTACTGGTTAAAGGGAATGCAACTCTACTCAAGCAGGAACCACAATCCTTGTCAGGGTGAAGTCACAAGCTACTTTAAAGTAACCTGTGCTCAACCTTTGTGTAGCATGGCACAGAGCAGTAAGCACAACTCAGAGGCAATGTGTAAAATAATTGTGCAATTCTTCAAACAGTGCCAAATGAAAATACACAACAAAAGGATCCCACGCAACATTTGAAAAATAGAGTGGTTGGAATTGAATACAATAAGACCAATCAACAAAAGCCCAATACGTAGAAACAAAGATATTCAATTTGAAAGATTTCAGTGAAAATAGCTCCAAAAAGCACTAACCAATTGCGGATACCTGTTCGCGCCGGATCGGCACAAAGTCATAAGTCCAGGCTGACCATGATAAACTCTGTGCTGGAAACAGGGACTCAGTAAGGCCTGCTGAACGGAGTGTTTCAAGGTCCCACGATGAGGATGCGCTGCACAACTGGAGTGATGTGTTGTTGTTTCCGAGGAGCGGTGAAGCTACGATGCAACGTCTTTCGTCATCGCTGAGGATCTTGTCAACAATCAATCAATCAATCAACTGATTGATTTTTGATTGAAAAACTGCAATTCACACTAATCCATGCAAAAGCCGAGTGATCCACAACCAGTGACTCTTGGCGGTGAATCACTCTGCTTGCACGTCAATGAAGAACACAGCAAGATGTGAGAATGAGTGTGAATTGCAGTTTTTCATAATAAGAATGGAATACACCTATTGTCTATACATTCATCAATGAAAAAATGCAAGTATACAAATAGAAGTGACGTGAACATCAATGTGTTTGTACTTTCGGAACATCTCAAATTATAATTCTTACTCCTGCTTCTATGACGCTGGGCAGATGGACTTGCTTGGCTGTGGGTTATCACTTGGCTTCTGTTAATTTACTGTCTTGTAGCCAAATTATATGTGTGTCTGTTATTTTGTCATATTAATCTTTGGTTTTGCTACTCACTGTAACAAATGGATATCATTAGTGTCTGTATGGGACTTGATATAAAAAAAATGAATGAACAAAATATTTAATATAGAATTTCTCAAGGAGTACTAAATAAATAGGCTGGCAATTGGTTTGCTGAAGTAAGGCTTCCTTTTAAAAGAGAAAAACCAAATTCAATAATAAAACAAGAGGTATTTGCTAATTCATCAATGTGAAAAGGTATGTTGATGTTTGCTTGACATTTCCGCTCCTAATCACCTGATATGGTAGTTATATCTGAATGTTATCATGAAATTATAGCCTCTTGAAAGGTCTGACCTCATTGTAGCAACATGCACGCCATGGGAATGGTGCAGATGGCGTACTGCATTCTTGTCAAGGACATTTGACCTACTGTGTACAAGGATACATAGGTTAATAATTGTACATCACCTCTGAGCTGGAAGTCCTCTATAGTAACACAGGATAAAGCACCATTAAATCAATGATGCAAGAGGCAGTGTTGTGGCTATGAGTAAGCCGGATATTTAGAAAAGTGACTGTGGAGTGAGTTAAACAGAATGGGGCTGGTAACATAGAGAAATGAACATTTCCTTGATTCAGTGATTGATTTTATTCAGTTTTTAAACAGCAGTCTTTTATGCAAAGTTCATTAAAATAAATCTCATAACACATCATATAAATACAGAAGGACATGTAACACATAAACATTGATGTTTGGGAGGGAAAATAAACCAACACTCCTTAGTTCCTACTAATAGTATTTGGTGGAGAACGATCCTGATGTGGCCTGGTGTAGGACGTTGTCTCCCTTCATTTGATTGCCCAACTAAGTTTTCTTGCAGAACAGCATTCAGGTGGACTCTACTACTGTTTTAGAATTTGCTTGTGCTAATGTCTTTCTTTTTTAGATAGTTAATATGCAGTGAAACTATGTACAAGGTTCAGAGTAGTACATTCAAGAGAACATTTATATTGCAGCAGAACTATCTTAAATATGAGTTTCTGGTTACAGAACAGCTGGTGTGTGATTAGAAGTAAGGGGTGCAAACCTAATTTGCTTCGCAATATACAATCCAGCATAATGTTTTTTAACATTGTACATGTTCACTTCCTATTTTTCCTTCTTGCATTACATTATACATATTCAAAATTTGATACACAAACACAGAATTAAATTAGATGGAAAAGGTGGGGGCCGTGAAGGGGGCATGGCCTGCGCACTGTAACTTATAAATAATAGAGGTATGTAATTATGAGCACGGCCTAAGAGGGTTAATTAGTAGTCTATGTTTGACAAAGAAACAATAATCACAATCTATACACAACACCTTTGTTTCTCATAATGTTGTAAGAATGTATGTTACTGGTTGAAGGGAATGAAACTCTACTCAAGCTGGAACCACAATCCTTGTCAGGGTGAAGTCACAAGCTACTTTAAAGTAAACTGTACTCAACCCTTGTGTAGCATGGCACAGAGCAGTAAGCACAACTCAGAGGCAATGTGTAAAATATTTGTGCAATTCTTCAAACAGTGCCAAATGAAAATACATAACAAAAGGATCCCACACAACATTTGAAAAATAGAGTAGTTGGAATTAAATACAATAAGACCAATCAACAAAAGCCCAATACGTAGAAACAAAGATATTCAATTTGAAAGATTTCAGTGAAAATAGCTCCAAAAAGCACTAACCAATTGCGGATACCTGTTCGCGCCGGATCGGCAAAAAGTCATAAGTCCAGGTTGACCATGATAAACTCTGGGCTGGAAACAGGGACTCAGTAAGGCCTGCTGACGGAGTGTTTCAAGGTCCCACGTTGAGGATAGCTGCACAACTGGAGTGATGTGTTGTTTCCTAGGAGCGGTGAAGCTACGATGCAACGTATTGCGTCATCGCCGAGGATCTTGTCAACAATCAATCAATCAATCAATTGATTGATAGATTGATTAAAAAACTGCAATTCACACTAATCCTTGCAAAAGCCGAGTGATCCACAACCAGTGACTCTTGGCGGTGAATCACTCTGCTTGCACGTTAATGAAGAACACAGCAAGCTGTGAGAATGAGTGTGAATTGCAGTTTTTCATAATAAGAATGGACTACACCTACTGTCTATACATTCATCAATGAAAAAATGCAAGTATACAAATAGAAGTGAGGTGAACATCAATGTGTTTGTACTGTCGGAACTTCTCAAATTATAATTCTTACACCTGCTTCTATGACACTGGGCAGATGGACTTGCTTGGCTGTGGGACATCACTTGGCTTCTGTTAATTTACTGTCTTATAGCCAAATTATATGTATGTCTGTTATTTTGTCATATTAATCTTTGGTTTTGTTATTCACTGTAACAAATGGATATCATTAGTGTCTGTATGGGACTTGATATAAAAAAAAATGAATAAACAAAATAATATTATAGAATTTCTCAAGGAGTACTAAATAAATAGGCTGGCATTTCGTTTGCTGAAGTAAGGCTTCCTTTTAAAAGAGAAAAACCAAATTCAATAATAAAACCGAGATATTTGCTAATTCATCAATGTGAAAAGGTATGTTGGTGTTTGCTTGGCATTTCCGCTCCTAATCACCTGATATGTTAGTTATATCTGAATGTTATCATTAAATTATAGCCTCTTGACAGGTCTGACCTCATTGTAGCAACATGCACACCATGGGAATGGTGCAGATGGTGTACTGCATTCTTGTTAAGGAAATTTGACCTACTGTGTACAAGGATACATAGGTTAATAATTGTACATCACCTCTGAGCTGGAAGTCCTCTATAGTAACACAGGACAAAGCACCATTAAATCAATGATGCAAGAGGCAGTGTTGTGGCTATGAGTAAGCCGGATATTTAGAAAAGTGACTGTGGATTGAGTTAAACAGAATGGGGCTGGTAACATCGAGAAATGGACATTTCCTTGATTCATTGATTGATTTTATTCAGTTTTTAAACAGAAGTCTTTTATGCAAAGTTCATTAAAAGAAATCTCATAACACATCATATATATACACAGAAGGACATGTAAAACATTGATGTTTCGGAGGGAATATAAACCAGCACTCCTTAGTTCCTACCAATGGCATTTGGTGGAGGCCGATCCTGATGTGGCCTGGGGGGAACATCCTTTACAACACAACTTTTACCACGCAGTGCCTTTACGACGCAACTATTACAACGCAAACCATTACAACACATTGCACTGGGGGGCGCTCTAGGATAGGGAATAGATTTAATTTACTATCCAAAACCTTCCCTAGTATCCACGGGGACTGGAGTTGGAATAGTAAATTAAACTACTCACTATCCGGCACCCCAAAGCACTATGCGTTGTAAAGGTTTGCGTTGTAATACTTACGTTGTAAAAGCATGCGTGGTAAAAGCATGCGTTGTAATGTCATACATCCGTGGCCTGGTGTAGGTCGTGCCTCCCTTCATTTGATTGTCAAACTAAGTTTTCTTGCAGAACAGCATTCAGGTGGACTTTACTACTGATTTAGAATTTGCTTGTGATTAATGTCTTTCTTTTTTAGATAGTTAATATGCCGTGAAACTATGTACAAGTTTCAGAGTAGTACTTTCAAGAGAACATTTACATTGCAGCAGAACTATCTTAAATATGAGTTTCTGGATACAGAACAGCTTGAGTGTGATTAGAAGTAGGAGGTGCAAACCTAATTTGCATCGCAATATACAATCCAGCATAATGTTTTTTTAACATTGTACATGTTCACTTCCTATTTTTCCTTCTTGCATTACATTATACATATTTAAAATTTGATACACAAACACAGAATTAAATTAGATGGAAAAGGTGGGGGCTCTGAATGGGGCATGGCCTGCGCACTGTAACTTATAAATAATAGAGGTATTTAATTATGAGCACGGCCTAAGAGGGTTAATTAAAGTCTATGCTTGACAAATAAACAATAACCACTATCTATACACAACACCTTTGTTTCTAATAATGTTGTAAGAATGTATGTTACTGGTTGAAGGGAATGAAACTCTACTCAAGCAGGTACCACAATCCTTGTCAGGGTGAAGTCACAAGCTACTTTAAAGTAACCTGTGCTCAACCCTTGTGTAGCATGGCACAGAGCAATAAGCACAACTCAGAGGCAATGCGTAAAATAATTGTGCAATTCTTCAAACAGTTCCAAATGAAAATACACAACAAAAGGATCTCACACTGTGAGACTTGGCCCTTTCCCCAAAATCTTTCGCCTTTTATTCCCCTTTTAAATCAGAATGCCCTCATGGTAACAACAATGTATAGGCCTTGTGTGGCGGAGAAAGCCCTGTGTACTGTGAAACTGATGTTAAGATGCAGGTGTCTTATACCCCTAACATGGCTGCCACTGACCACTGCTGCTGCAGCGGGGTTTAGTGGGTGCATTCTAGTGGCTAGGGCCTGGCTGGAACCCTCCAAACAATGTATCAACTTAGCCTGCCAGCCTGCCCACAGGTAGAATGGTGGAACCTCCTAGAACCCCCAGGAACCTTCTGGAACAGGTGAGGTGACATCAACTGACACTGCCAACTGTCAACTGGACTGTATAAGGAAAGGAAGGGAAACCTTCCTGTCAGAGTGACTGAGGGGAAGACTTGGGGAAGAACCTACGCAGGAGGATAGGCAGTGAGGGTCAAGACAGGGACTTATGATACTGGAAGAGACAGGGCCTAGGAGCTGCCTTTCAAGTGTTGAGGTATCCTGTACCCCCCCCTCTGACCTAGCCCTGCGGCAGGGAACCCCCAGGGACCACTTGAGGGGATTGGCTGAGGAGATCTAACACCAGCCACCAACTTAACCCCCTTCAAGGAAACAAGAAACCAAAGGAACCAAGAAACTAAGCCTCGATTTACAAGGGCGCAAGAAACATCACGCCAACAAGAAACTAAGATTCTATTTACAAGGGCGCAAGAAACATCATACCAACAAGAAACTAAGCTTCTATTTACAAGGGCGCAAGAAACATCACGCCAAGAAGAAACTAAGCCTCTATTTACAAGGGCGCAAGAAACCTAAAGCGCTAAGAAGAAGTTAAATCATCACAGGACTTTTGAAGAAGCAATCAGGTATTGGCGCTGTACTGACCCTGCGTTTCCTGATGTCACCTGGGGTCTCTTTTGCTAACCTGCTACTGGGGTGTCACCTATCCTGTATATCTAGCGCTGCCCTTGCTGACCCTGTGAAGAGCGCTGAAGTAATGGAGAGGGTTGCTGTCTTCTGAAGCGCTATATTTGCCTGAACTGCAGCACCCTGAACTGAATGTTATTAGACCTGCTGGTCTTGCCCCCACCTCGTGTGGGCCAAAGCTCTATAGCCCTGCACCCTGCTGTCTGTGAAGCGCTAGAATCCTGGGCGTGATTCCTGCCTGAAGCGCTATATTCTGTGGTGCCCTTCAGCAGCGCTACCTGGAATGAACTGTCTGCCGAGCGCTTCCTCTGCTGTGAATTGCCTGCTATATCGTAGTGCTGTGAATCCTGAAAAGCGCTATCCCCCTGAAGCGCTGTGTCACCAAGAACTTCTGTGGCTCTAGAAGTTTCTGCCTTGTGAAGTGCTGTACCTGCAGGGTGCTATTATCTAAACCGGATTGCCTGCTGAAGCGCTGTCCCCAGCATTGTCTGTGGCCAAGCTCTGTCACGTGAGGAACTGAGGTAGTGCCCAGGGAAGCGCTGTAATGTCACTCCAAGCGCTTTCTTGAATGTCCCATAGAAGCGCTGTAATTGTGCCTCCAAGCGCTCTCTTGTAGGCCCCAGAGAAACGCTGTATTTTTGACCTTAAGTGCTCACCTGTTGGCCCCTATGTGCCTCTAGTGATGTGGAGGCCATTAAGTTACTGTTTATGCCTGAGGACAGGCTTGCCATTCATTAACCGTTTGGGCCCTGGTTCCGGCGTAGGTCTAAAGACATACTGAGTTCACCTGCGATGGCTTAGCCCTGCATAGGGGAGTCCAAGGCATAGTAAAATGCTCATTGAGAATGCTTTACTGAATTGCTTATTGAAATGTTCACCTTAATTAACAGATATGTTTTACTAGTCTAAAGCAAGGCCTGTGCTTGCTTAATGAGATGTTGCTCTCTAGCAATGAGTAATGATCTATTTATAAGTTACTTAATGAAATGCCTATGCCTGATTCCTTCCCTGCAATGTTTACTCCTGATTAGGGGGATGTTACCTATGCTTGGGGAAGAGTTTTGAAGTGGTTATTCCTGCTTGGAACCAGGATTATTCTGAACTATAGAAGTTTTATTACACCCCTGCCCCAGTGTTATAACCTCTACTTATTTACAGGATTACTCTTGGGTGCTGAAAGGTTTATGCCTGCTTAATGTAGGAATTAGAATGTTGATTCTGGCCTGGGGGTGGAAACGCCAACAGCTGCATAATGAACTGTATCTGCTGACTAATGAAACATTTATTCATATTGGTTGAAAGGTGGAGCACATGCCCACAGTTATGGAGTGAGGTGCTCCTTGCTTTAAAGACATGTTTACATTTACTAAAATGCTTTACATGCATAAACCAAGTCTTCTAAGCTCAGGCTTGCCTGTTAAAAATGGTTATCTCTGCCTTGAAGAGTTGTTAACTGTTGATTGCTGAGTAGGGGAACGTTAATGCAATAAGGATATAGTTACACTGCCTAATGAGATGTTTTATCCGCAGTGGCATGTTTTTATTCCTGCCATAGGAGTTTCATTCCTGCCTAAGGAAATGGTTAATGAAATGTTTTACCCTCAGTGAAGAGTTTTACTTCTGCTACACTGATTATCTCTATTGCAGGAAATGTTTTACCTGTAAGCTCCTGATTAATAGGGGGAAGGCCCTACCTGTTCAGGCATCAGGTAATGGGATGGTGTGTGATGCCTAAAGAAATACTTTATGCCTAATGAAAGGTGTTGTCCTCATTTGAAGCAATGTTTACTCCTGCCCAGGGAAGGGTCTCATACCCCTGCTATAACAGAGATCTACTTACACCTGCTCAATGTAGGGATTTCTACTTCCCTGATGGAATGTTGGTGTAGCCCTGATACAGTTAAATCTGCACAAGGGGAGGGTTACCTAGATTGAAATATTTTCTCCTAGTTAGTGCTGGCTAATGCAATGGTTATCTGGGCCCAATGAGAAGTTCTCCCAAAGGGATGCCCAACCTTGTTATATGGAATAATTATTCTTAATGAAATGTTTAATTCCTATTACAGGAGGAGAGTTACGTCCACATACTTTTGTGGCAAATGAAATGTTTCATATTTAAGGAAATGTTTGAACTACACTTACAAATTGTTTATTCCTACAGCGGGGAGATGTTTCTGTTATGGAACTGTCCCTTTGTTTACCTGAGGAAATGGATATTGATGCTTAATGCAGTGTCGTTCTTATGACTTTGAGATGTATTCCTTTCAGGTACTGACCAAGAAGCAAGGCGTAGGTCGGGCCTGTGTCCCACTAAAAATGTATTTAACTATTTATTGATCCAATATTTAATATTTATTGCAGAACGGATATTTATTCATCCAATATTGATTGCAAGTCTTGAGACACATGTATTTTAAATGAATTTATGATTTCCCTGATCCTGCTCTATCTATCTGATTATTTATCTTAATACAAGTCACTTGTTGTTATACAAGCTCTGGAGTGGAGTCATTTATTGCGTGCCCAGGTTTCTGTCTCAGTGTGAGTGTGTGCTGCATGATCGCTTAACACATGTGCTTTCGGATGCCTACCCGCTCGTGCCATGCTACCCTAGGGGACTGGTGACCCCAGTTTCAACACACACAACATTTGAAAAATAGAGTAGTTGGAATTAAATACAATAAGACCAAACAACAAAAGCCCAATACGTAGACACAAAGATATTCAATTTGAAAGATTTCAGTGAAAATAGCTCCAAAAAGCACTAAACAATTGCGGATACCTGTTCACGCCGGATCGGCACAAAGTCATAAGTCCAGGGTGACCATGATGAACTCTGGGCTGGAAACAGGGACGCAGTAAGGCCTGCTGAACGGAGTGTTTAAAGGTCCCACGTGGAGGATGCACTGCACAACTGGAGTGATGTGTTGTTTCCGAGGAGCGGTGAAGCTACGATGCAATGTCTTGCATCATCGCAGAGGATCTTGTCAACAATCAATCAATCAATCAATCAATTGATTGATTGCAAACCTGCAATTCACACTAATCCTTACACAAGCCGAGTGATCCACAGCCAGTGACTCTTGGCGGTGAATCACCCTGCTTGCACATCTATGAAGAACGCAGCAAGCTGTGAGAATGAATGTGAATTGCAGTTTTTCATAATAAGAATGGAATACACCTATTATCTATACATTCATCAATGAAAACATGCAAGTACACAAATAGAAGTGAGGTGAACATCAATATGTTTGTACTGTCGGAAAATCTCAAATTATAATTCTTACACCTGCTTCTATGACACTGGGCAGATGGACTTGCTTGGCTGTGGGATATCACTTGTCTTCTGTTAATTTACTGTCTTGTAGCCAAATTATATGTATGTCTGTTATTTTGTCATATTAATCTTTGGTTATGTTATTCACTGTAACAAATGGATATCATTAGTGTCTGTAAGGGACTTGATATAAAAAATGAATAAACAAAATAATAATAGAATTTCTCAAGCAGTACTAAATAAATAGGCTGGCAATTCGTTTGCTGAAGTAAGGCTTCCTTTTAAAAGGGAAAAACAAAATGCAATAATAAAACAAGAGGTATATGCTTATTCATCAATATGAAATGTATTGTGGTGCTTGCTTGGCATTTCCGCTCCTAATCACCTGATATGTTAGTTATATCTGAATGTTATCATGAAATTATAGCCTCTTGACAGCTCTGACCTCATCATAGCAGCATTCACGCCATGGGAAGGGTGCAGGTGGTGTACAGAATTCTTGTCAAGGGCATTTGACCTACTGTGTACAAGGATACACAGGTTAATAATTCTTCATCAACTCTGAGCAGGGAGTGCTCTACAGTACCACAAGATAAAGCACCATTAAATCACTGATACACGAGGCAGTGTTGTGGCTATGAGTAAGCAGGAGATTTAGAAAAGTGACTGTGGAATGAGTCAAACAGAATGGGGCAGTTAAAAAAGAGCAATGGACATTTCCTTGATTCACGGATTGTTTTTTTTTGTTTTTAAACAGATGTTTTTTATGCAAAGTTCATTAAAAGAAACCACATAACACATCATACAAATACAGACGGATGTGTCAAACATTAATGTAAAGTAATTAGGAGGTAAGGCTGGGGTTGGTGTTTGGGGCAGTGGGAAAATAAATGGATTATGATAACAGTCTGGGATCAGTAGAGAGGAAAGGGACGTGATAGGGAATGTTAAACCAGCACTCCTTATTTTCTATCTGTAGGTTTTGTGGAGACAAATCCTGATTTGGCTTGTAATAGAACGATAGCCCCCTCCTTTTGATTGGCAAACTAGGCCCCCTGCAGATCAGCATTCAGGTTGACTCTACTACTGTTTTAGAACTTGCTTGTGCTTAACGTTTTTCTTTTTTAGATAGTTAATATGCAGTCAAACTATCTATAAGGAGCAGAAAGTACTTTCAAGAGAACATTTTCATTCCAGCAGAACTATATTTAATATGAGGTTCTGAACATAGATCAGCTTGTGTGTGATTAGAAGGCTTTGTGCAAACGTAATTCCGATGGCAGTATTCAATTCAGTATAATGTTTCTTAATATTGCTCCGGTTTGCATATTTCTTCTTACTTCATGCATTACATAACACAAATTTAAAATTTGATGCACAAACACAGTATTAAATGAGATGAATAAGGTGAGGGCTCTGAATGGGGCATAGCCTGAGCAGTGTAACTAATAAATATTAGAAGTGAGTAACTATGAGCAGGCCCTAATATGTGTTAATGAGAATCCTATGCTTGACAAATGAACAATAACAACAATTAACACACAGCACCTTTGTTTCTCTGAATGTAAATATAGTATACTTGAAAAGGGTACAGCTGCCCATCACCGGGGCGTCCCAGTGCTGTATAACGCTGTGGAACCCTTCCTGGCTCTCCCTGTGAGATGCCCCTCCTGGGAACCTCCAAGGTGAAGCCAGGCATCCCAGCGTTTTAGGGGCCGTTGTGGAGATTAAGCAAGCTATTACCCAGAGTTGCAGCGTGGGACCCCAGAGTTACAGAGTTACTTAGATTCTTTAGATTCATTCGGCTGAAAGCATTCTTTCAACTGCACCCCTTGCCAGAGTCTAACCGTAATACACCTTTCTGCCCCCGTCTACCTTCTTACCAACAGCGAGCATGATTCCGCCAGAGATCATCACTTTCGAGAAACTAATCCTCAGAGATCTCGACATACTAGAAAAGAAGAAATTATTCATTCCGTATAATATTCCCAAAAGTGAGAAAGAGGCAATAGGGTCACTCAAATCTAACACTGATGTAATCATTAAAAGTGCTGACAAGGGCGGAGGAATCGTTCTGCAAAATATTGACTCTTACAAAGATGAAATTAACCGCCAATTGAATAACAGGGAACACTATTTAAGACTTGGTAGTAAACCAACTACTGAGATCCAAACATTGATTAAAAAAATCACCACAGATGCCAGAGACGAAGGGTTTCTCAGCAAAAAGGAATATAATTTCCTTAATGTTAAATGCCCACGACTCCCAGTTATTTACACCCTTCCAAAAGTTCATAAGAACATTGAGAACCCGCCAGGCCGACCGATAGTATCGGCTTGTGGATCAATTTTGGAACCACTGGGTTCCTATGTGGATTTTTTCATTAAGGACTTCGTGCCTTCTACGTGTTGTTATGTCCGTGACAGCATGGAAATGATAAATCTTGTCGAACACTATCCTTATGACCCCAACAATCAAACACTCTGTACGCTTGATGTAGAGTCGCTCTACACCAATATACCTCAGGGAGCGGCTCTACGAGTCATTCAGAAAACCCTAGACTCCAGGCCACGACCCCACGGAGTACCGACACTGTTTATACTGCAATTACTTGAATTGTGTCTCACCAAAAACTTTTTTGTCTTTGACGGTGTATTTTTCCAACAGATCAAAGGCGCATCGATGGGAGCTATTTTTGCTCCCCATCTGGCCATATTGTTTATGGATGCACTGGAGACTGGCACAATCCTATCGGATACAAACCCATTCAGAGCCAGCATTGGTATCTGGCGACGGTATATAGATGACATTTTCCTGATTTGGAACTCTGATGAAAGGATTCTAAATTCCTTCTTGCATTGGTTGAACAATAACTGCGACAATCTGCAGTTTACTCTTTCCCATCACAAAACCGAGATACCATTCTTGGACTTAACAATCTACCATGAGGCAGGCGAACTACTAACTCGCCTTTATAGGAAACCAACCGAACGCAACACCTTACTCAGATACGACAGTAATCATCCTAGAGCTCTTAAAGACTCACTCCCTTACTCACAGTTCCTCCGCATCAGGCGGAACTGCTCATCAAAACCTGACTATTTCAGGGAGGCAAGTATCTTGTGTTCAAAACTTAAAGCTCGAGGTTACCCAAGTAGACTAATCAGAAACGCCTCAAAAAGAGCGTGGTATTGTCCCCGAGAGGTCCTCTTAGAACCAAAGACTAGGGAGAGGTCAGAGAGGATTGCCTGTGTTACAACCTTTTCTCCAATTTCGAATAAAATCCGTAAAACAATCCTGCGACATTGGCCAACCTTAAATGCAGGCCAGCTAGTACTTGATAAACCCCTATTTGCATTCAAAAAGAGCAAAAACATAAAAGACCACCTTGTTCGGGCTGCTCTACCCGCACCACCTCCAAACAACACAATTGAGTCCAATTGGTGTCTACCACCGTTGAGAGGGCATGTTAAATGTGGACAATGTATTGTATGTGATTTGACACTTGAGGGGCGCACTTTTAGTCACAATAATGTCACAATCCACATGAAAGACTTTACAAATTGCAATAGCTGTAATGTAATTTATGCGGTTCTATGCCCCTGCCCTCGTATGTATGTGGGGCAAACAACACAAAAAATAAAGACAAGGATAAGCCAGCATCGGAGCCGCATAAGATGTGGGACTCCGAATGCCCCCTTGGTAGAACATTTTGCCAATATGAAACATACGGCAGACGACTTGAAATGGACTATCTTGAAATCCATCAAACTGCCACAGAGAGGAGGTAATCTGCAGCAACTCCTGAACCGGGAAGAACTGAAATCCATCATACAATTCAATACCATCCATACAGGTCTTAATCGCAGTGAGGACTGGACTACACTACTCTGAATGAACCAAGTCACTATAGAACTAATACCTCTACCCAGGAAAGAGAGGTGGCTTTGAACAGTTTTGAGAGACGATTTCCTCAAATGAATGCATCATGCTAAAAGACAAATACAGTTGTAAAGAAAAAATAGAGATGCTGGAACTGGCACATGGGGCTAGTCTAATTTTAATGTTAATTGTGTCACCAGTCACCATTCACTTGCGTAAGCATGCCGTCACCGTTGATATACCCACGCACCCCCACACCCGGCTGACCATCTTTCCTAAAGGCACATTAGCTTAGGGATAGGTTAGCTTGTTGTTATTTAGTTATCCACTCCAAGATGGCGGCCATTGCTGCTCAACCCATCACGGGGATCATTTACGATCACCTTTCAAAGATGGCGCTCGGAGTAATAATCACGTGACCTGAAAGCCAGCCTACAAACAATTCTCCCGAACTCGCTACAGGGAACCGGCATCGAGACCGAGTATCCTCTGCACACGCGAGTCTTATCTTTGACTTGGTAAGTAGCGCAACTCAGAACCCCTGCCTTGGTATGGCCCGAAGACGAGTCGCGCATTGACCCGCTCTCTTTATTTGATTTCAGCGCCCTATCCCCAAATCAATGGTGTTACGCTTGTACGGCCATTGAAGCCCTACTCTAACATTCCCGTATCCCACTTGCCCATTGAGGAACAAAGGTAGGTTCCATACCGCCCTGGGTGTACCGCTTCAGACCAGACCCAATTGATTAAGTCACTTACAGTGGTTTCGTTTTTAATTTCCTTTTTAGTGCGCTAAACCAGGCGAAAACGGAAAACCAGTTTTTCAATAAAAAACCTCAATTTTTTTTGGGATTCTAACAAGGACCACCTTGCGTAGCTACCCCCGGGTAGGAATTTATTTTATTCACGTACCCCATTTTCCATCACGCCATCGGGCTCATATTTTATGGTTTGTTTTATTGTGCCCACAGTTCGGCCACACGCCGTAAACGAGAGACCAGAGAACTATCTGAAGGTCTGCACAATTCAGACGTGCGATAAACCTCCCATCGAGAGGTTCTATTCTGAGATTTCTCCCACACACCAAACCTCACAAACAGAGGTAGGCTTGGTATCTATTTCCTTTACCCTGCAGCTGAAAACCCTCTTCCAAATATGCAGAATCAGGTCCCCTTGGCATTAGAGAAGCACAGTGGCCGGCTCGCCCACCAAAATCACTGAGCCACAAGCACTACCTACCAACACGCTCTGCATGAGCCATCTAAGTCACTGTTACCGCACAGTCCATATCCCAGTATTCCACGCATGTCACTGCGATTCCGAATGTTGTTGAAGTAGTACTTCATGTCTTGTAACTTGGCACGATCACCCTGCACAAATCACACACTGCGATTCCGGTTGTGTTACAAAGATGACAGACATGCGAAAACTGCTCCTCAGTTGTACTCTTTAAACTCTTGTATTTTCTTTGTTTCTCCTAACAGGCTTTTTTATATTCAGGCATATTTAATTCTAAGTCCTGATGATGATCCCATTTATTTAATTGAGCAATAGGGATCGAAACGTCGACACCCATGAGTGGGCATACATTCACTATATTATAAATGAGATTGTGTATGTTCTACTCCAGGCGACACTGTCATTACTCTCTAATTTGCTTACAGTGCCCTGTTCTGCTCCTTTCTTTTGCCTGAAAAACACCCCTTTCACTCTGTTCTCATTCTTCTCTCTCCTTTTGGTACGGCACAGGCTTGTGTCACGCTATTTTTGTAATAACATAATGTATATTTGACATTGTTTCTTGGAAATAAATTCCTTGTCCGGCTGGGCAAGGAGACCATAACGTATGGTATTCCATTGTGATCTGTACTGTATTGTGATGATTTTGAATGAGCTAGGAACCTTTGTTTTCCATAACCCATGGTTAGAGTAGGCACCGAGGCGAGAATTATCGAGTCCGCAGACAATTAGCCCAAGACCCTGCCACGTCGGGAATTGAACCCTGGTCCTGGGCCAGACCTCTGCATCAGGGTCTGCCGCTCTAACCATTGAGCCAGACTTCTCCAGAATGTTGTTAGAATGTATGTTACTGGTTGAGGTGGGTAAAACCGTGCTCAAGCAGGCACCACAATCCATGCCAGGATGAAGTCACAAGTAACTCTACAGTAACCTGTGCTCAACAGTTGTGTAGCTTGGCAAAGAGCAGGCAGGTTAAACTCAGAGGCAATGTGTAAAATATTTGATAAATAGAGTAGTTTTAATTAAATCCAATAAGACCGAAACAACAAAAATCAAATATGTAGAACCAAAGATATTCAATTTGAAATATTGCAGTGAAAATAGCTCCAAAAAAAAACCAAGCACCAACTGTTTATAGCTGGTCTCGTCAGACCAGGAGAAAGTCACTAGTACATGCTGACCGTGATGGACTGTGGGCCGGATACAGGGACCCAGGGGCATAATATCAAGAATGGGAGTTACATTATCGCCGCTTTTATCGGCAGGAAACTGCTGATAAAGCGGCGATAATGGGCTTGATAATATGCTCTATGAATTCCAATCGAAGCCCATGTTAGATGTGAAGACATCTAACATGGGCTTCGATTGGAATTCATAGAGGATATTATCAATCCCATTATCGCCGCTTTATCGGCAGTTTCCTGCCGATAAAAGCGACGATAATGTGACGCCCATTCTTGATAATATGCCCCCAGTTAGGCCTGAAGAACAGAGAGTTTTGAGGTCCCACATTGAGGTTGTGCTGCACATGGGTCCCTTGCTCGCTGTGCCACTAGATTCAAGCTAGCCTGGCTGATGAGGGTTGGTACCCTAAAACCGGTTCCAGGATGCTTGTTTCCGGCCCAGCGAGAACCTGGCATGCAGGACCAGACTGGGAACCAAAACCGGCTCTGGCAAAGGGCTCAGCAGCCCCCCGGAGGGTTGTGGGTGCCGCCGAGCTCTTTGCCAGGGCCAGTTTTCGGCCGATTTTGTTACAGGGGCCCCACTGCTGTAAAAACGGCCCTGTAACAAAAACGGGCCCCAGGGGCCCCAAACCGGCCCTCACCCGTGCAGCGCACTGGGGAAATGCCCGGTGCCCTCTACGGCCAGTCCGGCCCTGCTGGCATGGCAGTTCGGGCTGGACTCTAACCATGAGGAGCAGGAACAAGACTGATTTGCATATGACTAGGTGCAACTGGGGTGGCATAGTTACCAAAAGAATGATGGATTAAACCCGGATCTCTTGATGGCGGGTGAGTAAATGAGAAGTTTCAGCACTCCGTCATCTTGTTGTGTATGCTGTGGTGGCCAGTGAGGCATCAGGTGATTTGTTTCTTTAAGACCTTTCCCGGATATGGTATGAGGAAGTTGGGTCTGTAGATGGAATAAGTGGCTGGGTCAGCAGATGGTTTCTTGAGCACATTGATGATGGTGGGATGTTTTCAGGTGTACATCACAGAAGCTTTTCGTATTTTCATAGTAAAGTTCATTGTAGATGTTTGCTTTCTCTTGAATATGGCTGCTAAAACGTGCTAGTGGCACAATTGTGGTATTGCTCTTTGTGCTTTTCAAGTGTGATGATGTAAAGTGGTGTAGGTGTGAAATCTGAAGATTTTTTAGGCTGGTCAAAGAGAAAGGTAGCCAACATTGCAACACGGTGTGTTTGTTTTCATTCTGCAACTTAAAATGATTTCTAGTCTTTGTCCCAATCAGTGACTCATTCAGCTTATTTTAATTAGCTAAAGGCTTCACTTAATTGGACTTTCAACCCGACTATGGATTAGTCCTAGTTAAGTCCAGAGATACGAGGTGGATCTAATTAATTATTCTAGTAAAAATATGCATCCTGGACCACATATCAGGGCACATACTGAGGCTGAAGGGCAATGAGCTTGTGATAATGGTTGCTAGCAATGGAGAGCTTATAAAACTCCTTGTAGAACATCAGTTTAAAACATTTTGCCCTGTTTTTCGGCTGCAGTATGAATCAGGAGGTAAAGTTGTCCTAAGTCGGTTTTTACAGCAAGCTGGAGTACTCTTTCAGAGAAGGTTGATTACCCACCAAAAAGCCTGAATAATACACTGTACGCGATTGTCGAAAATAGCTAGAATTTAACATATGCCCAGATGTTGAGACTGAAGGCAATGCTATCCAAAAACAAGCTCTACATCAGAGTATTTTTACCCCATCAGCAGTGGTTCCCCCATTACAGCAGAGGAACGTCACCCCTCTGCTGTAGGGGGCCGACGCTCCCAGACCGAGCAGCGTTTGGGGGCTGGCTGCTGCTGATAGGCAGCAGGGGAGTGGTGCTCACTCCACCAGTGAGCATGATGGCTGGCCTGACTTGTGCAGTGTAAACCTCTCCAAATAGCTGTCTCAGACAGCTGGGTGGAGAGTTGGCACAGGCTCCCTGTGCCTGCTGGACCGTGGAGGCAACCCGCTCAGGCCAATCCTGGTCTGCAGCCTGAGAACAGCATCGTAATTTGCAGGAGGGGGCTGCCTGAGGCACCATTAGGTGCCTTCGAGCTGACTCCAGAAAGAAGAAAATACAGAGGGAAATGCGGGTTAGTACATTTTTAGGTCTCGACCTCTGCCAATGCGCTTGCGCATTGCAGATATCCAGACTTATAGAGCTGGATCCTCGCATCATTGCATCAGACCCGCCACAGCCTTGCCGAGAGCTTCACTTCAAAGGGATTCGCTCCCCCGCCCTCTTCTTCACACTTCAAAGGATTGCGCCCCCCGCCCACGCAATGCCGCAAGCATTTCCCGGCCACTTTTAATTTCATTTCTCAGCCGCTTTTCATTTCATTTTGCGGCTGTTTTTAAGTATCCTGCGTGTCTTTTGCGCTTGTTTATTTATCTGATTCCTAACGTATGGCATGTACTGAATAGTTATGTACTAAACCTGGCAGAGTACGTGGCCTTTGCAAGCATGCATTTGTCCTGATCAGAATTGGTGGAAAGCATCAATCTACCAGATACTTAATGCCACCACAATCTCGTTTTGATTCATTTAGTCTTTTTCATCTATTTATTTCTTGAAAGCGAATCATTTTCTCCCATTACTATCTGTATTTGAAGAGAATTCGCTCACAACGGGGTCGGCTTTGAAAATAACATTTACTGCCTGTTGGCAGCAATGCCATCAGTTGTATTATTTTTTGGACGTTTGAAAGACCGATGGAATGTGCTCGCTTTCCATAAACTTCCTCCATGGTTCCTCCCTTCGGGCGATATATGGCATTCCTAGATGCGTGTTTCCTTTAGTGACAGCGCATCGGTAATTCTGGTCTAAGGATCTCTGTGCGGTGCTCTGTGGTGGTCTGTGTTCTCCGGCATATTTAAAGGCTTGGCGACTCCGCCCCATGGCTGTCCAAACACACTCTCTCCACAGGCCCAAACATCAAAAGAGCTAAGCCGAGACCACTGGAAATTGGAACCACAGGGTTCTGTATATCAACTTCACCACTGTGATGGGCAGTGATTTCTTTCCATAATACATAATTTCTTAAGATCTGGCAGGTGTTTCTATCTGTGCATGTAATGGGGAAGCACAGCAAGATGGCTATTTGGAGCACCACCACAACACCACTCAGCACGACCACAGCACCACTCAGCACCACCACATTATCTATCAGCACCACCACATTATCACTCAGCACCACCACAGCACTACTCAGCACCACCACAGCACCACTCAGCACCACCACAGCACCACTCAGCACCACCACATTATCACTCAGCAGCACCACATTATCACACAGCACCAACACAGCACCACTCAGCACCACCACAGCATCACTCAGCACCCCCACAGCGCCACTCAGCACCACCACAGCATTGCTCAGCACCACCACATTATCACTCACCACTACCACAGCACAACTAAGCACCACCACAGCATCACTCAGCCCCACCAGAGCATCACTCAGCATCACCACAGCACTACTCAGCACCACCACAGCATCACTCAGCGCCACCCCAGCATCACTCAGCACCACCACAGCACCACTCAGCACCACAGCACCACTCATCACCACCACAGCATCACTCAGCACCCCCACAGCACCACCACAGCACCACTCAGCCCCACCACAGCATCACTCAGCATCACCACTCAGCACCAAAACAGCACCACTCAGCACCACCACAGCATCACTCAGCACCCCCACAGCACCACTCAGCACTACCACAGCATCACTCAGCACCACCACAGCACTACTCAGCACCACTCAGAACCACCACAGCATCACTCAGCACCACCACAGCACCACTACAGCATCACTCAGTGCAACCCCAGCATCATACAGCACCACCACAGCATCACTCAGCACCACCACAGCACCACAGCATCACTCAGTGCCACCCCAGCATCACTCAGCACCATGACAGCACCACTCAGCACCACCACATTATCACTCAGCACCACCACATTATCACTCAGCACCAACACAGCACCACTCAGCACCACCACAGCATCACTCAGCACCCCCACAGCACCACTCAGCACCACCACAGCATCACTCAGCACCAACACATTATCACTCACCATCACCACAGCACCACTAAGCACCACTACAGCATCACACAGCCCCACTACAGCATCACTCAATATCACCACAGCACCACTCAGCACCACCACAGCATCACTCAGCACCACCACAGCACCACTCAGCACCACAGCACCACTCAGCACCACCACAGCACCACTCAGCACCACCACAGCATCACTCAGCACCACCACAGCACCACTCAGCACCAACAAAGCACCACTCAGCACCACCACAATATCACTCAGCACCACCACAGCATCACTCAGCACCGCCACAGCACCACTCAGCACCACCACATTATCACTCAACACCACCACATTATCACTCGGCACCCCCACAGCACCACTCAGCACCACCACTGCATCACTCTGCACCCCCACAGCACCACTCAGCACCACCACAGCATCACTCAGCACCACCACAGCACCACCACAGCACCACTCAGCACCACCACAGCATCACTCAGCACCACCACAGCACCACTCAGCACCACCAAAGCATCACTCAGCACCACCACAGCACCACTCAGCACCACCACGGCACCACGCAGCACCACCACATTATCACTCAGCACCACCACAGCATCACTCAGCACCACCACAGCATCACTCAGCACCACCACAGCACCACTCAGCACCACCACAGCACCAGTCAGCACCACCACATTATCATTCAGCACCACAACATTATCACTCAGCACTACCACAGCACAACTGAGCACCACCACAGCATCACTCAGCACCAATACAGCACCACTCAGCATCACAAGAGCATCACTCAGCACCAACACAGCACCACTCACGACCACCACAGCATCACTCAGCGCCACCCCAGCATCACTCAGCACCACCACAGTATCACTCAGCACCACAACAGCATCACTCAGCACCACAACAGCATCACTCAGCTCCACCACAGCACCACTCATGGCCTCCACAGCATCACTCACGGCCTCCACAGCATCACTCATGGCATCCACAGCATCACTCACGGCCTCCATAGCATCACTCTGGGCCACCACAGCACCACTCAGGGGCACCACAACATCACTATGCGCTACCACAGCATCACTGAACGCCACAGCATCACTCGTTGCCACCACAACATCACTCTGTGCCATCACAGCATCAATCGGTGCAACCATTCAACAACAACTGGTTCAAATATGTTCTCTCAATGTTTCAAGCTTTATTACAAATGTCACAAAAAAGATGTTAATATTTCACATCTGTTCTTGCATTTTCATCACAATAAAATACACTGAACATAATCTTCACAAAAGGTATTTACAAAAGTTTAAGCTATTGCCATTATAAATTACAATCACTTTTATTTAGGTATTAATTATTAAAAAAATTAAAAGCCATTGTTATTTGTAATATCAATACATCTAAGTCACGTAAATACAAAACATGTTGCATTACAAATGCTATAGGTGTCACATTTGCGAAAGTTATAACTATTGGCATTGTAAATGACAAAGCTATTAATTTAGCTATTTTCAAAACCAAGCCATATATAAAAAAATTGTCATTTACAAGACCAATAGCTCAAACTTTCATAATGCGATACCTATTGCATTGCAAATGCTTGTTTTAATTTTCTCTATGCCCCCCACTGGATTTGTCTGTCTGCCCCACCCCATGCCCCTCTGGTGTTGAGTGTCATGGTCTGTCTCTGTTCGCCGTGTTTAATGTCCGGCTCTTTTACCTATAATAAACTCTTTTAAACGAAACCACAGTAAACAGGAAGTAAACAGGGTTCTTCATGCTGTTGGTAACAGGAGCATAAAATGAACAAAATACATGCAAACATTTATCAAGTGCGCGTCATTCAGCTGTGCTGTGGTCGTCAGTCTCTTTCCTGTTGTCGGTTCCCAACAAGTAGACAAGCAAAGCAGATTTTTGTAGCAAAACAAATATGATGTCAAGAAAGTATATATATGTGTTTTTGTTTAAGTAAGTATCAAGCCTCCTGGCACCACAGAAGAAAAAGTAATTTCACACTCAATGTAGCAATGTACTTTCACTCTCTGCAAGAAAATCTCAATATACAAATGTATACATTTATTGCTTTTCTATTTCTAGACAGTACTGCTACATTGATTCAACACAAGATACACTTAGGAGCTTTTTTTTATTTTATAAATTGATGTTTTCATTGTAAGTACAATTTATGCCTCCCAAAAATATTCATAATAAGAAGGGTTTTTTGACCTCCTAGGACCTCATTTTCCACAGGGGACTTCATACCCTAACTTCAAAGATGCTAGGAGGTGCAGCTGCTGAGTGTGGCTACAAAGGGGGCGGGGCCAGCCACGCATTGAAAAGCGCTCCTTGCATTCTCACAGTGCGGGACTCACCAGCTGCCAAGAAGGGCTTGTTGACCTCCTGGGACCCCATTTTCCACAGGGAACTTCATCCTCCAACATCAGAAGGACCAGGGGGCAGAGTTGCAGAGTGTGAGTGAAAGGGGAATGGCCAGTCACATGCTGCAAAGCTTTCCCTGTCCTTCCCGCAGCACAGTCCACTTGTGAGCCAAAGGGGGCCCAACATCTCCTGTCAGAGCCTGGAGGAGGTTGGGCTGGGACACCTCTCTAACGGCTCTCCTAGCCCATGGTATTACTGTTTGTTTGTTGTCCATTGTCCAGTTCAACTACTTACTACATACACTGTATAACTGCGATTGAACAGTGGCTTGTGAGGATCTGCCCTTCATCAGCTCTGTATGTAAGCATTCTCTGGCCTAGAGGAACTTTTGTTGCTATTACTGTCACGTCTGTATCTTGATTTCTGGGTTCCTTGCATTGAACTATAAGGAAAAGAAAAACCACAAAGGGGGATGGGGGTAGTAAAATGCAGCAAAAATAAAGAAATCTAACAAAATTAGAAAATCTGCATGGGACAATTGTGTCCTAGATAGAATAGACAATCTACTAATTGAATGTGAGTAGATTTTGGTTCCCTACCTGACCACCTCTCACTCAATTGTCTCCAGTTCCCCCACTTCAAGCACCCCGTGCAAACAGATGCAAATCACCGTAATGTTTATGAGATCCAGCAAATAGGGCCAGGATTCTATTTTCAACCCCCAAACTGTTTCAACTCCAACATGCTTATCTGTAGCGCCAACTTTAGCTTCACCTTCATCTGTGGATGTCTTTCCCTGCAACAATTGCTTTGCCTTTTCATATTAGCCATTAGGTAGTCTGATCAGTGCTCCTGCCCATGATAATAATAATCATTCTAAGCATCTAGTTGACAAATTCTCTTTAAAGGAGCTCTTGGAGATCTCTATGGAGAAAGTTAGGGCCACCCTGGCCACCTTAAGGGTGGAGCTTGCTCATTTAGTGGCACGCCTTGACATGTTGGAAGGTAAATTAGAATCTCTAAAGGCTTCAGTAATCTCTGCTGTAGGGAAGGGTCTTCCATCTACCTCAGGGCCCCATGACCCACTAATGGAGCAGACACAAACTAGATAAAATTCTTCCACCTCATATAATTTGTCACCGACATTAGAGCCTAATGGTAGCCAGTGCCTAGAGGGCAATTTGGAGTGGCGAGGTGGAGATACCAATCTGGTTCAACCCACAGGATGAAATGGCAAGCCTACCTCAACTACTTTAACTATCCATCATGGCAGACTCCCACCCACTATCCACAACTTCCTCCAGAGTACATACCATATCGGATTGTCCTTAGAGGTGTCTTTGAATTACCTACCAATAGATTTGAAGGTTTTGAGAACTTGAGGATAAAACAGTGCACTGGTTGAAATCCAACGTGAGGTGGCTCATGACCTGGCCTAAGAAGTTCTAATAATGGTTTGGTACTCATCCCAAAGATTGCCTGGGGTATTGTGTACTTCTGAACCTTAAGGCCCTACTAACTGTCGGGTTTCTACACGGTCGACTAAATCAAGTGGCATTCTTGTCAGGCTAAATTAAGGCTTTCCCTCTGTTTTTTATACAGGCCTCTCCCTTTTCTGAACACTGTAAGGGTCGTGTCTAGGTTGGAGATTAGGCTGGCTTAACTGGCAGCACAATTACCAGTATCCCAGTATTCCTACAGGAAAAGTGCAGAGCCAAAACATTTGTGTGGAACATCCTGAATCCAAGTCATCAACTGTAACCTGCTCACAGAGTTAGTCTTCCGTTCAAAGATTGATAACATGTTCAGTACATTTACAAACCTGCGGTGTGTTTTGTAAACACTGACACCCATTAGCTGGACACGGGCAGTACAAAATTAGGTAAAAAATAATATGGTAGTAACCTGTCACTATGTAAACTATTAAAAAAACTAACACACTTGTTGGGTGATGTCATCAGTCATGTCATTGATGATGTCTTTTGAGATATCATAAATGATGTCATAGAACATGCCATGTTTGATGTAATATATGAAGTCATAAGCATTGCATGGCAGGGGTGCAAGTTGTAGTTAGCTCTGCTAACTATAACTGGTACATTTCTGTGTTTTTTTAGTTCAAATTGTTAATGTTGTCACAGACATATTCACCTAACTATAACATTACTTTAAACTTTGATTTATTCAGCATATATATAATTCGATTTTGTTTTTCTTTTTTTGGGGGTGAAACCCCATATCCCCCTGTTTTTCTTACCCTATACCACTACCCACCCCATAACCTCAAATTTGCCCCTACCACCCTATACTACTACCCATTGCTAAACCCTAAACTTACCCCTACCACCCTAGACACCTATCCACCCCATAAATCTAAAATTACCCTTACCAACCTTTCCCACTGCCCACTCCTTAAAATGACTCTTACTACCCTTTCCAACTACTCACGCCTAAATCCTAAAATTCCCAGTACCACCCATTGCCCCTACCCACCCTAAACCCTAAAGTTACCCTTATCACCCTATTCTGCTACCCAAAGTCTAATATTAACTTTATCATCATTTATAACTTGTGCACTTCTGTACACAGTGTTGTCAACTTGCTAGCCAGGCTAAATTAACTATAACTCACCCTCTACCATGGACAGTGTTCTCATAAAGTATGTCATTTGAGGTGTCATGCCTGTTGTCATGAATGCTATGATTTAACATGCTATACGTGATATGATATAAAAAGGGTATAAGCAGTGCATGGGAAACTCAAACCTCTTTTTTTTTTATTTCCAGAATTGAAAAATGCGAATGTGCCAAACCGCGTCTTCTGATCATAATAAAATCATATGTGGAACCCGAGAGCGCTCCGGGTCCTTTGTTGACATGTGTTGGAAAAAAATAAATGTATATATATATTACCTACTGGCGGTCGCCAGTAGGTATATATAGTTAGGACCTAGTTACCATAGGAAATTCCGAACATTCTATTGGGAATACCTTTGGCGCCGATTGAGGGATCTGCCTGTAATTATCCTTAAATTTGCCTCGCTGCGCTCCGCTCCTTCCCTGAAAGTCTCGAGTAGATTTGTCAAGTGGGGGCCGAGAAAAAAGGGGGGTCCCAAAACGTGTTTTCCCCATGTTTATTTCCATAGGACCTTTAGACACGGCTACAGCCCGAACGGCTGAATAGAATTACACCAAACTTGGCAAAATGGTAGGGACTGGTATGCAGCAGTGCCTTTTGTATGGTTGGTGAAAATCTCTCCAGTAGTTCTCGAGAAAATTGAATTTGAAATTTTTCAGATGGCATTTTCTATGGGACCTTTAGACACGGCTACAGCCCAAACGGCTGAACGAAATTACACCAAACTTGGCAAAATAGTAGGGACAGGTATGCAGTAGTGCCTTTTCTATATTTGGTGAAAATCCCTCCAGTAGTTGTTGAGAAAATTGAATTTGATCAAATTATATATCTATATGCGCTCACCGTAGGCGCACCGTACGCGTACGGTACGCGTACCGTACACGTACGTGCGCGTACCCTTACGTGCACGAGTGAGTTTCTGATTGGCTGGCAGTCGACTGTCAACATTCCAAACTGTCCAAACCAGGAAGTGTTGGCCACCATCTTGTTTTTCAGGAGAACTGAGGCACAAGAGAGCTCAAAACAAGAGTGGAAAGCACAAAAAGGGGGCAGAGTAGAGACCCCCCAACCCTCTAGCCCTTCTCAGGGGGTCCGAAAAGGACCCCCAAGGGCAAAAAAATAAATAAATACATCGCGGGGTACCCGCACCGTACGCGTAGGGTACGCGTACCGTGCGCGTACTACGCAATTTATTATTTATTTTTTTTACACTTGGTGGTACTTCTGGGACCCCCTGAGAAGGGCTAGGGGGTCAGGGGGTCTCGACCCTGCCCCCTTTTTGCGTTTTCCACTCTTGTTTTGTGCTCTCTTGTGCCTCACTTCTCCTGAGAAGCAAGATGGCTGCTCAGGTGGTCCCAGAAGGATAATAACATATATAAACGTTATCCGCTAATAGAATTAGCATTTACAAAACCTTTGAAATTTATTGAAAAAAAATAAAGGTTTCACGCCTGATAGTTTTTTTTTTTTTTTTTTAGATGGATCTGAGTATCAAAAAGAAAAAAAAAAGTACATAGATCAACAGGATAAAATCAGACATTGGAATTACTATATACACAATATACATCATATAAATCGTCAAGATCTTCACAATTAATTAATACATAGCATAAAACCAACTTCATTACACACAGTATTATGTAGGAGAATCAATCAACAATGGCTCTAGATCTGCTTACTGTTATTCATCTACTTTCTCTCCAATTTCTAAGAGGAGCCCAAATCTTCTCACCAAAGTCTTTCGACCTCTTTCCTTTAAAGCTGTATAGGCATTCCTCTATATTATGAATTCCCAGCAGCCTAGTTAACCACATCTGAAAGGTGGGGGCTGCAGAGTCTTTCCAGGCCGCCGCAATTAGAATTCTAAAAACAGCCATGGATAGGAAGATAAATGCTTTGGCCTTTTGTTCAAGTTTAAGATTTTCATCCCTGCCAATCAAGACAGCAGTAGGGGATAAAGAAATCTGATGCTCTAGCAGCCCCGTTAAAAACCTTTCAATTTCTATCAAAACTGGCGTAAGATTTTGACAGGTGCAAAACATATGAGATAAATCTGCGGGGCCTTGGTCGCACCTAGGGCATCTATCATTTTCTCTTTTACCCCATTTAAACAGCTTGGCAGGGGTATAGTACAAATTAAACATCATCTTATAATGCTGTGCTTTTAAGTTTGTTGCTCTTAGTATTTTCTTGTTCAGTGCAAGAGCATAATCAATATCTATATCTGGATCCCCAATCCTTTGCGCCCAAGCAGATTCCGTTTGTCCTATATCGTCTCCTACACCCTGTAAAAGATAGCTATACCCAATTTTAATCTTCTTGCCCCCATTCCTTACGTAATTCACAATCGGGTTTAGCTCCTGAATTGAAATCCTTGGTCTAAATGACTTCACTGTTTGCTCTAGTTGTCAATATAGGAACCATTGGTTAGTAGGTATACCAAACTTTTGTTGAAGTAAGCCAAAATCCAATAATTCATCCTCACACATGACATCCCCCAGACATCTAATACCAGACACTTTCCAAGTCCTGCTGTTCTGTTCTGTCCGAGATGTGTAAAAGGGTTTGAGCTCCAAAGATCTACTGTACTATTAATCTTCGGGACCTTCAGAAATTTCAATATAGCCTTCCATGTTCCCCACGCACTTAACATTACTTTGCTTTTAGTCCTTTTGAAATATCTAGAATTTATTTCTCTTGTTAGAAGCCCCAGAGCCCTTTCTCCCACTATTAATTCATAGATTGTGGGGATTCTATATGAACCAGTCGGCACCTCTATATCTTCATATCTCAAAAGGTGATTCATTTGCATCATTAGACAAACCCAGTGATATAACCTCAGATCTGGTGCAGATAAACCCCCTCCCTCCAACGGTGCAGAGAGTCGAGTCAATGATCTCCGAATTTTACCATATTGCCACACAAATTGCGAAAAAACAGCTTCCATTTTTTTCAACAAACCCTCTTCAACTAGTAAAGGTATGGCACAAAATAAATACAATATTTTCGGAAACATTGACATTTTCAATACATTTACCCTACCAATCAGGGATAGGTGTAAAACATCTATTCTTCTCAATTCTTTATCTATCGAGGTAATCAAGGGTAGATAATTTTCCTGTATGATTTTCCCCACATTTGCGTTAATTCTAAACCCAAGATATACCGCAGAATCCACATACCTTTGGTCAGCTTTATGAATGTTATTTGTACCAATTATTATTGTTTTTTCCTCATTGAGCTTATACCCAGAGCATGATCCGAACGCGTGTGCCAATTGGCTCAGTTCCAGCATTGCCGTTTGTGGATTAGTAGTGACTATTGCCAAATCATCCGCATACGCCAATAATTTGGTGGTATACCCATTAGTTATAACAGGAGATATTTTATCTGAGGCAAGGATTATCCTAATTAAAGGATCAATATAGAGTGCAAAAAGTATCGGGGAGCAGGGGCAGCCCTGACGGGTACCTCTTCTGATAACCACCTCTTCCGACTGCATACCCATCGTAGTAATTCTGGCTACAGGATTCATGTACATAGCCTTTATTGCTTTCCTACATTTCTCTCCAAAGCCCCTTCTGGCCAAGACATCCCACATAAAATCCCAGACCACACGGTCAAACGGTTTTTCGGCGTCTAAGAGAATCATGGCCATATCTCCCCCCGTGGCAGCCATTGCGTCAAATAGCGAAATCACCCGTGCCGTGTGTTCCGTGGTGCCTCTTTCTGGGACAAACCCATGCTGCCACGGTGAGACAAGTTGGCCAATAATTCTCCCTAACCTCTTCGCCCATACTTTCGAATAAAGTTTGGCATCCGAATTTATCAGCGAAATTGGCCGATATGACCCGGGATCCTCCTCTGGTTTACCCTTTTTATGAAATATTACGATGTTAGTTTGTTTCCAAGTATCAGGGATCTTCCCAGAGCAGATTATACCATTAAATAAGCCTTCGAGCAAGGGAAGAGTTTCCTCCCCTAAAACCCTGTAGACTTCTATAGGTATGCCGTCTGGGCCTGCAGCTTTGCCAACAGCTAGTTCTTGTAATGCGGTCTTTATCTCCTCTGCTGTAATATCTAAGTCTAGCTGCTCCCTATCCTCCTCCTCTAGCATTGGGCATGGTGGCCCGTGCTCTTGACTAGTTGGTAAGTCCCCTGACTCCTGATCATACAATTTCTGATAACATTTCTGGAACACATCCATTATCATTTTCGGATCAGTATGTTCTACCCCATTATACTTAATCTTATATATTTTATTATTGTTAGCCTCTTGCCTAATGCGTAGCGCTAATGCTCTCCCAGCTTGTTCGCCTGTCTCATACCGCCTTGCACGATATACTTGATATTCTCCAATCTCCTTTTGCGTGATCATTTTTAAGATATCTCCCTTAAACATAGCCATACTTCTGGCAGTTTCACTGCCATCCTTGCCTGAGACTATTTCCTCTATGTGTCGTTTCTCTGACTCTGCTAGTTCTGAGGTGAGTTTTTCCACTTTACTTCTATCATCTTTCCTTAACTTAGCGGCACAGCTGATCGTCTCCCCCCTTAATGATGCCTTAAAGGATTCCCATACTCCATTCCTGGATGTACTATATCTATTCATCTCGAAAAATTCTTTCGCCCACTGTTTAATATGTTTTACAAACCTTTCATCATTTAGAAGGTTCCTTTCAAATGTCCATCTTGTTGTTTTCCTCAGAGTATTAGGGACCTTATATGACAATATCAAAGGGTTATGATCCGAGACTATTCTTGGAAGTTTAGTAATTCTGACTTTACTGAGTTCCCCCATTGACACAAAAAAATAATCCAGTTTAGAATATTTCTGCGCCGGATGTGAGAAATATGTAAACCCTGGGTCACCAGGCATTTTTTCCCCCATACATCTACCAGACCTCCCTCCAGTAGTTGTTGAATTTGATCAAATTATATATCTATATGCGCTCATCTTACGCGCACCGTACGCGTACGGTACGCGTACCGTACACGTACGTGCGCGTACCCTTACGTGCACGAGTGAGTTTCTGATTGGCTGGCAGTCGACTGTCAACATCCCAAACTGTCCAAACCAGGAAGTGTTGGCCACCATCTTGTTTTTCAGGAGAACTGAGGCACAAGAGAGCTCAAAACAAGAGTGGAAAGCACGAAAAGGGGGCAGAGTAGAGACCCCCCAACACTCTAGCCCTTCTCAGGGGGTCCGAAAAGGACCCCCAAGGGCAAAAAAT
Organism: Lissotriton vulgaris; assembly: GCF_964263255.1. NCBI lineage: Eukaryota > Metazoa > Chordata > Amphibia > Caudata > Salamandridae > Lissotriton > Lissotriton vulgaris. The sequence continues at coordinate 357,330,944 of NC_141689.1, read as the reverse complement.
TAAATAAATAAATCGTGGGGTACGCGCACCGTACGCGCAATTTAAATTTCTTTCTTTTTTTACACTTGGTGGTACTTCTGGGACCCCCTGAGAAGGGCTAGGGGGTCAGGGGGTCTCAACCCTGCCCCCTTTTTGCGTTTTCCACTCTTGTTTTGTGCTCTCTTGTGCCTCACTTCTCCTGAGAAACAAGATGGCTGCTCAGGTGGTCACAGAAGGATAATAACATATATAAACGTTATCCGCTAATAGAATTAGCATTTACAAAACCTTTGAAATTTATTGAAAAAAAATATAGATTTCACGCCTGATATAGTTAGGAATTAGCATTTAAAAAACCTTGCAAATTCACTGAAAAAACTATAGGTTTCAAGCCTTATATAGTTAGGAATTAGCATTTAAAAAACCTTGCAAATTCACTTAAGAAACCATAGGTTTCAGGACTTATATAGTTAGGAATTAGCATTTAAAAAACCTTGCAAATTCACTTAAAAAAACATAGGTTTCAGGCCTTATATAGTTAGGAATTAGCATTTAAAAACCATTGAAATTGCTCCTATATAGTTAGTTGTACTAACTATATTTCGCGCACCCGCAATCCACTGCTGATGATGTCACATATTACATCATTCATGACATGGTCAGTGACATCACTGATGACATCTCAAATGACATCACTGATGACATCACTGATGACATCTCATTTGACATCACTGATCACATCACTGATCATAAATAAATATATATATATAGATCATTGTGTTCATATGTCGAAACATCAGGTTTTATGAATTGGAAAACCTAGATGATTTTAAAGCATTTATAAGTATTTATATTTATTTATATGCTATATTTGCACAGATTAGGTGGCGTTAATTGCACATATGCATTTGCACTTTTTCTACGCGCATTGCACTTTTCAGTGACATATGGACAGTGGTTACACTATATTGTCTTTTTGCAATCGTATATACAAGCGCATTTATGCGGGTATCATGCGCCACCCCAAATGGGCGTTATCAATATTTGTTTGATATTGAATTCTAAAAATAACGACAAATTTTACAATTTTATAAAAATGTTAATGTCAGTGTAAACTTTGGCAACAAAATGTAAATAATGCATCAATACCTCCTTTTATTCACCTGTATATATACATATATCAAATGATGGTTTGGAAAACAGACTCGCTATGTCTAATATATGTAGTATGTTCTCAGTTTTAATGCTTCTAATCACATGGTGTTGCAAAAAGAAAAAAATGGTAATTGTAATTTGTGCAATGGACCCTTTAAAAGGGATGTTCTTTTACTTGCCTGACGATCTGTGACCAAGGGCGGACGCCCGAAACGCGTCAGATTTGATGAACTTGCCTTTCCATTAAATATTGCCAAATGAAGATTGGGACTCGCGTGGTTTTTCTGCTCAGCTGCCTTGCCGGTGGTTTGTGATGAAAAATTGCTTTTGTTTTATATATATATATATATATATATATATATATATATATATATATATATATATATTGCCTACTGGCGGTCGCCAGTAGGTATATATAGTTAGGACCTAGTTTCAATAGGAAATCCGCAACATTCTATTGGGAATAACTTTGCCACCGGTTGTGGAATCTTTGCGAATTTCTCAAAGAAGATGGCCCGTTCCGCACCGCTTCTACCCTGAAAGTCTCGGGTAGATTTGTCAAGTGGGGGCCGAGAAAAAAGGGGGGTCCTAAAACGTGTTTTCCCCATGTTAATTTCCATAGGACCTTTAGACACGGCTACAGCCCGAACCGCTGAACGGAAGTACACCAAATTTGGCAAAATGGTAGAGTCTGTTTCGCAGATCGCCCTTGTACTTAAATGGTGTAAATCCCTCCAGTAGTTCCTGGGAAAACTGAGAGAAAAAATGTATATATGTGGGCGGAGCCTAACCACACATCTCATCGTGAGATCTGATTGGCTGTCAGCACTTCATCCAAGAAGTGTTGGCGGTGGAGAAGTGTGGCTCAGTGGTTAGAGGCGGCAGACCCGGAGGCTGAGAGCGGCCGTGGACCAGGGTTCGATTCCCGACGCGGCAGGGTCTCGGGCTCAAAAATTCCACGGTCTCGTTAATTCTCGCGCCGGTGCCTACTCAACTCACGGGGTCACACTCTGCGACTCTGGGCAGTAGCTTGCTTAATCTCCACTACGGCCCCTCGCGGCGGGATGCCTGGCTTTCACCTTGTGGATACCCTGCCGGGGGTATCTCACAAGGGAATACCAGGACGGGTTCCCTAAGCAAGCGCCCTGAGACCTTCGGGTGATTTGTGCGCTATATAAGTCAAATTACATTACATTTTTTTTTACATTTACATCTTGGGACCAAATACATGATAGCACCTCATTAAAAAGCATTGCAGTTAATAGAAGGTTTTAGGACTTTAGTTACATTATAAATCATTTGTTGGTGGTACCATACTCATTTTAGGAATTGTGGTGTGTTCTAAGGTGATTTTACCATGTGAAAAAGCCTTCTGCTGGGGTATCATAAATCATGTTTGAAAGAAAACTATAATCTCATGATTTCCCACAGTGGTTTGGAAGGGGATCTATAAGCTAAACTGAAAGCATATTTTCTGTAAATTCACATTATCTTTCTCAGTCATGTGAGAATGAAGTCTGACATTCTCAGTAAAACATGTACATCCAACAAGGACAGAGACTGTCATTTGATTCCTTTGTGTTCTACTGCAGCTTCCCAGAGTGTTCTAAAGAACAACTAGAGCTCTAACAGTCCTACTTATTACAAAGGTATGGCACACCTGAAGCCATCTTGATTGGAATAAAGTGGTAACTCCTAAAACATTTAATTTAAAAAGGAACAAAATGAGGGGGTATATTGTGCCATAGAAAGTATGATTAGTGCTGCAGAAAGAAAAATTAGGGCACATTTTGAGTGACTTCTCAACTCCTCTTCTATTTCATCAAAATATTCTGACATGCAGTCTCCCAAGATGGCCACCAGAGACAAAAGAGCCCAAATGTAGCCCAAATATCACCCAGATGTATCCCAAGTATAGCCCAATGACAGAATGTCCCAGAGTGTTCTAAAGAACAACTAGAGCACTAACAGTCTTACTTATGACAAAAGTATGGCACACCAGAAGCCATCTTAATTGGAATGAAGTGGTAAGTCTGTAAACATTTAATTTAAAAAGGAACAAAATGAGGGGGTTCATTTTGCCATAGGAAGTATGATTAGTGCTTCAGAAAGTAAAATTAGGGCATATTTTGAGTGACTTCTCAAATCCTCTTCTATTTCATAAAAAAATTCTGACATGCAGACTGAAGCATGCACTTTCAATGCCAGCAGCAGACTTCCCTGGTGAGCAGTAGCTTTACTACAGTGATCTAATAAGCAACTAGCATGCCAACATTCTGAATTTATGGCAAATGTGTGTCACAACTGAATGCCTTCTTGATAGAATCAAAGTAGAAAACTGAAAGTATTTCCTACTGAGGAGACTGTAGTAAATGAGGAAATTAGGAAACTTCATAACAAATAAGTCTCCCAAGATGGTCACCAGAGACTAAAGAGCCCAAATGTAGCACAAATATCCCCAGATGTAGCCCAAGTATAGCCCAATGACAGAATGTCCCAGAGTGTTCTAAAGAACAACTAGAGCGCTAACAGTCTTACTTATGACAAAAGTATGGCACACCTGAAGTCATCTTGATTGGAATAAAGTGGGAACACTTAAAACATTTAATTTGCAGAGGAACAAAATGAGGGGGTTCATTTTGCCATAGAAATTATGATTAGTGCTGAAACAAGAAACATTAGGGAACATTTTGACCTCTCAAATCCTCTTCTATTTCATTAAGAAAATTCTGACATGCAGACAGAAACATGCAGTTTGAATACCAGCAGTAGACTTCCCTGGTGAGCAGTAGCTTTACTACAGTGATCTAATGAGCAACTAGAGTGCTAACATTCAGAATTTATGGCAAATGTGTGACACATCTGAATGCCTTCTTGATGGAACCAAAGTAAACAAGCATTGAAAATGCAATAGATCTCGCCCTCGTTTAAGTTAAAGCCCTTCTGCTTGTAATGAGGTGGCTTTTTTAGCATTGCTTTTATTCGTGTTTTTCAAACTTTCATGTAAATAACATGCATATGTATGCATATATGTATATGTATGCATGCATTTATATTTTAATTTATATAGATATGCAGATTATATATGTTTATATATATGTATGTATATATATATATATATATCCAGAACGCCTTTCCACCAACTGTTGCTCCTCTTATTCTCGGGTGCCTCCTTAACGCATGGTGGAGTGCGTATATTATGCCAAACCAACAGTTCGAATTCTCAAGAACCGCTCCTCAATTAAGGACACTCAAGTCATTCTTCGTAGTCCCATTGCCATATTTAATCATAGCGTTCACATATGCCAAGTCAAAAAACGCGTTTCGGCGTTGCCGCCTTCGCCAGTATTGACTGACTGAGACATTTTGTATATTTAAATAAGGTTACTCCGTGACACATGTCATGTGATTAAAAACAAACATAAAAAACGGCACATCAATTTCATTCATTGTTATGTGGCGGCCATCTTACAGTGTCTAAATACTTCATGAATCATGTATAAGAAAAGCATTTTTTCAACATTACATTTCATGCAAACATTGCTTTTTACTCAGTATCTTATTGTTCATTGATATTATTGCATCATACTCAAATGAACGATATTTCATTTTATGATGCCCTGAATGGGCATCCTTGTTTTTGTCACTAGTTGCTGCTTTTCAATAATAACGTTACATAAGTAACAGTATTCGGCCTAGGTGGTTGTGCCCATTACGTCACGTATAATTGAATGATTCTGCCCTGAATAGGCTATCTCATAATACATGTATTACGTGACCTGTAAAGACTAGGCAAAGAGTCTTGCTGCTGGGAAAAGGTAAATGGGGAAAGGAAGGGGGGGAAAAGTAGGGGAGGAAAAGGAGGAAGAATTTCGGGGTACGGGAACCATAAGAATTTACATACTGTGATTGTGGATTTCGGGTGAGATTTCTAGTTTACCCCACATGCACCCACATTTCCTCTTCATTGTTAAGCCCTGCAGAATTCTTTGTTTGAAGCATTATGATATATTTGGATTCCAGGGTTCTGAGTTTCTTAACCCAGTCACCTCCCCTTTCTGTTCTTACGAGCTGATCCAAGATAAAAAAGCTCAATAGGTTACTATTGCTTTTGTGCATACTTTCATAATTCCGAGCCACCGGATAGCTTTGATCTTTCGTATTAATGGCTCTCATGTGTTCCAGAATCCTTAGTTTTGTTTGTTTGGTGGTGCTGCCCACATACTTTTTTCCACATAGGCACACTAAACAATACACAGTGAATTCGGAATTACAGTTAAGTAATTTCGAGATTGTCGTTTTTTTGGACCTTCCCGGTACCTCATATTCTTTTACTTTATGTGAGTTCTTACAGGCCTAAAATCCCAAAGCAATGGTCTTTTTCCTCTTCTTTGGTTCATAATGGCTGTTCACTAGGTGATCCCTCAAGGAATTGCTTTTTCGATAGGTTACCAGTGGGTAATCAGATAGCAGGCTGCCCACTAAACCATCTGATTTCAATATGTTCCAATTTTTTCTTAAGCTTTGAAACATTTCGGGTGATTTTTCTGTGAAATTGGTAATCAATCACACTTTTGTGTCTTTATTTTTAATCCTATCAACCAGCAATTCATTTCTGGACCTAGTGTCACTTCTCTGTTCAACTTCATTTAGGACGCCTTTACAATAGCCCCTCTGTTCGAACCTTCTTCTGGACTCTGTTCTGGCTCTGATTTATTCTCCTTCAGTGGAACAGTTCCGCTTAATCCGCAGAAACTCTCCCAATGGGATATTATTGACCACACTTCGTGGAGGACAACTGCCAGCATGTAGGATGGTATTCCCTGCCGTTGGTTTTCTATACAAGGCTGTTTGAATCTTATTATCCTGTATATATACTCTGAGATCAAGATAAAATACCTCTTCTTTGCTAATGTGACTAATGAACCTGAGGTTCTGTTGATTGTCATTAAGGATACCAATGTATTCCTCAGCCTCGCTCTCGGTTCCACGCCACACGATGAAAAGATCATCTATTAGCGGATCCACAGAGATATTTTCTCCACCCTTTTTTCATTGGACCCCGCCCAGGCCACGTGCTCCTCCCACCAGCCCACAAATAAATTTCCGTAGCTGGGGGCGAAGCACGTGCCCATCATGGTCCCCTGCAGCTGTAAGTAAAGTTGGCCTGAAAATAAGAAGATGTTATTTTTCAAACAAAAGTCGTTGAGGTCAATGAGCATGTGATTATGTGCTCTGTACTTTAAGGCTCGTCTGTCCAGAAAAAAGTTCATAGCCTTTAGGCCATCCTCATGTCTTATAGAGGTGTAGAGGCTCGTAATATCCAATGTTATCAACATTAAATCCTCCTCCCATGTCACCCCTTGTATAATCCTCAGGAAGTCTTTGGTGTCCCTTAGGTAAGAATTCAGATCCTTTACCAATGGTGCAATGAAATTGTCAATATAAATAGAGGTTTTTTTCCAATAGACTGTCTTTTGCCGAAACAATGGGATGTCCCGGTGGCCAGATTTTGCTTTTATGCACTTTGGGCAAGTGATAAAATGTTGCTATCTGTGGATGCTGACATCTCAGGTTAGCCCAATCTTTCATGTCCATTATGTCCTTATCTTTCCATTCAGTAATTACGGTATGGAACCTCATTATACTCTCAAAGTAGTTCTCTCTTTTTATGGGGGTGTAGTGATCAAGTTTTTTCAACTGCGAGAGTGCCTCATCCTTGTATTGTTGTTTCTTTAGGATCGCAACGTTCCCCCCTTTATCGCTTGGTTTGATCACTATATCATCATCCTCTCTCAAGCTTTTAATTATGTCCCATTCCAATTTGTTGAAATTTCTCCTTGCATGATTGAATTTATTTTTCTGTAGAATTTTGATTTCTCCAATAACTACTTCTTGGAAGGTATCTATTGCATTCTGGGTACTCTTGGGGATGAACTTAGATTTGATAGTCATCTGACTCTTGCAGCCCTGTTGGGCGATTCCCCCTTCTTCCAAGACTTGTGTTGGGGTGATAGTAGGATCCATCTGTGAGTTCATCTCTTCCAATAATCCTTGTGCTGTAATTACAGCTTCCTGTTAATATGTTTAAGTTTGTATCTTCCTCTATTATTGCAAGAGTATTTTCTTTGGGGTGAAGTCTATGTATCTTCATTAATTTCACCTTTCTCACGAATTTGTAAATATCAATCCGCGTTTGTGTGTAGTTAAACGCCGGTGTAGGGCAAAATGTCAAACCCAACTGTAGTACGCTTTGTTCTTTTTCTGACAATATCCTATCTGATAAGTTGATTATAGTCTTTTCCGTGGTATCACTCGTCATTCCCATCTCAGCTAATTCCATCTCCCCCCGCGCTTGCTGCGGGTCATTATTGGGGTGGAACGACCAGTTTCGGCTTTTCTTACCCCTCCTTGTTTTCCTCTTGTGGCCTCTGGAGGGTGGGTTCATGCGGCTGGTCTTTGTCTCAGACCTCGTATCAGCTTGTACTCCTGAAAATAATTAGAGGACGTGGATGGCTGTTCTTCACAACCACCGTTGTTAGCTTTACCTGTTGCTGCCGCACTGGCTTGTCTGTCTCAATGCACAGATTCGTCTTCTGACACTTCAGATTCCTCTGTGCTAGCTGGGAGACTGGCTGGGCCTGCGTCTTCAATGATTGTTGGGTTTTCCGTTGGGCATCATATTTTTTTGCAAATGTTAGTATGCGTCCATTTGCATAGTCATTCTCATCCCTACTTAACTTTGCTTGTTTCCTTGTTTTAATTACATTTTCGTAGTCAATAATGCGTTGTTTCAATAATTTCTGCAAGTCTTTACTGATTTTTATTTCAATTTCTTTGATTTCTTCTTGCAATTTCGCCCTATCTTATATCTATATCTATATCTATATCTATATCTATATCTATATCTATATCTATCTATATATATATATATATATATATATATATATATATATATATATATATATATATATATATCTATATATCTATATCTATATATCTATATCTATATATGTATATATATATATATATATATATATATATATATATATATATATATATATATATATATATATATATATATATATATATATATATATATATATATATATATATATATATATATATATATATAACACACACAAGTTTGCCCGTCATGGAAGGAACCCACAGACCAGGTAGGTATAGGCCAAAGTTCTTTATTTCAAGCAGCAGCAGACGAGACTGTTCAGGAGGAAACAAAGTATCTAGCCAGCCGACGCGTTTCGTGCTGAACGCACTTCATCAAAGGCTGTAGGCTTCTGTGACACGCAATCGGCTTGTTCATGCACCACGTGAATTTGAAAAAGCTGTCCCACCCATGTGGGCGTGGCCGCACCGCGGCCTGCTGGTAGCTGTAGTGCCGGTTTTACTCCAGTGAGTTGCCTAATTGCGAGCACAGTGAAAGTCTTACCCCAGTGGGTTTGCGCCTCCTGCCGCTTCGAATGCCGCTGTGATTCACCATAGAAATAAATGGCACCAGGTCTCCATATCCGGGGTGCCATGCGACTCCTCCAGTGGTGGGCTGTTTTCACAACCCCAGGGAACTCCTTCCGCGGCTCAGGCTGGCCGCTAATATAACACACACAAGTTTGCCCGTCATGGAAGGAACCCACAGACCAGGTAGGTATAGGCCAAAGTTCTTTATTTCAAGCAGCAGCAGACGAGACTGTTCAGGAGGAAACAAAGTATCTAGCCAGCCGACGCGTTTCGTGCTGAACGCACTTCATCAAAGGCTGTAGGCTTCTGTGACACGCAATCGGCTTGTTCATGCACCACGTGAATTTGAAAAAGCTGTCCCACCCATGTGGGCGTGGCCGCACCGCGGCCTGCTGGTAGCTGTAGTGCCGGTTTTACTCCAGTGAGTTGCCTAATTGCGAGCACAGTGAAAGTCTTACCCCAGTGGGTTTGCGCCTCCTGCCGCTTCGAATGCCGCTGTGATTGACCATAGAAATAAATGGCACCAGGTCTCCATATCCGGGGTGCCATGCGACTCCTCCAGTGGTGGGCTGTTTTCACAACCCCAGGGAACTCCTTCCGCGGCTCAGGCTGGCCGCTAATATAACACACACAAGTTTGCCCGTCATGGAAGGAACCCACAGACCAGGTAGGTATAGGCCAAAGTTCTTTATTTCAAGCAGCAGCAGACGAGACTGTTCAGGAGGAAACAAAGTATCTAGCCAGCCGACGCGTTTCGTGCTGAACGCACTTCATCAAAGGCTGTAGGCTTCTGTGACACGCAATCGGCTTGTTCATGCACCACGTGAATTTGAAAAAGCTGTCCCACCCATGTGGGCGTGGCCGCACCGCGGCCTGCTGGTAGCTGTAGTGCCGGTTTTACTCCAGTGAGTTGCCTAATTGCGAGCACAGTGAAAGTCTTACCCCAGTGGGTTTGCGCCTCCTGCCGCTTCGAATGCCGCTGTGATTCACCATAGAAATAAATGGCACCAGGTCTCCATATCCGGGGTGCCATGCGACTCCTCCAGTGGTGGGCTGTTTTCACAACCCCAGGGAACTCCTTCCGCGGCTCAGGCTGGCCGCTAATATAACACACACAAGTTTTCCCGTCATGGAAGGAACCCACAGACCAGGTAGGTATAGGCCAAAGTTCTTTATTTCAAGCAGCAGCAGACGAGACTGTTCAGGAGGAAACAAAGTATCTAGCCAGCCGACGCGTTTCGTGCTGAACGCACTTCATCAAAGGCTGTAGGCTTCTGTGACACGCAATCGGCTTGTTCATGCACCACGTGAATTTGAAAAAGCTGTCCCACCCATGTGGGCGTGGCCGCACCGCGGCCTGCTGGTAGCTGTAGTGCCGGTTTTACTCCAGTGAGTTGCCTAATTGCGAGCACAGTGAAAGTCTTACCCCAGTGGGTTTGCGCCTCCTGCCGCTTCGAATGCCGCTGTGATTCACCATAGAAATAAATGGCACCAGGTCTCCATATCCGGGGTGCCATGCGACTCCTCCAGTGGTGGGCTGTTTTCACAACCCCAGGGAACTCCTTCCGCGGCTCAGGCTGGCTGCTAATATAACACACACAAGTTTGCCCGTCATGGAAGGAACCCACCGACCAGGTAGGTATAGGCCAAAGTTCTTTATTTCAAGCAGCAGCAGACGAGACTGTTCAGGAGGAAACAAAGTATCTAGCCAGCCGACGCGTTTCGTGCTGAACGCACTTCATCAAAGGCTGTAGGCTTCTGTGACACGCAATCGGCTTGTTCATGCACCACGTGAATTTGAAAAAGCTGTCCCACCCATGTGGGCGTGGCCGCACCGCGGCCTGCTGGTAGCTGTAGTGCCGGTTTTACTCCAGTGAGTTGCCTAATTGCGAGCACAGTGAAAGTCTTACCCCAGTGGGTTTGCGCCTCCTGCCGCTTCGAATGCCGCTGTGATTCACCATAGAAATAAATGGCACCAGGTCTCCATATCCGGGGTGCCATGCGACTCCTCCAGTGGTGGGCTGTTTTCACAACCCCAGGGAACTCCTTCCGCGGCTCAGGCTGGCCGCTAATATAACACACACAAGTTTGCCCGTCATGGAAGGAACCCACAGACCAGGTAGGTATAGGCCAAAGTTCTTTATTTCAAGCAGCAGCAGACGAGACTGTTCAGGAGGAAACAAAGTATCTAGCCAGCCGACGCGTTTCGTGCTGAACGCACTTCATCAAAGGCTGTAGGCTTCTGTGACACGCAATCGGCTTGTTCATGCACCACGTGAATTTGAAAAAGCTGTCCCACCCATGTGAGCGTGGCCGCACCGCGGCCTGCTGGTAGCTGTAGTGCCGGTTTTACTCCAGTGAGTTGCCTAATTGCGAGCACAGTGAAAGTCTTACCCCAGTGGGTTTGCGCCTCCTGCCGCTTCGAATGCCGCTGTGATTCACCTGTGCTCGCGGTGCGGCCACGCCCACATGGGTGGGACAGCTTTTTCAAATTCACGTGGTGCATGAACAAGCCGATTGCGTGTCACAGAAGCCTACAGCCTTTGATGAAGTGCGTTCAGCACGAAACGCGTCGGCTGGCTAGATACTTTGTTTCCTCCTGAACAGTCTCGTCTGCTGCTGCTTGAAATAAAGAACTTTGGCCTATACCTACCTGGTCTGTGGGTTCCTTCCATGATGGGCAAACTTGTGTGTGTTATATTAGCGGCCAGCCTGAGCCGCGGAAGGAGTTCCCTGGGGTTGTGAAAACAGCCCACCACTGGAGGAGTCGCATGGCACCCCGGATATGGAGACCTGGTGCCATTTATTTCTATGGTGAATCACAGCGGCATTCGAAGCGGCAGGAGGCGCAAACCCACTGGGGTAAGACTTTCACTGTGCTCGCAATTAGGCAACTCACTGGAGTAAAACCGGCACTACAGCTACCAGCAGGCCGCGGTGCGGCCACGCCCACATGGGTGGGACAGCTTTTTCAAATTCACGTGGTGCATGAACAAGCCGATTGCGTGTCACAGAAGCCTACAGCCTTTGATGAAGTGCGTTCAGCACGAAACGCGTCGGCTGGCTAGATACTTTGTTTCCTACTGAACAGTCTTGTCTGCTGCTGCTTGAAATAAAGAACTTTGGCCTATACCTACCTGGTCTGTGGGTTCCTTCCATGACGGGCAAACTTGTGTGTGTTATATATATATATATATATATATATATATATATATATATATATATATATATATATATATATATTACCTACTGGCTATCGCCAGTAGGTATATATAGTTAGGATTTTTTCCGTATGGGAGTTTTGAAAATTCTATGTCTAATAACTTTGGCGTTTGTGGACGGAATCGGCTGACATTTTCAGGAAAATGGCACATTTTGTTTCTGAGCAGACCTTGAAAATTTGGGGGGGTTTCGTCAAGGGGGGGCCGAGAAAAAAGGGGGGTCCCAAAACGCGTTTTCCCCATGTTAATTTCCATAGGGCGGTTGGACTCACTTTTAGCTCGAACGGCTGAATGGATTTGCACGAAACTTGGCAAAATTGTAGGGACTGTTAGCCCGATGTGCCTTTGCTAGGTCTCAATATATGTGCTCCAGTAGTTTTTGAGAAATTAACGTTCAAAACAAGATATATATCTGTAACAGCGCTCCGGGCAGCGATCCGGTCCGCTTACTTTTCGCGAAACGGAACTTTGCGCGCAGAAAGCTGATTGGCTCTCCGGTGTCTGTCAACATTCTAAACAGTCCGGAGCGGCCGCCATCTTATCTCTCGGTAGGATCGAGAGAGAAGAAGAGGTGAAAAACGAAGGTTGAATTTATTGAAAGGGGGCAAGGTATACCCCTCTTGACCCCCTAGGAATGTTGTTGGGGTTATTAAAGGGTCCCGTGGGGAAAATAAAAAAAAAATGATTTTTCACGGTAGAAGCGCTTCACGGGCCGCGAACTGGGCCGCAAACTGGTAGCGAAACGGGAATTCGCCATTTTGTGCTTCGTTTTAATTGTTTAGAGACAAAAATTATCGCCGCACATCGGCCACAATGCATGAATATCGCTGAAAAGTCAGCGATATTCATGCATTATCCAGCAAATGCTCTTAGCCATGTTATCCACCTTCCATTGGATAACATGGCTAAAAACTGCTCTGTGCGTGAGCTTTTTTTTTTTTTTTTTGCTGCGTGACGTTTGTTAACGTTCGATTCGATGGAAATCAGGAAGTGTTGACCACCATTTTGTCACTGCGAGTAAATATTTTGTTATAAATGAATCCTTATTGATAAACATTGTCTGCGCCATCTTGCGTTTTTGTCCAATGCCACAATTTTGTCGTGCACGGCAGCCATTTTAGATGCCTTGACCAGGGCCACTCTCTGCACGCCGCCGATCCTCAGCATGGCTCCCCACCCTCGCAAGCATCTCCCCCACGCACTGGTCACCCCCGCTCTTTCTCTCATGCATGGGCCATATACTTCCCCCCATCTGCGCTGCTCTTCTCTGAGAATCACACCCTGTGCCCGCCCGACACCTCCCTTTCACCCTATTCACTACCGCACCCTCTGACACTCCTCTTCCTCTGTGTCCGATTGTCCAGGCCGGACCTAGGCTATCACCTAGCCCTGCGGATGTAGTTTATGGCCCCAGCTGTAGAGTATCCAGACATGCCAACCCTCCCGATTCAGGCGTGAGACTACTGATTTCAGTGCTAGTCTCCCGCCTCCCGATTCCTGCAAGCAAAATCCCGGGGGCATATTACCAACAACTAGCGATAATTTTTGTCTCTAACTTGTTTAGAGACAAAAATTATCGCCGCACATCGGCGAATTTTATCGCACATAAACCTTGCTATTAGCAAGGTTTATCGCAAATGCGATAAAAAACGGCCGCAATGCATGAATATCGTTGAAAAGTCAGCGATATTCATGCATTATCCAGCAAATGCTCTTAGCCATGTTATCCACTTCCCATTGGATAACATGGCTAAAACTGCTCAGGGCAGGTGTTAGGTTTTGGAGATATTCGCGCTTAGCGCGAATATCTCCAAAAGTTGGTAATAGGAGATAGCGATGGTTAGGGACTGTTTCCAGTCGCTAAAATCTTGGCACGCCCACTTTGCATGTCATTAGTGATAAATATCACTGATATGCAAAGCGGGGCCCAAGATGGTCGCTATCTCCTTTTAGCTGTCACTAACTGGTGTTAGCGACAGCTTGGTAATAGGGAGATCATTTTATCTCTTTTTTTTTGGCTTTTAAAGCCAAAAAAGCGGAAATAAACCCCCTTGATAATATGCCCCATGATTTCTCGGGGGTTTCAGCTGACAGGGCTTGGTATTGTGTTACGTGCTAATTCTTCCAGGAAACGTCAGAGGGTCGATGCAGGGGTTCTAGAAGGGGTGATAAACCATTTAAGCCTCATGAACAAGCGCATGGTCTTTTAAAGATTTGTGAAGTACTCGGGGCGGCGGTGTGTGTGTGCCCTCTTTCAGGAGCGGGCGGGGGGGGCACTGCCAGCAACTTGCCAGGCCAGGCAGTGTTCAACACGTGCATCACCCTTTCTCTGCCTGCTATTGCGCTCCATGCTTCGGAAAGGTAAGAAAAAGAATGTGCATTTGAGTTTGAAATGTCCGATCTTGTAGCAGTACACTTGCAAAGCCCACACATGACAATAACCCGATTCAAGGCCCCATTCACCCGATTTTTTAAACATATATAGCACTCCAACAAAGTTAGATTTTAAAACTTTATTAACTTTTAACTATAATGAACGGAACAAAAACTGTAAAAATATTTAAACATTTTTCACCCAAAAAAGCAACAATGGTCAGAAGCTGTCTTTTGTGCGAATAGTCCCAAGGCAGCACAACGTGCAGAGTTCTGGACGGCACCCAGGTGATGTCGCCTGGGTGCCGCACTGGTTTTGGGATCCTACAATGCTGCTCCGAAAATTGGCGTGGGGCGTCCCGGGTGGGGCGGGGGGAGGCCTCGTCAGTAGCGGTCTGTTGTGCGAATAGTCCCAAGGCAGCAGAACGCGCTGAGATGTTGATGGCACCCAGGTGATGTCCAGTAAACTGCCGCACTGGTTTTGGTATCCTACAATGCTGCTCCGAAAATTTGCGTGCGGCGGCCCGGGGGGGGGGGGGCATGGGGGAGGCGGCGTTAACGGGCCTCCCCAGGTGGCGGCCATCCAGCTGAGTTGCGCCCGCTCTTGCGGCTACAGCGTCTCGCTCACCATGTTGTTGAGTTGCTCCCACTCTTGCAGTGCAGCGATAGGCGCCTGCCACATGACTCTTAAAATGGCGGACGGCTCTTCGGTTTTGGGCCTGGTCCACTGAAATGGCCCTGGGACACCTTGGAACTCGGACGCTTGCCTGCTAGGGCTTGGGCTCCATTCTCAAAAAGCGTCCCCTCAGCCGTGAAGATTCTACAAAAGTCTTGGGGGCCCCCGACTCCCGCAGGCTTCCGGTGGGGAGCGGCTGCCATGATTGCTCGCGGAATGACCACGACGGAGCCACGAGATGGTGGTGCTCTCATGCTGACGCCAGCTTCAGTCTGAATGATCCAGAAACAAGGTGGGGCTTTCATCGTTTGGGAAAAAAAAATGTTCTAAACCAATGAAAAGTGTTATTTTTAGGTCATATGACCAAGCCTTCCGTCTTTAGGAAACCAAAAGTAAAATGATCCAATGAAAAGTTTTATAAACAAGTCACATGACCTGTTATGCGGCATAGGGCTACAAAAAGCGTAGAAAATCCGTTGGCACGTGAGGCGGCGTCAGTAGCGGACCGATGTGCGAATAGGCCGAAGGCAGCACAACGCGTCGAGATCCGGATGGCACCGAGGTGGTGTCCAGCAAATTGCCGCACTGGTGTGGCCATCCTACAATGCTGCGCCGAAAGACGGCGTGTCCAGCTGAGTTGCGGTCACTCTTGCGGTACAGTGACTCGAACGCGCCGAGATCCGGATGACACCGAGGTGGTGTCCAGCAAATTGCTGCACTGGTGTGGCCATCCTACAATGCTGCGCCGAAAGACGGCGTGTCCAGCTGAGTTGCGGTCACTCTTGCGGTACAGTGACTCGAACGCGCCGAGATCCGGATGGCACCGAGATGGTGTCTAGCAAGTTGCCGCACTGGTGTGGCCATCCTACAATGCTGCGCCGAAAGTCGGCGTGGGGTGCCCCGTTGGCTTATGAGGTGATGTCAGTAGTGGACCGATGTGTGAATAGGTCGGAACCAGCACAAGGCGCCAAGATCCGAATGGCAAGTCCTGGATGTTAAGTGCCTCAGTTGAGAGTTCTGAGCAGTGCTTGTAAGACTGTCTGAAGCTTATTTGCACCTGCTGCAGCTTCACTGTTGCCCAAGGTGGTGTCCAGCAAATTGCTGCACTGGTGTGGCCATCCTACAATGCTGCGCCGAAAGACGGCGTGTTCAGCTGAGTTCCGGTCACTCTTGCGGTACAGTGACTCGAACGCGCCGAGATCCGGATGGCACCGAGGTGGTGTCCAGCAAGTTGGCGCACTAGTATGGCCATCCTACAATGCTGCGCCGAAAGACGGCGTGACCAGCTGAGTTCCGGTCACTCTTGCGGTACAGTGACTCGAACGCTCCGAGATCCGGATGGCACCGAGGTGGTGTCCAGCAAGTTGCCGCACTGGTGTGGCCATCCTACAATGCTGCGCCAAAAGTCAGTGTGGGGTGCCCCGTTGGCTTATGAGGTGATGTCAGTAGTAGACCGATGTGTGAATAGGTCGGAACCAGCACAAGGCGCCCTGCACTGTTGAGCTTTTTTCAATGCCTGTTTTTTGTTGTTTCCCCTCTATCAAAAACAAAAAAAATATATAAAACTGTGCAAAAATACAAAAAATTTTTTAGAAAAGCAGTGCTTGTAAGACTGTCTGAAGCTCTTTTGCACCTGCTGCAGCTTCACTATTGCCCTGGTGTGGACAAAGATCGCCCATGACTTAGGCTGATTGAGAGTTTGTAGAAAAATGGCTTCAGATTTTCCACATATTACTCTTCAACATTCTTCCTAAATGTAACAATGTGAGACTCACTAGGAGAACGGCTGTTTATCTTTCCTTTCAAAATGCTGCCAACAATATTTTCTGAATGGAAGACACCATCTTGTAGCATAAAGGGCCGAAAGGGGTTCTGGTCTGGCCGATTGTTGGTGGAGACATTTTGACTATATCTTGGACCTGCCCGGCCTCGCCCAAAATGGCGCCGGTATAAATGGCACTCGTAACTCCTTGCCCGCAAATGTATATCTAGAAAATTTTATTGTAAGTGGCCCTGTCTTATTTTAATTACAAAATGTACGTCCACCGATTCCGCAACTGTTAGACACCTTAGTTCTTGCAACCTAATGGCCCGCTCGTTACGTTCCTCTACAGTGTAAATGTCTCCTCATCATATACGATTTCAGTTTGCTCCGTGGCCGGCCCAGGTGGTTATAGGCCCGTATTTGTATACTGACATTTTCACAATAAAGGTTTTTAAAACAAAACACGGTAGTAGTATTTACATTGGTAAAGTTTTTACTTTTAGTCACTGTTTTCGAATCAGTAAAAGGCAAGTGAAATAAAGCAGTCCAATTACATGACGGATAAAAGGTATAATATGTAGGAACGTAGTAAAGATAAATGGTCAAGGGCAGTTGTGTTTTCCACTCCTGCAACATAAAGTGATCGATAAGAATCTGATAATCAGGCGTATCGGCGACTAAGACAGCAGGCCGAGTCTCTTTTACTCAACGGCTCCGTCATGGAACGAAGAAACGCCCTTTTTCTCGAAAAAGGAATATATTTTACTTGCAGGACAGTTGTAAATTTTCCGGGAAAGTACATTAGCCTGGAATATTATAACATATATGTTTTAAAAAAAATAATGTTCGAAAACAATAAAAAGCGTAATTTTTAGGTCATATGACCAAGCTTTTCATCATTAAAATAACAAAAGTAAAATGAACCAATGAAAAGTTTTATTAACAAGTCACATGACCTGTTATGCTTACGTTACGCGCTGCGCGCCGCGCCCCGGATCACTTCCGGGTGCGCTAACGCGGCGTGTCATATAACGCATTACGCGACAACGTAGGTCAAGAATATAGTCAAAATGTCTCCACCAACCAGCGTTCGGAACACAACCCCTTTCTGCAGTCCAAAAAGTTCTGTTAAATGACAACAGAGGGGACAGGCAACAAGAACCATCAGTCAAAGAGGGGAGGGCAAGTTCTTCTCTTCCGGGTCATGTTGGGGCGCTACCGGAACTGATCGAATTGGTAGTCTACAGTGTTTCTGGACGTTTCAGACTAAAGCTGGCGTCAGCATGAGAGCACCACCATCTCGTAGCTCCGTCGTGGCCATTCCACGAGCAGACATGGCAGCCGCTCCCCACCAGAAGCCTGCGGGAGTCGGGGGCCCCCAAGACTTTTGTAGAATCTTCACGGCTGAGGGGACGCTTTCGAGAATGGGACCCAAGCCCTATCAGGGAAGCGTCCGAGTTCCATGGTGTCCCAGGGCCATTTTAGTGGACCAGGCCCAAAACCAAAGAGCCGGCCGCCATTTTGAGAGTCCTGTGGCAGCCGCCTATCGCTGCACCACAAGAGCGGGAGCAACTTAACTACATGGTGAGCGAGACGCTGTAGTCGCAAGAGCGGGCGGTAAACAGCTGAATGGCGGAAGAGGCACAGTGTAGCAAAAGCGGGCGGAATGGCAACTAAAACGGTAAAGGGGCGCCCCACTACAGCGTGTCTTCAGGTCAAACGGATTGTGGGACAAAGTCCAGAATAGAAGAGTCATCAAAAGGCAAAAAGTTCCACCGAACCCCGGGAGCCGGCCGCCTATGTCGGGGGCGATCTCAGGCTACACCAGTGCTATAAGACTTGGGGAGGGGGTCGGAGCCAAGCGTCTTCTCCGAGTCTGTGTCATCACACCGCCCCTCGGGGGCCTCCGTCAAGCGGTTTAGGGAGGTACCATATAACATTGTTTTCAAATGCAGTCAGGTCCACAAACGACCCTCACTTACTTTGAGAATAATGAAGCTGCAGTAGGTGGAAATAAGCTTCAGACACTCTTACAAGCACTGCTTTTGTAAACATTTTTTGATTTTTTTGTATTTTTGCACAGTTTTATATTTTTTTTTTGTTTTTGATGGAGGGGAAACAACAAAGCACAGGCATTGAAAAAGGCTCAAACTCAGAACTCTGAACTATGGCACCCAACATCCAGGACTTTCCATCCGGATCTTGGCGCCTTGTGCTGCTTCCGACCTATTCACACATCGGTCCACTACTGACATCATCTTATAAACCAACGTTATGTAAATAGTTATTTAATAAAATGTTTTACCCTGTTTCTTTGCTGGTGTGTTGTCTATATTTTTAATATTTGCATAGGGTTTGTCGTTATTTTGGGCGGGGTGGGTGACGGAGCCGAGCTGTCTTGCAGCCCTCATGGTGTGGAGCTCAGTTCATCTCACTATTTTCGTATTTCTCATGAAGGGTTGTTTATAATATTTCTATTTTAGCGAGGTCAAAAAGAGATGCAATTAGTGGCCTACTGATTTTGCTCGATTACTTTTATTTTTTTACACGATTTTTCACGATCTGCAAAGACTAAACAGAGTATTGCGACTTTGTGCTTTTTTGTAAATAGAGAATGATCCAAAGATAACCAATTCTAAAACAGTAAATGCTTGGATAACAATCAATCAAATGGAGAGACAAGCAGGCACGACGGATTACAACGGGGGCAAAGGCCTGCGTTAACTACCATTCACTATCTGCAAAGAGAGAGTACTACTAAGAGAAAAGAGGGGAGGGGGGCAGCGTTCAAAGCACATCAGCGTGCATAAATACGAATTTTTTTTATCTATCACGTACTTGACATTTTAAAGCTTTTCATATTTGCTATTAAAAAACCAATGAAATTCACAGAAAAAACCATAGGTTATAGTGGATATATAGTTAGGAATTTGCATTTACAAAACCTTGAAAATTCAATGAAAAAACCATTGGTTTTAGGCCATATATAGTTAGGGATTTGCATTTACAAAACCTTATTTTACTCGCATAAAACCATTGAAATTCCATATATAGTTATAAGCGCTAACTATATATCGCGCACCCGCAATCCACTGCTGATGATGTCACATATTACATCATTCATGACATGGTTAGTAACATCACTGATGACATCACTGATGACATCTCAAATGACATCACTGATGACATCACTGATGACAACATCCAGTGACTGTATGTTTCTGTAAAGTTAAAATATGTTTTACATATTGAAGAATGAGTGGATATATAAGTGTCTGGATGAAGGATTTACTAGGTGCATGACTGACTGATTGAGTGAGTGATTAAATGTGTATATATTACTGGTGGTCGCCAGTAGGTATATATAGTTAGGACCTAGTTTCCATAGGAAATCCGCAAGATTTTATTGGGAATAACTTTAGCGCCGGTTGTTGAATCTTTTTTTTCAAGAAAATGGCCTGTTCCGCACCGCTTCTTTCCTGAAAGTCTCGGGTAGATTCATCAAGAGGGGGCCGAGAAAAAAGGGGGGTCCCAAAATGTGTTTTCCCCATGTTAATTTCCATAGGACCTTTAGACACGGCTACAGCACGAACCGCTGAACGGAATTACACCAAATTTGGCAAAATGGTAGAGTCTGATTCGCAGATCGCCCTTTTGCTTAAATGGTGTAAATCCCTCCAGTAGTTCCTGAGAAAATTAAGAGAGAAAAAAAGTATATATGTATAAGCGCGCACCATGTGCGCACGTACGCGTACGGTACACGTACCTTCCCGTGCACAAGCTGCATGCTGATTAGCTGCCACTGTCTGTCAACACTCCAAAACAGAAATTGTTGGCAGACATCTTGTGCCTCGGTAGACTGAGGCAGAAGAAAGCAGAAAAACAAATGTGTAGAACTCAAAAAGGGGGCAGGGTAGAAGCACCCTGACCCCCTAGGGTTGCTCAGGGGGTCCCAAAAGACCCTCAAGACAAAAAAATATATATATATTTTTTTAAATCGTGGGATACGCGTACGGTACGCGAACGGTGCACGTACCGTACACACACCCCACGATTTTTCACAAAAAAAATACTTTTTTGCCTTGGGGATCCTGTGGGACCCCCTGAGCAATCCTAGGGGGTCAGGGTGCTTCTACAATGCCCCCTTTTTGAGTTCTAAAACTTTCAGTGCACGAGCTGCATGCTCATTGGCTGTCAACACTTCAAACCAGGAAGTGTTGGCAGCCATCTTGTACTCGGTAGACCGAGGCACAAGAAAGCAGAAAAACAAATGTGTAGAACACAAAAAGGGGGCAGGGTAGAAACACACTGACCCCCTAGGCATGCCCACTCTACAGGGCACGTTTGCACAGTTTAAGATGGGGAATTAATTCCTGTTCAATCCAGAGGTACCCTAGAGGGAACTAGTCCAACAGGTATCTCCAGTATGCACCATGGAGCTACGCTGCAGAGTGTTGTAAAAAGGGGGCGTGCCTTCTGAACACCTGCCTGCAAAAATATAGTAAATCAGTATAAAAAAAATAGCAATTAATACATTTAAAAATTGTCAGGTAAAAAAACCTTATATAGTTAGGAATTTGCATTTGACCATGTCATGAATGATGTAATATGTAACATCATCAGCAGTGGATTGCGGGTGCACGAAATATAGTTAGTACAACTAACTATATAGGAGCAATTTCAATGGTTTTGCATGAGTGAATTGTCCAGCTAACTATAACACCCCTAAAACTTATAGTTTTTTGAGTGAATTTCAAAGGTTTTTTAAATGCTAATTCCTAACTATACAAGGTCTGAACCCTATGGTTTTTTTAGTGAATTTTAAAGGTTTTTTAAATGCTAATTCCTAACTATATAAGGTCTGAAACCTATGGTTTTTTCAGTGAATTTCAAAGGTTTTTTAAATGCTAATTCCTAACTATATAAGGCCTGAAACCTATGGTTTTTTAAAGTGAATATATACACATATATATATATATATATATATATATTTTTTTTTTTTTCAGAATGGGATCTCTGCCGTAAAATGGTTCTTGGTTCAAGAAGAGTATTAAGTACCATCAGCATAACAAAATGATTGAATTCTGCCTCTATAATAACATGTTCTTATTTGCAGGTAACATGTATCATCAACTCAGAGGGACCGCGATGGGCACGTGCTTTGCCCCCAGCTACGCGAACCTTTTCGTGGGCTGGTGGGAGAAGCACGTGGCCTGGGGGGGGTCCAACGAAAAGTGGCTGGATAACATCATGATCTGGTCAAGATATATAGACGACTTGTTTGTCGTTTGGCGGGGTGACGTCTCCTCGGCTGAGGAGTACGTGGCAAAGCTGAACGACAATGAGTTAAATCTCAAATTTACCAGCACAATGAGCCAGACATCAATACATTATCTCGACCTAGAGGTCTTTGTCAACGAGAAAACCCTATGTACTAAACTTTACCGTAAGCCTACGGCTGGCAACACTGTACTACACGCGGCCAGCCACCACCCGAAAAGTATGGTAAGGAACATCCCCTTTGGAGAACTATTGCGCATTAAAAGGAATTGTTCAGATTCCAATGATTTCAGACAGGCGCAGGAAGGGGCGGTAATCAGATTCAGAGAAAGAGGGTACTCCAAAACATTACTCGATGAAACAACCAAACGAGTAGATATTATTGACAGAAAGGACCTCTTACAGGCCACCGCCAGTAAGAAAACAGATGATGGTACCACTAGGATGATCACCAGTTACAATATGAGATCGAACGAACTGGTGCACATATTCAATAAGAACTGGCACATCCTAGGCACAGATCCAATACTGAAGGGACTGATACCAGATAGACCACCTATTACTTACAGACGCTGCCAATCCCTAAGTGACCATCTAGTGAGAAGCCACTACACGGACCCCCCCAAGAGTATGAGAAACAAGCCAATCAATGGTTTCTTTCCTTGCATGCATTGCAAGGCTTGCAAATTCAGCAAGAAGAGAACCAAATATGAAGGGAGGACGAATGACCCAAGGCCAATGAGAGAAATCAAGAAATTTCTGAACTGCAATTCAGAATTTGTAGTTTATTGCCTGGTTTGCCCATGTATGAAAAGATATATTGGCAGCACCATCAACCAAGCCAAAAAACGTATCCTGGAACATATGCGTGCCATCGCCAATAAGGACAAGAACTACCCGGTGGCACGCCATTTTGAGACCCACCATGACAGTAATAGGGATCTATTATCCTTCTATCTTATAGACCAACATGATAGAAAGGAACGTGGTGGGGACAGGATAAGACTCCTTAGGGCAATGGAGTCCAGGTACATCATTGACCTTCAGAGCATGCAGCCGAAAGTGCTTAACAACGACGAGGAACTCTGGGTACATTTAGAATGAATTAAAATCCACTCCCAGATCGGTTCAGGAGGAATAAATCTGAATTGCTAGTAGAATAAGTAAGATCTGCAATCTGAAACATGTACATATTTTTTTGAGTCTGCAGCTCAAAATACTGGTATTAAGAATTTACAAACATGGATCCTGGCCCATACAGGGCTCCATAATATGTGTTGATAAAACAAGGCATACACACACATTGCCCACTTAGCCCATTCTGGGCTATACACAATGTACTAATAGAGCACCTAAATAAATACCAAATAATTTATACTCTTCTGGAAATGATCAGAATGAACTCATGCCAAGTGAGGTGGACAGAAAGACAGAGCAAAATATCTTCTGTATGTGTATAAATGAATGTTCGCTGATAATTTGCCTTAATAATCAACTCAGTGTTTTTAATATTACTTTTATCATTATATACACTTCTGCACGGGCACTTTTTCTAAAAAGTCATTTTATACCCCATGTTAACAGGATGATACAATGCTACAAACAAATTGTAATATTGCACGTTCAAATATGGCCGCCAAAACCACCAAGGCGAGCAATAGTCCACTTTCTATGTTTGGGGAAGTGGTAGGGGATTTAATGACTGTGTACACAAAGAATGGCTGACACTGAAGAAGCCAAATCGGTGAAACGCGTATGTCAGGGGGGCAGGGGGGTCTGCCAATAAACCATTGTTGGAAAAAACAACAACTTGGAGTGCCGTCCTTTCTTGACCTCCGCAAAGACCACGGAGATGTGTGCTAACATATATATATATATATATATATATATATATATATATATATATATATATATATATATATATATATATATATATATATATATATATATATATATATATATATACCCATGATCTATTTTATCCCTAAGGTCCACAAAGATCTAAAGAAACCACCTGGCAGGCCGATAATATCAGCCAGGAACAGCCTACGGCACACATCTCAATGCGGTGACTTTTTTCTCCAACACTCAGTTAAAGCTTTGCTATCGTACGTGTGTGACACCAGTGATTTTGTAAGAAAACTTAAAGACTTTAATTGGAAACCTGAATATTTATTCATAACACTGGATGTAAGTTAATTATATATCAGTATTTGACATCCAGATGGTTTGAAGGCATTGAGATTTCATCTGGAGAGAAATGCAGAAATTACAGTTAACCAAAACGAAATGTTAATTGAGATGCTAGAATGTTGCTTAATGAACAATATATTCATGTTTAACAATCTATTGTACAAACAAATCAGAGGTTTAGCCATGGGGTCCAGCTTCTCCCCCAACTATGCATGCTTGTATATGGGCTGGTGGGAGGAGCTGGTCCTCAAAACCCAACACAGACAGGTGATGACAAGAAATGTCAAGATGTGATTGCGATTTATTGATGACCTGTTTGTGATTTGGGAAGGCAACGCAAACAAAGCCAATGATTTTGTTAAAGCACATTGATATTCAGATCTAAACTTACAGTTCACAGCAACCATTAGTGCTACAGAAGTAAGCTGTTTAGATACTAAGATCTATGTGGCCAACAACAAGATTGAATCCAAACTATACCATACAGAGACAGCGAGAAACTCTACTTTACGTGCTAATAGTTCCTATGCCAGACATCTGATAAACAGCATCCCCTATGGGGAGATGCTTCGGCTGAGGCGGAGCAATAGCAATGACAAAGATCTAAGGGAATCTCAGGTAGCTAGCAGGGTGAGGTTTCTTGAGAGAGGATACTCCAAAAGGGTGATAGACAGTGCTATTTTAAAATCTATGCACCAGGAGAGATATGAACTACTATCATTAAAGCATCCCAGTACTGAAACAATCGCCATACAGCCAACAAATAGGCATAAGGGAACCAAAAACGAATTTAGAATCATTGTACAGTACCACCAGCAACATAGACAGCTCCAATCAATTATTTCACACAATTGGCCCATGGTACTAAGTGACCTCATCATTGGAAAGAGTCTACCGACTCGACCTTCTATCACAAATAGTAGGGGTCTCTAAATGCGGGACAAGTTGGTTAACAACCAGCCCCGAGGTCATTGACAATACAAACTGGTTACAGACGCATAAAGGTTTTCATAAATGCTAAACCTGCAAGGTGTGCCAACAAGGGGTAAACCGGACAACATACACAACACCATTTCAGTGCCAGAAACATAAACTAACCAAACTTCTGATGTGTAAGACTGAATATGCTGTGTATATTTTAATCTGCCCATGCAACCTACAATACGTAGACAGCATCAAATTACAGGTGCATAAAAGACTTTTACAACACATACGAGCGATTAACAATCATGACAACACCTATCCGGTGGCACGCCATTTTAAAAGTAACTATGAATCGAAAAGCCAAGACCTCAGATATTACGTGATATATTCTGTACCACCCAGCAGAAGAGGGGGGAATAGAGAACAACGCTTGGCCAATTGGAAACTAGATACATCTTAGAGCTGAATTCAAAACATCAAACAGGGCTGAATGTAACAGAGGATATCTATACATGGCTGTGATCTTTTTGGGTATTTATTAATTGAAATTTATAAAAACTTATTAATTTTATGCGAGGATTTTAGCTTGGGTCTTATTCGAGTTTTATTGACATTTTATCTGTGTATAATGATGTTTTAAATCAAGGTATTTTACCAAGATTTTAGATATTGCTATTAACATTGGTATTAATAATATTTTACATTTATATACATTGATTATTGTTAAAAATGTATTGTTAATATTTTATGGAAGACACCAAAGCTATTTTGCACAGTGTACATGTCGAAAGCTAGCACATGTATACAATTTTGCACATTTTTAACATCTATCTGCATATTAGGTACATATTGCATCATAAATGAATTGAATTTGCCACCTGGTATTTACACCGATATAAGCATCCAGACAACAATGGAATCGCCACATTATAGCCTAGGGGAGGTCCAATCTAATCAGTGGCATGAGTTAGAACGAGCGCGAGCATTGAAAACTGTGACTGTGCTTAGCCCACATAACTGGGTTTACAACATTAGGCAAACACAATGAGATAAGCAATGCCATGAATCCATGTGAATCCAAATTAACTATATCCAAGTCACTTATCTCAGACAAAAACCCAAACCAGTAGTGTATGGAAGGGCATTGCACCTCGGCGTAGCATACTGGGGCTCCAGTAACAACAAACGCACAGAACAACACATGCACAACAACATTTAGTAAAAAGAACGAGCACTGTGTCAATCACCACATTTACAAAACACTTGGGGATTTTAGGTGTTCAACACACTGCACTATAGTACAATAGCACTTTGATAGCACCAAATGGAATATGCGCTAGGACATCAATTAGACAAAAATGTATTGATGGTTATGATACATATGTAAAGTCAATTGACAAATAATAATTTGAAATATTGCAACTTGATCTGATTCAATGTAATTTTATCAATAACCAAATGGTATTTTCAAATGTAAATCTATCAGACATTCATTTGATGTGCACATTGTCACTGTGCACGGGAGGAACTACAGAAGGAACTCTTTCATGTCCATTGTGTATTTTGTACAAGTGGATGAAACCACGCCTGTACTAGTCACTTTAAAAACACTGATGGTAACGCAGAACTTTGTCATGTGATCAAGGCTCTCGTGAGAGCTGAAACGCGTTATGCCGACTTGCACCTATAAATATTAAATATTGCACTGATTACTGTAGTCCGGACCCATTTGTTGGAGTAGTCGAAGCTGAAAACGGTGACGAGTGGATAAATATATATATATATATATATATATATATATATATATATATATATATATATATATATATACACATATATATATATCCCACAGCTTCCGAACACCAGCCAGATGCACACATGAGCGGGTGCACACACAACGGGGGTGTGCCCGTTTTATATAATCCAAGCTCCGAACATCCAAGGATCCTTAGTCCTTAAAGAAAGTAGCACACACAGGGGGTAGTTCCACAGAAATTTATTGTGGGAACTTAGCAGCAACAACGCGTTTCCCCATAGGGCTTTGTCAAATTGTGCAGAGAGCCGAGGCGCTCGTCTGCTTAAAAAGACGTCATTCAGTATTATCATAAGCAAAGAAGGACTGTGATTCCTATATCGCAAATGGCCGCCATCTTAAGACGATGTAAATTACTAATTAGTTATCACAGATGCAACTCAAGTTACATAACCAAGAATATTTGCATAGCCAAAACAGATATAAATAAGTACATACAATTTGGTTGTAAAATATTATGATAGAATTAATAATCAAGGCGCCCTGGATGGGCAAATACAGTCCAGAACCGTGCACATAGTGCTAATCAAGCCCTCAATGGGCATAACTAAGGCATACTTATCATAGCAAAATAAGAGTGCGAAAACAATACATGTATGATACAGAGGAACATCATATTCTACTATCATGTACCATGCTCTGGACGCAGTTGCCGCCCAGAGCCACACATTTTAACCATACTGAGTAGACCAAAAGCACTCCGAATGAAAGTTCAAAATACACATGTTAAGCTCTAATGCTATAGCTGCTGTATCAAGATATCACACTCAGTTGATATCACGCCCTGAATGGGCACATCAAAAATTGCCACCTACAAATATACAGTTTATAAATCCATCAGAATGACATCAATTCATTTAAAATTATTTTTGGCCAAGTTGAATGTTCGTGCTGATCAATCATGTGTTCATCAAG
This sequence comes from Lissotriton vulgaris, assembly GCF_964263255.1. Classification (NCBI taxonomy): domain Eukaryota; kingdom Metazoa; phylum Chordata; class Amphibia; order Caudata; family Salamandridae; genus Lissotriton; species Lissotriton vulgaris. The sequence goes on along the minus strand of NC_141689.1, from coordinate 357,303,171 downwards.
GATGATCAGAACAGGGAAAAAGACACAAGATACAGACAAAATTAATAATGATGTGCAGTAAACAAAGGTAACTCAAGAATACGGTACGACTGTCCTCAGCCCAAATGTACTGATAACTCTTCATGCATATTAAGGCCGTTAGGGTTTTTACTCTGTAAATCAATTATGTATTTGGATTCTAGCCGTCTGAGTTTCAAAAGAGGGTCACCCCCCCTGATATTGGCCGGTACACTATCAAGGCAAATGTAGGATAACAGGTCCCTGTTACTTTTATGCATCCTGTCAAAGTGCCTGGCTACAGGGTAGGTTTCATCTTTCTTGGCAATGGCGCGCATATGCTCTAAATTCTCAACTTTACTGCGTTAGTCGAACTGCCAATGTAATTCAAACCACAAGGGCAGGTGAGGCAGTAAATAGCATAGGGCGTGGAGCATGTCAAGAATTTCATGATCCGTTTAGGGGTGGCCAGGCCAGGTATCTTATAAGTGAGCGTCCGCTTACTATATTTACAAGCCTTGCAACGGCCGCATGGCTAAAAACCGCTGAGGACAGGCAATTTGGGGGTTCTTTCAGGAGCAAAATAATGGCTGGACACCAAATGATCCCTAAGTGATCTTGCCTTTTTAAAGGTAACTAACGGATTGGTCGGCAAGTCCGCCTTGATAATATTGTCATACATTAAGATATTCCAGTTTTTCTTTAATATCCTCTTAACTTGCCCTGCATTTTGTGAGAAAGTAGTGATGAGACGGAAAGCCCCGTTGCAGGTTTTAACAATTCATTTCTCCTCATCTTTTTAGCTTTCTCATAGGCACGTGTTAGGACACCATCACTGTAACCCCTTATCTTGAATCTCTGCAGGCTAGCATCAGCCGCCTTTTCAAAATCACCATCGTTAGAATTATTCCGCCTTAACCTTAAAAGTTCTCCATAAGGGATACTTTCGATTAATTGGCGTGGATGACTACTCGTAGCAAAGAGCGTGGAATTACCCGCCGTCTCTTTTCTAAACAATTTAGTCTGCATTTTACCATCCTTATCAATATACACTGTAAGATCTAAATAGTTTACAGAAGTCCTGCTGATATGTCCAGAAAATTTAAGATTCACATCATTGCTGTTTAGAGCATCATCGAAACTACTAGCTGTTTCTACAGGGCTTTCTAGAATAATGAAAAGATCGTCTATATAACGATGCCACCCTATAATCCGGTTGTCCCACTCTGGTTTCGAGATTAATAATCCACTTCGATTCACGTTTACGAAGTGCAAGAGCTATGTTCCCACCCCTTGGACCCGGATGAACTTGTTCCAAAGCAAAGAAACTTAACAAATTGCTATTGGAACCATGACAAAGTTCGAAATGTCTCGCTATGGGGTAATGGGGGTCTTTGTTGGTTATTGCCCGCATATGTTCAAGAACTCTTTTCTTGGTTATAAGAGTGGTACTGCCCACATATTTCATTTTGCATGGGCACATCAGTACATACACACAGAAGGTCGAACTGCATGTCAGGAATTGTTCGATGTTTTTGGGGGTATTTAGACCGGGAATGGAGACACTTTTTATCATACTGCTGGTACGACAGGCTTTGCAGTGCCCACAGGGGTAGAAGCCTTTGAGTTGGTGATCATTTATTGTCTTTTTTGCTGTGATGTCATTACGGACAATAATGTCTTTTATGCTTCTGCCTTTTCTATAAGTGATTTGGGGCCTGCGTGGTATATTCGGACCGATGATGGGGTCACTAAGCAGTACATCCCATTTGTCATTCAATTTCTTAGATATCTGATTCAAGAAATATGAACGCAAAGGTTTGCTTTGCGGAGGCAAGATGGCCGCCGTGAGGTTGTGGTGAGAGGTCGCTCCAGACACCCTCTCCCCGAAACACCCAGATGGTTGGCGAGTAAGGACTAGCTATACACCCCTATGGATTTGAACAACTGGATACAGAGATTGTTTCTTAAAGAGAGATTTCCCGAAACTGTCGATACTATATCTCCTCCCTAAAGTTCACAAGAACCCCACTTTGCCCCCAGGGAGACCCATCGTATCCTCGATTGGTAGCGCCCTAGAAAATGTATCCAAATACGTTGATTTCTTTTTAAGAGAATATGTGATTTCATTCCCCTCTTATGTGAGAGATAGTACTGATTTCATGTGTAAACTACAGAATGTAATATGGGAACCCACTGATCTGCTCATTACAATGGACGTGAACTCGTTGTATACTATCATTGACCATAAGGATGGCATACAAGCGAGTCGCCATTACCTCCAAAAAATATCCATACAATATCAAGACCATACAAACATGATACTTGAAATGATGCTTTTATGTCTTACAGGTAACATCTTCATGTTCAATGGGAACCTTTTCCAACAAATCCATGGCACCGCTGTGGGCACATGTTTTGTTTCAAGCTTTGCCAACCTCTTCCTAGGAAAGTGGGAGGAGGAGATTAGATCTGACCACACTTTGAACTTGTATTTCTCAAAAGTAAAAGTGTGGCTCAGGTACATCGATGATTTGTTTGTTATTTGGACAGGAGGTGAAAGCATGGCGAAAGAATTCATTAACATCTTAAATACCAACAACCTAAACATTAGCCTAACGAGCAAAATCAGTGGTACCACAATAGAGTTCCTAGATCTCAAAATAACACCGGAACAAAATATCTGGACCACTAGTTTGTACAGAAAGAGTACAGCAGGTAATACACTTCTGCATGCCCTCAGCAGCCATCCAGACACTCTAAAATGGAGTATTCCTTATGGAGAGCTGCTGAGGGCGAAAAGAAATTGCAGTACACTATCTGTCTTTGAGAAAGAGATGGAGAATATGATGTCCAGATTTAAAGAGAGGGGGTACTCTGAATGGGTATTGAAAAAAGCAAGAGAGAGAGTTTTAAAAGTAGACCATGATTGCTTGTTGAATCCAAACAATGACACTCACTCACAAACAACAAACCAAGACTCTGAAGGTACAATAAGCACAATATTGACCTTTAACAGTAATTCCAAAGAGATATCTAAGATATTGAATGACAAATGGGATGTACTGCTTAGTGACCCCATCATCGGTCCGAATATACCACGCAGGCCCCAAATCACTTATAGAAAAGGCAGAAGCATTAAAGACATTATTGTCCATAATGACTTCACAGCAAACAAGACAATAAATGATCATCAACTCAAAGGCTTCTACCCCTGTGGGCACTGCAAAGCCTGTCGTACCAGCTGTATGATAAAAAGTGTCTCCATTCCCCGTCTAAATAACCCCAAAAACATCGAACAATTCCTGACATGCAGTTCCACCTTTGTGTGTATGTACTGATGTGCCCATGCAAAATGAAATATGTGGGCAGTACCACTCTTATGGCCAAGAAAAGAGTTCTTGAACATATGCGGGCAATAACCAACAAAGACCCCCATTACCCCATAGCGAGACATTTCGAACTTTGTCATGGTTCCAATAGCAATTTGTTAAGTTTCTTTGCTTTGGAACAAGTTCATCTGGGTCCAAGGTGTGGGAACAGAGCTCTTGCACTTCATAAACGTGAATCGAAGTGGATTATTAATCTCGAAACCAGACATCCTAAAGGGCACAATCTGGACGAAGAACTGGCCTATCATCTAAAAGAATAATGTCTGGATCTGGCCACCATTATTTCATTTTCTGAACTGTGTATAACTGTATTATGCCATAATGACTGCACCTTCTCTGAATCATGCTTGTGTGTTTTGATTGAATTTTATGGTTAATATAATTCACTTTTTCACTTAGGAAGAAGGGAAATGGTGTACGAAAATTGGACTGTTGTAATTATTCGTGACCATCTACTCCCTTTTCTCCAAGGGTCCTGTCTAATCAGATAAGAATTTGCACCTATATGATTTTGGTTTAGGTTTCTTTTGACTTTGTCTTCTCTTTATTGACACAGGCTTGGTCCCGTAGGTATTGTTTATGTAATATGACGGCCTCTTATATGTAGATTGTGTAATTTGTATATAGGTAATGTACCCATTGAGTACATCCCATGGGATCTATAATATTAAATAGAATATAGATAGTCTTACTTTTAACCAATATTTCAACCTGATTAACAGCTATGGGCTGTCAATATTCGATGAATATGTATGTGTACAGTTTATACCTGTATAAACTTGTGTAAAATGTGGATTACAAAGGAGCTATGTCGAGAGAATGTATCCTTATTTGTATATATTTACATTTGTAAATAATATATATATGTACATATGTATAGTGGTCACATATAATAACCAAATACTGGTAACCCTCACGAATGTATATACCTTTTAAAGAAGGCCGCCATAGTAGGACTGGTTTACTAGTTAACAAACTTTGAGTATTTTGTCTATGTTGAATACCTGGAATAAAACTGCGGTGATACTTATCCTTAGGGCGAGCTTTTTCCTGTGAAGGATTGTTGTGTTATATATATATATATATATTGCAGTACTCCATCCACCAGTAATCCAATGGCACACAACGGACTAGGATAGACATGCGGACCTAAATTTCTTTGTGCTTTTTTATTCAGTGTTTCTGCCCTGCATCCCATGCCGCCATGATATACATATTCCTCCTGCTCTCTCTGAGTTTACCTTACGGGATTCCTTACCACCGGTGTTGCCGAGAGAGCAGCGCTTCGCCGCGCGCTGCAACTTAAATAACTCGAACACTTCTCTCACATGCAGGAGAACATCCACACTCCAAAGTAGTTGCTCAAAGATATTTATTTGCGAGCATAAAAATCTTTGAGCAACTACTTTGGAGTGCTGCGGCGTTGGAGTTATGTAAATGTATATACTGCTCGAGAGAGGCTGACTTCGAAGCGGCTGGTTCGGAGTGCGTATCCCGGTTTAAGATCAGGGGGTATGGCGAAAAACTACAGAGTAACACTCTAAATAGAGTAAGGAAAATTGAAAGACATACCCTTTTGACTACTAATCCTGAACGGAGTAGACATAGAGGGGAAACGGGTGATAATAAAGGAAAATTCAGAGTAATAACTCCCTACTCATCAGGGGCAGAAAACTTAAGAAAGATGCTAAAAAAGAATTGGCACATTCTCCTAATGGATAATGTGCTCAAGGAAGACCTACCGACCCATCCTCTCCTAACTTTCAGTAAAGCCAGATCAATAGGCGACATGCTAGTGACCAGCCACTTTGAGAAATTGCCTCAGAGAATTAACACCCTGAGGGACCAAAAAGGCTTTTACCCCTGCGGCCGCTGCAAAGCGTGCGCAGGTAGTAAACGGGTCCTTTCGTACACTATAGCTGATAAAGGTAGAAAAATTAGCATTAATAAACTCATCACCTGTAGTACGCAGTATGCCGTCTATTGCCTACAGTGCCCATGTGGCTTACGCTACATCGGGAGTACGATCAAGGAGCTCAAGCTAAGGCTACTTGAGCACCTAAGAGCCATTGATAAATTGGACCAGGCCTATCCGGTGGCTCGCCACTTTGCGGAGGCTCATAAGCAGGACCGCAATAAACTTCAATACTTCGGTTTGGACATTGTGCCTCCCAATATACGTGGTGGTGATCGTCTACGTAGGTTAAGGAGACTGGAATCGAGATACATCATAGATCTTTCAACAAAACATCCGAAGGGTCTTAACAGTGGGGAGGAGATGGCTTTTCATCTGGGGAAATAAATTCAGATCTAATCCCTAACAATAACAAGAAGATTCAATATGTCACATCAGTTTGATATAGCTGTGATAAGACCTATCTGATTGACATTGCATCTCTAATAAAGAGGCCCCGGACTAGCATATGAGATAGTTGGAATTTGTCAGATGAAGGATATTGTCATGTATATACATTGTTAAGTCTTCAGTGGGAGATATGTTTTCTTTGATTCTATGATGACACCTTAAGATTGAGAATCTGTAATGGGATCAAGTGATACATGAAATTCCTTTTACTGAGAATGCGTCTTTGAAGATATGATAATTTAATTTAGATAACTGTGATTTGTGCATATCTAAATTACTTGAAAGAAAGCCACAAGAACTCAGAATCATTGAACCTCACTGGTATGAACTGAAATATGATTCATTATGATTACCTTTTAGGTAACTTGTTTAAGTGATTGTTGGATGACTATTCTACAGAGATTAATTGTTAAATCTACAATTATAGATCATTTTTTTCTAATTTTTTCAGATTTTGTTAAATTGTATTATCTGCCGCCACACACACAGCATCCAGCCCTATGAACCCCTTTGCTCTATTTATAAGTAACTTCTAATGAAATGCTATCGAATCTGAAGTCTTATAATTGTATTGTATTGATTGTATCTAAGGTTATATTAGAGTCTGAAGAGGTTCATCGTATTATCACATGAATGATATCATCAGTGATGTGATCAGTAATGTCAAATGAGATGTCATCAGTGATGTCATCAGTGATGTCATTTGAGATGTCATCAGTGATGTCATTTGAGATGTCATCAGTGATGTCATCAGTGATGTCACTGACCATGTCATGAATGATGTAATATGTGACATCATCAGCAGTGGATTGCGAGTGCGCGATATATAGCTAGTGCAACTAACTATATATGGAATTTCAATGGTTTTGTGTGAGTAAAATAAGGTTTTGTAAATGCGAATTCCTAACAATATATGGTCTATAACCTATGGTTTTTTCAGTGAATTTTCAAGGTTTTGTAAATGCTAATTCCTAACTATATATGGTCTATAACCTATGGTTTTTTCAGTGAATTTTCAAGGTTTTGTAAATGCTAATTCCTAACTATATATGGTCTGTAGCCTATGGTTTTTTCAGTGAATATATATATATATATACATACATATATAAACATATATCATCTGTATATCTATATAAATACAAACATAAATGCATGCATACATATCCTTATATGCATACAGATGCATGTTATTTACATGAAAGTTGAAAAAACACTAATAAAAGCAAAGCTAAAAAGCCACCTCATTACAAACAGAATGGCTTTAACTTAAACGAGGGCGAGATCTATTGCATTTTCAATGCTTGTTTACTTTGGTTCCATCAAGAAGGCATTCAGATGTGTCACACATTTGCCATAAATTCTGAATGTTAGCACTCTAGTTGCACATTAGATCACTGTAGTAAAGCTACTGCTCACCAGGGACGTCTGCTGCTGGTATTCAAAGTGCATGTTTCAGTCTGCATGTCAGAATTTTTTTAATGAAATAGAAGAGGATTTGAGAAGTCACTCAAAATGATCCCTAATTTTTCTTTCTGAAGCACTAATCATACTTTCTATGGCAAAATTAACTCCCTCATGTTGTTCCTTTTTAAATTGAGTGTTTTCAGACTTACCACTTCATTCCAATCAAGATGGCTTCTGGTGTGCCATACTTTTGTCATAAGTAAGACTGTTAGCGCTCTAGTTGTTCTTTAGAACACTCTGGGACATTCTGTCATTGGGCTATACTTGGGGTACATCTGGGTGATATTTGGGCTACATTTAGGCTCTTTTGTCTCTGGTGGCCATCTTGGGAGACTGTATGTCAGAATTTTTTAATGAAATTGAAGAGGGTTTGAGAAGTCACTCAAAATGTGCCCTAATTTTTCTTTCTGCAGCACTAATCATAATTCATATGGCAAAATATACCCCCTCATTTTGTTCCTTTTTAAATTAAATGTTTTAAGAGTTACCACTTTATTCCAATCAAGATGGCTTCAGGTGTGCCATACCTTTGTAATAAGTAGGACTGTTAGCGCTCTAGTTGTTCTTTAGAACACTCTGGGACATTCTGTCATTGGGCTATACTTGGGCTACATCTGGGTGATATTTGGGCTACATTTGGGCTCTTTTGTCTCTGGTGGCCATTTTGGGAGACTGCATGTCAGAATTTTTTAATGAAATAGAAGAGGATTTGAAAAGTCACTCAAAATGTGCCCTAATTTTTCTTTCTGCAGCACTAATAATACCTTCTATTGCATAATATACCCCCTCATTTTGTTCCTTTTTAAATTAAATGTTTTAAGAGTTACCACTTTATTCCCATCACGATGGCTCCAGGTGTGCTATACCTTTGTAATAAGTAGGGCTGTTAGCGCTCTAGTTGTTCTTTAGAACACTCTGGGACATTCTGTCATTGGGCTATACTTGGGCTACATCTGGGTGATATTTGGGCTACATTTGGGCTCTTTTGTCTCTGGTGGCCATTTTGGGAGACTGCATACCAGAATGTTTTAATGAAATAGAAAAGGATTTGAGAAGTCACTCAAAATGTGCCCTAATTTTTCATTCTGCAGCACTAATCATACTTTCTATGGCAAAATATACCCCCTCATGTTGTTTCTTTTTAAATTAAATGTTTTAAGAGTTACCACTTTATTCCAATCAAGATGGCTTCAGGTGTGCCATACCTCTGTAATAAGTAGGACTGTTAGCGCTCTAGTTGTTCTTTAGAACACTCTGGGACATTCTGTCATTGGGCTATACTTGGGCTACATCTGGGTGATATTTGGGCTACATTTGGGCTCTTTTGTCTCTGGTGGCCATTTTGGGAGACTGCATGTCAGAATTTTTTAATGAAATAGAAGAGGATTTGAAAAGTCACTCAAAATGTGCCCTAATTTTTCTTTCTGCAGCACTAATAATACCTTCTATTGCATAATATACCCCCTCATTTTGTTCCTTTTTAAATTAAATGTTTTAAGAGTTACCACTTTATTCCCATCACGATGGCTCCAGGTGTGCTATACCTTTGTAATAAGTAGGACTGTTAGCGCTCTAGTTGTTCTTTAGAACACTCTGGGACATTCTGTCATTGGGCTATACTTGGGCTACATCTGGGTGATATTTGGGCTACATTTGGGCTCTTTTGTCTCTGGTGGCCATTTTGGGAGACTGCATACCAGAATGTTTTAATGAAATAGAAAAGGATTTGAGAAGTCACTCAAAATGTGCCCTAATTTTTCATTCTGCAACACTAATCATACTTTCTATGGCAAAATATACCCCCTCATGTTGTTTCTTTTTAAATTAAATGTTTTAAGAGTTACCACTTTATTCCAATCAAGATGGCTTCAGGTGTGCCATACCTTTGTAATAAGTAGGACTGTTAGCGCTCTAGTTGTTCTTTAGAACACTCTAGGAGGCTGCAGTAGAACACAAAGGAATCAACTGACAGTCTCTGTCCTTGTTGGATGTACATGTTTTACTGAGAATGTCAGACTTCATTTTCACATGACTGAGAAAGATAATGTGAATTTACAGAAAATATGCTTTCAGTTTAGCTTATAGATCCCCTTCCAAACCACTGTGGGAAAATCATGAGATATTAGTTTTCTTTCAAACAATATTCATGATATCACAGCAGAAGGTTTTTTCACATGGTAAAATCACCTTAGAACCCACCACAATTCCTAAAACGAGTATGGTACCATCAACAAATGATTTATAATGTAACTAAAGTCCTAAAACCCTCTATTAACTACAATGCTTTTTAATGAGGTGCTATCATGTATATTGGTCCCAAGATGGCTGCCAACACTTCTTGGATGAAGTGCTGACAGCCAATCAGATCAGATGTGTGGTTAGGCTCCGCCCAGATATATATCTTTTTTTGAACCTAAATTACTCAAAATCCACTGGAGCACATATATTGAGACCTAGCAAAGGCACATCAGGCTAACAGTCCCTACAATTTTGCCAAGTTTCGTGCAAATCCATTCAGCCATTCGAGCTAAAAGTGAGGCCAACCGCCCTATGGAAATTAACATGGGAAAAACGTGTTTTGGGACCCCCCTTTTTTCTCAGCCCCCCATTGATGAAACCCCCCCAAATTGTCAGGGGCTGCTCAGAAACAAAATGTTCCATTTTCCTGAAAATTTCAGCCAATTCCGTCCACAAACGCCAAAGTTATTAGACATAGAATTTTCAAAAATCCCATAGAGAAAAAATCCTAACTATATAAACCTACTGGCGACCGCCAGTAGGTATATATATATATATATATATATATATATATATATATATATATATATATATATATATATATATATATATATATATATATATATATACATATATATATATATAACAAGGGAGGGTCTTTCCGGGATCAATCCCATTGCCAGGTGATGCATCCGCCGGCAAGAGCTCCAAGCCGGTTCGTCAATTACACCCGTTCAAAGTAGTAAAGAAGCACGCTCAGAAGTAGGTTTGCTGAATCACCAAGGTTTATGTCTGTATACCGCTACACATTTTGACACTTCCAAGTGTCTTGATCACAGGAATATCACAGTATTCCAAAAACGTGCATAAATAAACATTAAACATACAAGAGGCGCAAATTATTCGCCTACATCTGACATCAGTGATGTCAGCCATCTTGGAATAGGTAAAATCCCTCAGCAGTATTCTTAACTTTTTAAATAGATACATGATTACTGAAACTTTCTTATTCCGAAAGCAGGTTCTCAACTGATCCCATTCTTGAAGGTAATAAAAAATGCTGTTCATACATTTAATGATGTATATAAATAATGTAAGTTTATACACATGTTATGCTGGGGACATCGCATTCTAATGATAACTACGCAATGAGATTTCACGCAATCCAATCTCAATGCTAGTTCCCTATTTCCTCCCCTCTTCCCTAGATTCACCTGTTCAATTGCATAAAATCTAAGAAGGGAGTTGTTGGATTGGTATTTGACTTGGAAATGGCGGGCGATAGGGTAATGCAGGTTTATATTGATAATAGCCCGTAGATGTTCCTGGACACGTTTCTTGACCATGCACACGGTGCTCCCAACATATCGCAGTTTGCAAGGACATTCCAAGACATATATAGCATAGTTGGTACTGCATGTCAGGAATTGTCCTATCGGTCTAATTTTAGACCAGGGTATCCCTATCTCTTTCACCATGTGGCTCGACTTACATGCTCTAAAATGGCTACATGGATAAAAGCTCTTCAAATTGTGAACATTTTAGCCTAAGGTTTCTGAGATGTCCCCTTTAACATGAATATCTCTGAGACTCCTACCTCCATGGTATGTTATGAGAGGTCTATTGCTTATACTGGGACCTATCTGATTTGAGTATCGTCCAGTTGTCTGCTAGCACCTTCTGCACTTTTTTAGAATCATGATTAAATGTAGATCACTCTGGTCACCGTTTCTGATTCGGGCATCTGTTTCTTTTCCTCCGGGGTACTTGATCTTGTCGTTTCCTTTACCTTGTTAACTACTCTGGTTAGTACCCACTCCGGGTACACCCGTTCCCTAAATCTGGTCAACATCCTCTCTTGTTCCAATATGTACAGTTCATCCGTGCTACAGTTTCTTCTCGCCCTCAGTAACTTATGAGAAATTAAAAAAACAGAAATCTTCCAAGTGGTGGAGGTAATCTCCCTGCAAGACTATGTAGATAAAGACATGATACCACGTGGACTGAGAATTGATATAACGCCCTCCCATGAATCCCTCAACCGCCATATGCTCGAGGAATGGGCAACTAATTAAGCGAGTAGTTCAAAGAATTATTTTTAAATTACCATATGGATGCCGGCACTATTAAATTTAAGCCGACACCCATAATGGCTTTTTAATTCACTTTTTATTTTCTTTGGGCCCCCACTTAGTTTAGAAGTGCATCCCTGTCGTCAGGTGTATGCCCGCCCTCTATCAAACCAAGTTTTTAGAGGGCGAGGACTGGTCAATGATGAAGCATGATACCCGGTGGTGTGTGAGACCAGTCCTTCACTTTTTGTGAGATGCCTGCACTTACAATTTGAAAACTGTACTTAAACTAGCGACACCAAGACTGGGAGCGGCTCATTGTGATACACAATAGTAATTTTTACCCCTTCGCTTTCCAACATTTTAACTACTAATGTTTTTATTTTATTATTAAATGTATGTATTTTTTTTAAATAGTTTAATTTGTTAATAAAATATAGAATGTTTTAGTGAAAATTATTTATACATGTGTTTATTTTATTTTTATATAATTAAAACAGTGTATAAATTAACTAAAGATAATAGTTAAAAAATGTATTTAAGTAAATATATGCATATGTACACTTTTGTTTGTGTTTATATTTATTAAATTAAGTTAATTTGTTATAGTTAGTTAAAATATATATTAAATTATTTTTTTTGGTTAATAATAATAATATTATTTAATTCATTTATTTTAAGTTATGTTATTTTTTAAATCTATATTTTTTACAGCTATATTTTTGAATCAATATTACTGTACTTACCTGTTTAAGTATAGGGATTCGAACAGGATACTGGCTCTCCCCTTTTCCAGCCGGCGAAGAGAGAGTCACGGACTCCAGTGTTGCGTGGCAAAATCAGGTCTTTATTTTTGTCTCACAAAGCCATATTACCCGATTCGGACATTAGAGTGTCCTTGATCACATGGGGAAACGCAGTCCGCCTACCTTTTTATACTGTTGTGTTTTGCTTCCCCGTGTCACTCGATAAATAAACATAAACAGCTTACTATGTTGCAATATCTCACATAGTCTGTTTTCCAGTCTATACGCTCCATGAATCAGGCAAATATTTTTTCACAATGCGCTGTAATTGTATTTTCAGTAGGCGACATTACATAGAATCTAATTAATTAATATACAACTTGCTCCCCTCACACTTCTTTGTTGCTTTATAATACAAGTACATAAATCAGGACTACTTCTGATTATGTAGGTTTATTTAGTTTCACCCTTTACTTTTCAATTTCAAATACAAAAAGATTTTTTCTATTGCATGTTTGAGAAACACACGAAACATATAACACTTAATAACAAATATGAAAACCATGAATTACAACACAATAATTTCAAAACATCAAGTTCAACAAAAAAATGAGTCCAAGTCGCAGTGAATCCTGTTTGTTTTGTAGCCTTCTTTATGCTACAAAACAAACAGGATTCACTGCGACTTGGACTCATTGATTTGTATCCATTTAGCCTTCTTTCAGACTCTTTGTCCTTCAATGATCCTATGAAAATGAGCATTTTTTGATATCGGCATTTCTGTTTCCAATTTAACTATTTGAACAATTGCCGCAATACTAAAAGAATGTGCAATGTGTTGTTTCATTTTTTGTTGAACTTGATGTTTTGAAATTATTGTGTTGTCATTCATGGTTTTCATATTTGTTATTAAGTGTTATATGTTTCGTGTGTTTCTCAAACATGCAATAGAAAAAATCTTTTTGTATTTGAAATTGAAAAGTAAAGGGTGAAACTAAATAAACCTACATAATCAGAAGTAGTCCTGATTTATGTACTTGTATTATCAAGCAACAAAGAAGTGTGAGGGGAGCAAGTTGTATATTAATTGGTTTGAGAGGGTCCAGCCCCCCCCCGCGTCCCGGGACCTAACTCCTTAAGCTTTAGCATTACATAGAATCTAGCATAATTTGAAACTGCATGTGCTAATTCATTACTGCATGAATGCAGAGATATTGTAGCATTGGTTAAACATTGGTTCAGTCATTATATTCAAAATTATCTCATTTCAATAAATAAATATATAGATATATTTAAATATTATGCAATTCATTTCATGATAAATAACAAAAATATAGTATAAAAAACCTTTTTGTATTGTTGCATAAATGCAGTTTTCAATATAATTATCGGCTCAATGACTGAACTGTGCAAAGACCCACCTAACATCACAGTAGTTAAAACCAATCGGTCATGATGTGGGTGACTGATATGCGGAGTACACCTCCTATTACTGCATTAATGCTGTAACCTATTATGGCCCCATACTTTCTTGCTGGTCTACTGTCCACAATATTATAGCATCTATATATACTGGGGATGTCTTATGATAAAAGCTAGAGCATAGCTCGCTTTATGTGTAAAGTGTATTCTTAAGTACATAACCAGGTGCTGCTATCTTGGGAGGGCAGCCGCCCACCAAGCTGTAAAGTGCTAGTGCAAATAAATTATAAGGTTAAAAAAACAATGGGATTAAAAACAGTGAATTAGCAGCTGAAGATCAGTTATCACATATATTTTAATGCCGCATCATGCCTATTTTGATTTGTTCTTATATGTACACTTCTTTTGTACTGTTACATGTACTATAGACATAGGCACTATTGCCTTCAGGATCGCTGTTCGATATTATAACTAATCTTTCTAAGTTACAGGAAATTGTGCAGATCCTCCATTTTATTAAGCCCTTTTGGGGATCTGCTGTCTAGCTCTAGAATCATGCGAGATTGTAGTTGGCGCAGTGACTGTTCCCTATTCCCTCCTCTGCGAGGGATGGGAACCGCTGCAATGACAAAATGTTTCAATCATTTTAAATCGTTGTTATGTTCAAGCCTGAAATGCCTAGCAGCTGGGTACCCTGTATCGTTGTTCACGATCGTTCGTAGCTGTTGCAGTATTCTGACATGCACCTGTGGCTTTGTGCTGCCCACGTATCCTAGGCAACAGGTGCATATCACAACATATAAAGCGTACTCAGTTCTACAGTTGTAGCAGCCTTTGATCAGAATTTCAGTGGGACTAAAAGGGGCTATATATTTTGTGGCATTTTCTCCGAATCTACATGCTCTGCATGTTGTGCATTTGTAGAACCCTTGTCTTGGCTGTCGCCACATTTTTTAGAGTGATTTTCAGGGCTACTTTTGACAATTTGGGACCCCATAGATACACCCTTCCTGAAAGTGATTGTGGGAATATCTGTATCAAATTATAAATATATATATAATGCAATGTAAATTTGAAATGTATAAAACAACTGTAATGATTACTACTGTCTCAATAACAAACCCATTCTTATTTCAGTAATCTGGTTTAAACTGGACTCACTAACATAATAGTGTCCCAGGTAGAGTAACCGGCATTTCCAATGGAAAACAGTCTTTATCATCGGCATATATATATATATATATATATATATATATATATATATATATATATATATATATATATATATATATATATATATATATATATATATATATATATATATATATATATATATATATATATATATATATATATATATATATATATATATATATATATATATATATATATATATATATATACCGATGATAAAGACTTTATCATCGGCAAATTGTTGTGTTCCATCATGCAGTCAAAGTCGTTACATCACGTCTAAACAAAATTGTATGACTGTGTGAAGCTGTGTACCTAGGGCAATCCATCTTCCCTTTGAAATCTTTAACCCTCCCCTTCACTCACACTTCACAGATTCAGCAGTGTAGCCAGATGTTTGGCAGCAGCTCCGCTGCAGCTGTATGTACAAATGCCACCCAGACAAGATGAGATCATACATTATACGATTCTTCACACGTAAATGTGGTTATTCATTGTGTATGAGGGGGAATGCATCATCAAATCCACAGACAGGTTTACTGTTTATGCAGATGCTATTGGACACAAAATATTGCCCACAATCATCAGGCGCAGGATAGCCTAATGCCATCATGTGGCTGTTTTAGAGATGTGATTTATGGTTTTGTGAAGTTTCATAACACATTGAATAGGACTTAGACCTCAGTCAGTTCTCACTTTAGCCATCCTCCTGGCAGCAATAACAAGTGCTCCCAAATTTTGCACTCATTTCTTCACTTTAACAACCCAACAATGGAGCGATTTTCTTTTAGGGGAGGGAGCAGGAGGTCTACTACAACCCCTACAAGCCACAATTTTTATTTTTTATTTATTTAAAGAGTTTTATATAGCGCTGGCTAGACCCAGAGGTATCAGAGCGCTTTACATGAGAATCAATGTAACAGAAAAAGTTTGACAATTACACAATAAATCCCCCCCCAAAAAACAAAAAAAAAGAATAGGCAATACAATTAGGAGAGGGGAGAAAAGAGAGAGAGAGGTAGTGGAGGGGGCAGGGGAGGTGAGAAAGGGAGGATAGGGGAAGAGACAATATGGAGAGACGAAAAGAGATCTGTCTAAGGACCGACAGGAGAGACCAAGGAGAGAATCCACGGCCCATCACACCTATAGCTAAACCAGGTAGGTCCATCAAGCATCAGACAAAAAAAGGTTCAGTCTCAATACATTTAGAGAAGGGAGAAGGAGACAAATAAAAAGAGGGAGAATGCGGGAGGAGACAGCAGGAGGGACGAAAGGAAGTGCAACAATGAGGTTTAACAGTGTAACAGAAAAAGATCAACAATTATATCTTACAACGAACAGTCAGCAATACGTTAGGAGAGGAGAGAAAGAAGAGAGAAAAGAAGTTGGGGGTAGGTGAGGTGAGAAAGTGAGGATAAGGGAATAGACAACTGTAGAGACGAGAAGAAGTCTGTCTAAAGACCGACTGGGTAGGTGACGACCAAGGAGGGAATCCACTGTCTGGCTCCCCTATAGCTAAACCAGGTAGCTCCATCGGGCATCAGACAAAGTAGTTCAGTCTCAGGTGTCGAGGGAAGAGGTTCGCAGAAAAAAAGGATGGGAGGGAGATACAGCAGAAAGACGAAGGATAGTCTGCCCAAAGACCGGTTAGGTAGGTGACGGTCGAGGGGGAGTCCCAAAACCCATCTCCTCTATAGCTATCAGGTAGCTCCATCGGGCTTTGGCCTAATAGCTAGGTCTCAATAAGAGACAATTTAAAGGAACATGGATGGCAAAATAAATAGAGCGTAGAAGGGAGGGGACAGGGAAGGTGAGAAAGTGAGGATAGGGGAAGCGACAACAAGGAGAGACAAAATGAAAACTGTTTGAAGGCCGACTGGGTAGGTGACGACCAAGGAGGGAGTCCACGGCCCATCTCCCCTATAGCTAAACCAAGTAGCTCCATCGGGCATCAGACAGAAAAGTTCAGTCTCAAATTTACATTGAGAGAGAAGAGAAGTAGAGATAATAAATAGAGGGAGGAAGCGGGACGACAGGAGAGATGAAAAGAAGTCTGGCTAAAGACCGACTGGGTAGGTGACGCCAGGGAGGGAATCCCTGACCTTTCTACCCTATAGCTAGACCAGGTAGCTCCGGCATCAAACAGAATAGCTAGCTCTCAAATGACGCAGGAAAATTCACAGGTAAACAGGGTGGGGACTAGGGTCAGGACAGGTAAGGGCAGAAATCAGTAGCAGGAAAGTGGAGAGGAGTAGAGCGGGGAGGGGTAGGGGGTAGGTAGTTCAGTAAAAGTTACGTGATTATTAGCAGTTACTGGATGTCTTGGCTGAGGTCCTTCCAAAGATTTGTCCTAAAGTCCCTAAACATGCTCAGTAAAACGTCTTTAGTCAGGGCCATGTTGTCAGCTACCTCCACAGTAAGGCACATATTTTTTTTTGTTTCAGATATACAATGTTGGTATGTTGGATACTGGGAGTAAAGGGAAATACTGTTTTACACCCAGACAGACATAGCAGACCATTTAGGAGTTAAAGCCAAACACCTTTCTGTACCTTCACCAGCAGAGTTGGAATGAAACAGATATGAAATACATGAATCATAGCACCTCTGGGGCTCTCGATGTTGTTAGTTCTCACCTACGCAGGGCATGTACTGTCCCTTTGACACCTTTTGTTTTCAATCAGTGGGCTTAGAAATTGCCCATTGCTTACCATCGGTTGTCTTCACTATCACTTCCATTTGCTTGCTTTTTATTGGTCACCTGCCTTAGGGTTGCTTACTCTTTGGTTATCTGTGTTTTGACTGGAGCATGGGCGCATTGCTCATTTTTTAGGTACTACTTTTTTCCTTGGACTCCACCATTGTGCATCTTTTTCAGCTGGCACCTTTGTTTACTTCTCCCCTCTCTGAGTTCCAGCCTCAGCTAATCTGTTTACTCCAATCCACATGCCCTCCCTCCTTCTGTTGTCCATGTTGGTTTGTCCCCAAATTAACTCCCACCATTTGCTCGTTGCCTGTTTTAGTTTGTTTCCAATTATCTGTTCCTCCGGCCCTTGTCTGTATTGGCTTGCATACACCTTTTCTCCCTCCATTGATTGTTTATATTGGCTTACCACCACTCTCTCTCCCTCCGTTGTGCTGGGCTCACCATATCACTTTTTTAAATCTTTCAGTAGAGCTGCTGTAGAACATGGCTAAAAAACACTGACATAGTCAATACCTCTTGTTAGCAAGACCTATGGGCTTTGCCAATGGTTGTTTCAGTAAGTGGTAGTTAGGTTATGATGGATTTTTGCCCAGCTGTCTTGCTATATGCACCTGCAAAAACAATTTTGACCAGCTATGCATTTTCAGATGTAAAAAACACCAATCCAATAACCAGACCCTTAATACTAATAATTGTGTATTGTAACGAGTAGATAAAGTTATAGGCAATTACATCATTTTGGTAAGTGTTGTTTCACAGGGAGCTCTATGTGGATTCAAAATTGGGAAATTATTGCAACCTCTTTTGGTATATTTTAATACACAATATTTTCCAAATCAAAATTGTCTCTCACGAGTACATCGACATGTCTCCCTTTACCCCGCTACACGTTGCTTTCCTTTCCTGGCAAAGCCACATGGTATCTCCAGGATAGAGTTTTTATCAAGTCTGGCATTAATCTTTGGTGGGTTTGCTTGTGCAGCGAAGCAAATCTCAAAATAATATGTTTGAAGTGAAAAAATACAAAGATAAAACAATGCAGATAAAGAACATAAAGCCCCAAACCAAATTTAATTATTAAAAAACGCATCTGTATTGTCCCAGAAATACTTAAAAACAGGAAAGATCTTCAATATTCCAGTCAATCTCTGTACATTCTTATTTAGAACACAAGGTGGACTAAAAATGTTTTTTTAATGGGAAGAATCAAAAAGCATTCCTGAGAGGGGCTTCAGGACCTCAGATATGTGGAGAAGAGCCCTTGGTGAGATTTAGATATCATGGGGCAGATTCACAAGCCCCTTGCATCACTTTTATGCCGTCGTTGCATCAGTTTTTGTGACGCAGCGGCGGCGTAAAAGTTGCGGCCCATTTACAACGTGACGCATCTAGGGAGATGCGTCACTTTGTAAAGCTCTGCGTGACATTATACCTGCGTCAACTATAATGTATGCAGTGTAGGTGTGCCCATGCAGGAAAGCCTCGTAAAAGTGACACAGTGAAATCTACAAGATTTCACTGCCTGACTTTTAGGATGCCACTGCGTCAAAACCTTACGCCTCCTTGAAACATGTGTAAGGAGTGAAGCAATGTATTGGGAATAGGCCGCAACATGTATTGCTGGAGTTGCATTGTGCTTGCGACATGACTCCAGCAATGCGTGAATTTTACGTCAACAGATGCGTCCGAATTTCAGGCGCATCTGTCAATCCTTGCGCCATGGTGCGCCATATTGTAAATAAGGTGCATTCATTGTGATGGAAGGGTTTGGCATGGTGGCGCAGGGAAAATGACACATCTCTACAGATGCGTCTCTTTCTTGTAAATTCCCCCTAGGGCCTTATTTATGAGGTCTTGCGTCATTTTTACGCTGCCGATGCGTCACTTTTTGCGATGCACCAGCGGTACGCAATGTTGCATCATATTTACAAAGTGACGCATCTAGGTGGATGCGTCACTTTGTAAATCCCTGTGCCACATTATACCTGTGCCATGTATAATGTATGCAGGGAGGCGTTGCGACTCAAGAAAGGGGCATAGAAGTGATGCAGTGAAATCTGTGAGATTTCACCACGCCACTTCTAGGACACAAATGCATCAATATCTTACTCCTGCCTCGTGGTAGGCATAAGACTGACGCAGGCATATTTAACATGGGACTTGCCCATGTGTAATGACCCATTGCTGGAGTTGCGTCACTTTTGTGACACACTCCAACAATGCATAATTTTTGCACCTACAGATAAGTCAGAAATACTGACGTATCTGGAACTCCTTGCGACATGATGCGTCATACAGTAAATATGCCGCATACAGCATGTCGCAAGGAGGGCGCAATGAAAAGTGACGCATCGCTGTTTTCTTGCAGCGATGCTTCACTTTCATGAATGAAGCCCTTAGTGAGTAAATACAGAGCAGGGCCTTCTAATGGCCGCCTAGCTTTGCACACCATGTAGATCATCCCTTGTCTGATACTTTGTTTTCCGATTTATAGCAGCTGAATCCAAGTCAATGTGTAATGCCAGAGGGCACAGCCTAGGAAGACATGCTTGAAGCTGAAAACCTTTAGAATAGTGTCGATAATGAAGACATGGGTTACAGTGAACACATTTCCCCTACATGACATAGGACTAGCAAGGGGCAAGACACATATTCAAGAGGTTTGAGGTAGTTTGCATGTCTAACAAAGCCATGCCTGTTTGGGAAAGGAGAGCTGGGTTCACTGAGTATGTGATACTTGCAAAAAAATTCTTTTTTTTGTAAATAAGAAGCGTGTTCCACATTCTTAATTAACAACAGAAATCATTTTAGAACAATTTATGATGTTGCTTACTTCCTGCCTAGATCCCTTAAACCCATCAACGCACAGAAAGGTGTAGAGGTATCCTGAAAACTGGCTGTTTCACGAAATCGGTCCAGTAGCTCACAAATTACAGGACAATTTCCAAACGCATCGGCTAGCTCTCTCTGAAAGCTTCTCAGCAGGCAAAAGAGACTGTCGGCAAAAGACTAATCTGGTCTTTAGACTCGCCTTGGCGGTCCAGGAGCCCAGACGTCCTGGGCTCTGCTTCCACCGCACTTCGACGCCCCTCATATTTTGAGACCCCCGCGTTGCTGGCGAGAATCTCACTGGCTTCAGAAAAGGTTAGGTGTTAAAACTATTTAGGTTTCAAAACAAACGTAAAGTCTGAAGTTTTTTTTGTTTTCTTTAAAAGTGATGTTGTGTACTCAGATGAGGGGAAAAAATATGTCCACACCAGCCGCGGTCTGTGCATGAAACAGCGCTGGGGCGGAGCGGCCAAGTAAGGGGGGATTTCGATGGATGATGCAGAGGGAAAATTAAATAAATAATTAATTTTTCCTCGGCTTCGTCCCTCGAAATCCCCCCTTCCCAGACCCCCACTCCACCACTGTTTCCTGCAGGGACCGCGGCTGGTCCACACTGAAGTATCGCAGAAAAATGTGGTAAGAGACCATTTCTGATGTGAGTACCAAGTAGGCCTCCATGGTTTAGATTAATGCTAAAAGCCTTTCCGACATTCTTCAAACACCACTAACCTGAGCCTCCCTGAAATCTGTTAGAAGATCTCAACTTTATAGGGCACTTCATACAACCTATCACATCACAGAATAAATGACTGAAAGAGGGAAGTGTTCCAACCCCATGATTTTGACTACGGTTCTCCCGTTAGACGGCTTTGTTAAATTATTCACCATGCGCCTGAATGACAAAGGTAAACTTTTTGCATGTTTAGAATTGTTTGCTATTCATAACGGTATTTTTCTAGCAGTATTTTTACGACTGCGGAGTCTTTGCATATAAAAAGAAATGACTGTCCTATCTTTTTATGTATGGAGACTCCACAGGAGCACTTTAGAATGCGTACCTTTAATATTAAGTTATACATTTTTGAATTCCAGAGCAATTAGGCTTACCTTGGAATCTGTCTTCATGGCACTTTAGGGCAATGCATGATTGCTGGGCTTTACTTCTTCTTCAATTTATGAACAGTCTCCGAATCTTCAGCAGCGCCAATATTGGTTCCCACTATTTGCTACTTGAGGGCAAAAAATGATGCCGATTGTTTAGCTCAACTCAAACCATGAAGCTAATCTTGCGTAGAGGAACACTTTCAGATAATGCAACAGCATTTAGGTTCATATTGGTCAGCTGGTTTGGTTCTCATAACTCTTTCTCTTTGCATTGAGGAGGGATAGACAATGTCCTTTGTGTTCCAGTGGAGCATTTGATGGCCAGGTAGGTTGCACGGTGCTTTGCAGGTGTTAGTTTTGCTCCAGGTCTGACATATTTGTTTGCCAGTGTGTGTTGGGAGAAGGTGCACTGAGAAAAACACTTGCTCACACAGACACATACATTGTCATACACACAAGCACATCACTGTACATAGGTACACATACACACACACTCGTGCATGGGTACACACACACACATGCAAACAATGCAAAGACGGGCAACATTCTTAATCCTGAGATACAAAATTGAATGTGGGTCACTGCACCATATGTAGAAGGGGTGGTCTGCTGCAGCAGCAAAACTCCTCTAAGTGTCATGCCTGAAACATTAGTCAAAGTGGCCTTGGAACATTTATGGTGGGTGCTGCATTGTAAGAATAATGTAAATCAAAGAATCCACTTTGCTCATTGCACAGGCTTGAATTAGGGAAGAATATTCATAGGCAAGTAGGCCAGTGTGGAATGCGCTGTTTATCTACAAATCAACAGCCATTTCGCCCACCTGCCAGGTACCCTATGGTTCTTTACATGGTGGATCTCATTGAAACTTTGAGCCTAGTCATAGACGACAAGTCGCATATGTTTGGCCTGTCCGGCGCATATGCGGGTGCGCGCACATACACATACACACACTATGTGCATGCATTTTCTGCAACTAAGTCATTGAGGAAATCCTGGGATACTAAGACAACTGGGGCGGTTTAGGACTATGTCTGCCAACTTAGGACATTTATTCTCCCTCTGCTATACTTGAGGGTAGCAGCACACAGCAATGGTGCAGGGGCAAACCAGTCCCTATGTGACTGTGTGTTGTTCTTCCCCTGTAAGGTACTCACAGCACCTGTGTGCACACAGGCAGGGGACCAAGCATTTCTAATGGCGCCCTTGGATGCCAGTATACACATGGCACTGATTGCATGAATGTGTGCCACCATTAATAGTGTGGCCCCTGATTGGTTTGTGGAATGCGCTGGTTGCTCAGATGTGCACGTTTTAGAGAAATGTCAGTAATGCTAATAAACACATTTGAATCGTCTGGATCATGAATGCACGGCCCTGTGAAGAAGTGGTCTGTGCGTTTCTCAAAGTTTATGCATTATAACACTTTTGCATACTGGAATAGTTAGTTGAATAAAATGAATTTCAACCTAGATTGTTTGAAGTACTAAGTTGAACTTACAAAGCATTTAACTTTTATTTGCTACCTACCTTTCACATCCTGGAAGCGTGCATGAGCCTGTTTTTGCAGTAGTGTTACATTTTTTTTCGTGGGTGGAAATAACTCTGCAAAATGTTAATGTCCTCAAAAGTATAACTCATCTGTAATCTAAAACATTTATTTTATTTTATTTTCAACACAATTACATAGCGCTCCTGCACCAAAACATGCCAATTCACATAAATCTCTATTTGTAGATCAGAATGATTGCTTAGAAGTGATGGGATGTTAAAGAGAAGAACAAAACAACAGGCGAGAAAATTCAGAAAAATTGTATGTCATTTGCCATGATATAGGACTGTCTGTAGTACGAAATACCATGTGTGGGCGTAAGTCTTTTCAACTTAGAGCCGGGCATCACTTTTCGTGCAAGTACAGCGTGAAAAGTGAATTCACTTAACCGGATGTTTCTCTGAGTTAGTGCTTTAGTTTCAGATAGTACGGCTCGGAAACAATGAGTAAGATGTAACACTTTCTGTTTCTGAGCTGTACTGTCTGAGAATAAATGAATCACTAACTCAGAGAACTAAGGGGTTAAAGTATTTCAGTCTTGCTCTGTGGTGTGCCAGCAAGGACCACCATGCTGCGGCCCCAATGCGCTGCTTGTTTGCAAGATATTTACGAATCAGCCACAAGGCGAAATACCGCACAGGTAATACTTTCAACAACGTTTTATTGTCCTTTTCATGTAAAATTAAAAAAAAAAAACTTTGTTCAATACAGCCCTATGGCATTTCTTTCCTCGAGCTTCCTGAACACGGTTAGTTATCACTGTCTTGGAAGGAGCCGTAGCCTCACTGGCAGGGCACAATAACATATTTGCCAGATGGTTTTATTGTGAAACCAGTTGTTACAGGAATCCTTATCCGGAAACAAATATAATGGACATCGCAGACCACCTGGGATTTTGCCAAACCACAATTCTTGATTCTTTTCCCAATTTCATTGTAGCCTTTGCCGTTGATCAATAACAGTGGGGACAATTATATGAGAAGGCTGTACTGGAAAAGGGCAGAGAGCATCAGTGGGCAGCGCCAATGAACATGACCCATATTCAGAAACCCTTCTTAAGGGCAGCTAATGCGTTCACAGGCTCTCTGCCGAGCTCCACAGCTGCAGCTTCTTGGAGCTACTCCAAACCAGAATGACTGGGAAGCAGGGCTCTATTTTAAATTGCTGCTATAGAAAATACAGCTAATCAACACATTCTGAAACATACAAATGTGATTGCAGAATTATTAATGAAGTGCATTTGATCACTTGTTGGCAGAAGCATAAGGCCAAAGGAACCCCCCTCCTGCAAAATGGATAAAGGGCCCCTAAGTCTCTCATATCGCAGATATTGATTGATCTCGGGCTAATTGATGCCCCCCTAAAGAGGTGGGTTTCTTTGGGGGGGGTTGGGGCCCCTCTGTGCTGCAGGGGCATGTGCTACGCTTTCGATAGCAGGATTCAACAAGATTTTTGGAATGTTTGTGGGAAATGATTACTCGTGCCGGAATGTGCGGTCACGAAATGATTAGGGCTCATTCCGGTATCCGAATATAAAATCTGTTTTCCTAACCGAAATTGTAAACTCCTTTAGGATGTGCATAGTACTATGGAAGTGACCAATGATGGTTTTTAATGTTTTCTGTAAAATATCTTTTCGAAGAATTATCATCATGTCTGTAGTGTGATTTAATAACACTTGAGCACCAATTAACTTTTTTCATTCATTGTTTTTGATGTAGCTGTTTTGTTCTCATTTTTACACTATATTGGCGTAAAAGTACTGGGACCACTCCGTTCTATACTGTTCTAAACTTGTGAGCAAATCTGATGGGGAAGTGATGTATAACTATGTTGAAACAGCTGTGCATCACATTTTCTCATTCGGGAAATAAAGGATTATAGTTAGTTGAAAACCCTAACTTTGACCTTGGGGGACATACTTTCAAAAGTAGCAACTTTCAAGTTATAACTAATTGTTGAGTTGAGGTATATTTACAAATGAACGGCAATGTGTTAGTCCTTATAATTCATTCATCAGGATTGACTACTTCTGATGGTTTTATGGCATTACAACGCAGGCTTTTACCCCGCATGCCATTACAACGCGGGGATTACAACGAAAGTCGTTATAACGACTTTCGCTGGAGGGCGCTGGATAGTGGAATAGTTAAATTTTCTATTCCAACTCCAGCCCACCTTGACAGTAGGGAAGGTGTTGGATAGAAAATTAAACTATTCCCTATCCAACAGCGCCCTCCAGCAAAAGTCGTTGTAACGACTTTCGTTGTAAATCGCCGCGTTGTAATGGCAGTGCGGGGTATTCCCCCTTCTGATCACACTGCCTGATAGTAATTCACAGTTCCCTAGCCTTCCGACCTGGCCTCCACAAGATCCCACCTCCTGATGTGACAAATTCCTCAAAGCTATTGCTACATGGGTTATCCTACACTTGTGTGCTCAGTACAAGTTTCTTGTGTTGATGCACTTCGAGGTGTTTGCTCTCTGGACTAGATCAATAAATTAAGTGTTGGAAGAGGTAAATCACCAATCTGTGTGTATAAATGAATAATAGTACAGTGCATGCCCCCACGATGACACATGCGGACCCCTAGTACATGTCCCATTCTTGAGTACAGACGATGCTACCACAGGGTCAGCAGTTTGTTTATCAGCACAGGCAAGCTCCTGGAGACTGATACTGAAGGTACTTGTAGGCTGATCAAGGTGTGCCCACATCTCTAAATCTGAACTCATCTTCTTTGCCTGCCGCACCCATCCTGAAGGCCACCACCAATTACATAAAGATAGCACCCCCTCTATAGAGGGCAATATTAAAGTGTACCTCCTAGGCAGCCACTCCCACTGAAGATTCCAAATGCACCAGTGCTATTGGCCAGTGTAGGAAACTTGTTGAGAAGAGTAGTTGGTCCATGGGAGCAGCATACCTCCTGCACCAGACCTGGCATTGGCAACCATGAATACTATGTCTTTCCCTGACCAAAACATGTATCGTAACCTCTTGTGACCTACCTGCAAAGTTGCACCCAGTGCAAAGTATAGAGAACTGGTGGTACAGCACAACTCTCCTAAGAGTATCAGCAGCTCAATGAATAACTATACCCACAAGACCATCAAGACCAAATAAGTAAGTAGAACAAAAATGTCCAGCCTCGCAAGAGATGAAATGCTGATCCTAGCAACTGAGATATAATCTCATTTCGCTTTACTTCAACTAATCCTGCTAACAAAAATAGAAATGTCTTAAGAAATTTCTTAAGAAAGCCACATTGGATAGTATATGCACAAAATTCAGTGTGCAGGTACTACTTTAATAAAAATAAATATTATATATCATCTTTTGAAACTGCTACCAAGGAAACATCCTATTCAGGGACTTTATGGATGACCGCCATTGACATGATGGGACTAGAAAAAGTTGAACAAACCGTGCTCACCTAGAAATTAATCGCAGGACCCACCTGGTCATAGATGGATTAACAAATTGCCGCCCAGTTTTTATCGCTTTTCAAAGTAAGTTATTACACATGTGCCAGTAAGGGGTGGCAATTCCAGCTACAGCATGACTATGCACAACATAGCAGTCACATGACCAAACAGCCAAAGGTGGTTGAACCCATATCTTTTTGCAGATCATGTTATAAAGGTAAGTGGATGATTGTTCTGCTTATCCAGGATCATCAAAACAAGAAGAAATGAAGGGTACAGTGACTCCACGCACACAATACATGTGCATTAGTACAAAAGTGCATAGATTGTGATAGCACTTCTGGTTGTTCCTAGGGACAATATATCATGCAACATTTAGTAGCATAAATTGCTTGACGAACAAGATGAAACTGCACACTCATGCATGACACTTTATTCATCTCCTTCCATGTACACCCTTAACTAGTGTCAACAACAGAGCTAACCCGCCCATACCAAACCACAGTGGAACAGCTAGAGAAGAACAAGCATTGGAAATACCAATAGGTCTTGCATTTGAGAGTTAGAGCTATTGGCGTTGTAAATGTCTTTTGCGGTAAACAGACAAAATATCGACCGCAAAATATCGAATGGACATAATATCGAGTACAAAAGATAGGCTGGACAGAATATCGAATGGACAGAATATAGACATCAAAAATATCGTTTTGAAGGTAAGTAATGTAATATTGAATTTTAAAATATAGATAGTCAAAATATCGAAGGACATAATATAGGTAAATAAAAATATAGAACATTTAATAATATCGATTACATTGATTAATTGATAATTATGTTAATTTTACTAATTTATTTTCTGTAGTGGGTTGTGGGTTTATAGGGAAATAGGGTGGGAAGTAATTTAATTATAACTAATTACATATGTTAATTTTTTTGGTATTTATTACATTTGAATTGTAAGTAACTTTTTAATTACTAATTAATTAATTGTTAATTTGTAATTAATTAGTATTAATAGATAACTAATTGTAATGATTAATTTAAATTAGTGTTTGAATTTCAATGGGATTTCAATGCACATATTGGGATTTCAATGCACATATTCACTCAAGAAATCCCCTTTGTAGGAGAGGTGTAGAACTATCTGATCTCCTTGCAACTAGAGAACTCGTAAATTCCATGGAGTTTGCCGGGACTGGTATAGGCACTGCCCCGGTCCCCACTTTCATCGGCCATGGGAGCGCAACAACAATTGATTATATATTTGTTTCACCTTCCCTTGCTGATGAATTATTAAAAGCTGAGGTAGTGTGTAATGTATATAGTGATCATTATCCCATTGTGATTTATTTGAAATCACTAGGAGGTAAAATATCACATAGCGAAATCGGGGCAACAAACCTGGAAACATCGACGGATAGATTAAGGGTTGTCAGGAGGGGAGTGGATAACAGGGGAGTTTTGGCAAATGTGATTAAGAAACACCCAGTATTGATCGCGAATTGCCATGCCATTGATAGCTGCGAGGGCAACATGATTAAATCTTTTAGTGAACTTTGCTCCGCAATAAAAAGCGAGATCTCCAAACCAGCATCCAGGAAAACTGAGGAAGCCCCAAGATGGTTTGATGCCTCTTGCTCAAAAGCAAATTGGATTTTAAGGGCTGCACTCATGTCCAAACCGCGGGATATTTCCCAGGTAAGGTTCTTGAGAGCAAGGTATAAATCCACCTTACGTATTAGATCCAATGAACTAGTCAAAGATCACTGGGAATCCCTTGTACGTATGGCTGACCTAAAAGATACCCCAGGGTTTTGGAGGGAGGTAAAAAACCTAAGATCTCTTGGTTCAAATATAACACCAATTAACTGTAACATCATTGAGTCTGTGTGGGTCGACCATTTCTCGAAGATTTATGCCGCTTCTGGCAACCACGCAGTAACCCTTCCCTCTCCAACCCCATTGAACATTTCATTGCTTGAGGTAGAGGACGCCATCGTAGAAAGTGCTGGTAATAAAGCCCCTGGTCCTGATGGCCTTTCGATTGACCAACTAAAATGCAAAATCAACTTTTGGGCACCACTATTGTGTAATGTTTTTAACAACCTAACACACAAATCTATCCCTGAAACATGGTCCTGCAGTACTATTGTACCCATTTTTAAAAAAGGCGACAGGCTGGATCCTGGGTGCTACCGCCCAATATCATTAATTGATAACACCCTGAATGTACTGGGCAGGGTAATTTTTAAAAGAATTAGAACTTGGGCGGAGGAAAGTAATATTTTACACCCGAGCCAGCTAGGTTTCCGTAGCAGTTTGGGCACGGTAGAACAATGTTTGAACCTGAATTTAATAATGGCTAAATATAATATTGCAAAAAAATCCCCCTTATACTTTGGTTTCATGGATTTAAGTTCTGCCTTTGATTTTGTAAATCGTTCCCGTTTATGGTCCGTCCTTCTTAATTATGGTTTAGATGATTATTTGGTCTATTTTTTTATCCTATCTTCATAGCGACCTATCAATCAATCAATCGATCAATCAATCAAAGCATTTATATAGCGCACTACTCACCCAGAGGGTCTCAAGGCGCTGGGGGAGGGGGGTCCGTTACTGCTCGAACAGCCAGGTCTTGAGTTGCTTCCTGAAGGCGAGGTGGTCCTGGGTCAGGCGGAGGTGGGTCGGGAGGGAGTTCCATGTCTTGGCGGCGAGGTAGGAGAAGGACAGTCCCCCTGTGGTGGCTCTTCGGATGCGTGGGACGGCGGCGAGGGCGTGGCCGGTCGATCGAAGCTGGCGTTTGGGAGCATAGAAGTTGAGGCGGCTGTTGAGGTATCCTGGACCTAGGAGCGCGTGTGCGTATAAATCACATTGGCGAAGTCTCTAGTGATATTTTTATTGGCAGGGGGGTCAGACAGGGTTGTGTTCTGGCCCCCCTGCTTTTTATTTTATACATTAATGAGTAGTTCCCTGAGCATCTTAACAAAAGACGTACCATATGTAAACGGCACTCCGATACCCACCCTCCTTTACCCAGATGATGCAGTTCTAATGGGCCGCGCCCCAAAGGCACTGCGTATTTTAATTTCAGGTTTTGTTAGTTTTATGGCCGACTTAAGTTTAACCACTAATTTCAAAAAATCCCTTATTATGACCTGTGGTCCAAAAAAGTATAAAGTTACTGAGATTATGTCAGGGGAAAATGTTTTAAAAAGTACCTGCACTTTCCCATATTTGGGGCTGCTGTTTTCTAACACTGGTTCCTGGCAACCACATGTCTCCTATGCGAGGAATAAATTAAGCAAAGCAATCAACTCGATAATTTCCCTGCGACAACCTAATCATGCAGATGTGATCACACCATTAGTAAAGATTTATCAAACTCAATGCATCCCGACAGGCACTTATGGAGCAGAGGTATGGGGACATACAAACTGTCTCCATATCCAGACAGAAGAAAATACATTCTGTCGGAAGGTGCTGAGTGGAGTCATTTGTTCCTCAAACTATATATGTCATAGTGAATTAAACATCCCCTATATAGAGGACTTTGTTAGATCAAGGCCGCCCCTTCTTTGGTTAAAGATATGGACGAACCCCGCAGCCACATTGACTCGTGACATAATCTTAGACTGTTTAAAATGTGACAGAGCACATTGCATACCATGGTTGAAAGCCGTAAATGAATGTTTAATAAGAGTAGGGCAAGGACACCTGTTTACATCTCCTAATCTTGTAGATCGTTCACATAAGACCTTGATTCAAAGGGCTCTGTATAACCTCTATAGAGAGGAGCGGGAAAGGAAAAACTTTTTAAAGTGTTCAGTTATAAAGTATATGGGCCATTTTGAGCCCCCTATTAGTTACCCCGCCCCGCCCCAGAAATATCTACGTTTACATCTTGGTAGATGGAACAGGAGCTTACTGTTCCGTGTTCGGGACGGGAGCATTGTGAATTTATTAAATTTCCCTTTGGGCTACAATAAACATTTGGAAACCTTAGGTTGTCCGTGTAACCCAAACATGAAACAGAGTCTTATGCATTTTTTGTTCTTTTGTAACTTTTATAAAATATTTACAGTCCATTATTTAATGTCTTACTGTCGGAAACATGACCTGTCAGATTTCAAGATAGCACTGAGGAATCTATTAATGTTGGGTTCAGATGAAATAATATTTAGAGTGAGCTGTTTTCTTAAAGCTGCAGTCCACTCACGAGCTACTTTGCACATTGATTGATAATATTTGCACATTGCACTTCGCACTTTAAATTTCTATTAATCTGCATATCTGTATTTTGCACATGTATCTGTTCGGACTTTATCTTTGTTTTGTCCAAAAACTTCATAGCTGTCGCTAATTTTAAAAATGATTTAAAAATCTTTTAATTGTACGTACTGTTTTTAATATGTACCCGCTTTTTTGTAGAATTGGACAGACTTTATTTTTGATTTGTTTGTTTATCCTTGTATAGTATTTTTGTCATTGTATCTTGTAATGCACTTTTATGGATGTTTTATTCCGAATAAAGATCTTTGACTTGACTTGACTTGACTTGAAATAATTAATTATTATAATATATTAAATTGGTAATTACTTTTATTTATTTTTTTATAGATATTAATATATATATATTTTTAAATAATATATGGAGTATCTATTTTCCCTACTGTTGCACTCACTGGAGTGGGAATAGTAATTTTCATCCCTACGCTATCTAACGCTTTCCCTACTGTTGCACTCTCTGGAGTGTGAATAGTAAGTTTTTACCGCTACGCTATCCAACGCTTTCCCTACTGTTGCACTCTCTGGAGTGGGAATAGTAATTTTTACCCCTACGCTATCCAACCCTTTTTCTACTGTTGCACTCTCTGGACTAGGAATTTAAATTTTTACCCCTACTCTATCCAACCCTTTCTCTACTGTTGCACTCTCTGGAGTGGGAATAGTAATTTGTACCCCTACGCTATCCAACGCTTTCCCTACTGTTGCACTCTCTGGAGTGGGAATAGTAATTTTTACCTCTTTGCTATCCAACGCCTTACCTACTGTTGCACTTTCTGGAGTGGGAATCGTAATTGTTACCCCTACGCTATCCAACGCTTTCCCTACTGTTGCACTCTCTGGAGTGGGAATAGTAATTTGTACCCCTACGCTATCCAACGCTTTCCCTACTGTTGCATTCTCTGGAGTTGGAATAGTAATTTTTACCTCTACGCTATGCAACGCCTTACCTACTGTTGCACTTTCTGGAGTGGGAATAGTAATTTTTAACCCTACGCTATCCAACGCTTTCCCTACTGTTGCACTATTTGGAGTGGGAATAGCGATTTTTACCCCTACGCTATCCAACGCTTTCCCTACTGTTGCACTCTCTAGAGTGGGAATTGTAATTTTTACCCCTACGCTATCCAACGCTTTCCCTACTGTTGCACTCTCTGGAGTGGAAATAGTAATTTTTACCCCTATGCTATCCAACTCTTTCTCTACTGTTGCACTCTCTGGAGTGGGAATAGTAATTTTTACCCCTACGCTATCCAACCCTTTCTCTACTGTTGCACTCTCTGGAGTGGGAATATTAATTTGTACCCTTACGCTATCCAACGCTTTCCCTACTATTGCACTCGCTGGAGTGGGAATAGTAATTTTTACCTCTACGCTATCCAACGCCTCATCTACTGTTGCACTCTCTGGAGTAGGAATAGTAATTTTTACACTTCCGCTATCCTACGATAATAATATTGGATATTTTTTAATTATATTATGTTACTATATATATGTTTGAACAAATATTGTAAAAAAAAAATTATAACTTTAATTCATTATTTAATTATAATAAGGTATAAGTATTTTTAAGTATATTTTTGTAATTAATTTTTAATCTTAATTTAATTTAACATTGTTTTTAATAAAGTCGATATTTTTATAAACTATATTTTTGTAAACGATACTTTTTACTCAATATTTTTGTACTTACCTGTTTGTAGATACAAAGTCGATATTCTGTCTGTCGATATTTTTTGGCCGATATTTTTACTAGTCGATATTATGTCCCTTGATATTATGTCAGTGATCCGTCTTTTGCCTATGTGATACAGAGTGGAGTGGATGTCGGTGGTGTGGAGTGGAATTATGTTTGTTGCATTGGAATTGTTAGTTGTGGAATTCTGTGGTGTGGAATTTTGCAGTGTAGAGTGGATGTGTGTATTTGAATTATGTGGCATGGTGTGTGGTGGAATTATGTCAATTGTAATTAATAGTTTTAAGGGCACTGGAATTATGTTTAGTGGGATTGTATGTCATGGAGGGTAATTATGTGAAATTAAATTTTGTGTTGTGTAGTGGTATGTTGTAGAGTTTAATTATGTGGAGTGCTGTTGAAATTTGTGGCATGATGTGGCATTCTGTGGTGTGGATTAGATGCATATGGCGTGTTGCCTAATGTGTTGTTGAGTTGAATTATGTGGTTTATCGCCGAATTATGTGTTGTGGAATGGAAATGTGTGGAGTGGAATAGTGCTGCATCAACTGTGTGGCATTGAGTGAAGTTATGCTGATTGGAAATATTTTGCATGATATGGAGTGTATTTATGTGGATTGTTGCTATGTGGCAGTTGCCACTGTCCTAGAAATCTGTGGGAGGAGTAGAGTGTCGTAAACTGGATTTGTTGGAGTAGGGTAATTTAGACAGGAATTATGGGCCAGATGCATCAAGCATCCATTTTGCGATTCCTTATTAGCGAAAAATAAGGAATCGCTAATAAGGAATAGCAAAATGGAATGCATCAAGCAATCACTATAAAAATAGCGATTCCTTAGAATTCCTTAATTGCGACTCGCAAATTGCGAGTCGCAATTAATGAATACCTCCCCATTCATTCCTATGGGCCTAGAGGCCCATAGGAATGAATGGGAAGACAATCTCAATTTGCGAATCGCAATTAGCGATTCGCAAATTTAGATTGCGAGTTCAAGGGTGCAGGGGTGTCCAAAGGACACCCTGTTACACCCCTGAATGTGATCTGTGCACATATGTTGCGCACACACATGCCCTTTGGGCATGTGTGTGCGCAACATGAAACTTTGAAAAATGCACAAAAGTGCATTTTTCAAAGTTTTTGCAAATTACCATTGTTAGACCTGGCACCTTGGCGTGAGTTTCCCTTCCACTTTTTGCTGATGTGCCTCCGATGTTTTGCTGGTTTTCCGATACTCAGGGCACTGCGCCACGGCTGACCCGGGCCGCAGTGCAAGTGCTCCCTACTGTAAAATGTACATGCGATTGATGTCCATGATTGGTTCATTGGATTTACTGTTAGTCCCTAGTAAAGTGCACTAGGAGTGCCAGGGCTCGTGAATGCCAATACTGCTAGTGGGCCTGCAGCGCTGGTTGCGCCACCCACAGAAGCAGCCGTAAGATGTGTCTGGGGACTGCCACCGCAGAACCCGCGTGCAGTCTCGTACTGTCATGCCGGCTGGGCAAGTGCAACCACTTGCCAGCCCCTGAACCTTCCCTTGACTGCATATTAGTCACCCTTATGGTAGGCCTACGGGCAGGGTGCATTGTAGGTGTAAGGCAGGACAAGCCCTGATGTGTGTGGCGTGTCCTAGTAGTGAATTACACCTAAATTCGTATTTCACTATTGAAGGCTACCTGCTCCCGTTAGGCCAGACTGAGCTGCTGGAATTATTACATCCTATAATCCCAGCAGGCTCAGGGAGCATGGTAGAGAGTCATGTTTAGTATGCCTGAACTCAGGATGATAAAATATTTCTTTTAGTAAAGTTTATTTTAGTATCCTGGGTTTGCAAATGCTACTTTTAGAAAGTTAGCATTTGCTTGCCTAACCATTTCAACCCGCCTCTGCTGGTATGTGTATCTGACTGTCTGGGATGTGTGAGTGACAGGGCTGGGGGGATGACAGGTGGTGAATGCGCAGATTACACCTTAGTGGGAGGTAGGAGTGCCTCTTGACTCAAACTCTAACTGTGCTCTGCCACCACAATGCTGGCTCCACCCTCCTGGGGAGCGACTGATGACTCAGCCGACACCTGGCCCAGGAAGGGCGAAGCCCCATCAACAAGGTACTCTGGCTGCCCCTGTCCGCACAATGCTGGCTCCACCTCCTGTGGGGCGTCTGATGTGCCTGCCCCTCACACTGAAAGCAGAAGCCGGGGTACGCCCTCCGGAGTACTCAAGGACTGAAAGTGGCTATGCAAAGGCCCCCCTGGCCTGCGAGAACAAAAGAAATAGCGTATAAAAGAAGGAGCCCTGCTCCTTGAAAATTAGATCCTGTTTGGGCTACAGAAGGAACTCTGCCCGACGAGAAGGACCGTGAAGGACAAGGAAGAGTGCTGTCTCTTGCCTGTGTCTGGTGCCTTGCTGCCGAAGGAGAGGAAAAAGGAAAGACTACGAGAAGACTTTTGCTTTACAAACACTTTGTGCCAAACTCTGCTGAAAAGATCTCCAAGGGCTTGCTGTGAACTTGCCCCCTGACCAGCGCCCCAGGACCAGTGGGCGCTACACCCTGAAGAAAGCGACTGTGGGTGCTGCTTATCACTGCAGTACCGACGGAGGAATCTCCTCCAAGGACACGACATCCACCTGACCACCGTGACCGGGGCCCAAAGCAACAGCGAGAGCAACGTGAGGTCCAGCCGCCGCTGGCCTGAACACCGTGACCGCAACTGCACCGGGAGCCCGAGAGCAAAGTGATGGAGGACCTGTCCGGTCCGAGCCCCCGAGTTGACTGCGCTACGAGCAGCCAATCCAATTGCAAAGACGGACAGTCGCCCTGTGAGAATCCCCCTGGTCGGTATCCTGCCCGACAGCTCAGCTGTGAGCGCACAGCTGCAACCGGCACCTGGCTGGGTACGTCCTGCACTTGAGGACCGTACTGCCACTTGCCGCCACCACACGGCCGCCGCCCCAGGGTCGGAGCGAACAACGAGGAAAGAACCCTGCCGCCACAGAGCACCGCTGCCCCGGATGACCCGTGAACTGCTCGGCTGAGAGCCGCAACGAACAGCGACCCCGGGAAGGCAACGCGACGTGGGACAGCTCCCCTGGAAGCCGTCTGCTCCACAAGAACTTTGTCGAATTGGGCAGAAGGCCCTAAAGAACGCTTATTGCCGGAAAGAACTGTGGCAACCTGAACTAAGTAACCTGGAACCGCTATCTTGAAAGTTTGACGACTGTATTCACAAGCCTGCTTGAAATCCATATAAAGAGATATATTTTTACAGAATACAGTTTGGTGTCATTGTGTGGTGGGTTGGTTGTGGGGGTGTAATATTGCAAGTGTTTAACCCTATGTGCCCCAAAGATTAGCCTACGACTGCTTAAGCCACACTACCTAGAGGGTAAGCAGAGGTTGTCTGGAAGGTAACCCTCAGCCCTGACGAGGAAGAGAGAGTCCCTGCTTGTCGCTAGTGCCACACTGCGCCAACTAGAGCCTCCCCCTTCCTACAACCATGAAGTTGTACTTCGTGGTAATTTGCGTGCCCTATTAGCGAATTCGCTATTTTTGATACTTTCATGCATTGCATTTAAGGAATCTCAATTTGAGATTCCTTAAATGCAAACAATCGCAATTTAGCGAATTCTCTATTTGCGATTTTTGCATTTGGGATGATGCATCCCAAATGCAAAAATTGCACTCGCAAAGGGCCAGATTCTGAGAATCTGGCCCTTTTGCGAGCGCATTTCGCTTGATGCATCTGGCCCATAGTTTCTCTCTGGCTACTCTTAAAACATCCTTGGGTTCTCCCACCCTTCTGATGAGGTTGTAGCTCTTAGTGTCACTAGCTTGACATCAAGAGGAGACCCAGATGATGAAGCATGTCACCCTTTTGGGTGAGTGATGGGAATACGTCCACCTTAATAGGATTTTCCTTTGTAGGGTTCTTAATCTAGGAATCTGGCGCAAACACATAACACCTGTTTCTGGAGTTCATAGTGTTCAGAGTATTACTTTTAGACCCTTTAGATATTTGTGTTATATTGAGTTTTTTCTGTTATTGAGTGAATCTAGGCTGATTGGAATTATTTTGCATGATATGAAGTGTATTTATGTGGATTGTTGCTATGTGGCAGTTGGCACTGTCCTAGAGTTGAGTGGGAGGAGTAGAGTGTCATAGACTGGATTTGTTGGAGTAGAGTGTCGTAGAGTGGAGTAAGGGGAGAAGTGTGTTTAGAGTTGAGCAGGGGAGCAGAGTTTAATGGAATGGAGCATTGTAGAGTGCAGTGTCTTAGATTGCAGTGTCGTAGAGTGGCATGGCGTGGGGGGGGAATAGGCTGGAGTGGGTTGCAGTGGATTGAGGTAATAGGGTGGATTGGATTGGGGTGGATTGCATATGGGTAGAGTGGGTTTGGACTGGAGTGGAAAGACTGGATGGGATGAATTAGACTGGAGTGGGGTGGATTGAAGTGTGGTAAAGTGGATTGGATTGGGGTGGATTGGAGTGCGGTGAATTAGATTTGTTTGGGATGGTTTGTATAGGATTGGGATGGGGAATTTGATTGGATTAGGGTGGCGTGGAATGGATTAGAGTAGGGTGGTTTGGAGCGGGGTGAATTCGAATAGAGGGGTGGATTGGACTGGATTGGAGAGTGGTGGACTGAATTGGAGAGGGATGAACTGGACTGTACTGTAGTGTGGTGGATTGAATCAGATTGTATAGGAGTGGAGTAGATTGGAGTGTGGTGGACTGGATGGATTGGATTGAGTGGCGTGGACTGAACTGAGGCAGGGTGATTGGATTGGGGCATAGTGGGGTGGATTGGAGGGGAGTGGGGTCATTGGAGTGCAGTGGAGTGGGGTGGATTGGAGTGGGTGGACTGGATGGGGAGGGTAAAGATTGGACTGGGGTGGGTGAACTGGGATGGGGTGGACTGAAGTTAAAAAACAGGGTCATGTCAAATGTGTGGGTCAGAGAAAAAGAAGACCCATTGAGGGCCGATAACAGGGCGGGTATAAGGCCACAGATGAATCCATGATGAGGCAGAAACAATTCGTAGGTAATATGACAGTTGCACAGATCACAGAAAAACAAAGAAAGTCCGGGCAGCGATTAATTTGACTAAATTGTTCAAAGCTCCTAGACCTGATGGCATCACATGAGACTTCTAAAAGGTATATGTTACCAGCCTGGTACCCATCTTGACAAAGTGATGACTGGAGGGGAAGGCCCTACCCAAGCTTTCAAGGGTCATCACCAACATTGGCCCAGGGTCCACCTAAGCAGTGGCAACAAGCTACATATGTAGGTACTCATTTTTGGGATGGCTTATCTACTCACAAGATTTGATGCATGAGGATAAAACTGGCATTGTTGATAACAAACATTTAACTTTATTATACGGGTGGCTAATTTAGTTGTGAAACCCATGCGGAGACTGCAAGCAATGGCTTTGATTTTGCTTGATGCAGCAAACCAATCTAACACACTACATTGGTCCTTTACGATATAAATTGAAAAAGTTAATCTGTTAGAAACATTCCCAAAAAGGATTTTAACATTATGGTGGTTGCAAAAGGGATGCCCTCTGGCCCTCATTTAATATTGTTATTGTATTTCACTATTTAGAGATTACATGTTAATGTCAGTAACAGACTTCTTGTGCACATTACCAGCTTAGTTGGGACTCCTCGGTAATTCTAGGAAGCTGACTGGCTGCAAAATTAGTCGAGAAGTAAGTCTTCTTGCCAGATATATTGGACATGGCCACAAAATATTGTGTAAAACTTTCAAGGCTTTTTACAATGTCAGATGAGTCTGTGAAATATTTGGAAGAGGCTAATATACCAGAACTGATTCAACAACTTAACAAGCATGTAATGCACTAGGTGATCCACTGTTTGGGAAAACAGAGATTCAGTCTGGCCCTCTCAAATTATCTTTTGGACATTAGGTGTGTGTCTGTGTGAGTGTGTGTTTGAGGCCACCGTTTCAACGTGTCAATGGATTCATTTTCAAAAACAGCAATTACAATGTCCAGTTATAACAATGCTCAATGCTTACAACAACATGTGCTGTGACCCCAGGAAGTGGAAAGGATCTTATTGTACCAGGTCAGAGGCTGAGGAAGGAACTTTCCTCAGCTGAACTGACCAGTTTATCTTGTGGTGTTGTAATAAATTTTGCCTAGTGATGATAAACATGATTTGAAGATAAGTAGATGAGCCCCACCAGGAGCAGTCAGCATGCTGCTCAGCCCCATCATAACTGTGGCTTTTCTTGAGAGACACACAACATTCCATAATACATCATCATGCTGTAACATTCCACTAGCAGAGCATGCATGGACAGAAAGCTAGGATACTCCCTACAGTTTTGTGCTGCACCATGGTATACATTTTGGGTAAGAGAGGGCAAAATTGCACCGGGTTTTGTGCTTGTTAAACTAAAGAGAAAGAAAACTAAACGCTAATGACTTAAACTGACACTAAAATTATATTGATATATTCTAATATTTTATTGTTTTTTATATCAACTTTTTTATAGAAAATATTTTTTGTCTTATTATAACTTAGTACATGCAAAAAATCATTACATATAACACAATATTTGTGAATAATGACAAACATTCAAATTAATTTATAAAATACAGAAGTGCATTCCCATTTCCCAGACAACGGGGCAAGAAGAGGAAGGATAGGTGCTGTATTCCCCTATTCCCACAGCGGCCTCCCGTGCATCATGTTACCTCAGCCGCCACTTGGAATAGCTGTCTCATCCTGCATTTGCAGAGTACAGAAGATCAGAAATCATAAGAGGAGAGAAACTGCCCTCATCTCCTTCGGAATTTGAGTGTAAAATGGATATTTGCCACTGATAGTTCTACGGCATAATACCAAATCTGGGCAGTTCAAGGAATGTGGCAAGCAGGAATGTACTGTGACAACACCGCTGCTCACAGAGGTCGGCTGCATTCAAAATACAAAGATCTCAGACTTAGTCATTTTTACAACTATTTAATTATCAAATTGTTCTGAGGTCTGGACTAGAAACAGCTCCCAGACCTTTTTTAAGCACAACAAAATAAACATCACAAATAATTAAAACAAGGCTTAAAGTAAAAAAAACAGCACTAAGATGAGGTAAGAGTTGCATGCGTCATAGTATTTTTTTTATTGCAACAAGCAACAGCAGGGATGCAGACAGGGGTAGCACCAATAAAAAGTATTGGGAAGGAGGTGAGTGTATGTGAAAAAGGCGCAAGGACATACAATGCGGAGCTCGTCACACAAGCAGGGAACGCAAAAACAAAAACAAGATTTTCAGGCTTGTGTTTAATCGTGGTCTTCAGAGACCTGTTTTCAATGTGGCTTGAAATTGAAAGGCAGGGGGAGCAGCTGTTTGACCAGAGAGCCTGACCAGAAAGCCTTCCCATGCCGCCTCCAGAAACAAAAGGATAAAGTAGTGCTCACTTGCCTAAATGCACACAAGTGGAAGCTTACAAGTCCTGGGGGCGTGCTCCATGGCAGGGAACACATACTCAATTTAAAGCAAGGATGTTTAAAGGGCACTCAAACAAACCAATGAAAAGCATTGGGTGAGGTCTAAGCCCACAAAGTAAATACAGGATGTCCCCAAGGGATAGTTCAGGCACTGTCTATTCTTTACCTAAAAAAATGTATTAAAGTAGTGATAATAATCTAAATCAAATTGCCACTTTGCATGTTGTATTCAGGGATGTCATCAACTCTGGAAACTCTCAGACTTCAGCTGGAGCACAAGTCAACACAAACTGCCCTGCAACTGTGCATCATGACATAGGAATTTTTGGACTAGACACTTTCTGCAGGATCATCCCAAAGATTTTGCTGGAATAGGTTTTGTTAGGCATAGGACTCTGTGAATTTTATCACTGCTAACCATGTGCTCATTCCCTAAAACATTGTAAGATCGACTGATCCCCAATTGGCATATTTAATTTACTCATAAGTCCCTAGTAAAGTGGTACTACATGTACCCATTGCCTGTAAATTAACTTCTTCTAGTGGGCCTGCAGCAGCAAATGTGCCACCCACCTAATTAGCCCCTTCAAACATGTCTCCGGTCTGACATTGCAGTCTGCATGTGCAGTTTTTAAACTGCCATTTCGACGTGGCAAAATAAACCTTTTGCCAAGACCAAACGTTCCTTTTTAATACATATGTCACCCTAAAGGTAGGCCCGAACAGCCCACAGGGGTTTGGCGTCCTTGGAATTGTATTGCAAAATCCTCACCTATGGTAAAATAAGATTTTAAATGACACTTTTAGAAAGTTAGTATTTTCCTGCCTTTGCCATTTAGTGCTTGCACTAACCCTGGGTGAAGCACCATGCTACGCTCGCGTAGTTTGCGCTACTTCATGAATTGCATGTAGCACAGTGCAAGCACGCGTAGCGTAGTGCGGCGGTCACTTTTTGCTTTCTTGTGGTCCTCAACGGCAAGTTGACGAGCAAAATGACATCCTGGTGAGACTTTTTCCTCGTTCGCAATCAGCAACCTCAAGTTGCCGATCGTGAGCGTGGCAAATAAACCTCCCGGCGAGATACTCAAAGCGGGGAGGTCAGGTTTCTCATTGGGAGTGGTCGCGTATGCTTGCGACCGCTCGTGATGAGAAACTACCAGTCCGCATTGGGAAAGCTGCCGCTTGAGTAGAAATCTACTTGAGCGGATCCGGCACTGTGCAATCAGTGCGAACTGAATTTTGCACATTGCACTACGCAGTTTGCGTAGCTACGCGTAGTTCACGTAATGCACTTCGCGCAAGCTACGTGTAGGTCTACTATGCAAACTACGCCCAGGGTTAGCTTGCACACAGTCCCCGGGTCACATGACTGGGTGTAACTGACACTTGGGCTTTGTGCATTCTTTCAAGACAGCCACATACAATGCCACTGGCAGTCTGGAAGGGCAAAGCTGGGCACAGCCCTACTTAGACTTGAATAAGCTGTGCCCTGCCTCCACAAAAAGAGATGCATACACCCTGTAGATAGTCTGAAGCCAGGGCCAGTAAGACAGGACACCTGTGCACTTCAAAGGGAAACCTTTAGAAGCTTCTCTTACTTCCAAGGAACAAATGGACATATTGGACCTTAGACACCCACTTGTCTGTTTACTCCTGGACTTGTAGAGACTCTGCCAGGAAGAAAAGCTGCTCTGCTGATGGAGGACTACAACTGTGCTGGACTGCTGCTCTGCATGTCTGCTATCTGCTGGGCTGAACTGCTGTCTGCTTCCCTCCTGTTTGGATGAGAAAGACTGGACCTGCAAACTGAACCCCTGTTCTGTCCTGATATTACAAGCTACAAATTATATTCAGTTCTGATACTGTTATGGCTATATAACCCACTAGTCTCATATGTACATATATTCTAGGATTGTGCTCTCTTTGACCTCTTTTGTATAATTGTATACTTGTCAATCTCTTGTTTGACATTTTAGATCCCTCTTGGTAGTGGGGGATAGTGGTCTACGTAGCCCTCCGTCTTTAATATCTAAAAGATTGTGTTGACTCTTCCAGTATTTTTGTCCATTATACTATCTATGAGTGTATGTGCGTTTTTTTCCAGTTTTGGATACATCACTACTGATCTCTCTAAGCAACCTTGTGGAAATATTGGAACCACCACTGTACGAAGCATTACTGATGCAGGCTCTTGCATCACAAATCTCTCATCAACGGATTTTGCATTGCAAGCCTTTGTTGACTGGGATCCTTAACGACGACGCAGGACCTCAAACCAACCTATCGCCTCCTCAATGCTGGACCTCAAAACGCTCCGCAACCAGGATTTAAGGTACTCTGTTCTGGCTGAGAAGAAGGTGCTACTCGTAATGCAGTATCAAAAGGCTGTGAACAATAAATATCCTTGAATAAAATATTAGAATTGCAAGTAGCTGAAAACAAGAATATGTAACCATCAGGACCATAGTAAAACAAAGACACAGAGCCACAATGTGTACTAATTCTCAGTTACTATTTAATAAAGCAGTGTATTTGCATACTATGTAGTCCTTTCTCTCTGTCTGTGAAACCAAACAGTAATAGGAGGAAAAATGTGCATTTTAAGTCATTGTTCTCCTCAGTGAATACAAAGAAGTAGGGCCCTTATTTATGAGGCCTTGCGTCAGTTTTGCGCCGCCGGTGCGTCACTTTTTGTGACGCACCAGCGGCGTAAAAAATGCGCCTTGTTGCGCCATATTTAAAAAGTGACGCATCTAGGTAGATGCGTCACTTTTTAAACCCCTGCGCCACATTATACCTGCGTCAGGTATAATGTATGCAGAGGGGGCGTTCCCCCGCAAAAAGCCTTGTAATAGTGACGCAGTGAAATCTATAAGATTTCACTGCATCACTTTTAGGATGCTGTTGCGTCAAAATCTTGCGCCTGCCTCACAGCAGGTGTAAGACTGACGCAAGCCCTTTCACATGGGGCTTTCCCCATGTGAAAGGACGCATTGCTGGAGTTGCGTCACTTTTGTGACACACTCCAACAATACGTCACTTTTTGTGCTTACAGATACGTCAGAAATACTGACGTATCTGTAAGTCCTTGCGACATGATGCGTCATACATTAAATATGACGCATCATTGGTGTCGCAAGGAGTGCGCAGTGAAAAGTGACGCATCGCTGTTTTCACGCAGCGATGCGTCACTTTTCATAAATGAGGCCCCAGGTCTTTTGGTTCTCACACCCTTCTTCACATGTGTATAGATGAGTTAAGCTTTATTCAGACACTCTAATGTTAAATGTCAGGAAAAGGTTGTTTACTGGACCAACATCAAAACTCGTCTGGGTTTAAGGATGCTTGAACTCTGATACAATGTAAAGACCTGAAGTGAAGAATGAACCCTGCGCTAAAATGTCAATGTGCCTTGTCATTTTATCCTCTATTCTTGAACTCTGA
Source organism: Lissotriton vulgaris (assembly GCF_964263255.1). Lineage (NCBI taxonomy): Eukaryota > Metazoa > Chordata > Amphibia > Caudata > Salamandridae > Lissotriton > Lissotriton vulgaris. The sequence continues at coordinate 357,259,753 of NC_141689.1, read as the reverse complement.
TACTACATGTGTTCATCATTTATTACAAGCAGAGAAAGAAAATAATAGTTCTGATTGACTCTAGGCATGTCCAATGAAAAATTGAGGAAAGCTTACCCAACAAAATAGCGTTGGGGTTTTATTTCACAGGAAGAGCAAAGTAACGCAAAAAAGGAGAGTGCCCTATTTTTATAGGTTAATACCCTCTCCTGTGGGCTTATAAGGCACACTTTGGAGACGCATTATGAATATATAACAATTTTTTATGCATGGCAAAATCATTTTCCTTTTCATGTGTTGCTGCAGGGCATTAAAACGGTGGCTCTTCTAGAGCACAGGGGTGTTCCTGGCACACAGGAATGCGTGTCTGACATGTGGGTGGTATAAATACATGCTGCAGCCCACATTTGAGAATTAACCTTCGTTGCCCTAGATGCAATTTAGGCATCGCTACAGTGGGCATATATGGAAGTTAAAGAGGCCAGTCAGGGAATTTCAATGTACAAGACAGGTTTTTTGGGGGAAAGCACATGCACTTGACTACTGGTTAGCAGTGGTAACTCTCCCAGAGTCTTATATCCAGAAAATTCAGACAGGCAAGTAATGTGGAGACATGAAACACACAAAAGGTGAAGGGAGAGATGCTTTTAATAGGTCGACCCACCGGTAATCACTCGGGATAGCGTTCCAATCTATCTTTCTTTTGCCTAACATGCAACCTCAGTTGGGATTCAGGCATATGAAAATCAGTCTTGACACTGCTCGAATAGGAACCTTCCAGCCCAACATGCCAGGCTAGGTCTTCCCTGAATGGAAACACAAGCAACCCAAGACTGGCTTTGAGGTGCAGTTGGAACTAAGCTGAAAAGTGAAGAGTGTAACTAATCTTGAGTTGCTTGTGTTCTAGAGTTATGGTAAGCTAGAGTATATAAAATCATAGTCTCTGTAGTTCAATAAGTGCAGTTTATTTGGGTCTGGGAGCCCGTACTCTGGAAGGTCGAGGCTCAAGGGTCTGGTGTTGCCGCTTCACAATAGGTTGTTTTGAAGAGAGTGTGTATCAATGAATCTTCCCAATGAATTTTTCTATGACCACCTCGACCCTTTTATAATCAGTGCAACTGTAATGTTTAATATGTAATGGGGACCACAAAGAACACTCTATCTCAACCATACTGTAGGCCAGGCGTGCATCACCCATTGGGCTGAAAGGGCTTCAGTAACACCCCCCCCCCCCCCCCTCGCAATTTTGTGTCTCAGCTCCGGTTTTTGCTGTAGCTTCTGGGACCTCGGCTGAGCAGTGTCTGGAGTATTATTTCCGGCACATCCGAGTTTTTCACAAGTCTTTAAAGACCATTTGCATATTTACATACCTTTATAAACTGATTACCAATGCTGTTTGCTTTTGTGGTTCCATTACCACCTGGGCCCCCACTCTGCCTATTCCTTACATTTGGATTTTACTTTTTACTTCGTTAGTGTGAGAATGCATTTCATGAAAATGAATATAAAGTAGGGTTACCAAAAGAAACATTCCATCCATTTGTTGTTTAAAGAGCCTGCTGTCTTGACACCAAATAGGGTTCTAAATAAAATAGTATGTATTCATTTGTAATGTGACTTTTCAATCTTTGTTCCCTTTAATGATCAGGAATGGATCATTAAGGTTGCCCTAGAACACAATTAAAAATTATTCCTATTTATATTTGTTGTTCCAAGTATGCCCAGATAAGTGCCAAAAAAAAGGCATTAGGCAACTGCTTATTTTTGTACCATCTGGGACACCATTTTAATGAGCTGGCAACCCTAATCACAAGACTAGAAATGTGTTGCAGGATGAGCACAATATTGATTTCCTCCACCCTCCCCTATGGTACCCTACTATGTGCCGCTACACTTAATGTCACTCTATTCCACTCTGCGCTATTCCACTTTATTCCTCTGTAATCCACCCTGCGCTACTCAACTCTACTCTGTGCCTCTGCACGTAAAACCAATGCACTCTATGCCAATCTAATCTACACCACTGCACTGTACGCGACTATAGTCTACTCTGCAACACTCTATACCACTGCACTCTTCATCAATCCACTCTACGCCACTACTCTATGCCACAGCACTCTACCCTGCACCACTGCAAGGCACCTCACTCTATCCAGCATCACTCCACTTCAGCGTGCACCACTTCACTCTACACCACTTCACTCTACTCTGAAACAATCCACTATACGCCCCTTCACTCTACTCTGAAACAATCAACTCTATAGTACTGCATTCTATGCAACTTCACCGCTCTGCTCCATGCCGCTCCATTCTATGCCACTCCACACCACTCTACTATACAGCACTGCGCTCTATGCCTATGCACTTTGCACCACTTCATTCCATGGCACTGCACTCTACGGCACTGCACTCTATGGCACTGCACTCTTTGGCACTGTGCTCTACTCAGGAAGACTGCACTCTCTACCACTAAACTTACCGACACTCAACTCTGCGCCACTGCACGCTATGCGACTCCACTCTACTCTGCACCACTTAAATCTATGTCACTCTGTGCCAATGCACTCTATGCTACTCCAATCGATTCTCCATTCCTGCACTCTAAACCACTCTATGCCACCACACTCTGCGACTCTACATTTCTGCACTATACCCTACTCCATTCAACTCTACATCACTTCACTCTACTCTGACACAATACACTCTACACCACTGGACTCTACCCCACTGTGCTCTACACCACCCTGCTCTATTCTGCGCCACTCCAATTTAAGCCATTGAACTCTACGTCACTGCAATTTACATTGTTTTTCTCTACTCTATGCTACTCTACATCGCTGCACTCTCCCACTATGCAGTCTACACCACTTTTAACAAAATCAATGGACTCTGCTCCACTGCACTCTACTCCAGTCTACTCTGCACCCCTGTGCATTTTGCCACTTCACTCTAGGCGACTCTACTCTACTACACTCTACTCTATGACATTACTCCACTTTACGACACTCTACACAACTCCCTCTATGTCACTCCATGCCACTTTACTACACTCTATTGTATGACACTACTCTATTCTGCACCACTACTCTACTATGCTGCATCCCACTGCTTGACTCTATGCCATTCCACTCTCCTACACAACTCCACTCTATGACAATATACTTTGCACTACACAACCCTACTCTCCAGCACTCTACTCCATTCTATTTAACACCCTCTATACCACTCCACCCTTTCTACATCACTCCATGACACTCTATGCCACATCACTCTACGGCACACTACTCCACTTTGAAACTCGGCTCCACTCAACTCTACTCCACTCTACGACATTTTACTCTCTCCACAGAACTCTATTTCACGCTACCCCACACTATAACACTCCACTTCACTCCAAGCAACTCAACTCTACCTTACGCCACTTCGTGACTCTTTATGCCACTCCATAACACTCCATTCTACTCAACTTTATGACACTCCACTTCACGCCACTCTCCCTCACGTGCTACCTTTTAGCCATGCTGAATAGCAGCCATGCTGGTGTACAACATGGCTAAAACATATTGGTAAAACCAATAGCTCTTGCATGGGCGAGACCTATTGGCTTTGCCAATACTTAATTTTATTGTAGTCAAAGGTCATATCACTTCGCAAATGGCAATTTGTGTATGTGCGAATCGCTGCGGGTTAAAATAAGGAGTCTTATTTATTAACCTGCAAAAATTCCATGCCCAGGATATAAGCCACTGATGTATCATTAAGACACAGTGAAGAATGGTAAATCTAAACATCTCTACAGATAACAAAATTGGCGATATTTTGGTGGTTAATATTCTGGACACAATATTATTGCTGGTCGATGTAGAGTACTTGATATTGTGGCGATGTAGAGTACTTGATATTGTGGTGGAACACTGTATGACTAGTGTTCAAAATGACAGTTCCAGGTCATCTCAGAATTAACTTAGGGCAAATATATGAATTTATATTTTTTGGTATGCCAGTTTCCCTTTGCTTCAGTAAATATTCAGGCGGGGTCAGCTGAAACTTAGGCACACAGATTGTACTTAATGGCACACCCATAACATTAATCCATAGTTCTTTCTTTCTTCCTAATGTATAGGATGCTGTCCTTTTCCAGAGGACAGACCAGTATTAGTACAAGAAGAACACTTGAACGTCCATGCCAAAAATGCAGGGTCCTGCCTGCAGGCAGGCCAGCAAGTCCATGATCACCTCTAAAGCAACTGTCCAACGCATCCAGCCTTCTTCAACTAACTGGAGAAGATTACCAGAACCAGATTACTAAATGGAAAGAACAAATAGAAATCCATCTCCCAGGTCCTGACACCACATTATTATCCCTAGCTCAATACCAATTTCATCCTTAGGCTCATCTACCTCATACACTAATGAAATTCTTGAAGAGTTGACAGATATCACAACAATAAAGGTTATCCAGCAAAACCAAATTCAAATTCTTTAAATGCACAGCAACCAAAAGCAGGTAGATCCTTTGCTATCAACAGATAGCAAATATTCACCTGCAGAATGAACTCTGTGTCTTCAGAAAAGTGACTTAAAACACATCCTTTCTGAATCTTGTATTCACTTGGCACTAGCCAGAACTGAATCTCAAAGGTGTAGTGTGCAAAGTTGAAATACACCTGTCAGTTGTTTTATTCATCCGGTTACAAAGGGAATGTGTGTCTGTGTTTGTACATTCAAAAACATTCAAGGCAAACACCCCTTGAGGCCACCCACTTCCATCTCTTAGCATGGGGTTGGCTGCAGCGTAATCATTCAATGCTCATTCTGTGACATGCGTTTATACAGTTTCTATCTTCTATGTCATTCAGAAACAGCTCACGTCCTCACTATTTCTAGTAAGAATCAAACCGCCTACAAGTCCACTGGAGGAAAAGTGACTCGAAAAACAGCACAGTTGGCCACCACAACTGCCCGCAAGAGCGCCCCTGCCACTGGCGTAGTCAAGAAGCTTCACCTCTAATAGCCCAGGACCATAGCTCTCCACAAGTTCTGCTGCCACTAAACCATTCTCACCTGCCAGGTATCGTTTTTATATCTGACAAGTGTAGGTTTATAGATATGAACAGCTTCAATATTGGGGCCCAGAATCAGACAAGAAAACCACCCTAGGGAAAAAACTGCACAGTGTTGTATTGATTTTACCTAGAGCGATTTGACCACAAAGGATTGGTGATGTATTACTTGCATCGCACATGAACGTTTGTATTGTGCTGTGTGCTTTTATGACTTCTTTATAAAGTTATAAAGTTTTTATGATGATAATGATGACCATAAGGGATTCCACTAGCACTGAGTATGAGGCGCTAAGATTGGGAAAATCAAATTCCAAACAATTTCGGAATAGGCCAGTCTGCTTACCCCCATCTTGAGCTCTTAACCCCCAACTGTCAGAACACTTAGCTCTTTACTGGAGCTTCAGGAATTGACTGTAATCTATTCAGAATAGTTGTATCCGCTATTTTCCTCCCCTTCGGTATATCCCTAGCGCGCCCTGCATCGCAAAATGCGATGCAGGGTGCGCTACGAAATTCGTTTTATTTATTAAATTGTTTACTTACCTTCAATTATCCATACTCCAGTTTTTAGCACCCCCCACCCTGCCCCTCCCCCGCCCACCTCTCAGCCCCACCGAAACTCCCTGCACTGGCCGTGGATGAAGTGGACTTTGAGACAGGGTGGGGAAGATGTCCCGACCCAGCAGTGTAGAAATGATTTTTAAGCTGCAGTGCAACTTCAAGTACCGTGCAGCACTAATAGACATGGGGCATATTACCAAGCAATAGCGATAATTATCGCTATTGCTTGGTTAGAGACAAAAATTTACCGCTGCGCTGCGGCGATTTTTACCGCAAATAAACCTTGGTATTACCAAGGTCGCAAATGCGATAAAAATCGCCGCAATGCATGAATATCGCTGAAAAGTCAGCGATATTAATGCATTACCGAGCTACTGCTCTTAGCCATGTTATCCACCTCCCATTGGATAACATGGCTAAGAAATGCTCAGGGCAGGTGTTAGCTTTTGGAGATATTCACGCTTAGGGCGAATATCTCCAAAAGTTGGTAATAGGAGATAGCGATGTTAGCGACTGTTTCCAGTCACTAACATCTTGGCACGCCCACTTTGCATGTCATTAGTGATAAATATCACTGACATGCAAAGTGGGGCCCAAGATGGTCTCTATCTCCTACTAGCTGTCGCTAACTGGTGTTAGCGACAGCTAGGTAATAGGGAGATAATTTTATCTCCGCTTTCTTGGCTTTTAAAGCCAAAAAAGCGAAGATAAACCCCCTTGATAATATGCCCCGTAATTTTGCCATTTACCAATTATCTGTACTCCTCAAGTGCATGAATGGATAAGCCATCATTGCACGCCGCAAGCATTTATTTGAGAATTATTAATTACTTTGAAATTAATGTTAGGTGAAAGAGAATTGAGTCACAAGTTTCCATTTATTTATATACATTCTCAAATGGGAATTCTTAGGTAAATATTGGAATCAATATTTTCGAAAATATAACTCACAATGGGAGATCCCCATTCTATCATTTCTTCCATAACCTAAACCTTTACCTTTTTTCCTTTTACTCAGAACCCTTCACACTTATGTTTAGCATTTAGTGTTACTTATTGCGGAGCGTTGCCTCATGACTCCATGTTTAGCATTTTGTGACATTTATTGATGAGTATTACCCTTCTCTCCCCTTTACTTAGTATGACATTTTCCGTTTTATTTGCTAATCTTCACCTGCCTCTTACCATATACTTTACCCTGTCCATAATCATTTCCTTTAAGACTTAGACTTACGTGTACATTGCCCAATTATTTATTTATTGTTTTTGATTCCCAGATGTACTAATCTTCTGATTTTTGCACTTCCACTGAGTGATGGACATGCCACCATGTCAATAAACGCAGTGGATATTAATCCTCAATTCAAATCCGTGTTGAAAATGCATAGAACCCAGTCTGTACATCTCACATGGTATTTTATCCCTTCAAATCCACCATGTCCTTTAATTGTTTTCTGTATACCCAAACAAGTTCAGGAGCACACACCTGTAATCGAGCGAGCACGCGCACGCACACACACACAAACATGCACATTTCTATAACCTAAATTGCATTCATAATTAACAGTCATTTCCGAAACTAACACTGGCACACATTGTCCGCACATCTTTAAATATAAAATATAACAAAATGTGTTGACATCCGTGAAGCATGGGCTTTGGGGCAGTAAGTATGTTCATTCCCTCAGGCTCATAAATTCTCTATTTCCTATTCCCACACACAGAATTCTTCAAAACGAACTCTCTCACTCCCAAGCGTAGAAAACACAGATTTTGTGAAAATGTTCCAGCCCACACCTTATTTAATAAAAACTATTTCTTTCCACCATAGATCTCGGCTGCTGATGTAAAGCTTAAATGTATTCCTAGCAGTACCATGTTAACCATTAATGTTCCTCATTCCCGGCACAAAGCCCCATGAAGTGCTCCTTTGTTCCCTGTAAAAGTGATATACTGAAGAAAAATGTGGTGGGTAATGTTGGAAAGTACGATAGCAATTTTAATAGCCACGAATTACTCACTGATTCCATTTCTTTTGTTCGAGAAACAGGGACAGTAAGAATGACCTCTATCACCAAGTTACCTACGCACTTTGCACTTCAATCGATGATTTTCATCCCACTCTAAGGGGCATATTGACAAGGAGCTATCGCCGAATTGGCAGCACTTTATCACAACCAAAGTCATGATAAATTTACCCCACCATTCACAAGCAGGTGCTAACAGCCCACAGCACCAGTTTTCCAGCAATAGCAGCTGCAAAAAACATCGCCACAGAGGACCCCCGGAACGATCGATAATGAGATGCAGAGTAGGCGTTCCCGTGTCAAAACCCGCGACAAGACCATACCTCAACATTCACAATGACCAGGCAGATCGGCAATAAGAACACAAAACATGCGATAAGGTGCTTTAGCAGCAGGAATTTTACATCTGCTCTGACCTGGTGTAAAGTCAGACGGCAACCTGCACCACAATATGGAGCTCAGCCCAGGGCGTCATTGGAAGGGCAACAGATGCCATGGAGCAACAGAACATGCAGCACGGACACCCAAGAGGGCCACAACACCCTCCTGGCACTCCCCCGGACCACTACAGAGGCAGCACAGACAAAGACAGCGCCCCTCAGGAAATGCACCTGCCTCACAGGCACAACACCTGACAATGTCTCTGTCCACTACATGCTGAAAGGAACAACCATTATACACATCCTGGCCGACATCGCCAAACAGGCCAACTGCACCAACACAGTGGACATGCAACATCCCACCCCACACCAAACTGCTGGCTGTGCAGCACCTGTTGGCCCCTGGCACACCCCAACCGTTACCCGCTAGAGTCGTCGGAGTCTCACAGACAGCCACATCCAAGAACCCCATACCTATCCTGGACATCACCATCACCCTGGCACCCCAGTCCCTGTATGGCCAACACAATGCGCAGAAACCACTAGAGACCAAGCAAGGACCATACGCCATAGCCGGATGCACGCACATGTTGGGGGCAATCCACTGCACAAATGTCCTACCTGTAACCCCTAGAGACACCGCACATAATCAGTGTAACAGGAAGCACACGTCACACATCAATGTGAAGGTAACATCAGAACACCGTGGGACCTACACCAATCTCGCCTCCAAATACACAACCAGTGTGCATGAACCCTTCACCCTCTGACAGTCCAACAGCAACCAGCCATCCCAGGATGGCACCAAAGGAAATGCACAGCCCCATGGCAAGTTCACAATTAACACCCCACTCACCTCAACTCCACAACCATGCAATCCACAACTCTGGCAATGCACACGTCACAAGTCCACAACCAACATGCACAACAACATGCCCACACACCAGACATAATAGAACTACTCACAATGGTAACCTGGGCAAGCTGTGAACATAACCAATCAACGGCATGGCACCTCAGCCACACAATAGACAGATGTAGGGAGAGGAGGCAACCAGGCATGTGTGAAGGATGCAGTGGAACCATGATTGGGAAAGTATACAATGCCAAGAGTGACGGTGAAGTACTGAACAGGCCGCAGTATGCAGAACACACGCATATCCACGTTGACTTACACCTCTGGTGAATGGAGTGTAGTGGACAGTGGACGCAACCATGTCATCCCAGCCATTGGAGGTCCTTGCCGAAATGTTGCCTGTTACGCCCCCTGTAAGCATGAGTAGAGTGGGATGGGCCGGCGTACACCAGGCCAGCGTAGGGGTGTGAATAAAAAGCACATAGCCCTGGGCGTTGTCCTCTTCTGGAAAGCCCAACGTCTCTGCCAGGGCGGCGCCTCCCACCCCGCCACGAGTCCGATGCCATGCTCGTTAGCGGTGTTGCCTGAGATCCTGCGCATCTGCCCTACCCCGGCCCACTGCACAATGAACCCGTTTGGGCCGATCCCGCGCAGCCAGGCCACACTGTTCAGCAGCCGACACCGGCATGTGTCAAGGAGGGCCCACCACATGCCAGTGTAAGCTCTAAGTCCAAGGCCCTCGACCAGGCCAGCCTTTCAGACCACCGCTGTCCCCCCGAAGTTAGCTCACATTACTCCTTTCTCGTTTACATATTCTATCGGCCAGCTCTGTGGCCTAGTGGGTCTCAAATGTGAGACTGTGTCCTGGCTCCTGAATGGCAGTGACCCCAAATCCGGGACAGCGGCCACAGCACCAGACCCCCCCCCCAATCAGTGAGGCAGAGTTCCATATGGGCATCTTGCGACATATGCTGCCACAAACCCTGTCCAACACCATCGGGTGAGCCATGCAGCCACAAACCCTGTCCAACGCCACCCGGTGTGCCGTGCTGCCACAAACCCTGTCCAACACCATCCGGCGAGCCATGTTGCCACAAACCCTGTTCAATGCCAGCTGGGGACACGCGGATGAGGAACCAGGACTACAGTGCGGACCAGTAGATCTCACATCCAGCACCTAGTCGCGAATCACGAATGGCTGAGTCCACACCAGTGGTCGCACGGAGAGGAGTAAGAGGAAGATGCAGCTCAGTACGGACGGAGCTGGGTCACAGTCACGGAGGTGACCAAACACGTGGTGCCACTGAACCTGAACTACACAGGCCGGTGGTGCACCAACCTATGCCGGCAACACTCGGTAAATGGCCTGTGCTGACCGCTGCCTCCGACCTACACTGCTCTCGGCCTAGGTTGCGCTCGAGTAGGTCACAGATTTGGAAATGAACATTGAGTATGCAAAGGCAGATTACACATCATTGCACGCAAGGAGAGGCCTAAGTGGATGTCGCCTTGGATCTTGGGGGAGAGAAAAGGATCATTGTTACGGAGGTGTTCGTACACTACCGATAAGTTCCCTGGTGTCACTAGCGCTGTGCATTGCAAGCCAAAGACACATGGCTGTGACCCCTGCCTACGGCCTACACTGCGGTCCAGTAGGTCACAGAATCATGATTCAGCAATGGCGGAGTCCATATCAGTGTACAGGCATCAACGTAGTCTGCATCCCCACTCAGCCCGGGTGCCACTCTGTTTACTGACATTCATGGACACTCTCTGGTCAATCACAGGTGGCGTCTGAGCCTCTGGACTAGGGGGCAGTTCTTCACCCCCATGTAGCTGATACAGAATTGGTGGTGGCAACAGGCTGTTACATTCCACTCCTCCATTTGCTGTTTCCAGATAAAATCAAACCTTTCGGCGTGTTGCCCTGGAGGGCACCTTCCACTGTCCCCCGAAACACTCTGAAACATACACCTTGGACAATGATGGTCACCCGCTCAGGCCGCATGGCACATCTGATGCACTGCAAATCACAGTACCGTAGCTGGGTGCCTGTACCAGCCGCAGTACATCCGGGGCCACTAACTCTGTGCTGGCCCTTTCATGGACCCCTTCTTCAGAGACATAGGCTGGCCCATGAGGCATAGGCTTGGGGTCATCAACGCCATGACTCCATGGCGATGTGCTGTACGCAGCCTCTGGGCCTAAATGCGTCCCACCAGGGCTTACACACCAAAGCGAGTCCAGACCGGTCCGGGTGACGCATCACCGCAGGAGGCACATGCCACCACCGCAAGAGGCACATGCCACCACCGCAAGGATCACCTCCAAATGCCATCTGCCAGAGTCGAAATGGTGGCCTTGACAGGCTTCCGGAGTTGCTCAGACCTGTCGTGGATGCCATCATCGGCCTGATTCCCTGCTCAGCACTCCAGGTGCCAGTGACTCAGTGCACCGCAGGCTATTGTCCCTTATTGATTGTATTTTGTGCTGTGGAGTGGTTGCGCAGGTATGTCACCTCAAACAGTGTGGGGGCCCTGAGATGTTATTGGGGAAGATGATGCAGGTATGACACACCCCACTGCATCTGCATCAGGAATGTATCGAAGGGACACAATCCGAGACTTTTTCTGCACATGAGCGCTCTCATCTTTAGTGTCCACAGCCCAGTGTACTGCAACTCACGGACACTTCTGTTTGCATGTTGGCTGTACTCTAGACGTTATCCGCCTCGCCCCACGTTGCTCAGTAGTTGACTCTGTATTACATGTGTTTTCTGTTTCCGATCCACTGGTGTCCAATGTCCAAGTGGTTGCCAACACCAAACTTTTTGGTGCGGGATGGCTTACACTCACCCCACACACATCCAGCACAGGCATCACTGTACATGTGGCCCTGCCAATAATGGTGCCAGGCGCATGTGCCCATAGAAAGTTCAACATGATCTCTGTGTGTGTCCCTGTGGTCTTGTAGTATGTATGTGGGCCCAGGGCCTAACGACTTTACATTGTGCTGTGTACATCGGATGCAGACATGTCACCGAAGGCTGCAAGTTGAGGCTTGGACATGTAGCTTTGTCGTCACCGACTCAATTCATAAGGGGGGGTGGCCAGGGCCGTCGTACACAAAGCCAACATGGGTGTGACTGCTATTTGCGTGCCCCTGAGCATGGTTCTGTGCTCTGAATGTGCATCTGCATGTGTCTATATGGCAGTGTGGGTCTCCTTAGTGGGTTGCGGGTGGGCCCTGCAGGGTGATAGACCCCTACGTATGTGTCGTGGTTCACATTCCCTGGGTTCGGCCCCCTCCACACCTGTTGGGCCTCCTCCTTTTGGCGTGCTGACACATGCCATTGGGGTGCAATGTGTGGGTGGGTGAAGTGTTGTGAACCAGCTGTGCTTGCAGGTGCTTCCTGCTATGTGGTCTGTTGCAGGCTTGGTGTTCTCCTCTGAGTAGCTTGGCTGTCCGGGTCCTGGTGGGGGTTGCGTGGGATATCCATGTGCTGTCGTAGGGCATCAGTGTCGGCGGTTTGGTGGTCCTCTCCGGCATCACTGATGTGTTGTATTATGTGCTCTGCTGCAGGTGTTGTGTGCCCCGATGCGATGTGAAGGGGAGGTGTGTGTTGCATTTGTGTTGACATATATGTTGGCGCATTGTGTTAGTTTGCATGCAGACTGTATGGTAGTGTACATTGTGACTGTTAGGGGGTGGTGGAATCTTCAGCGGGTAAGTGTACATTTGGATTAAATTATGAATGTGAGGTTGTACGCGTAGATTTCCATTTCACTGTTACAGGCTCTGTCAGCTGTAGTGGGCATGTTTCGGTGCATGTGCGGATCCAGTTTTGTCCTCTGTTCTGCAGTGTCGGCTATGCGCGTAGTTCCATGATGTCATCAATGTGGGTGTATTGTTCGTGCTATGTGTGTGTGCTGCAGTGTGCCAAGGGGATCTGGAACATGATCCTGGGTGTTTGTTCCTCTCCCTCTTCACCTTGGCCTTCCCCGACCCCGTTGTACCTTGCTGGTAGTCTGTGGGGGTTGTGGGGTTCGAGTTGGCCTCTGCTCTGGGTCAGGGTGCATCCATGTTGCTACGTGCTTTGGCTGGTTTCTGGTGAATTTTTTCGGGCTTTTTATGGTGCATTATCCCGCCAGACGCGTGGGATTTGCAAGCCTGTGGCTGGTTTTCACTACTTTTTGTGCCGCGGTTGGTCTCATCGTATGTTTTTTTGCATTCACCTATTGCGGTGTGGCGTTGATTTTCACACGGACATTTGCCGCATTATCTGGTGTCTATCGCATGCTACCGCCTTGTTGTGAATTCCACGTTGACATGGGGTTATTTTCCCGCGATGTTGAAAGTTGCGTTACGCTACTCTTGCGGTAGTTATCACACGTTGTTGTGAATATACCCCTAAGTACATTAATAATTGTACCCACCCAGGAAGTCTTAAGGTAAAAGTGCTGAAATATTTCTTGGTCACAGCAATGGAAAAACAATTGTGAAGGCTAAACTGTGGTGCTTATTGTTTTCTGCCTTCATAGTTCTACCAACCATGCCTTCAAGTGCAAATCTCAAGATGCTCAATGAAATGTTATATAAATTGATTTCTACAATGCAATATAGAGAGTGCACTTCTAGGTCCACCATGAAAAGTGCTCACATGTTAAAACTTGCACATGATAAAAAATTTCTTTACATCGGTTTCGATTTGTCTTGTCCATGAGAGGTAGAAATTTTCAGTATTGTGCAGCACACATAGAAACAGCAAAACGCGATGCATAATTGTTTATGTGGTGGAAGGTTTCACTTTCCTGCACATAAATAATCCTTTTAAAAATGACAAGTTGCACCTTCTATGTGTGCTGTACAAAGCACATTTAAGATTGTTTATGTGCAGGAAGGGACATCTTCCTGCGCATAAGCAATCATTCCTCCTAATGCAGGCACCCTTGTACTATTGTACAAGGGTGCCTTTGTTGGTGCTAGGCAGCTGCAAATAGCGCCAGTGCAAGGGGAAATGCAAGGCTGCACCGTATTGTTGTAAATAAGATGCAGCCCCACGTTTCAAAAGTGGCAAGAAGACTAACGCCGCACTCTGTTACTTATTTGTAAGTATGCCCCTTAGTGTTGTTGTGCTCTCCTATATGACTGTCATGTGTCTTTGAATACAACAAAGAGGGGTTGCTGGACTGTTCCAATGTAAAACTAGGGAGGATTTAACTGGCGTGACCAAAGGTGTAGGAGTAACACCCTGGGGCATCCATTTTGTTGGATGGATTTGCCTCACACACCCAGAAGGGTGTCATGCTTCATCATCGGCGGTTGCTCCTCGTCGGGGAGGCGGTGCAATCCCCAACGGGCTCACCTCAAAGAGGGGCTCTTTGGCGGAGATCTTTTTACCCAACAGCCTTATGGTGAGGTGTGGGTGTGTGGGCGGGATGGTGTGTTATAGTGGATGGGATATTAAAATGTAGCTAGGGGTACCGGAATTCACTTTATTCTGGGGGTCCCCTGGCTGCAATTAAAAACAAGGGGCTAGCTCACTAGGTGTCAACAAGTTAGGTCAGGTGACCCTAGATGAGACTAGGGGTGAAGATGGTCGACATGTTTCTCGCAATGGGTAATAATTGCCCGCGATTCATCAGGACCTTAAAAAGGTGAAAACCAACATGCTAGTGTCATGTGTGTGGTGGTGTATGTTACCTCTGTGGGTTGTCCTATGCCTATACATAGGGAAGAGATAAACAAGCATGGTTAAAAACAAGTTTGCAATAAGGAAAAACAGGTCACGTCATTCATGGGATCTGTGAACAGTGTGGCATGCTGTTGGTATTATGGAGCATTGAACAAAACCACTGCATGCCTTGTCAATTGCGTGTGCATAGTGTAAATGGTGAAGCACACACAGCAACCACTGAGCTAGTGAGGAGGTTTGTGGGGTGGGGGAAGGTTAAAAAGGTTAAAAAAGTTAAACAAGTTGTACAGCAGCTATCCAGGCTAGAGACACTGTCCACCTGGGTTCTTAACATGAGCAGGCATTGTAAAAAGACAGAGAGAGACACCGTTTGTAGCTTAATGTGGCTAGGTGCAAATACACACATACTCTGTGACTAGAGAAGCTTAAGGTGTGTAAGGCTCGTGTTCCCTACTCACCTACTGGTCAAGAACTAAAAGCCACATGAGGGGTCGGCGGGACAGAACATCAGGGATGAGCCCTTGGGTTTCAGCTGAAGTTGGGACATAAATAGCGCCAAAGGGTTACTTATAGTTGAGCAACTCGTTAAAGCCAAAGGGGTCCTATCTTCCCATCCCTCGTTTATAGCTCTTGCACTCACCTCGAATCTCCTGTGTCTGTGCTAAGTGACCTACCCTTCTCCGCCGAGCTCGAGTAGATGTGTGAGCTCGGCGGTCGGGGTTATTTAACCACAACAAAACGGATCGGCGTGTAACACGCGTCTCCGCCCCCCGTGACGTGTCACGTGGTTTCGGCCCATCTGGTGGCGGCCATCTTAGACTAGTGCACCGGCGTGTGTTAGGCTGGTAGCTTGTAGTGGCTAACTCTGTTATATGCAACCAGTGTCATGAATTCGGGGAGCCTGACGGGCAGTCCAGCGTCCAGTGTGTGGCATTGGTAAAACTAACTGTTTCCTTGTTTGGACATAGTGTATGACGCCCAGCCGGCTCGGCATGAGAGACGCGTCGTAGCCCCTAGCGCCGTATCACGTGGTATAGACCGGTGTAATGGCGGCCATATTGAACTGGCACATCGGCGCCTGTAACCCTCAGCTCATATTAACTATGTCTAGTATTACTAAAAATATGCATAATTTGGGAAGCATAGGAGATATGGAAGCATCTGAAGTTTGGCGCTGGGGGATACATTGACTTCCTGATCAAATTGGGATTACCGCCCTGCCTCGTGTGCGTTAGAAAGATAGCGACCCAGATGCAATAGGCACAGGGAGTACACAGAGTCGTAGAATGGCTAGGTGAGTGGCAATAAGTTTGGCCATGGTGTCCCAGAAGTTGGGGAACCATGTATAGTGTGTGCGTCGTTCACTAGGAGGTGTGGTACCAGCGGGGGATGGTATTTGATGAAAGTTGGGATTCTGAGTGTGGCCCACTGACGGATATTGGGCAATATTACAAAGATGGCAACGGTACAATGATTGGGACTGGATGGCTCAAAGTGAGTGCCAGGGAATGTCTTCGTTGAGACCCTGCTTATCTGAAGACAGTCGATGGACCCATCTCTGTTCCTTCTGGAAGAGGGCATTCTTCGGGCAGTTGGGGCTAGATTCTAATACTACCCACTTCATAGATTCTTCATCATGGTTGTGGTCTACATAATGTTTGCACATTTTTGTGTGAGTCTTCTTGCAGCGAAAGTTGCTGCGATGTTCAATGATTCGGGTTTTAACGATTGATTTTTTTCTCTGTCAATCATCCTACGGAATCTAGCTGCTTCTTTTACATAACATTATTATTTCTGCAGTAGTCTTGTTACTACTAATGTTAATGAGTCTCTCCTGGATCTTAAAGTAAATGACTTGCATTTATCTTTTGATTAAAAGCCGCAAAATGACGCAAAAGTGGCGCAAGGGGCTTGTAAATCTGTCCTCCAGGATCCAGTTTGCTGGCAAATGATTCTGCTACTCCTTTGGCATATCCTTTGACATATCGCTTGTGACACTCCTTTCTGTGTAAATTCAAAATGCATGTTTCTTTGGAATCATCAGTTCCTGTGTGAAACGTACTGCTTGTTAGCTTTTTATTCATATTGTAAGCACTTCATTCTAACCCAGTATTAATTGGCAAGCAATATTACATTTGTCTGGGTAGTATAAGCTCTACTAAATCTCTAACCCTAGTGAAACCAAAACATGTTTGTTTTAAAAACTCTAAAACCCTTAGATAATAAAATGCTGGAAAAAGAATATCAACCCCTTGTATTTTCGAGTTTTCAGTTACCCACACCAATCGTGCAAAGCTCAAACCCCTTCTTAACATATAATAAGCAATTTTGTGAGCGAAGTAATGTCAGCACACCTATACCAAAGCAATACTTGTTCAAGTTGTCCACTGTCTGTTAAGTCTCTAGTGGAGGCCACTCATTAGACCTTCATGGTAGTGAAATGAGTCCCAGAACAATGTATTATTGATTTGCAGAATGAGTTTGAATGGGTGAAACAAATCACTATGTGAAAGGGTATATTTAGAGCATCCTTTCCAAATAGTAATTTATTATGGTATGCATCAATGATTTGTGACTTGTGACTGAAATAAGGTAAAAAAATATCGAAGTTTTACTGACTCTCAACATGAACTGGTAAACCATTTACAAAAGCTACCACTTCCCCTTTGTGAACGCAAAAAATGTTTGGTCCTTTGGAACACCTTTTACTCTCAGATAACCATTCAAAAACTTAGCAAATTATCTTTAACTTGCAGTCCTATTTCCGATAAATAAATAAAACGAATTTCATTGAGCGTGCTGCATCGCCAAATGCGATGCAGTGCGCGCAACAAATTCTGTGTATTTATTTATTTGTTTACTTACCTCTGTTTGGCCGTATTCCAGAGTTTACTAGCCCCCACCCTGCCTCTCCACCGCCTCTCGTCACCGTCCGGCAGCAATCCCACCACGGGCCGCTACTGTCAGAATGGCTGAAACCCAATGTACCTTCTCTGATAGGATGCCCTGTCCTTTTGAATAAATATCGTCATGTCCCGTAAGAGTTGTAAGGTTGTATATAATGTGTACTAACATAATGAACAAAACCTATCTTTCTAGTTTGAACTACAATTCCAGTTTTGTGTGGCTGTGTTTATTGGGAACATTTCTAAGCTGCAAACATTTGAAGCCTCCCCTTTTGGAAGCCATATTACAGCTATGAGCTCAAATATTTTACATGAATTAGTTAGCTGTATTGCTTACATAAAAGATGCCAGGGACCAGCATTTGTTGGAACGTCTACACAGGATTAGGATCACTGTGACTTTGTACATAAAGTTTTATTGGCACGAGCAGTTTTTGGGAACTATACCAGGCAACTTAAGTAAGTAACATGTTTCTATGTGTTCTACTAAAGCCACCTTTTCCCATTAGGATGCACAGTAAAGACTTTTTGAGTCCTGCATTAACAAAGTCGGAGGGCTTCCGTTGCTTTGAAATCTACTATGAAATGAACACACTGAAGGGTGAGGTAATTTCTCGGTGCAGCAATATCATGTGATTCCAAAACATCCCCAAAGCGGCAAGTAATAACCATTAGAATTGATTTTTCTGTACTGATTACTACTTTATTCACACACTTTATAACAGTTCAAATTTTACTCGATTTTCCTGGTGAAGTGCATTTGGGAAAAAAAATATGTGTGGAGATCCAGCACCTTGTTTTGCTGTGAAACAGCAACATTTTGGCTCCATCCTTTGATGTTTGACTGGGCCATATGTATATTTACCTTTGACTTTGTGTACCCATGTGATACAATAATATTAATGAGATATGGTGGACTAAAGGTATAGAATGTGCATTTATTGTGTGTTTTAACATGTATACATGTGTGCATATTAATGTTGTTCCTTTCCAGAGACATCTGGATTGATGATATTAATCTTCTATAAATTTGGATTGTAAGGTGGTGCGCTAAAATTCATTTAATGCAGTGTATTTGCCAGGGATTATTGAATATGTATTACATATGTGTGTAATGTTTTCTTATAAATTGTGGCCAGTTGTTGTTTTCAATTAATAATATATGATTTTTGTTTTTTGTGCCCCAGTTAAGTGTGCAGTATCATTTATTGGATTCAATCTAGGTTGTAGAAAGGTTTAAAGAAAACTGTTAAGGTATTAGGATTGTGGCCCTTAAGCTTAAAGTTGAGACATATAATATTAACAATAAATCTGTTTTTCTGCATAGTTTTCTCATCTGTAAGTGCAGACCAAAGGCAACCTTTAGCTAGTAAAAAGCAAGTTGTATTTTAGAGAAAGTGAGGTGAGGAAGAACTGGCAAGGTCAAATAACTTTAATGAAGAACAAAGGGAACATTACCAGTTCTTACTATCAGATGAAGGGAGGAATCCAAGTACACCTTGGAAGCCAGACGGGAAAATGGGAGTAGTGTTCGAGGTGGCAAGTTTTTTCTTGGGAACTGGAAAACTATTATGATGTGTATTAGGTCATATGTCTTACATTTTATTTGTGCATTTTAATTAGTGAACCCATCGTGTTTCATCAGATTTTCTTTAGACTTGGAAAGGTACAGACCTCTCTAGCCATCTCTGATTGTGTGGCATTATTATCTATACATGACTACTTACCTATAGAACTTCCACAGAGGTTCTGATGCTGACAACATTCTTGCTTCCTTGGTTCAATAGGGTTTAACCCTTTTTAGTTTAGTGTAGGGTTTAGTAAATGTTGCAAATATTTCCCATGCATTGGTAGAAGGATCGAAAGCATTCGTCTTGTCATCAAATCTTTTTTCATATTTTTTCCATATCTGTAACATAAATCCTTATATTCTCTTTGCTGTTGATGACCAAAACTGTATCTTTATTTGGTCTTCCCTTGATCATTTTCTACTTTTACATTATGTTCTTAAGATTGATTTATATGATCTTGCTTTTGAGTTTGCAATAAACCTTATTGTCTTCAAGTTACTGACTCACACTTTTATTGAGTGGTCCTAATGACCACACTGTACCTTAAGATTCAAATTTGTTGCTAACCCCTATTCCTGTCAGGCTACTAAAAGGGTATATTGACCAGAGTAAATTGGAAGAAATGGGCAAGAGCATTCTCAGCAGTTAACGCCCATTACCACCTGAATTAGGATTATCTTCTAACTCGGTATGAGAACCTTCAGCAGTGTCAGGGCATGGAAGAGGGACAAAACATTTACCCATATATAAGAACTTCAAGACCAATAGCTAGTTAATGCAATGGAGTAACCTCACTCAAGTTCATTTCTGCTTAAGTATATACCAATAGCAAATTGAACGTTTGTTATGTTATGTTATGTTACAAATTGCTTATAAAGCGCACGTACACCCAAGGGTTTCATGGCGCTACTGGAAACATACCAAAATCAGAGGGAGGCTAGACGTGCGCGTTTGTAAACAACTGAGTTTTAAGTAATTTCCTGAACCTAAGTAAATCTACACAGGAGCAAATCTCCAGGGGGAGTGAGTTCCAGAGTTTAGGGCACAAATACGCAAACCGTCGTCCACCTTGTTGCTTCTGCTTGCAGGCAGGAGTGCTCAATAACTGAAGATGCATTGAGCGAAGGGCGTGGGAAGGAGTGTACCCATTTAAAAGAGTATTAATAAAAATAGGACTCTTGCCGTGCAGTGACTTGAGAATTAAACATCCCGTCTTGAATTCTGTCCTTTGAGGTATTGGAAGCCAGTGGAGTTTTTTCAATAATGGTCTGGCTGATTGCCATCTAGGCTGATGATAAATTAGCCTGGCCGCCTGATTCTGGACCATCTGAAACCTCTTGATAAGAAATAGAGGCAGCCCTAAGTAGATTGAATATGCATAGTCCAGGTGCAATAATACCAATGCAAACGTCACCTGAACTAGCGCCGCATGGGTAAGCATGCGGCTGATTTTCCGTATCTTTCGGAGTTGAAGGAAGCACTTGGATACCACTGAGCCTACTTGATTTTTTAATGATAATTCATTATCTATAATGACCCCTAGGCTCTTTACTGACGTAGAAGGTACTGGTGAGGGACCTAGGTCCGTCGGCCAGTACTGTGGGCCCCAAAAAATCTTGCTTTTTCCCGTCAAAAGTAACTCCGTTTCACTAGGGTTAAGCTTTAGATGATTTTGATTCATCCATTGGCGGATGAATAGCATGGTGGTCTGGAATGCAGCCACTGACCTAGGTGAGTTGTCAATAGTGAAGGTAAGCTGAAGGTCATCAGCATAATTGAAAGTTGTTACATTAATTTCCTTCAATTCGGGAATCAGAGAGAGGAGGTATAAATTAAATAATTGGGGTGAAAGAGATGAACTTTGTGGGACCCCACATGATATGGATATCCTAGCGGCTGTAAAAGGGGGCAGACGTACAGATTGAGTGCGGTCTTTGAGAAAAGAACGGTCCATCAAAATAGTGTGGTCGACCGTGTCAAACGGGCTGATAGATCTAGTAATACCAGGGCTTGGGGTATATCTTCATCCGCCTTCTTATGTAAGTTATCCAATACTGCCAGTATCACGGATTCTGTTGAATGTGCAGGGCGGAAACCCGCCTGGTGAGAGTCTAAATAACCAGACAGTTCCATGAAATTAGACAGGCATTTTGCCACATGTGCTTCCAACACTTTCACCAAGTAAGGAAGCAAAGAGATTGGACAATAGTTAGATAAGTTGAGAGGATCAGCTCCAGGCTTTTTTAGAAGAGAAACCACAATCGCATTTTTAAAAACATTAGGGACATATCCCTGAAGTAGAGACTCATTGAGAAGAGTTATAGCAGCGGTTGGTAAAGCAGAGAATATGTCCTTAAATACATAGGACGGACAGCAATCCAAGGGAGAGCCAGATTTCACTTTAGACAGTAAGTCCAAAGAAACTTGATTACTAATGGCCGGGAAGGAATCTAAGGTAAGGTGATTGATGGGTAGATTAGCAGAGGTCTCCTTAGTATTAGAAATAGGAATGCCTGCTTTAATAGCAGCTATTGTATCCAAGAAAAAATTATTCAGGGAATTACAGAGATCTTGAGTGGGCATGGGGGAAGGTAAAATTCTATCTGCGTTGGCTAGTTCATTAACAATTGCAAAGATATCCCTTGACTTATTAGATGAATTGAGAATTCTGAATGAGAAATGCGAAGCCTTAGCTGTACTAATAGCTTTTGTATATTCCTTCTGTGTTAAGGAGTAGATCTGTCTGGATTCACTAGAATAATTTTGTCGCCACTTGCGTTCTTTTTGGCGGAGGGCAAGTTTCTGCTCTTTTAGATCTGTAGAGAACCATTTATGTTCCTCCGATCAGCAGGCCTGTTTTAGTTTTTTTTGTGGGACATGTAAGTTACTAGCTGCCGATATCCAGCCTCGAGATATTGGCGTCTAGAAGGTCCAGGTCTGAAGTTAGTGAGACTGAAAGATCGGTCGGAGTGTTCAAAAATTCTAATTTATTTAAGGATCCCCATGCCCCAATCATGCCTCCTTCAGCCAGGGGGGTCTTATTTTCTGTGGTCATAGTTACTAAAAACAGAAGTAGATGATGGTCCGACCATAGACAAGGTAAAATCGTGAGAGAGGATACAGTAATATTATTTGACCAGACCTGGTCCAGAATGTGACCTTTGTTATGTGTAGCTGAGGTCACATGCTTACAAAAATTCAGATTAGTGAAAAGTTCAGTGAGTTCTATGGAGTGAGGCCCTTCTCGCAAGTCATTTGACCAGTAGTTTAAATCACCTACTAGCAGAATTTTAGTATAATTGGTTGCGATATTGGCCATTTGCTGACTCAACTGTGCAGGGAAATGTGGCATATACTGTGGAGGCCTGTAAATCAGGACGCAAATTAGTGGTCCGGATTTAGATTCTAGCTTAATAACCAGATTATCTACATCCGGGAGATCAAGAGGAGTCACTGTCGTAAATTTGTAATCGTGCTGAATAATTGCAGCAACTCCTCCTCCTGTCTTGCCGGAACGGTCTACATGGAGTATGTAGTAATCATTGGGTAATGCTGTCAGAATATCAGTTTGTTCAGTGTTACCACTTAGTAAGAGAAGGCTGGCCTGTTCAGTTATTATTTAGACCAAAATGAGGGGTAATTTAATTGACAACAAATAATAGGTTCAGCATTATGCCAGGGTGCCCCCCCATATTTCTGAAATATGCTAAAATGGCAAAATAAGAGGTAAACTGCCAGATTCATGAAGCTACCATTTTGCGATTAGCAAATAGCGAAAAATTGCGTATCGCTATTTGAGAATCGCAAAATGGCATTCATGATAGAAAGCGCGGAAAAATAGCGATTCGCATTTGATCGCAATTGGCGATTGCGATCTAGCCGCAATCGCTAAGTAATCGCAGTTTCGGCAATTTCCATTGCCGAAATAGCGATATCGCAAATGGCGATATCACAATTAGTGATCTCGCTAACAGCGAGATCGCAAAAACGGGAAGGCGCATTTTGAGCCGACTGATGACATCACAACCAGGAAGTAGGCTCACCACACCCACAAACCGAACACAGAGCCAGGGAGTGGCAGCAGTAAAGTTTGGAGCTCCTAAAGCAAGACCCTGCAGCACCCCAGCCTGAAGGAAAGAGCAGAAAGATGTCCCAGGATGCAGCAGCAGGGAGCAGTGGGCAGGAGAGGAAAAGAAAAATGAAATTTTCCGAGGCTGAATTGGAGTATGTCATTGAGGGGGTGTGCAATGACTATGGGAAGCTGTTTGGCAAAGATTCTCGGAGGGTGGCGGAGCCCGAGAAGCGCAGGATTTGGCAGCGCATCTGCGCCCAGGTAAATTCCGTCGGTGTCACTCAGCGCTCCATCGACGACATAAAGAAGCGCTGGTATGACCTGGGAGGACGTTCGAAGGAGCGGATTGTTTTGCGGCTTGGGGACCAACTGGGCACCGGTGGAGGGGATGCATTAGCCACACCTAACACCCCCTTGGAGAACATGATTGAGGAGACCATAGCGCCAGCAGCCTGCGTGGGGGTCATTCAGCTGGACTCCTCTCGACCCGGCCAACAACAAAGTCAAGGTAAGTGCCATGCGACTGCGACCCACTCCCCTAACAATGCCCATACGTCCTGAACTAGCACCATGACATCCCCAAATATGCAGACCAAGCACACCAAAAAAGCCCCATTGCATTGTGGTACTTGTAGTGTAATCATGATCCCGCAGTCAGCCCAACAGTGCCAGAGCACTCATTGCTAAGTCTAAACAAAACCCAGTCAGGGAAAGCAAGGCTGCGTGCATGTGTCAAATTTTCCTGTGCAATAAACATAACATTAATCATCTACCCTTTCAAATTACAGGTGCAGGGAATCAAGCCAGCACCGATAGTGATGCGCTACACATTGCTGAGAGCCCGGAGGACACTGAGGGTGAGGGACAGTCCTCCCAACAACCTGGCACATCACATCAAGCAGCATTGCAGCCAGCACCACTCACAGCACCAACACCCCGTGCCGACAGGGCCAACCCTGCATCCACTGCAGTGCAGCCAGCACCAGCGACAGCACCAACACCCCGTGCCGCAACAGCAGTGGTACAACCTCCACCACCAGCGCCAGGGAGCCAGACGAGGCACACAACAGCTGGCAGGGCACAGACCATCGCACAGAGGCGCCAGCAGCGCCAGGGCCCAGCAGGCACCGGCAGGGCACTAGCAACACCAGACCCAGGCCTGGTCATTGAACGCCGCATGCTGGCGGTGCATCGCACGCAGGCACGCCACATGGCAGCAATGCTTGCCCAGATTCAGGCAAATGGGCAACATATTGCCCAGATGACAGCAGCTGTGAGACAGAACAACCAGCTGCTTGTCTCACAGCAGGACATGACCCGTAGACGCCACCGACAACTACTGGCCCGCCTATCGACTTACACTAGGTCTAACCATGTTGTTGGCCATACCACATCTCAGCTGGCACGTCGGTCACTGGCTATGCAGGCACAAATGGTGCAGTGTTGCCAGGATGTGGCCAGGTCACTCGACCTACTCACTGCAGCTGTGCTTGGCAGACAGGCCACTGTCCGGGATGAAGCAGAGGGTGGTGACGACGCAAGTGAGGCTGCGTCGACCAATAGCAGTGCCTCCTTACCACCATTGCCTCCACCTCGCCGCAGAAGCCGGCCAACATCAGGGAGTAGGGCCAACAACCAACGTCCCTGACAATGCGGAGAGACGACTTGGGGCGTCTCGTCGGCAACATCGTTGAAGACTGTAAAAACATGAGGGAGGCCATGCAGTCCAGTCCTGCAAACCCCCTAACCCAGCATGGGGAGGTATGGAGTAATACACTCCCCATCAGACAATTATTTATTTTGAAGGCCAATTTATTGTGATGTAACAGTAAAGATGAAAGGTCATACTTCATACACACTCATGTCATTATTTCATCCGTCATGCATGGGTGCAGTGTTGTGATAGTGGTATGTGTGCACTAGAAACAGTTTGTAGTGATGTGGTTGCGGCGCCTGTGTCCTTCCGCAGGATCTTCTCCGCGGGCATGACGTACATGTGGAGGTGGACGGTCGTCCCCTTCTTATTCACTGCCAGAGATGTCGACAGGTATCCGGCGCTTGGTTGCCATGTTATGTAGTATTGCGCAGACAGCCACAATGCGGCAGCACACTGCTGGACTGTAATACATGGCACCACCTGTCTTGTGCAGTATGCGGAACCTGCTCTTGAGCAGGCCAAATGTCCTTTCTATGCAATTCCTTGTCCGTATGTGTGCAGCGTTGTAACACCGTTGCTGGGGTGTGGCAGGGTTGAAGTAAGGGGCGAGGAGGTATTCACGGAGGGCGTAGCCACTGTCACCTGAATCAGAGGAGCAGATGGTGATTGCCTGTGCTGCGCAGTTACTTCATAGCAATTTGACATTGTTGACAAAGTGCACTTACCAAGTAGGTGTCCTTCACCGAACTCTCCCCTGACCAGTCGTGAGTGGAGGCCGCTGTGCCGGAATATGAAGGAGTCATGGGTACTCCCTGGGTACTGGGCCATAATGTCAGTGATGTATGACTTAGCATTGCACACCATCTGTATGTTCAGGGAGTGGTAAGACTTTCTATTGCGGAACATATACTCTGTGGCAGCTGGTGGGTACAATCTATACATCCAAGTACATGGGGAAAATGGGCAACATTGTAGAATTGTAGCTTGGTCAAGTCCAATTCCTGTTGGCTCGTGGGAAATTTGATGTGACGCTGTAGCTGGGTGAGCATGGCGTCAACGAAAGTGTGGAGGCAGCGTGACATGGTGGGCTGGGATATCCCCCCAGCAGCCGCTACTATCCCCTGGAAACTCCCGGAGGCCAGGAGGTGCAGGCTACACAATACCTGCACATGTGTAGGCACCGCATTGGTACGGCTTGTTGGGTGCTGCATCAGGGGGTCAAGGTCCTGTATTAGCTGCATTATCATTTCCCCATTCAGCCTATATTTTGCATATATCTGCTCTCTGGTTTGGCCAAGCAAGGTGACCCGCTGGAGGAAAATTCTGTCCTGGATCCTGCATCTCCTCTGTGCTGCTCGCTGTAGCCTTCGACGCCTCACCACCATGTACATTCCTGGCATTGTGGCACTCCAAATGCTGTTGCTGAATGTCCTTATGTGTGATTGGTCAGGCCTGAACCTGTTGCTGATTGGCCAACGGTTTTTCAAAAGTAATTTTTTCATGGCTTTTATGGTTACCACCTGGTTTGAGTTCTCCTTAATTTGCGCCGCGCAAACAGCGATTTTTGGGTTTTTCGCTATTAGCGATTTTTAATGAATGCCGATAGCGATTATTTAGCGAATTCGCAATTTATTTCGCAGAATCCGTGGTTTGTCGCATTTTCCGATTCGCTAATGATCGGCTACCGGGATTCTGCGATTTTTATAGCAAATTCGCTATTATGTGTTAGCGAATTCGCAATTTTGATGTTGAATGCCGATTACGACAATTGCGCCCGCAATTGCTTTCTCGTAGCGATTGCGGGCGCAATTTCACTTCATGAATATGGCTGATAGTCTTGTCACATGTGAGGTATACAATGGCACATTTCCATGCTTATTCAAATATCACAATTGTTGCCAGTGACTTTTTTCTCTGTTCGCCTCCTGACTTATTACCCATCACCTTGTCTCCCAGAAAGAAGAGCACAGCTTCCTCAGTCCGCCACCTTAGGTGGACCTGCTTACACAATGATGTGACTAGCAGTCTCATTCCTTTAGATGATCTTGCTGCCAATTGAACAGTCTCATGCAGATCACCTCACATTTCATAGTAGCTATATAATACCATACATTCAATTGCGGGTTCTCTTTTCCTTTTAGACTCACATGAGGCCAGGCAAGCTCATCAGTCTCTAGCAACTTCTTGTTGGCCACAGCGCTTAATTTGTAAAAGAAAGAGTGTTGGTGCCTTAAGCTCTGCTCGGAAGCCTGTGGCCCGGGCTGTTAAATGTCGATGGGGTGAATTCCAAGACTGCACAGTCTTGAATCACGCTCCTGCTGCTTTATTCCACTACCAGATCCTGCAGGTGCCTGCTTTCCCCCTTTGTGACAGTTTTTCTGTCTTTCTCTTCCTCTGTCTTTCCTCTTTGTGTGTTTTCCCTACCTTGTTCTCAGTAAACATCTGAAGTGAAAGAATAAGTGCGGGTACCCAAAAATAAGTGCCTGTGGCCCTCACCAGCACCCACCAGCTTAATTGAGCACAGCTTGACAACCATTGGAAGCCTCTGAAACAATCAGTTTTCGGGTCCTCTGCAAGGTCCTCATTACAAGTGACTTGGTAAACCTCCCAGTTACTCTACACCCTGGTTATTGATACTGGGGGAACTGATAACCGTGGGTTGTAATTTCTGGGGGATTGCATGTGAGACCATAATGGTCTCTCTGGAAGTGAGGACTTACCAGGGGAATTAGTATTTTCAGGAAAGTTTCTTTCTGTAATTTCATATTCCCCCCAGCTTTTCAAGAGGACATTTGGCACTTTTTAAAAGCTGAAATCCCCAGTTCACACGTAACTGATCTGTAGTGTTCTTGCAGATGTCATAATTCCTATGGGGTGAGTATCTGCTGTTACCAGCGGTATGAGAATTGAGATACCAGTCATAATGATGGCCTATATTTAATTACTTATTGTCATTGATCAGTAGTTCCTTCCTCAACTCTCTCTTCCAGCTCCAAGTTCACATACTGTGTTTGAACCCAAGCATATTAGAGAATAAGCCACTATATGTGCCTCTGGCACTTCCTTTTTAAGACTGTCTTCATCTCTAATAAGACTTATACTGTAGCTAGTAGCTTCCCATCATCTAGTTGAGAAAACGTTTTGTGGAGTTCTAGCTGCATGGTCCTCAAGATATCAAGACCATTTAGATGTATGCTTTTCCTCATATTGTCTACATCGATCTGCATAGACCTGCTGATTGATGTAACCTTCTGATCCCAATTCTAGGTGTAAACACAAAACCAGAACCACTTACATGATCACCAGTGAATCACTCATACAGGTACATAAATGTTTTGTACATTGCAATGATGTATACAAAAAGGCTCAAGCACTATATCTTCTCATTTTCTGGGGCAATAACAAGTCTAACTTCATAGGTAGAAACACAAATGAATTACGTGAGTTAATACATGTGAGTGTATGCTCATGCATAACAAGGTAATGAACTGTAATTAACACTACTCTTAAAGGCAGCAAACCATCACTATTATTCCGGTATATGATTATTGTACATACTCCCCTGATGTCTCTACACTTAATCGCATAGCCCATTCCTACTCATTCACTCAGGTTTATAAATGAGCTTTTATGTGTGTACTATTAGATTCAATGCCTATTAGATCCCCCATGTAAGACTCATGTTTTGATTTGTTATCTTTGCCTCAAATTGTAAAGCGCGCTGATATCCTTCGGGATCAAGTTTGCGCTATATAAAACTTTATAAATAAATAAATAAACATGATTGATTGAGAGTCTGCTTTGACCCTATATTTTGGTATGACTGCCTCCACTTCCATCAGACAATATCAGCAATCTAGGAAATAGAGGCATATCCATCGTCCTGTTTAGCTAATACCAATTTCTTCGGTCTGAATTTGCCATGGCATGCCCCACTGCTTGTTCACATTTTTGTGCAGCCCAAAGGTTACTACTAGCCATTTAATACCTAAGCCCTAGTTCCTTAATAGTGGTCTATTCAAGATCCTGCAAAATGTCATTTAGAGCTACAGCTATGGCAGATCATCTTTGGAAGTTTTTTCTAGTCTCTCACCATAATGATTGTTTTGTGGTGCATCATTGTGCAACAGCAAAATTGTTTGCCCGGGACTCCCTCTGGAATAGTTTCTGAGATACCAGGCAAGTCAAAATGCTGTCATTAGATGTCTAAGATCAAATGCGCTTTGCCCATTTAAAGCGGGCAAGACTGGGCAGCATCAATAATATTTTCAGACAAGAGATCTGTAAGCTTCTGTAATCTGTTATGGTTTTTAATATGCTAATGGACAATTAAATGTATTATTTAGATTCCTTCTATACCTGTATTAACCTTACAGATGTGTGAAATTTTCCAAGTTCATTACTTGGTCTTTATATAAATGCAAGCCAGTGGACAAGGTATTACCGTGTGAGCTTTATGTCAATGTCTTTCATTTGTAGTAATTGTTACTTGAGGCATTACTCAAGCATAACCTCATTTTACACTTTTTTACCTAATCACATCTATTGATTTCATTTGGCAAATTGTCTGTGGAGAGTTGCTTGTACTTTACCTATTTTCTTTAGTATTATTCTTTTCCTCAGACACCTGAGCCTGGATTTCTCTTTGTGTTTAAATTCTACTGTAGCTGCTCTAGTGGCATGGGCTCACTGCTTAAAACGATAATTCTCCTGCAGTTCATAGTAGCTCTATTAACATGGCAATGGACTGCGACTGCTGATTGGATAGGTGGCTGACTCTTAAAAGCTAATACAGTATCCATGACTCATACATTTTAAATTATGGCAGGGAGAACAAAGATCATTTGTGTCCTTCACTTAAAATGTCCCCTTGTCAGACCAAAGTACAGCAGGTCTAGCACTGATGCTGCAACCATCCTGACCAAAATAGATTGGGTATGATTCATTTAAAGGGAAATCTATTTGCAAAAACCTCTGGACCTGTAAATGTCCATCCATGACTGGGTTGAGATCTCTAACTGGATGTTATTCCTCACTTCTGTGTGGAAACCACCACCGAACAGTAGGATTTATGAGTTTCCACCCCCTTTTCATGAGCAGTAGGAACTCATGCCAAAAATTACAACGATAAAATGGCTATGTTGTAATATTGATAATTACAACAAACCCTGCCTCTGCCTTTTCTGTCTTATTTGTTTATCAGAGAAAAAATGTGGATCAATGAAAAGTACAGCATTGGTTTACATCATGATTTTACTAATGCAGTACATATGTATGCTTATAGGTGGGGAGCTGTAATTCTGGTATGGAAAGCTCTGAAAGGAAAAGCACAGGGAAATCCAAAATTAGTGCCTGATTTAGATCAGGGTGGACGGGTTACTCTGTCACACCTAAATATAAATCCCATAGGAGATAATGGGATTTATATTTAGGAAGAGGGGATATCCGTCACCCTTGTGATGGGGTGACCTGTGCACCGACATCTAAATCAGGCCCTTAATCTACAGATAACAAAAATACAGCCCACATCCTAGGGTTTGGCCTTTTTTCCTTGGACTGTTGACTTCCAGGACACCGTCTTACAGCTCAAGCCTCCACAATACAGCTAGTCCCAATCAAGAGGAAGAGGAACTTCACTGAGGAGCAAATAGACCTGGTATTTACCCTTGTAGTTGATCATCAGAAGGGACTACATGGTCTGTCTTCATCTACCCACTGTAGAACAGGGAAGGCTGCCACATGGCAGGAGGAGACAGACTCCGACAATGCACTCAGAGTGGAGGTCCCCCTTGTGGAGGATTAAAAAGGAAGTATACTGAAAAATGAGAATGTGTATGAGAATAATGCTAACATTAACACATATGTCAGTTCTGCTCTAAACAAGGTAGCTCTGTTGGTTACAGTTACATTATTTCATTAACATCCTTCAGACCCTTGTACACATGAGAACTTGCCACCTCAAAATGTTTATACAAATAGTAACAGAGGTGGCAAAAGGTTATCAGGAAGAAGAGTGTGAGTCTTCACCTCATGAAAGAGCATGTCATAGGATGCACAGAACTAGATGTCATTCAGGACTGCAAGACTATGGGATTCATACTCACCCTCTCCCCTATGTGCTCATTATCTAGAATGCTAATATACCGACCACCAGCCCCTGTGGAGCGTTTATCGAATCACTGACAGAAATGGCGGCATCAAGGGCAAATTCCACCGCCAACTTTATTATTTTAGGAGATCTGAATCTACACTTAGAAAAGGTGAGGCTGTTAACCTCACGCAAAACCTGCAGGCCCTACAACTCACACAGAAAGTCAGTGGCCCAACACACGATAAAGGCCATCTTTGAGACCCAGTATTTTCTAACGAAGAGAATCTCTCTGCTGATAACCCTTCCCCAATCCCATGGTCAGATCACTTCATAGTCCAAATGATCTGGAAGTCACCAGAAATTGTCTCCAAAACAGCCAACAAAGAAATAGGGCTGATCATGGGCTAAGCTAGACACTGGAATCTGGTCAAATACACTGAGCAGTGAGAGCCCAAAGGTGACCTCGACCCTAGTAAAGCCAACGACAATTTCAAGCAATGGATTGAAAGATCACTGGATTCCATCATCCCTTACAAATGGAGCTCAAAGAAACTGACAGAAAAACGATCCCATGGTTCACCCCCTGAATACGGGAAGTAAAACAAGAATGTAAAAAACTAGAGAGAGCATGGAGAAAGGATTACTGCCCAGAGAAAAAGCAAAAATACAGGGAGGCGATTAAGATCTATCAAAAAGAAACTAAAACAGCCCAGGCCCAATACTTTGAAGAGAACACAAAGTCAAAGAGGTGATTCTACCAGCTTTACTGGAAGTAATCAACTCGTCCATAAATAACGCAATAGTACCATCAACCTGGAAACATGCAATGGTTAAATCATATATAAAAAAATGTATCTCAGCCCAGAAGTATGGAACAACTATCGGCCGGTCTCACTACTCCCCCTAACAAGCAAAATTCTAGAAAAACACGTAAACAAGACCCTTACCCACTTCCTGGAGTCCCACGACATCTTACACATCTCTCAGAAAGGATTCCGACCTAACCAAGGCACAGAGACAGCATTACTCACGGTCATGTAGGAATCATGGAAAGTGCTTGACCTAGGAGGCACTGCAGCAATCATCTTGCTTGATTTAACTGCTGCGCTTGACACTGTAAACCATGGTATTTTTCTGGACAGACTTCAGGAGGTGGGTTTCACAGTCAAAGCACTAGCATGGTTTGCGTCATTCCTGACAGACAGAACATTCCAGTTATTCGAAGGTGGACATACCTCAAGAAAAATCCCCCTAACCTGCGGGTACCACGGGGCTCATGGCTGAGCCCTACCCTGTTCATCGTGTACCTGAGACCCCTGGCGGAGATAGTCTTTCCATATGGGGTCCAGATTGTGACCTACACGGATGACACTCAGTTAGTAGTTAGTAGCCCTAAATCAGCCAAAGAAGAGTATAGTTGACCTTGAATCTTGTCTGGGAAAGGTGGCTACCTGGATGGACCAATCATTTCTGAAACTTACCGGGGAGAAGACGCAGTTAATGACCCTTAGCAATGTCACACGAGCCACCCCAAAACGGAATTGGCCGAACTGCCTGGGTCCATCCCCAAAACCCAAAGACAGGATCAAAAGCCTTGGAATCTGGCTAGACAGTTCACTAAAACTAGACCACCATGTGGTCCAAATAGCAGCTTCCTGCTATGGAATATTAAGACTAAGGAAAATACTACCCCTGCTCCTGGAAAAAGCATGCAGAACAATGGTCAAAGGACTGATACTGCCTTGGCTGGATTAATGTAACTCACTACATTTGGGCACCCTGAAGACCACTACAAGGAAACTTCAGGTGGTGCAGATCTGTGCAGCCAGGTTGCTACACAACACCCCCAGAAAGCACTCAAGCAAACCAGCACTGAAAGCACGACACTGGCTACCTATTGCAGAACGCATAATGTTCAAAGCACTATGCATCGCGCACAAAACACTTTGGGGCACAGTTCCTAAAATTAACCACTCGCTAATGGCCTTTCAGCGGCCATCTCGCAGGCAGTTGAGATCGGCCAATCTTTTCCAAGTGAAGGTCCCTAAAATCAGTAGAACTCGTTCAGAAGGACGGATGTTCACATACAACGCAGCCATCATATAGAGCACACTCCCAATCCAGCTCCGATCAATGACCCAGCATCTAACGTTCAGAAAGCAACTAAAAACTTGGCTCTTCCAGAAATTACAGTGAGACTGGAACCATCTTGTAGTCACGCCTAGCGCTGGGATGCCTAAGGGTAGCCATGCGCTCTATCAAGAATTATCTAATAATAATAATAATAATAATAATGTTTCCACAGAAAGAAGATGGAAGACGCAATGCTGGATCCCAACTTCCCTCACCTCCCAAGATCAACCCAACACAGTCAAAGCCAACAAGAGAGGTGGGGAAGAGGGAAAAACAAAAGAAGGAAAGGTAGAAGGAGTTGATCCCAATGGTACATCTTGCATGATGTCTGTATGGGTTTGATTGCATACACTTCCTATATAAAATAACATACAATAAGTTATCTTACATACAGATGTCTGAAGGTAGTTTTTAACAGTGACATGAAATACTCTTAGTATTAATAGAGCTGATGAACATCACACGAAGTAGGAAAGCAGCAAACAAACTTAGAGATGATGTGTCTAAGAATAGAAACAATTCTAGCCATTAAACAACATGGCTAAGGAAATTAAATATATAATTGCAAAGAAAGTGAAAGGTACTAACCTTAGCAAATACCACTGTATCATTTCATCAGACTCAAAAATCATGCATCCTGATCACCACTAGGAAAAAAACGAAAAACATTTTCCTGGATATGATGTGATCAAAATAACCTACAGAAAAAGGTGCTGGGTCCGATAAGTATAAGTGTCTACTAAAGAAATCATGAAACTAACCATGCCCATGCTAATTAAGGGAAACAAAAGAATAAACTTTTTTCCACTCTCGGTGGAATCCAATAAATCAGAAAAGTACTGATGTTCTTTTAGCCATACATAATATCACCATCCTACCATATGCCAGAAGTCAAGGATTTTTTGGGGGAATAAATATCTATTTCTTCTCTCATTGTATGTCTATGGGATGAGATGCTGAAGAAACCAAAGCGTGCAGAGCACATAGCAACTCAGCAGATACTAGCCGGTGAGGGAACACTGAGACGGACAGAAACCAGGACGACGAGATCATCCACCCGGAAGAGGAAGACCAGCACAACAGAGCAGGAACACGTTGGAGAAGTCCCACAAGACCCAAATGCTGGACAAGAGCAGGTAAGTTTTCAGAAAACAATTAAGTGTAGGAGAGGCTAGGCAGATCCATGACTGAGCACAAAACTCGTTCTTGTCACGGACCATCCTCTTTATCCACGCTTGACTACACCCCACTGTCTGATTGCAGAGAGCAAGGGTCACAACTGACAAAGAGAATACAAAAATATAAATTGAAACCTGAGCCTATCAGATTCATTCCTAAAGAGAGCAAACAAAAAAGTAGTATACAGATTGAATTCAGTCAAGTAACAACGTGCTGAATGGGCTTTTCTCTGTTGTCAAGGACTTTTCTAATCCCATTACATCCCAAACCAACATCTCAGGCACCTATGAACTGTTGGAATCTCTTTTTATCTTTCTTTCCTGAAAAAATCCTAACCATTATCTAAGGTTTTGGGAAATCTCTACCTCAGGCCTCCTGTTCTACTCAGAAGGCTATTACCCTATTGCTGTCCCTACTTGATTTTGCTTTAATGACCTCGAAGAGGTTTTGAACATAGTGAAGTCAGTTAAGTCAGGATCACCCAATGACCCATGCTCAGCTTCTATCTTTCAGCAAGTATGTCAATCTGCAAGCTCATCAGCTTCACTTTGTATCAAGAGAACTCCCAATAAAATGGAAACAAGTGTGTCTCAAACCATTGCAAAATAAACACTCACTAGATTCTGCTATGCCATGCAATTTATGTTTTTGCCACTCTACGCAAAGGTGGCCTAAAGGATAGTTATACAAATACGTCTGTGGAACTCACTGATGAGTCCTGCTCAGGCTGGATGTCGAGCCTTTCATGGAAAATAAGTATGATAACTTTCAGTTCAAAATGATTGAAGGATGATAATGGACCAGTGAGCAGTGGCAGCCCTTGTTTTATTCAAGCTGTCTGCAGCATTTGATACCACCTTTTACCCACGTTTGGTGGACAGAGAGGCAGCTGCAGTCACTGAAATGGCTTCTTTCATTTATTTCGAACCTAAGGCAATTAGTCATCATGTCCCCTAATGTGGCAATTCATTATTAAACATAACTGTAATAGTAGGATGTTTTTCTTGTGCCAATACTGCCACAAGTGACCTACAGTTACCAGAAGTAGGTAGGCTGCCAGGGCACTTTGGGGAGGAAATCACTGTATCCAGCTGTGCCTTGTAGCATATGAAGGTTGCTGCAGGTGTTGGTTTTGCAAATGGTAGAATTAGTCGCTGATATCATAGTGCACACTGAGATTACCACCACAAGCCTTCTTGTGGCAAACAGAGCATATTGTAATAGTATTCTCATGCTGGCTACGCCTAAAGAGGTCCTAAGCTAGAGAGGAGATATTTGCTATTGTACCTAAACGTGAAGAATTGGAATAAAATCTAGATGGTTGTATCATTTGCCTTTCTGTAGGGCATAATACTGTGACTGTGTAGACATGTTGGTTATAGGCCGCTGCAGGTGTCTGTCATCTTACAAATATGGAAACCAATGTTGTTGGAGAAACCACATGCCTTTGAACATGATGAATAGATTTGAGCCATACTTCCTATTTGCCACTCTTCACACTGATGATCACTGGTTCTTTGCTTGCTCACTTGCAGGTCTTACTGGAACCTTCGTTTTCCCTTGTCTCTCTGAGTCAACCATGTCCAATTCATGTCCAGATCATCAGAAGGGGATTTTGGAGAAGATGAAGAGGGTATTCTTTCTTATCCTTTCCGGAGACCATGATGCTGAAAGGGGAAGAGTCTTCTCAACCACATCTTTCGCATGGGAACTTCAAACTACTGTTTCACTCCAACTTCCAGAAAACCTCTTGTTAACTATGGCTTCTGTTGACTTTCCTTTGAAGATTCGAATCGAGGCTAAGACAATTCCATTTGTGATTGACCGCAGTCACTGCAGTTCTGAGAGAAATAGCCTTAGGTTTTGGTGGTGGAGAGCTTTTGACAATGGAGTGAGCCTTTCACACTCTCTCTGCCCAGACAATGGTGCATCAGGTATGTCACGTTTCCTGAAAAAGGATGATGGGTTTATGCTGATGGTGACAATAGGTTTCTTCTTCTCCTCTCCTCTGTGCAATACAAGCAAAGCTATACTTTTCTCAAAGACTTAATCCCTTCACTGCTAGGTCTTTTCCCCACTGTGAAAAGCCTTTTTTTTGGCTATTTGGGGTAGTTTGCTTTTAGGCCCCTGTAACCTTTTGTCCACATATGATACCCATGCCAAATTTGCATCCTTTTCTTCCAACATCTTGAGGCTTCCAAAGGTACCTAAGGTTTGTGGATTCCCCCAGAGGGGACTGAGAAATTGGGAAAAATACAGCAATGTGTTTTTTTTTGGGAAAGAATGGGAAAACGTGCTGCAGAAAAAAGTATCTGTTTTTTTCCCTGCCAAAGGTATCAACAAAGAGTTTGTGGTGCTAAAATTACCATATTCCCAGTTTTTAGGAACAGGGAGAAATTTGTCAACAAATCCCACATTTTCAAAACAGTTTTGGCATTTTACTGAGACCTAGCCTATTTTTCCTTCCAGTTAGTGGTAGAAATGGGTGTAAAAGCAATAATGGACACCAGAAAACTATATATTTCTAAAAAGTAGATCAAATTCTCAGTTCAGAAAGGGGCCATTTGTGTAGATTATTCGAGGTTGAAATGAAAAAATATTAAAAATGAGTTGAAAAAAGTCATATGTGCCAATATTTCCACTTGTAACTTCTTCTGAGTATGACTGATTTAACAAGAAATAAACAGTTATGTTTGCTGGGCCCTTCTGGTAGTGGCTCTATATAGGACTTGTAGGTTCACCAAGAACCCGAGGTACCCAGAACCAATAACTGAGCTGTGTCTTGCAGTGGGTTTTCATTGTGTAATGGGTATATAGCAATTCATTTGGTAAAATATAGGTATCAAGGAAACCTATATATTTCTGAAATTGGACCTAAATAGAGAGTTTAGAAGCAGTGGTTATTTGCACATCTCCAAAATTGTCCACCTATACCAGCATGTGAGATGCTGGTATGGACATTTTTCAAAATTACTTTTTTTCGCACATTGTCTTACATTTGGAAGGCAGAACTGCAAAGAGAGTAAATTGGTAATAACACTTGTCCTACTATTCTGTGTTCCCCTAAGTCTCCCAATGCAAATGGTACCTTACTTGTGTAGGTAGGGCTAGTGCCTGTGACAGGAAATGGACAAAAACGTAATTTGGACACCTCACATTTCTCCACTGAACACTGACCCCTTTTTTGCAATGTGCCTAGCTGTGGATTTAGAGCCCTAGTTCAGCTGGCACCGAGGAAAACCTAGCAAACCTGTAATTTGTTTTTAAACTAGATTCCGAGGAGAATCCAGGATGGTGTGAATTGTGTGCCTGTCACCAGGTTCTGTCACCCAGAATCCCTTGCAAACCGAAAACCTTGCACGAAAAAACATATTTTCCTCGCATTTCTGTGATGGAAATTTCTGGAATCTGCTGGGATCCACAAACTTCTACCCACCCAGCATTATTGTAAGTCTCCCAATAAAATGGTATCTCACTTGTGTGAGTATGTCTAGTGCCTGCGACAGGAAACAACCCAAAACGTACTGTGAAGACATCAAAATGATCTATAACAAAATTACCTGGTTTTGCAAGAGGGGCACCTGTGTTTCTGGTGTCGGGCTCAGCGACCATCTACGGAAACCTGCCAAACCTGTACATTTCTGAAAAAAACAGGGGGAGTCCAGGGAGGTGTGGCTTGAATGGATACCCTAACATTTTTGTGGCACTTTGAAGGATGACCAAAGAGCGAGATCAGTGTTGGACACCAAACTTTATTCCTTTAAAATATTCTACAGTCCGTCTCTTCCCCTGGTGATCGGTCCTCTGGTCTGGGATGCTTGATTCTTCCTATTTGGAATCCTCCCTCCAAAGAAAGAGAGATGTCTTTGGGTTAAGGGTTCAGTATATATCCTAATAAGGGATTGGGGAGAGAGGGGGTTTCTAAACACCTGATTCACCTTCACCAGTGTCACGCTAATAGCAAGAGGCAACGCGCTGAGCATTAAGCACTCATGAGCCCATGCACGCTGCAAGCCTTTCGGCACTATGTTCTCACCCTTCTCCCCTTCCAAACTCCTAGTGTCGGAGTAGCCCCTTCTAAACAATCCCCTGAGGGGGCCACATACCTCCATGAGCCCCGCTCCTCCACGAATGCGACTGGCGAGGAATACCCGGTCACGCCTGTGATTTATTTCATCCCGAAGATTCATAAGGACATTAACAAACCCCCAAGAAGACCAATTATCTCTGCCAAACATAGTCTGTTAGAAAATGTATCCATCTACATTGACTCATTTCTACAGGAACTTGTGAAAGCCTTTCCCTCGTTCATTTAGGACACTACTGATTTTTTAAAGAAAATAAATGAGTGTGAATGGTGCAATGATTATCTACTAATAACTATAGATGCATCTAACGTATGCACTAGTATACACCACAAGGACGGCATGAGGGCTCTGAAGCATTTCCTTGACAGGCGACCTATTCAGTATTACAACTACAACAAAATGATATTCAGTCTAACTGAATTTTGCCTGAATAACAATTATTTCCTCTTCCAAACCCAAATTTACCAGCAAGTTCGAGGAGTAGCTATGGGGGAAAGCTTTTCTCCCAGTTATGCTTGCCTCCATATGAGGTGGTGGGAGGAAATGATTGTAAATGCACTATATGGTAACACACTTTCCAATCACGTGATCAAATGGGTCAGATACATTGATGTCTTGTTTTATTGATATGGCAGGGCAATAGAGAAAGTGCAGTCGCTTGTATTACCCGTCTAAATAACAATGATATCAATCTACATCTCACATATACCATCAGTGAGTAGTCCGTCTGTTTTTAAGATGTGGAAGTATTTGTGGTTAACAACAGTCTTGAAACCAGGCTATACCGCAAGCCCACGGGAGGCAATACCCTGCTGCATGCATTCACCTTTCATCCCAAGCATACAATTCACAGCATCCCCTACGGGGAAATGCTTCGGATGTGAAGAATATGCAGTAGGGAAGATCTTGTTCTGGCACAGGAACAATTCAAAGAACGCTTCTTAGCTAGGGGCTACTCCACTCAGACGATAGATGCAGCCATAAGACAAACTAATCAACTGTGCAGGGAGGATTTGCTATTTAAACCTAATAGCAAACCAGATCAAAATCCCAAAAATCCTACTGCTGAATCCACCACCCTGAGACTTATCTGGACATACAACAGGCAGAGAGATGACATATGCCGTGTTGTAAGGTAGAATTGGCATATTGTACGTAATGATTCTACAATAGGAGAATTGTTGCCTAAGTCTCCAACTATTACATACAGAAGGGCCATATTCACCAGTGATTACTTAGTAAAGAGCAGCCCGGAAATCTCCCCTAACAAAAATTAGTTTTCCGGACAAAAAGGGTTTAAGGAATGCTCTAAATGCAAAGCATGTAAGCTGGGTATCAACACAAGCTCTTATGTCACTCCTTTCAAAACAGCTCCCCCCATGATATCCAAGTTTTGAACTTGCAAGACTGAATAATCTGTTTACATGTTGGAGTGCTCTTGTGGACTGCGGTATATAGGCAGCACTAAGCTGCAAGTCCACAAGAGAATCCTCCAACACGTGAGAGCCAATTCTAACCCAGATCCAAGCTATCCAGTTGCCCGCCACTTTAAGGAGGTGCACAGCAATCAAGTACAAGACCTTAAATACTTTGTTGTGGATTTTTTACCCCCTTTAAGGCATGGTGGCAACAGGGAGGCTAACATTAGACTTGAAACTCAATATATTTTAGAGTTTGACAGCAAAAGTCCAAATGGTCTTAACCGAACAGAAGACCTGTACACATGCGCCACAGAGTTGCCTTGCAGAGTGTTGTAAAAAGAGGCATGGCCTCTGACACCTCTCTGCAACACAGCTCCCTGGCGCATACTGGAGGTATCTGGTGGGCTAGTTGGCCCCCAGGGACACTCAGGATTGAAGAGGAATTAATTCCCCAACTTAAAAAGGCGCCACTGTGCGTGATTGCACACATGTAACCTCAGGCTTCGCCCCCTTCCTTCACCACTATGCAAACACACCCCCTGGCGATTTTTAAGTTGGGGAATTAATTCCCCTTCAATACTGAGGCTCCCTGGGGGCCAACTAGTCCACCAGGTACCTCCAGTAAGCGCCAGGGAGCTGTGTTGCAAAGATGTGTTCAGAGGCCACAGTGATGTCATTTGAGATGTCATCAGTGATGTCACTGACCATGTCATGAATGATGTACTATATGATGTCATCAGCAGTGCATTGCGGGCTCACAAGTTATAGTTAGCTGAACTAACTATAACAGGAACATTTCTATGGTTTTGTACAAGTTAAATGTCCAACTAACTATAACGCCCCTGAAACCTACGGGTTTGTCAGTGAATTTCTAAGGTTTTATCAGTGCTAATTCCTAACTATAACGTGCCTGAAACTACTTAAGTTTATAAATATATATATATGATATATATATATGATATATATATATATATATATATATATATATATATATATATATATATATATATATATAAATATATATATATGTTTGTATATGTTTTTTCTGTGTATATATATATATATATATATATATATACACAGTTATTTATTAATATCATTAGTTTGCAAGATTGCAAGATTGCATAGGAGGGGTATTTGTACCAAACAAACAGAAGACCTAAATATGGTGCATATAATGATATAAAATGCCTAAAACAGTTAGGGAAATAGAAAACAAATATAAAATACAGTATCTTGGTAGCAATGACTCAATGAAACCACCTTACATTGGGGCTCCAATATATTAAAGCGTGAATAAAATAAGGGACAACTGCATCAAGTGGCCATTTGATTACCAAATATAATGAAAATATAGCCTTATAATTTGCCAAGAAAGAAAGAAAAATAAAAAAATAAGGATAAACAGACAGGCAAAGAAACAGAGGTTTACAAAATTGTACAGTGGGCATATAAATAATTAGGTGCAATTGTTTTGTTCATGTTTATTCGCCTCTCCTCCAGCCCCCTTTCTTCCTCGTATTTGAACCAGTTTCTTTTCCTTTTCCTTCTTTTTCTGCGTCTGATGTTTTTGTTTGCCCTTGATTTGGTCTTTGGAGTCTGGGTCGGAGGGTTTGCCTCCTGTCGCTGCATAAAAAACACAATTCCTCATCCAGTGTGTGCTTTTGCTTAGTGTTCCGTCAGGCATCAGGCGCCGATACACTGTCCGGTGCCGAGCTCACATCTGATTGTGTTGTGCTTGATTTCGGCTCATCTCTCCTTGGGGGTCTTGTTCTTGGCTCGGACTGTTTCTGGTTTTTAACTGATTGCATCGCCTCATACTTTTTTGCATGAAATGCGTGGCTAACCTGAGTTAGCTACGCTTTGATAATAGGGCGATAATTAATTCATGCGTTAGCAACCTGAAAAGGTCGCTAACACATGAATTAAGGCCCTTGATAATATGCCCAAATGTATTTATCTCTGATGCCAGACAATTGGGATTGCTATTGATTTGAGTTATGAATATATATTAGTGTCCAGATACATATGTTGATAATAGTCATTTTGGAAACAGTAATCCAATAGGAATCATGTAATTACAAAGTCTGTTTTGGATATGCTCTATTATGTTGTAATAATATGAATATGCTGTCAGATCCTTGCAAAATAGATGGAAGATCGAGCATGAATTTGAGGCTGTAAAAAGAAAACTACACAAGTATTTCCTTTATATCTATGGCGAGATTTATACAGGTGAAAGTAATGAAAAATTTCCTAGCTTACGTAACGGAAAGTTTCAATTCTATTAAGGACTAGGAGGCGAGGATTATGCAGTCCTTTCTTCTCTTTATTATAATAGCAGATTCAAAGAAAATAACATAAAACTTTCTGGAACTACAACTCCCATGAGCACATGGGGCACAGTGTCCATAGTAACCGCCAGCCAATGGTGATGGTGTCCTTGGTATAACTGGCTGTGACGTCCCTTCCGCTTCCTCTTCTTCTCTGTGAGGAAAAACTCCCGGGAACGTTCATCAATCCGTCTGGTCTTGCCCTAAATCAACACAAGACAACCGTTATCTTGTTCTTCTTCCGTGGAAGAAAGCATATAAAGGCAGTCTACCGCACATCCAAGAATCCATCCCCCCATTGAAACCAGGTCAGGGAGAACACAATCCATTTGAACACACCGTAACTGTATGCCAACGTAGGCCAGACAGCATCATAACACATTAAGGTAACGTTGAGTTACTACTTCATAACACATTAAAGTAAACATTAAGGCACTACTTACCGAAATACGAGGATTACGGGTGGGTCGAGACCAGAAGTCTCGGGAGGGATAATCCTCGCCTCCTAGTCCTTAATAGAATTGAAACTTTCCGTTACGTAAGCTAGGAAATTTTTCATTCTATGTCAGGACGGAGGCGAGGATTATGCAGGTTTAAAGCCTATCCACCACCAGTTCTGCCGCGCCATAGACGGGCTTAAGTAAACTACTTAAATGTGGACTCGGAGGACTAGTCCGCCATAGCCATAATATCCTCCAGACGACCGCCCGCCTGCACGGCCTTGGAGGCCATTGCTCCTCTCGCGGAGTGAGCATCGAACCTGGTGACATCCACCCCCGCTTCCATCATGATCCAACAGACCCACCGGGCGATGGATGGAGCCGTGACGGCCCTAAAGGGTTCCGCAGAGCAATAAGGAGCTGACGCTCTCCCGGGGCGACATTCCGCCGTCATATCCACAGACGCCTGAGGCCTCGCACCACACACAGCATGCGTCGGTCTACCGCTAAAGTGACTCCATCTAGGGTGAGAATACGTGCCATAGTAACCAGTGCCCTCACGTCCGAGAAGCGTTTACACGAAACCAGACACAGCAGGATCGCCAGTTCGATCGACGACTCCTTACTGGTAAGGTATAGATTATCCCGCCAGGAGCAAAGGAACCGTAGTACGGAATTGACGTCCCAAAGGCACTCGTACCTGTGTTCCAGGGGCTTAGAGGGTCTGGACCCCACCTAAGTTTGCATACCCAAGGGTGTTTCCCCGCCGGTTTACCGTCGATGTGGGCATGTCCCACCGACATGCCGAATCCGACAAAATTAGTAGTCCGGTAGGCTAGTCCAGAATAGGCCCATACGACCAGAAAACAGGAAGTGGCTAACGCCTGCCCCACAGGACCTACGTGTCTACCCAGACACCAACTACGCCACCGTTGCTAAGCCTAGCGACACCTCTTGACAGTTCCCGGAGCCCAGGCTCTATAGACGAGGTCCTCAGCCTCGGCGGAAAGGCGTCCGCCTTTCAAACGTCCCCTGAAGAAAAACCGCCAAGCCAGGAGGTACAAGATCATCAGAAGCACCCGCGGGTGAGGTTCTTCCAGAAGAGCCCGGTAGCAATAGAGGGAACAGGGCAGTCGAATCGGGCAGACTCGAGACAGGTCCAATAGAGGGAACCAGGCCTGGGCCCGCCAGAAAAAGGATCACTAGGATCCGGGACGCTAGTTGTCGGCGAACTTGAGCCGCCACTCGAGAGACCATGAGAAAAAAGGGAACGCATAAGCCTGTTCCAGTGTACAGTCCTGCAAGAATGTATGAACTGCTGTTGCTTCCGGGCCCGGCCTCCGATTCACAAACCTCGGGAGTTGACGGTTGAGGCGGGACACGAAAAGTCCGCAGAGCACGGCCCCCGCCAGTCCATCAAGGCCTGGAAGACCGCCTGATGCAGTCGCCAATTGTTGAAGTCGGGGAAGTTCTTGGAATGCCAATCCACAATTGAATTCTGTGTGCCCGGAAGATACTCCGCCGACACCAAAATAAGCCTCTTAGACCAATAGTGGCCGAAGTCCTACGTCAGGTCTGCCAAGGCCCGATGCCGAGGCTCGCACTGGCGATTGATGTACTGTCCCGCTGACACCCTGTCTATGCGCAGCAAGAAGCAGCCCTATCTCTGCTTCTGAGTCAGAGACTTCCTCGCGCGGAAACCCGTTAGGGATTCAAAGCAAGTGATGTGAAGCTGGAGGAGCGCCAAGTAATTGACGTGGAGCTGGAATTCCTCCTCCGACCAGCGGCCCCCCATCGTTATATAGCCGCAGTGAAAGAGCACTCACAGTCCCATTGAACTGCCCGTGAGCCATCTATCTCGCTACTGAAATGAGCCTGGAAGGAGGCTACTGAGTCAAGCTAGCCGTCGAAGGGAGGTTCCGTCTTTCCGTAGGACTTGGGAGAGCTCCTGCGAAGCTGCGCCCCTATGAGGGAGGCCGACTCCGAGGCCATGTGGAACCCCAGAAAGAGAATTGTCTCATCAAAATTAGGACAGCCTTCAGGGAAGTCACTA
This sequence comes from Lissotriton vulgaris, assembly GCF_964263255.1. NCBI lineage: Eukaryota > Metazoa > Chordata > Amphibia > Caudata > Salamandridae > Lissotriton > Lissotriton vulgaris. The sequence goes on along the minus strand of NC_141689.1, from coordinate 357,215,246 downwards.
CCAAACCCAGCTCCTGGGGCAGAGAATAGTCAAGTTACAGCGCAACCGGTTCCGCGATTGATTGAGAAGTAGTATATCGGCAAAATATATGATCCATTGTACGCCCCTCTCGTGCAGTGTCCAAACCACTGATCGCAGGAGCTTCGTAAAGCACCAAGGGGCCGAAGAGAGGCCGAAGGGGAGCGCTAGAAACTCGATAAACCTCCCCGCCACATAGGAATAGGGAAATCGATGAGGCTGGAAGATGGGGACTGAGCGGTAGACGTCTGTCAGGTCCAGACGTATCATCCAATCCCCCCTCCGAGGAAGGTACCGCTCGGGGGATGAATCCCCTCCATTTGAAGTGGCAGTAGACCGGCCATTTGAATAAGTGCAGCAGGTCATGACCGGGCGAAATCCTTTGTCCCCCTTCCGGACCAAAATGTAGCTTCGTTGTCGAGCAGAACCCTGCCCTCGGAGGAAAACTAGAGGGCGAGGGATTGCACCCTGACGGGGTGAACCGTAGAACTCTGTCCGGAAAACCGGACTGTTTGGAGAGCCCACGGGTCTGAAGTGATTTTGCACCGGTCGTGGAGACGGTCCCGTAGCCTCCCCCCCCCAGGGCGGGGGAAAAACAGGGGGAGGAACCTCCTGGTGCGGTGGCTCCGCCACGGAAGCCCCTTCCGCACCCCTTTGCCGGCGCTTGTACCGGGGTAGAAATTTGACTGTCGGCCGTCGTTCCGGTTGTTGTACGACTCTGCTGGTATTGTTAGTATTAGGACCCCTTACGGTCCCAGCAGAAACCCATCCAAGAATATCTTTTTAGCTGACGTCCGTGCTCTGTCCAGAGCGGAGAAAGTGAGGACGGGTTTGTCTAATTCCATTAACAAGGTTCGCCAGACAACTTGCCTTATGCAATAGGCCCTACATTTGAATAGGCCAGGTCGCCAAGCCTAGAATCTATTGCAATGAGGAGAGACCTCCTCTGCTCCGCCGCCAATGCACAGTTCGCAGTACCCAAGAAGCACAGGGCTCGCCGTGCCCAACCTGCCACGACCTCCGTGGACATCGACGTCCCCGGTTCCCTGGCCCTTCCGGCCAACTGGATGATCTGAGTCCCGGGCCCCACTGCGTCCTGGAGCTCATCCTGACAGTTGAGCCATAAACGATCTATGCCCTTCTTAGGAGCCGTCAAGAACTCCGCAAAGAACGCGCAGAACATTTCGCCTTGCTGTTAATCTCCGGGGTGACAGCCAACCTGTCCTCCATTGCGGGCGAGGGCATGCGCCCCGCATGCGCGTCCAAGCCTCCTGGTCCAGAGGTTGGCGAACGCTACCCGCGACATACGCCGCCAGCTTAGGATCCAGGATCCATTCCGACACTCGAGGGTGGTAAAACTCATCACCCTCCCGGGCCCCCAGAGGCCGTCGGAAAAAGCTCCTCCTCATCCTCCGAGGAGTCCTCATCCATAACACCCTCTCCCTCCAAGGGGAAACCATCCACATGGTCCGTTTCCGGGGCGACCTCGTCGCCATCTTATCCGGGGAAGAACCCCTCCCGGCAGGGTATATGTGTTAGCGTCCGCGCACTCTTACTGGAGGAGTCTCTCAAGCGGTCAACTCCGCCCCCAGGTGCCCTGCGTGACGTTTAGCAGCATTCCTGCCCCGACCCTGCGCGCCTCTAGGTCCGCGATTGACGTGCCCTGCGGTACCAGACACCCCGGGAAAACTTATGGGCAATAGTGTCCACTCCTTCCCACCAGGGCGCCAGCACCGTGACAGAGCCTGTGAAAAAAACGCGCGACCCACCGCCGGCGGCAAGGGTTGGGAGAAGCATACATTTTTACCTTCTGAAAGGGGTTTATTGCCTGCACTGAGGTTGGATACTGTGAGGGTGTGAGCACCAAACGCCTTTATCCTAAAATACAATAGGGCAGCCCCCTCGCCGATGCTCTTGCAGCCTAACTGCTCGAAATGCAGGTGCAGTACCTGTTTCCGCCACCAGATGGCGTCTCGCGCAACGCGCAGTCAAGGATCACCACAGAGGGTGTCAGGCGAGGGTTGGTGAGGCGAAAGGTAGACCGCCTCAGCGCGCCGCAAGGATGGGAAGAAGACCGCGAGCGCAGCTTCTCCGCACACTAAGGCGCCCCACAGAGCCGGGGAAAACGCGAGGGCGCGCCTCACACGGTCCGCGATGGAAGCGGCAGTAACGGCGCAAGCAGCGCCTGGCGCGCGTCACTCTGCCGGCTCAACAGCGCTAGTAAGCGCACTTCAAGAAACATAGTATGAAAGCCTTTGTCAAATCAAATCTCAAACAATAAAAAATACCACACAAGTCAAAAAGATATTAAAGCTCAACAGCGCTAGTAAGCACACTTCAAGAAACATAGCCTAAATGCTTAGGTCAAATCGCTTAACGAATCTCAAACAATAAAAAATACCACACAAGTCAGAAAGATATGAAAGTGACTTATCTGACGAGCAGAGAAGAAAGAGGAAGCGGAAGGGACGTCACAGCCAGTTATACCAAGGACACCATCACCATTGGCTGGCGCTTACTATGGACACTGTGCCCCATGTGCTCATGGGAGTTGTAGTTCCAGAAAGTTTTATGTTATTTTCTTTGAATCTGCTATTATAATAAAGAGAAGAAAGGACTGCATAATCCTCGCCTCCGTCCTGACATAGAATTGTATTAGCATGGGGCACTTTAAAAGAAGGCAAGAAACGTAGGACTATGTGATGTGATCAAGGCTCCCGGAGGAGCTGAAACGCGTCATGCAGATTTGCACAAGAATAATAAATTATTTCAGCACTTACTCTGTGGTCCGTTGCTGTTCTTTGGAGGTATCCAGTGAGAAGACGGTGTGTAATGGATATGGAAAGCCGACGTGGTCTCTTTTCGGCTATTTGAATGGACCTCATTTCCACAAAGGAACAACGTCTTTGGAGAGACAAAACTTCCGGGGCAACCTGGAAACACCTAATCCGGAAAGAATTTGAATGAACCCGGAGACTACCAAGGTATGGATTATCTGCACTAACGTGCGGAAAGGTGTGCGGGAAAGGAAATAACAGAAACAGATGATTAATTGGTTCTCTTATCCCAAAATATCGTAATTAGTCATTGTGCAAAAATGTCGGCTAACATAGTTCGCCAGCGAGAAGCAGCAGCGTTGGAAATGTTCGACGACTGCAAACAAGAAAAAGCATTATCAAAACAAACAGATGTAATCACCACAAGCCCAAATGAGAACTTAAAAGATAAATTCAGAAAATTGGAGAAAAAAATGTGCGCAGAACAAAGTAAATGGTGGGAGTCGCGCTCATTACAAAGAAACATAGATGTTGATCAGATCCCACGGGGCTTACGCATATCACTGGCCCGAGCTATGAGTCACCAAATCCTACAATGATGCAAGAGTGGGCCCAATGTAATTTAGAGTCATCAAAACGATTGGTAATGATATTGATCAAATATGAAGATTTGGACGGAACAACATTATTAGAGGAGATCGATAAATTAAATGAGGAAATAAATGAACTGGGCCAAATGGAAGAGAAAGAAAAACTACATCATGAAATGATGGGCAGATTGAAACGTGAAGAAGATGAAATCAATGAACGAAAAACGTTCAAATTTCATCGGGACAAAATCGATTACGATCTTGGCCAGATATTTACTTTTTGCAAAAAAGTATGAGGCGATGCGATCAGTTAAAAACCAGAAACAGTCCGAGCCAAGAACAAGACCCCCAAGGAGAGACGAGTTGAATTCAAGCACATCACAATCGGATGTGAGCTCTGCACCGGACAGTGAATCAGAGCTTGATGCTAGAAAGAACACTAAGCAATAGTACACACTGGATGAGGATTTGGGTTTTTTATGCAACGACAGGAGGCAAACCCTCCGACCCAGACTCCAAAGACCAAATCAAGGGCAAACAAAAACATCAGACGCAGACAAAGAAGGAAAAGTAAAAGAAACCGGTTCAAATACGAGGAAGAAAGGGGGCTGGAGGAGAGGCAAATAAACATGAACAAAACAATTGTTAACTTGTTGGATATAGCTTTAAGTGAATGACAAAAGGATTTTAAGTTTGGGCCTCTCCTATTGTCCTGCAAGAAAATTCAATTATTCCAAAACCCGCCTGGATATTTTCAAAGGAGTAAGGAAATGGAAACTCAAATTCCATATTTTAAATAAAAAGGAAGATAATCATGCTATCAAGGATATTACCATAAATGAAGCTTTGAGTAATGATATAACGTCAACCCAATCGGACGCCTCTTACTGCATAGAAATGCAAGAATTGTGGTCAAATAAAGAAAGTATTGAGGGTAACAATATAACAATGACGGAATGAATACAACCAAACATACAGGCCTCTGGAGTTGGACCACAACAGAGTATAAAGAGTGGTGGAACAAGTGAAAGAACTAAATATGTCCACCAGAAAAAGTAAAGGGAAGTACAACAAAAAAGTGATTAATATGATCGACTCGTTCGCAATCTCAAGGAAAATAACAATGTAGTCATCCGGAACTCTGGCAAAGGGGGAAATATTGTTCTGATGTCCAAAAGTGAATATACTAAAGAAGCATACAGATAATTGAGAGATGACACGTTACACCAAAAGTACCATCATGGAAGGGAAAGCTACAAATCTGAAATACTATTCACAATTAATGGAATGGAAAAAGAAAGGAATCATCACAGCCCAGGAACACAAAGACTTAAAGAATGAGCATCTGGTGATACCAACAATCTACTTCCTACTGAAGATCCACAAAGATCTACATAAACCACCAGGCAGGCCAATAATATCAGATAGAAATAGCCTATTGGAACATACCTCTCAATATGTGGATTATTTTCTCCAAGATCTTGTGAAATCCTTATAATCATATGTCCGTGACACTAGGGACTTTCTAAGGAAACTGAGGGATTTCAAATGGGGACCTGGATATCAGTTCATAGCATTGGATGTGAATTAATTGTACACGAGTATTCAGCATCACAATGGACAGAAGGCCCTAAGATTTTTTCTAGAGAAACTGGTTTCAATAACAGTGGATCAAAGGGAAATGCTCATTCAAATGGTGGAATTCTGCCTGATGAACAATGTATTTATGTTCAACAATCACATATACAAACAGGTGAGAGGTTGCAAAGGGTGCCAGCTTCTCCCCAGCTATGCATGTTTGCATATGGGCTGGTGGGAAGAGCTGGTACTCAAAACGCAACATGACTATGTAATGAACACTAATATCAAGGTTTGGCTATGTTGTATTGATGACCTGTTTATTGTATGGGATGGGAGTGTTAGTGATACCAATAATTTTGTCCAAGCATTGAACACAAATGATTTGAATCTGTAGTTCACAGCCACCAATAGCAACATTGAGGTGAGCTTCCTAGATACCGAAATCTATGTAAAAAATGACAGGATTGAGTCCAAACTATACCATAGGGAAACAGCAGGAAACTCCACGCTGCATGCCAGTAGCGCTCATGCTAAGCATCTTATCAACAGCATCCCCTAAGGGAAGATGCTGCGGTTAAGGAGAATTCATAGCAATGATACTGATCTAAGGGAAGCCCAACTTTCAAGCAGAACAAGATTCTAAGAAAGAGGGTATTCCAAATCTGTGATTGACCATGCTGTTTTAAAATCTATGAGCAAAGAGAGAGTTGAATAATTGTTACCAAAACAGACCAGTGAGCAAACAGGTGCTCAATTACAAACCCGTGATAGAAACATTCCAAATGAATTCAGAATCATTGTGCAATATAGTCAACAACACAAACAACTGCATTCCATTCTTTTATGTAACTGGCCCATGGTACTAAGTGACCCTGTTATAGGTGCAAGTTTGCCTATCAGACCTTCTATCACATATAGTAGGGGGCCATCAATGATGGACGAATTGGTAAAAACCAGTCCAGGAATCATAGAGGATACCAGTTGGCTCCAAACTCACAAAGGCTTCTTCAGGAGTAAAACCTGTAAAGCGTGTCAACAGGGTGAAAACGGCTTAACGTATATGACACCATTCACCAGCAGAAGTATCAAAATATCTAAACTTCTGACCTGCAAGACTGAACATGCTGTTTACGTTTTGATCTGCCCATGTGGCCTACAGTATGTAGGCAGCACTAAATTACAGGTTCACAAAAAAAAAATGCAACACATGAGGGCAATTTCGAATCGGGACAACACATACCCAGTGTCACGCCATTTTAATAACAAACACAGCTCGAGAAGCCTAAAATACGTTGTGATAGATGCGATCCCTCCCAGCAGAAGAGGAGGTAACAGAGAACACAGGTTACGTCAACTAGAAACCAAATACATATTGGAACTGAATTCTAAACAACCACCAGGATTGAATATAACAGAGGATTTGTACACCTGTTTGTAAAATGACTGTTTTTATTCATCAACTATAATATAGGCATTTTAGATTCATTTATATACTGGGTGAAATGTAAAAAGGTTTTTTATTTTGGGCCTCAAAGAGTAGTCTTACATGAATTTGTAAGCAATGACAATTAATTTTTTAAGAACAAGTATTTTACTATGATCTTTTATATTGTCATATATATTTATTCATTATGTATTCACTATTTATGGATTTTAGAAATAAGATTACATTATATATCTAAATATGGATGACTATTCTGAAAAGAACTTATGAGACTCTCAGCAACGACATTGGCACATTGTGTATTTGCACCTGAACCATGTGTATTTTGCACATAAACCATCAAAATGAATACCGTATAACGTATTTACACGGTTATTTATTAATATCATTAGTTTGCAAGCTTGCATAGGAGGGGTTTTTGTACCAAACAAATAGAAGACCTAAATATGGTGCATATAATGATATAAAATGCCTCAAACAGTCAGGGAAATGGAAAACAAAAATAAAATACAGAAACTTTTGTAGCAATGAATCAATGAAACCGCCTTATATTGGGGATCCAATATATTAAAGCGTGAATAAAATAAGGGACAACTGCGTCAAATAACCATTTAATTTACAAATATAATGAAAATACAGCCTTATAATTTGAAAAGAAAGAAAGACCAATACAAAAATAAGAATAAACAGGCAAAGAAACAGAGGTTCACAAAATTGTACAGTGGGCATAAAAATAATTAGGTGATGAACACTCACCTTTTTATGCACTTTATGCACATAAACAATTTATTTATTTATTTATCTCTTATGCCAGACAATTGGGATTGCTATTGATTTGAGTTATGTATATATAATAGTCTGCTGATGTATATATGTTGAGAATAGTTATTTTTGAAACAGTAATCCAATATGAATCAAGTAATTACAAAGTCTGTTTTGGATATGCTCTATTATGTTGTGATAATATGAATATGCTGTCAGATCCTTGCAAAACAGAAGTAAGATCGAGCATGAATTTGAGACTGTAAAAAGAACACTACACAAGTATTTCCTTTATATCTATGGCGAGATTTGCACAGGTGAAAGTAATTGTATTAGCACGGGGCATTTTAAAAGATGGCAAGAAACATAGGACTATGTCATGTGATCAAGGCTCACGCAGGAGCTGAAACACATCATGCCGATTTGCACAAGAATAATAAATTATTCAGCACTTACCCTGTGGTCCGTTGCTGTTCTTTGGAGGTATCCACTGAGAAGATGGTGTGTAATGGATATATATATATATATATATATATATATGTATATATATATATATTACCTACTGGCTATCGCCAGTAGGTATATATAGTTAGGATTTTTTCCCTATGGGATTTTTGAAAATTCTATGTCTAATAACTTTGGCGTTTGTGGACGGAATCGGCTGAAATTTTCAGGAAAATGGCACATTTTGTTTCTGAGCGTCCCTTGAAAATTTGGGGGGGTTTCGTCAAGGGGGGGGCCGAGAAAAAAGGGGGGTCCCAAAACGCGTTTTTCCCATTCATTTTTCCATAGGGCGATTGGCCTCACTTTTAGCTCGAACGGCTGAATGGATTTGCACGAAACTTGGCAAAATTGTAGGGACTGTTAGCCCGATGTGCCTTTGCTAGGTCTCAATATATGTGCTCCAGTGGATTTTGAGAAATTAAGGTTCAAAACAAGATATATATCTGTAACAGCGCTCCGGGCTGCGCTCCGGTCCGCTTACTTTTCGCGAAACGGAACTTTGCGAAGCGATGCTGATTGGCTCTCCGGTGTCTGTCAACATTCTAAACAGTCCGGTGCGGCCGCCATCTTGTCTCTCGGTAGGATCGAGAGACAAGAGGAGGATAAAAACGAAGGGGGAATTTAATGAAAGGGGGCAAGGTAGACCCCTCTTGACCCCCTAGGAATGATGTTGGGGTTATTATAGGGTCCCGTGGGGAAAATTAAAAAAAAATGATTTTTCACGGTAGAAGCGCTTCTCGGGCCGCGAACTGGGCCGCAAACTGGTAGCGAAACGGGAATTTGCCATTTTGTGTTTCGTTTTAATTAAATTACTAGGTATAAGGGGGTACGGGAGACGTATCCTGATCCCTTATGTTTTCTGAGGGTGGCTGAGGAGGCTCATATATGTTGATATATGTCTTCCAGCGGCTGTGCGGCCGCCATCTTGTCTCTCGGTAGGATCGAGAGAGAAGAAGAGGTGAAAAACGAAGGGGGAATTTAATGAAAGGAGGCAAGGTAGACCCCTCTTGACCCCCTAGGAATGATGTTGGGGTTATTAAAGGGCCCCGTGGGGAAAATAAAAAAAAATTGATTTTTCACGGTAGAAGTGCTTCTCGGGCCGCGAACTGGGCCGCAAACTGGTAGCGAAACGGGAATTCGCCATTTTGTGTTTCGTTTTAATTAAATTACTAGGTATAAGGGGGTGCGGGAGACGTATCCTGATCCCTTATGTTTTCTGAGGGTGGCTGAGGAGGCTCATATATGTTGATACATGTCTTCCAGCGGCTGTGCGTGAGCGTTTTTTTTTTTTTGCTGCGTGACGTCTGTTAACGTTCGATTCGATGGAAATCAGGAAGTGTTGACCGCCAATTTGTCACTGCGATAAAATATTTTGTTATAAATTAATCCTTATTGATAAACATTGTCTGCGCCATCTTGCCTTTTTTCCAATGCCACAATTTTGTCGTGCACGGCAGCCATTTTAGATGCCTTGACCAGACCCACTCTCTGCACGCTGCCGATCCTCAGCACGGCTCCCCACCCTCGCAAGCATCTCCCCCACGCACTGGTCACCCCCGCTCTCTCTCTCATGCATGGGCCATAAACTTCCCCCCATCTGCGCTGCTCTTCCCTGAGAATCACACCCTTTGCCCGTCCGACACCTCCCTTTCACCCTATTCACTACCGCACCCTCTGACACTCCTCTTCCTCTGTGTCCGATTGTCCAGGCCGGTCCCAGGCTATCACCTAGCCCTGCGGATGTAGTTTATGGCCCCAGCTGCAGAGAATCCAGACATGCCAACCCTCCCGATTCAGGCGTGAGACTACCGATTTCAGTGCTAGTCTCCCACCTCCCGATTCCTGCAAGCAAAAACCCGATTCCTCGGGGGTTTCAGCTGACAGTGCTTGGTATTGTGTTACGTGCTAATTCTTCCAGGAAACGTCAGAGGGCCGATGCAGGGGCTCTAGAAGGGGTGATAAACCATTTAAGCCTCATTAACAAGCGCATGGTCTTTTAAAGATATGTGAAGTACTCGGGGGCGGCGGTGTGTGTGTGCCCTCTTTCAGGAGCGGGCGGGGGGGGCACTGCCAGCAACTTGCCAGGCCAGGCAGTGTTCAACACTTGCATCACCCTTTCTCTGCCTGCTATTGCGCTCCATGCTTCGGAAAGGTAAGAAAAAGAACGTGCATTTGAGTTTGAAATGTCCGATCCTGTAGCAGCACACTTCCAAAGCCCACACTTGACAATAACCCGATTCAAGGCCCCATTCACCCGATTTTTTAAAAATATATAGTACTCCAACAAAGTAGGATTATAAAACTTTATTAACTTTATAAATATATCGAACGCAACAAAAACTGTAAATACATTTAAACATTTTTTGGCAAAAAGAAGCAACAATGGTCAGTAGCTGTCTTTTGTGCGAATAGTCCCAAGGCAGCACAACGTGCTGAGTTCTGGACGGCACCCAGGTGATGTTACCTGGGTGCCGCACTGGTTTTTGGTTTCCTACAATGCAGCTCAGAAAAACAGCGTGGGGCGTCCCGGGTGGTGCGGGGGGAGGCCTCGTCAGTAGCGGTCTGTTGTGCGAATAGTCCCAAGGCAGCAGAACGCGCTGAGATGTGGATGGCACCCAGGTGATGTCCAGTAACTTGCCGCACTGGTTTTGGTATCCTACAATGCTGCTCCGAAAAACGGCGTGGGGCGCCCCGGGAGGGGCGTGGGGGAGGCGGCGTGAACGGGCGTCCCAAGGTGGAGGCTCGTCTGCTGTACTGGGGCGTCCCTTTACCGTTTCAGTTGCCATTCCGCCCGCTTTTGCTACACTGTGCCTCATCCTCCATTCAGCTGTTTATCGCCCGCTCTTGCGGCTACAGCGTCTCGCTCACCATGTAGTTGAGTTGCGCCCACTCTTGCGGTGCAGGGAAAGGCGGCTGCCATTGGATTCTTAAAATGGCAGACGGCTCTTCGGATTTGGGCCTGGTCCACTAAAATGGCCCTGGGACACCTTGGAACTCGGACGCTTGCCTGCTAGGGCTTGGGCTCCATTCTCGAAAGCGTCCCCTCAGCCGTGAAGATTCTACATAAGTCTTGGGGGCCCTCGACTCATGCAGGCTTCCGGTGGGGAGCGGCTGCCATGATTGCTCGCGGAATGACCACGACGGAGCCACGAGATGGTGGTGCTCTCATGCTGACGCCAGCTTCAGTCTGAAACATCCAGAAACAAGGTGGGGCTTTCATCGTTTGGGAAAAAAAATGTTCTAAACCAATGAAAAGTGTTATTTTTAGGTCATATGACCAAGCCTTCCATTATTAGGAAACCAAAAGTAAAATGAACCAATGAAAAGTTTTATAAACAAGTCACATGACCTGTTATGTGGCAAAGGGCTACAAAAAGCGTAGAAAATCCGTTGGCACGTGAGGCGGCGTCAGTAGCGGACCGGTGTGCGAATAGGCCGAAGGCAGCACAACGCGCCGAGATCCGGATGGCACCGAGTTGTTGTCCAGCAAGTTGCTGCACTGGTGTGGCTATCCTACAATGCTGCGCCGGAAGTCGGCGTGGGGCACCCCGTTGGCCTGTAAGGTCGCGTCAGTCAGTGGGGGCTGTGCGTCTCCCCCAAGATGGAGGCTCCTCGGCTGCAGTGCGGCGCCCCTTATCTTTTCACTCGCCGTCCAACTGAATTGCGTCCGCACTTGCGGCTACAGTAGGCCGAAGGCATCACAGCGCGCCGAGATCTGGATGGCACCGAGGTGGTGTCCAGCAAGTTGCTGCACTGGTGTGGCCATCCTACAATGCTGCGCCGAAAGACGGCGTGTCCAGCTGAGTTCCGGTCACTTGCGGTACAGTGACTCGAACGCACCAAGATCCGGATGGCAGCGAGGTGGTGTCCAGCAAGTTGCCGCACTGGTGTGGCCATCCTACAATGCTGCGCCGAAAGTCGGCGTGGGGTGCCCCGTTGGCTTATGAGGTGATGTCAGTAGTGGACCGATGTGTGAATAGGTCGGAACCAGCACAAGGCGCCAAGATCCGGATGGCAAGTCCTGGATGTTGAGTGCCATAGTTGAGAGTTCTGAGCAGTGCTTGTAAGACTATCTGAAGCTTATTTGCACCTGCTGCAGCTTCACTATTGCCCGAGGTGATGTCCAGCAAATTGCCGCACTGGTGTGGCCATCCTACAATGCTGCGTCGAAAGACGGCGTGTCCAGCTGAGTTTCGGTCACTCTTGCGGTACAGTGACTCGAACGCGCCGAGATCCGGATGGCACCGAGGTGGTGTCCAGCAAGTTGCCGCACTGGTGTGGCCATCCTACAATGCTGCGCCGAAAGTCGGCGTGGGGTGCCCCGTTGGCTTATGAGGTGATGTCAGTAGTGGACCGATGTGTGAATAGGTCGGAACCAGCACAAGGCGCCAAGATCCGGATGGCAAGTCCTGGATGTTGAGTGCCATAGTTGAGAGTTCTGAGCAGTGCTTGTAAGACTATCTGAAGCTTATTTGCACCTGCTGCAGCTTCACTATTGCCCTGGTGTGGCCAAAGATCGCCCATGACATAGGCGGCCGGCTCCCGAGGTCCGGCGGAACTTTTTTCCTTTTCCTTTCTGCATCTTGTCCCACAATCCGTTTGACCTGAAGACACGACCAGGTCCCTGAATGTGTGCAGGGGGACGTTATTGATTGAATCAAAATGGCGGGTTCACACAAAGCTGACTCAAGCGTTGCTGTTGATGCTACACAGACAAAAATTGGTTTTCAGTTTGTACATTCTTCAGGATTTTTTTTTCCATCCAAGGCTGAATGCAGTTTTGATGCTCATGGCGGGCGGGGACGAGAATTAATTGAATATTTCTACATCCCTATTGATATTAAGTTCTGATGTGTTATTTATTACTGTACTATTGAAAGTTCGAATTAACGTCACCCATGGTACTTGCCCGCCAATGTATATCTAGATGATTTTTTGTAAGTGGCTTTGTCGTATTTTAATTACAAAATGTACGTCCACCGATTCCGCAACTGTTAGACACCTTAGTTCTTGCAACCTAATGGCCCGCTCGTTACGTTCCTCTACAGTGTAAATGTCTCCTCATCATATACGTTTCCAGTTTGCTCCGTGGCCGGCCCACGTGGTTATAGGCCCGTATTTGTATACTGACATTTTCACAATAAAGGTTTTTAAAACAAAACATGGTAGTAGTATTTACATTGGTAAAGTTTTTACTTTTAGTCACTGTTTTCGAATCAGTAAAAGGCAAGTGAAATAAAGCAGTCCAATTACATGACGGATAAAAGGTATAATATGTAGGAACGCAGTAAAGTTAAATGGTCTAGGGCAGTTGTGTTTTCCACTCCTGCAACATAAAGTGATCGATAAGAATCTGATAATCAGGCGTATCGGCGAGTAAGACAGCAGGCCGAGCCTCTTTTACTCAACGGCCCCGTCATGGGACGAAGAAACGCCCTTTTTCTCGAAAAAGGAATATATTTTACTTGCAGGACAGTTGTAAATTTTCCGGGAAAGTACATTAGCCTGGAACATTATAACATATATGTTTTAAAAAAAAATGTTCGAAATCAATAAAAAGCGTATTTCTTAGGTCATATGACCAAGCTTTTCATTATTAAAATAACAAAAGTAAAATGAAACAATAAAAAGTTTTATTAACAAGTCACATGACCTGTTATGCTTACATTACGCGCTGCGCGCCGCGCCCCGGATCACTTCCGGGTGCGCTAACGCGGCGTGTCATATAACGCATTACGCGACAACGTAGGTCAAGAATATAGTCAAAATGTCTCCACCAACCAGCGTTCGGAACACAACCCCTTTCAGCAGTCCAAAAAGTTCTGTTAAATGACAACAGAGGGGACAGGCAACAAGAACCATCAGTCAAAGAGGGGAGGGCAAGTTCTTCTCTTCCGGGTCATGTTGGGGCGCTACCGGAACTGATCGAATTGGTAGTCTACAGTGTTTCTGGATGTTTCAGACTAAAGCTGGCGTCAGCATGAGAGCACCACCATCTCGTAGCTCCGTCGTGGCCATTCCACGAGCAAACATGGCAGCCGCTCCCCACCAGAAGCCTGCGGGAGTCGGGGGCCCCCAAGACTTTTGTAGAATCTTCACGGCTGAGGGGACGCTTTCGAGAATGGGACCCAAGCCCTATCAGGGAAGCGTCCGAGTTCCAAGGTGTCCCAGGGCCATTTTAGTGGACCACGCCCAAATCTGAAGAGCCGGCCGCCATTTTGAGAGTCCTGTGGCAGCCGCTTATCATTGCATCGCAAGAGCGGGAGCAACTCAACTACATGGTGAGCGAGACGCTGTAGTCGCAAGAGCGGGCGGTAAACAGCTGAATGGCGGAAGAGGCACAGTGTAGCAAAAGCGGGCGGAATGGCAACTAAAACGGTAAAGGGGCGCCCCACTACAGCGTGTCTTCAGGTCAAACGGATTGTGGGACAAGGTCCAGAATAGAAGAGTCATCAAAAGGCAAAAAGTTCCGCCGGACCCCGGGAGCCGGCCGCCTATGTCGGGGGCGATCTCAGGCTACACCAGTGCTATAAGACTTGGGGAGGGGGTCGGAGCCAAGCGTCTGCTCCGAGTCCGTGCCATCACACCGCCCCTCGGGGGCCTCCGTCAAGCGGTTTAGGGAGGTAATATATCACATTGTTTTCAAATGCAGTCAGGTCCACAAACAACCCTCACTTACTTTGAGAATAGTGAAGCTGCAGTAGGTGGAAATAAGCTTCAGACAGTGTTACAAGCGCTGCTCAGAACTCTGAACTATGGCACCCAACATCCAGAACTTATGCCATTTGAGAATGGCAGTGACATCGAAGCAACTCAGGGACCAAAACCATTAACGTACTTTCACGTATGAAAATCTTACTTGGGGAGGGGGCAGGAGCGAAGCGCCCCCTCCCAGTCCGCGCCACCACACCGTATGTGGAAAATCTGAATCCATCGTTCTACAAACTCAACCAACCTCGGATGGAAAAATCTCGAAAAATGTACAAACTGAAAACCAGTTTTGGTCTGCATAGCATCAGTAGCAACGCTTGCTATCAGAGTGCATGAGTTTCATGCTCGATCGATTGAGCTAGCCGGATCGGGCAACAAAAAGTATAAAATAGTTATGTAAATAGTTATTTAATAAAATGTTTTACCCTGTTACTTTGCTGGTGTGTTGTATATATTTTTAATATTTGCATAGGGTTTGTCGTTATTTTGGGCGGGGTGGGTGACGGAGCCGAACTGTCTTGCAGCCCTCATGGTGTGGAGCTCAGTTCGTCTCACTATTTTCGTATTTCTCATGAAGGGTTGTTCCTAATATTTCTATTTTAGCGAGGTCAAAAAGAGATCCAATTAGTGGCCTACTGATTTTGCTCGATTACTTTTATTTTTTTACACGATTTTTCACGATTTTTCACTATCTGCAAAGACTAAACAGAGTATTGCGACTTTGTGCTTGTTTGTAAATAGAGAATGAACCAAAGAGAATCAATTGTAAAACAGTAAATGCTTGGATAACAATCAATCAAATGGAGAGACAAGCAGGCACGACGGATTACAACGGGGGTAAAGGCCTGCGTTAACTACCCTTCACTATCTGCAAAGAGAGAGTACTACTAAGAGAAAAGAGGGGAGGGGGGGCAGCGTTCAAAGCACATCAGCGTGCATAAACACGAAAAAGTTTTTACCTATCACGTACTTGACATTTGACAGCTTTTGATATTTGCTATTAAAAAACCATTGAAATTCACAGAAAAAACCATAGGTTTTAGGCCATATATAGTTAGGAATTTGCATTTACAAAACCTTGAAAATTCACTGAAAAAAACATTGGTTATAGACCATATATAGTTAGGGATTAGCCTTTTCAAAACCTTATTTTACTCACACAAAACCATTGAAATTTCATATATATTTAGTTGCACTAACTATATATCGCTCACCCGCAATCCACTGCTGATGATGTCACATATT
Organism: Lissotriton vulgaris; assembly: GCF_964263255.1. NCBI lineage: Eukaryota > Metazoa > Chordata > Amphibia > Caudata > Salamandridae > Lissotriton > Lissotriton vulgaris. Next base: position 357,199,614 of record NC_141689.1, on the reverse strand, counting down.
ACATCATTCATGACATGGTTAGTGACATCACTGATGACATCACTGATGAAATCTCAAATGACATCACTGATGACATCTCAAATGACATCACTGATGACATCTCAAATGACATCACTGATAAAATCACTGATAACATCTCATTTGACATGACTGATCACATCACTGATGATATCATTCATGTGATAATACCATGAAACTCTTCAGACTCTAATATAACCTTAGATACAATCAGTGTAAAAAGACAGTCACAGACTGTCACTCATCCATGGAGTTACTCACACACCTAGTCAGTTATGCAAAAAATCAATCACACCTCCATTTTCTCAACTATACAGTTATACACGCCTTACTTATTCAAACATATACTAACACATATTTACTCTCTTATACAATCCCTGATACATGTTCACAATGATCCATACAGCCACTCACACATTCACTGGCTCTTATGCACAGTTATTTATATATGTCAACTCTCACATGTACTGTGTTTTACATATGTACTTACTTTGACATGTAGCACTGAGATATCCATTCACTCACCAATACACTCATGCACAGTCAACCGCCCATACAGCTGTTTCCACATGCACTTTTGAACCCATACATATAGTGAATCAACTACTCACACATCTATGTACAGAGTCACACACCTCCCAGCCACCCATACACACACACTCAGTTTCCCATACAAATACTTGGACAACCAATGAATAACCCATACAGTTACTCATATAGCTACTGATCAACACATGCAGCAGTTTGTAGAACAACAGATATAATGATGCACAAATTAAGACAGTTTAGTCACTAACCCATGCACTCAGTAAGACACATTTAATCATTCTCTCATACAGTCAGTCATGCACCTACTAAATCCTTCTTCCAGACACTTGTACATCCTCTCATTCTTCAATATGTAAGACATATTTTAACTTTACAGAAACATACAGTCACTGGATGTTGTCATCAGTGATGTCATCAGTGATGTCACTAACCATGTCATGAATGATGTAATATGTGACATCATCAGCAGTGGATTGCGGGTGCGCGATATATAGTTAGTGGAACTAACTATATATGAAATTTCAATGGTTTTGTGTGAGTAAAATAAGGTTTTGAAAAGGCTAATCCCTAACTATATATGGTCTATAACCAATGGTTTTTTCAGTGAATATATATATATATATACTGAAAAACCATAGGTTTCAGGGGCGTTATAGTTAGTTGGACATTTCACTTGTACAAAACAAGGGAAATTCCTCCGTTATATAGTTAGTTTAGCTAACTATACCTCACGCGCCCGCAATGTACTGCTGATGACGTCACATATTACATCACTCATGACATGGTCAGTGACATCACTCATGACATCACTCATGACATCTCAGATGACATCATCCAGTGAATGGGTGTTTTTCTGAAAATTGAATATGTTTAGATCAAGGTCGATAGAAGAATAAATGGGTATATAAGTGTCTAAATGGATGATTTGTTTTGGGAAAATTGATTGCATAACTGAATGATTAAGTGTATCTTAGTGAATACATGTGTTAGTGAGTAATGTTTAAATATGTAAATATCTGTATCAGTCTCTCACTTTGTGTATAAGTGGCTGTATGGGTAGGTGAGCAGCTACATGAGTGTCTATATAAGTTATTAGTTGGCGTTTTGAGTATCAGTATGAGTGTCTGTATGGTTTGGGGGGGGTATTACGTAGTGCATAGATGCATGAATGAGTGACGCACTGTTTGTATGTGTTTAAGACAGCATGTGTGCAGGACTGTATGGGTGGTTGAGTGTGTGTATGGGTGTATTAGTGAATGAATGACTGTCTCAATAGTGTCTCTATGAATAACTAGATATGTTTTAAACTAGTATATGTGAGTATTGGTGTATATAAGTGAGTATATGTGAGAGTGAGAGATTGGAAGAGTTCCTGCATAAATTAGTATGTGTTTCTATAAGTGATTGCTTAAGAGAGTAAGTATGTGTAAGTTTCTGTAGAAGTAAGCGGGTGGTATGTGTATAACTGTATATGCAATGAAATGGATGTTTGATACTTTGTTTGCATGTGTGACTATGTGTGTGAGTAATTAGATGGATGTGTGTCAGTGTGTAAAACGATAAATAGGTGTATGAGTACATATGATGAGTGAGTACATGTATGAGTGACTGTATAGGACTGTTGGTGAATGAGTGGATGTGTGTGTAGATTTTTCGATTACTGAATAGGTGTGTTGTAAGTGATATTTACATGTCTATTGTTTAGAAAATGTTAGTTTCTATTTTTGAGTGTGTGTATTAAAGGTTATATTAGGGTGAGAGGAGGTCTGCCATACTATCACAAGGATGATGTCATCAGTGGTGTCATTTGAGGTGTCATCAGTGATGTCATGAGTGATGTAATATATTTCGTCATCAACAGTTTATTGCGGGCGAGTTATAGTTAGCTGAACTAACTGTAAAACAGGAATTTCACTGGTTTTGTACGAGTGAAATGTCCAACTAATTATAATGCCCCTGAAACTGGAAAATAGTTTTTTCAGTGAATTTCTAAGGTTTATTAAATACTAATTTCTAACTATAACATGCCTGAAACCTATAGTTTTTTTGATTGAATTGCAAAGGTTTTTAAAATGCTAATTTCTAACTATAACATGCCTGAAACCTATGGGGCCTCATGTATGAGGCAGTGCGTCACTTTTACGCCGCCGGTGCGTAAAAGTGTGATGCACCAGTGGCGTAAAAAATGCACCTTGTTGCGCCATATTTACAAAGTGACGCATCTAGGTAGATGCGTCACTTTGTAAACCCTTGCCCCAAATCATACCTGCGCCAGGTATAATGTATGCAAGGGGGGCATATTGACGCAAGGAAGGGTCATAGAAGTGAAGCAGTGAAATCTATGAGATTTCACTGCGTCACTTTTAGGACGATGTTGCGTCAAAATCTTGCGCCTGCCTCACAGCAGGCGTAAGACAGACGCAGGCCCTTTCACATGGGGCTTGTCCCATGTGAAAGGACGCATTGCTGGAGTTGCGTCATTTTTGTGACACACTCCAGCAATGCGTCACTTTTGCGCTTACAGTTACGTCCGAAATACTGACGTATCTGGAACTCCTTGCGACATGATGCGTCATAAATTAAATATGACGCATCAGGAATGTCGCAAGGAGTGCGCACTGAGAAGTGACGCATCGCTGCTTTCAAGCAGCAATGCGTCATTTCTCATAAATGAGGCCCATGGTTTTTTCAGTGAATTTTAAAGTTTTTTTTTTTTCAAGTCCTCATCAAGCAAATTCCCTTGAGGTAAGGAGGAGTCGAAAGCCCCAGTATCCTCCATTCAGAGCTTTGGAGTGAGAGGCCCGGATTTGCCCTGAGTGGAGTACTTTTTAACCTTGCCCTTTTGGGGCCTTCTTTTGTTCAAACTGGAAGGCACACGATTTTCAGCGGTAGGGGAGCTAGTCATTATGACAATTCGCGTCAAGAATTTAACTTGAGATCGTTGTTTCCTTTGCCTTAATCATTGGACCCCCTAGTATTTCTCAGATTGTACCTTTCCCACAGATTCCAGAATTTTTTTTTCTTAGTGCATTTCCTTTGCTTCTCTAGATTATATACCATTAATATAGAGTTTAGCCAATTTGTATCCTTTGGTGGTGATAGTTTAACCCAGTTTATGCACATTTCTATTCTATCCAGCAGGATCAAAATAAAAAGAATGCTTTCTTCGTCTTTATATAATGGCAAAGATATTTCATTGCATTGTATCCCAAAAAAACCCATTTCTATGCTTACTTTTATATGCTGGTCTCCACGTTAGAGAGAGACTTACCAATCTGGTCCTAGTAGTCGTTAAGCATTATGCAGGCCCGGAACATGTGTAGATCATCGGCTCTTTCTTCTCCACATTTAGGACACTTTTGTTTGGTTAATTACTAGTCATTTTAGATATTCTTTTTGGGGACCAGTATGATCTGTGGTTAGTGAAGAGGTGGTTTTTCTTCAAGGGGGCAGATTTTACTACTCGGCCCATGATCGCTTTAGAGGTAAACCAAAGGTTTGGGTGGTCCAGGCCTGGCATGTCTTTCTCCCAGATGTCTTATGGGGTTTGGTACTCTAGCTCCCCTGCTCTTGTAAGAGCCCAGTACCAGTAAGAAACCTCCTATTTGAAAGTGTCCGGATTCAAGAGTTTTTGTTCAATGATCTCGTCTCCTTGTAGTTTTCCTATTAGGGTATTTACCCAACTGTTTAGTTGATAGAATTTAAATCTGTGTTTCTTCGTATAGGGTTTCCCATTTCACAATCCGGTTGTTCTCTATCAGCTGTCCCCAGTAGTCTATATTATGCTTCCTTAGCGGAATCAATACTGCGTCTTTTAGACTTTCTGGGGTGCCTGGTGAATCCCATATTGGTGCATATTTCGCAATATTATGGTATTTTTAGGGTTCTTCTTCCCAAGCCAGGATCTTGCTGCAGCTTTTATAGTCTTTATTTAAATTTTTTAGAAAAATTTCGGGTTGACAAATTTGTACAGATAGTGGTCTTCTTCAGGGCCTATGAGTGCTTTTAGATATGTGGGCCAGTAACCCTATTTGGTCAGTAGTATCCTAATGTTCTTGAACTGGAAGGATCTACAGTATTCCAGTATGTCCAGATGGGCGATTCCCCCTTGTGCTTTATTTCTTCTTAGTTTTTTCCACCCGATTCTGACCCCCTTGGCGGCCCAGATGAAGCTTGACAGTTCCCCCTGGAGTTATTTAATTTGTTCCGTACTAAAACTCAGTGGGATGGAGTTAAATATGTAGGTGCATTTTGGAATAATGGTCATTTTAATTAAATTAGATTTTCCTAGAAATTATAGTTGTAGATTTGATCAGGCCTTTAGTAGTTGCCTTATTTCTTTGTATATCCTTGAGAAGTTCAAGTTGGTTACTTCATCTAGATCCTTTGTATATTCTATTCCTAGATATTTGATTTTGTCTTTGATAAGAGGGTTTCCTGAGGCTGTGTTCCACTCAAGAATTTCTGTTTTGGCTTCATTGACCAGGTAGCCTGACACAGCTCCAAACTGGGCTATGGTTTCCTCTATTTTTGGGACGGAGTTCGCTAGATTTCCAGTAAAAATCATCAAACCGTCTGCATATACTGCTACTTTTTTCTCCCATCCATAATGTTCAAAAGTTTTGATCTCGTCTTCCCCTCTTAATAGAACAGCCAATGGTTCAATGTAAAAATTAAATAAAAGGAGAGACAGGGGCATCCTTGTCTTGTGCCTCTTTTTATGAGTACGTTGTCAGTAAGAGCGTCATTTACTAGTATTTTTGCGTTAGGACTTGCATAGATGTTGGATATAGCATTTTCGATTTTGTCACCTAGATTAAATTTAGTTAGGCTAGCTTTTGCTGCGTCAAAATTTATTACAGATGAAGGGACAGTATAGTGAGTTGCAATGTCTATGGCAGCGATAAGCTTGTGGGATAGTTCATGTATTAGCCTGCCTTTGATAAAGCCCTTTTGTCTGGATGGATTAGGGACCCTGCCACTGCCCCTAGTTTTTTTGCCAGAATCTGCATGTATAATTTGTAATCTGCATGTATAATTTGTAATCCGTATTTAAGAGGGAGATGATTCCCATTTAGTTGGGTCTGTCCCTGATTTTAAGATGATGGTAATGATTGCATCATTCCAGGAGTTTGGGAGTTTTTGGTTATCTAGAAATATACAGTTTAAAAGTTCTGTAAGAGGTGTTGGCAGTGTTTCTTGGAGCTGTAGATATAATTCATTTGGTAGGGAGTCTGGGCCAGTGGCTTTCCCTCTTTTAAGGGTCTTAATGCCGCTCTGACTTCCTCTTTAGAGATCTCTCGATTGAGAGCAAGCTTTTGTTCCTCAGATGCTGCCAGAGTAGTAACTCTATTTAGGAAGTTCTGCATTTGGTCTCCAGAGCTAGTTAGGTCTTCCGTATAATGATCCTCAAAAAAGTGTTTAAATTCCTGCCTAATTACACTGATTTCTAAGGTGTTTCCTGGATGACCTTCTCTTTGTATCTTTGTGATCCTATTTTTAGTTCTTTTGGTTTTTGCTTTCCAAGCCAGGATCCTCCTGCAACCTTCTCCGTATTCATAATGTGAGAGTTTACTGGGTTCCCATTTATCTCTTACTCTTGTTTCCAGGAAGTCATTCAGCTCTGTTTTCTTGTTTCTTATTCTTTCTTCTATTTCAGAAATGTATTTGCTGGATTTGGCAGTTTTGAGATCCGCATCTAGAAATAACAAGTCTTTTTCAATCTGTTCAATAAATAACTTCTTTTCTTTGTTCCTGTGTGATGCGATACTAAGTATTTTCCCTCTGATAACTGCATTATATGCGTCCCAGGCAGTTTGTTTTGTAGTTCCAGCATTATTTAGATCAAAGAACAGTTTTGTTTCATCTGCCAGTTTTTCATTGTAGGCCTGGACTGAGAAGATACTCCTATCCACAGTCCACCTCTGGGGAAGAGGTGAAGTTTTTGGCATCAGGATGAGTTGTACCGCAGAGTGGTCCGAGATATGGGCTGGGAATGGTTCCACCTTTTCTGTTTGTTCTACCAGGCTCCTACTGATAAGTAAGAACTCTATTCTAGATGCATGCCCTAGTCTTTTGTTTTTATAGGTGAATCGTTGATTTATATTTCCTTTTTCTTTCCATACGTCCACCATGCCTAGGTCTTTCATACATCGCCCCACCCATTCTCTCATTTTTGGCAGGTTGGGCAGGTTCTTTGCAGGGTGTCAGTCTTCTGAGGGATTTACAGATCGGATCCAGTGAAATAAGCTGCGAAGTAGCTACAAAGGAGCAGAAGGCAGGCAAGTGGCAGCAGTAGCTGCGGTTCAGACCTGGGGCAGCAAAAGAGACCTCTTCGATCTACACCCTCTGCTCTCCCTCGACACTGCGTGGCACAGAGCAGGGACGCATCGGCTCAGGTGAGCAGACCAACTATGTGACTGTAAAACTGTAAACAAGAAAGAAAGTGAAGCCAAGCAAGAACAAAGTTAAAAGCAAAAGTTACGAGGCAAAAAGGCCAAAGAGGTGAGGTGACAAAGGGGCAGAGGCAAAGGCTAGCAAGAGGCTGACAAAAAGTCAAAGCGCGCTGAGGAAAGAGGAAAGACACAAGAGAAAAGAGGCAAGAAGGCAGAGGGCAAAGGGGTAAGAGGCTGACAAGAGACTGATAAGAGGCTGACAAGTGGCTGCCAAAGAAGGCCAGGAAGACAAGAAAGCAAGAGGCGTGCCAGAAGGGCTTGCCAGAAGGGAAGAAGACAGAGTGGCGGACTGAGTGCCCGAAACATGGAATTAACAGGCCAAAGCAGCTCCCCTCCCCCCCAAATTTTGAAACGGAATCCAGAAAGACGGAGCCCACCGCAGCGGCTCCCCACCCACTCGGAGTATGAGAAGAAGCAGTGAAAGCGCACCGCAGCAACGGGAGGGCAGGACGCAGACTGTCCTTTCGAAGTAAGGAGGTGGGTGCAGAATTAGAAAGAAACAGGAGTGGGAGTTGCGCATGGCAAGCCTTACACGACGGTGCAGAGAGGAAAACAACACAGCAACATTATCTATTTAACTCAGTAAGCCCAAAACCTTCTTTATTCAACCCATTTTTCCTTACTAGTGGAAAACCGAGAGGGGACCAGTCTGTCCCAGAAAGCCTAGGAACAACTGTGTCAACACTACATAAGCTGGAAACCATTAAGGCCCCCCAGATCCTGCAGTCTCCCCGCAGAAACAAGGAAGACGCAGTTCATGAGAGAAAGGGGTACAGCTTAAGAAGCAAAACTTCAGAGATAAAAGCCAGTACTCCAACTAAAGGAAAAGGCCAGTCGCCAGCCAGTGTCTCTTCCAGAAGGGACAAAAGGAATAACAAAAGACACGTCTCAGGGCAACCGCAAGCTCCCCAATCCAGAGCAAGCCTGAAATCTACGGGACGCAACGTTTTAAGAATTACCTCATCACTCGGGTCCTATTTCAAGGTTCAGGATAAGGATAAGAATTTTATCTCTGAGAAAGTTTGGGAGGGTTACACTCAGCATCTATACTTACCCACCCCAGCCAAGGCCCAAAACCTCAAAATGGTGGATAACTAGAAACAGAGCAAACACAGCGAAGGAATATTCTACTTAACTGTCAGCAATAAATATCAGGCCCTCTCTACCGACGAAATAGAAACAGAAGCAGAAGTAGAAACTGGCCATCGATCTGGAGTGACAAGGATAGATTTGGAGAAAAGCCCACAGGGACAAGTACAAACACTGCCGGCACCCCCTACCCCCGCTGCAAATGCTGCAGATGCCAAAAGTCTCACCATCTCTGAGAATCTCCTCGAGGGGATGATATAAGAGCTGAGAACTAAATTTGCAATCTCCGAAAAAAAACAGTCCAAAATACAGGAAGTGTGTGAGGTCCTCGATCAGAAAATAAATACTCTCATCGATAGGGTGACACATGTCGAGGGTGAAATAGAGGTACTAAACAAGAAAACTGAGGCAAACCACAAGGAAATAACTAAACTAAAAACTAGGGAAGATGAGATCAGCGAAAGAATGGAGTCCCTGGAAAACCATGCCAGGAGAAACAACATCAAAATCCTGAACAATCCAGAGGGAATCGAAGGAGATGACATAAAAGGATTCATAATCCAGCTACTAGAGGAAAAAAATCCCCTGGGCCAAATTAGTTAATCTAAACGAAGACATTCTAAGGGTACACCGGGACCCCTTCAGGAAGGGAAAGTCTAGAAAAAACCCAAGAAAAGTTCTGATTAACTTCATGACATACTCACTAAAAGAGCGAATACTTAGTGAAGGCCTAAAAGCTGTATCTTCCACAAAGGACTACTGGTCCTGTAAAATCAGATCAGATCTACCTAAAACGACCCAAGATAGACAATGGGAGCTGGGCCAACATATGCCTCAATTGAGGGCACTCGGAGCGAATGTACAAATGCACTTTCCAGCGCTTCTCAAAATCATGTGGAACAATAAAATGTTCAACATAAGAGACCCAAAATAAGTGGAAAGGCTAATAGAACAAATCAAGACCCACCAGGAAGATCAATCCCTTTAAAAATAGGAAACAAATTATACAGCTGCAAAAAATAAAAAGAATTTCGAAGGTTTTTTAAATGCTAGTTTCTAACTATGCCTACAGAGGTAGGACATGTGAAGAAAGAAGAAAAAACACACAGAAGGAAAAAAAGAAATGCAGAAAGAAGCACCAGAAGTCCACAAAGACAAAGAAAAGTGCAGGGAGAAGAAGAGATGTACAGAAAGAACCAACAGAGGAGCAGAAACTCCTCCTGTAACCACAACTTTTTCTGACAGGTATACTGATTGTAAGTGAATCTGACTAACCAGGCCTAGAAACAGTTCTATGCTAAAATACACTTGGAATACAATGTGAAAACATACAAACACCAGGGAAAACTATGCGTTGGCGTACCCCTGTGATGACCATGACCTCTTCTGTAAGACCCTAATACATAAATGGGCAGGGGGATTAAAACTACCTCTTAAAACGCGCCACAGGGTGCGTTTGCACACTGGTGTAAGGAGGGGGGTGCCTGAGGTGACATGTGTGCAAAGACGTCCTGTGGCCATTTTAAGTTGGGCAATTAACTCCCCTTGAATCCCTAGGGTCCAACTAGCCCTCTAGGTACCTCCAGTAAGCGCCACAGAGCTGCGTTGCAAAGAGGTGTAAAAAGGGGCACGGTTGAACAACCTCCCTGCAACGTAGCACTGTGGCACTTACTGGAAGCACCTGGTGGGGTAGTTAGCCACCAGGGACCCTCAGGATTGCAGGGGAATTATTTTCCCAACTTAAAACGTGCCACAGGGCGTGTTTGCACATGTCACCTTAGGCCCCGTCCCCTCACTTCCCCACTGTATAAACACACCCTGTGGCCGTTTTAAGTTGGGAGATTAAGTCCTCTTGAATCCTAAGGGTCCCTAGGGTCAAACTAGCCCACTAGGTACCTCCAGTAAGCGCCATTGCAGAGTGGTGTAAAAAAAGGGCATGGCCTGGACCACCTCTCTGCAACACAATGCAGTGGTGCTTACTGGAAGCACCCGGTGGGCTAGTTGGCCCCCAGGGGTCCTCAGGATTGAAGGGGAATTTTTTACCCAATTTATAACGCGCCACAGGGCGTGTTTGCACATGTCACCTCGGGCCCTGTCCCCTCCCTTCCCCACTGTGTAAACACGCCCTGTGGCCGTTTTAAGTTGAGGGATTAAGTCCCCTTGAATCCTGAATGTCCCTGGGGTCCAACTAGCCCACTAGGTACATCCAGTATGCGCCACAGAGCAGCGTTGCAGAGCGGTGTAAAAAGGGGCGTGGTCTCTGAACACTTCTCTGCAACGCAGCTCCCTGGCGCATACTGGAGGTACCTGGTGGGCTAGTTTGCCGTCAAGGACCCTCCATATTGAAGGGGAATTCATTCCTAACTTACAACTCGCCAGGGGGAGCGTTTGCACAATGGTGAAGGGAGGGGGTGGGGCCTCCGGCGCGATGCCGGTCTTTTTTTAAATTAATTTTTTTAAGAAGGTGGGCTGAGTGGCTCCCCTTCTTTTCCTATTTTATTGGCCCTGGTGACCCCATCCCCCAGGGCCTGACTCCTATTTTATTTTTGAAAATTGGAAGTGGGCATTGTCAGTTTTCTTTTTTATTTATTTGGAGGAGGGCTGCATTGTCCCCCTCCTCAGGCCATTCATGGCCCCGGGTACTCCATCCCCTGGGGCCGGCCTTTGTTTTTAAAAAAAAAGAATTTTGAGGAGAGGGTCCGCGTGGCCCTCTCTCCCAGGCTACTTCTAGCCCCGGGGCTGGCCCTCTCCATTGGGGACCATGGAGGGGTCCCCAATTCCACCATGGTCCAGCCGGCTCCCCGCCTCCTGCGGGAGAAGGCATTGCTTGTCCACATGGGGTGCTCCTAAGATGCAGCTCCCCGTGCTAGAGTTTGCTATGGCAGGTCGGGAGCCACGAGGCTCCTGCCCCACCATAGTAAACAGCAGTGTCCCGGGGGTGGGCACCCGGACACTGCAGGAGCCGGCCCTGGGGGGTGGCTGTACCCAGGGCCATCGAGGGCTCTAGATGGGGGCTGAGTGACCCCCTCACAACATTTGCAAAGCTCCAGGGGGTGGTGGCCCCTGGGGCTTGGGGGTATTTTATTGTATTGTATTGTATTTTGGATTTATAAAGCGCACTATAACCCAACGGGCTTCCTGTGCGCTGCATCACAACAAATTCCAGGCTCACTGGTTGCTAATCTCGGTCAGTACTCTAGGGAAAATCCAGGTTTTGACTTTGACCCTAAACTTCATCAGATCCTGCATCTGTCTTACCTCAACTGGCAGACTATTCCAGAGGCATGCAGCTACATAGCTAAAGGCTCTTCCACCGGATTTAACTTTCTTGATCTTGGGTATATTCACCAGATTAGTAGCAGAAGACCGAAGGCTCGGTGTGGGATTATACCAGTTAAACTTAGACTGCCGCGGTATTGGTCCTATCCCATGCAGTGCCTTAAAGACCATGCACAATGACTTAAATTGAATCCTCTGGAGTATCGGAAGCCAATGCAGCTCCGACAATACCAAGGATGTGGATGATCGTCGTGGTCTAGACAGGGACAATTTAGCCGCCACCCTCTGTACTCTCTGGTGTCTCAAAATCAGGTACCTAGGTGTTTCCAGCAGTAGCGCGTTTCCATAGTCAAGACGACTCAGAATAACGCTCCTTACTACATGCGCTCGCACCTGGTATGGGAGTATCGGCAGGATCTTCCGAAGAGCGCTGATGAACAAAATACAGCTTCCCACAATTTTATTGACGTCGGTTTCAATGTTCAATTTATCATTAAAAATGACCCCAAGATTGCGTACCGTCATGACGGGTAGCAAAAGTGTCTCCCTGGCAATGGTCCAAAAACCCAAACGGAGGGAACAGGGGACTTTACCTGCTGCACAGCAGAGTATGTCAGTTTTTTGATGGTTGAATTGTAAAGAGTTGTTTTTCAGCCAGTGCATCTTTTCTGGCATACAGGCGTGGAATTTTTCCAGCGAGACTGCAAGGTTTCCATCCAATGAGACAATAAGCTGTGTATTGTCAACGTAGTTCACCAAGCTAACCCCACAGGACTTAATAATCGAGATCAGGGGGCTCATACAGGTGTTAAATAATATTGGGCTGATTGCAGAGCCCTGGGGGACCCCATGCCTAATCTCCGTAAAGTCTGAACGATAAGGGGGAAGGGTGACCGCCTGTTGTTTGTTTGTCAAGTATGATAGAAACCAATCCAGTGCTACACCGCTCACCCCTACTGTTTCCAGCCTGGTCATAAGAGCTGTGTGGTTAACCGTATCGAACATGGAAGACAGGTCCAGTAGGATCAAAATAGCTGGTTGTCCTCTGTCTGCTCGCATTCAAAGGTCTTCCAACACCTTCCCATGATGATGGGTGAAATCCAAAGTGCACATCCTCCAGCTTGTTGTTAAGCTAAAAAAAAATAGTAGAGTGCCATACTGACCAACCGTTCTATGATCTTTACTTGATATGGGAGGAGGGATATCGGCCTTTAGTTTTTTGGGCATGCTGGATCAAGTGTTGGTTTTTTCAGCAAGGGTGTAATAATTGCTTATTTAAAGCTTGCCGGGACCTGTCCGCTGCTCAGTGATAGATTACACAGCTGTTGGAGTATAGGAAGCAGCTCACTTCTCGGCTCCTTCCAAATTTTTGGTTGGAGGGAGGGGGTCCAAAGGGGAGCCTGGAGAAACTCCTGTGGATATCTTATTAAACTTCTCCTTAGAGGGAAGCTCAAAGTGATCCAAATAGATTGCCTGGTTCTCTGGCTCAACCCCTCTTTCCCAGCTCTTTTGCTTACCCGTAGACAGTTGTCCATCTACCTCACCGGAGATACCCATTTCGCCAATTTCCAGCACTTCTATAATTTTTCTTATTTTGTCGTCAAAGAATGTAGCTAAGCTATTACATAGCTCTTAACTAGGTGGGATGCTGTTACTAGTGAATTTGGGACTAGTAATGTCCTTGATGATCATAAAAATAGCCCTGGTGCTGTTAAGCACCTTTAGGATAGTTTTGGCATAGCAGTCAACCTTAGTATTCTCATTTTCCTTTTTATAATTGGCTAACTTCTCCTTCCAGAGGACTTTGTCTATCTCTTCATTGCCTTCCTCCATTGTCGCTCTTCCAATTTGCATTCCCATTTTTTTTATCCTTAGTGTGTCATTATACCAGGGGCCCAACTTCCTAATTTTCTTAGCCGGGGCAATCTGGTCAAGATATGTTCACAGAAGGATGCATATTTTTGTTCCATTGATTTCAGGGGGTCCAGAAGCCCATTTGTCTTAAATATTGGAGATGAATTGGCCCTCTTTAAGAGGTTCTTCCAGTCCCTGACGAGGACATTTCTTCCCCTTACTACATCAGCTCGCCCTGCTTTAGGAATCACCATCCGAAATTGTACCAAATAATGGTCCAACCAGCCCACCCAAACAATGTTTTCCACCTTAACAAATTCTTTGTCTGCAAAAATCAGATCCAGAGCAGGCCCCCTTTATGAGTAGGTTCAAGAACCTGTTGCGTTAGATTTAGATTATCACATGACTGTAATAGATTATTATACCCAAAGTCCAGGCTCCCATTGGCCCAAAGATTGAAGTCTCTCAGGGCCATTACTCTAGTGTGGGTAAGTACCATATTGCTAAATACATCAATCATGCCATGTTGTCGTTGGAGACCGAAGGCCCTCGGGGGTCTATAACATGGTATACCCGTCCAACTGAGCCTATTGTATCCATCGATGAGATATCCCACATCTCCTTGAATATAATCCCAACCCCTCCTCCTCTGCCATTAGTTCTAGGTTTATGGAAAGCCCTATAGCCAGGTGGACATGTCAGGCCCAGTTCCAAATCGGACCCGGGTTTCATCCATGTCTCTGTCATAAACAGTATATCTAGCTGGATAGTTTCTAATAACAGTTGGGTTTCCATATGATGTTTTGATAGTGACCTCACGTTGAGCAGCCCACATCTCAAAGACTCCATACTGACATAGTCTGACTCTGGGACAGCCGTTTTTTCCCACATAATTTCTCCTTTCCCCTTTCCCGTATGGCCAATGTCTCTCAGTTAATTGCCTGCGTAGCTATACTTTGTAGTCCCATTAACCTCACTAACCTGACCAGCAGCCTGCATGGTACTGAGGGCTTCCGGTGCTCGGACGGGCACGGTCCGGCTTGCCTTTGGCGTGCCCGCTGTCCGCATCTGCTGCGCGCTTGGTCTGACCTGTGTTTAAGTACCCTGTGCTACAAACAGACTAGACTGCTCAGACCGCCGGAACCATGGGGACTGGAAGTGAGGGAAATGAAAAACTGCCCTAGGTCCACCCTCCGTTCAAACAGCACTTCCGCAATGGACCAGGGAGCAGGGGAAAGCCTACCAGTAAGTCAAGCTTCCTCAATTGAATAGTTAAAAGTTCTAAACAAGTAATGTATTTTTTAAAATAGCAAATTCAGTGAGTTAAAAAGAATATCATGCGTAGCTAGTAGTATTCTTACCGTGTCACGGACCCCCCAATTTTAATAATTAGAGTCCCGGGGAGGTGGCGGTCCCTGAGGCGTGTGAGGGGGTTTATGCCCCCCTACACAGGTAGTTAATTTTTTTTTAAAATAAGCCCCGGGGGTGGCGGTCCCCAGGGCTGCGTAAGGCCTTCGAGCACCTCACCCATTTACTATGGAAGCCCCAGGGGGTGGGTGGTCCCCGGGGCTGCGGGTGGCCATGCACCCCTGCAAATGCTTTTTAATAGCACCGGGGAGGTGGTCCCCAGGGTTGGGGGGCTCTTTGGGCCCTCCTCTTACAATCTAAACATTGCCCCTGGGACTTGGCCCACCCAGGGGCTAATTAATAACAAAGCGCTGGCTTCATTTTTTTCATTTTCGCGGCCAGATCTGCAGATCCAGCGCGCGTCTCACATTTTTTATTTCATGCTCTTATTGGCCCTGGGGTTCCTTGTGGGACCCTCTAAGCAGGCCTAGGGGTTCAGGGTGTTTCTACCCTGCCCTAATTTCTTTTTTTACATTTGTTTTACTGATTTCTTGTGTCTCGGTTCTAATGAAGCACAAGATGGCTGCCAACACTTCCTGGTTTGTAGTGTTGACAGCCAATTAGCATGAAGCTCGTGATTGGGCGGGAGCGCGGATCCTGCTGAACTACTGAATGGATTTACACCATTTAACAAAAAGAGTTCTTTCTGAACCAAGGGCTACCTTTTTGCCAAATTTGGTGTAATTCCGTTCAGCAGTTCGGGCTGTAGCTGTGGGTAAAGTTTCTTATGGAACATAACATGGATAAAACACATTTTGGGACCCCTTTTTTCTTGGCCCCGCTTGCCGAATCACCCCAAAACTTTTAAGATAGGAGCGGACCGGCGCGCTCCACGAGTTTTGAAAATTTATTGAAGATTTGTCAAACGGCGCCAAAGTTATTCGGAATATAATGTTGCGATTTTCCTACGTAACTAGGGGCCCGATGTAGGTAAATCCCATTTACCGATTTTGAAATACCGAATTTTACCGATTCGGTATTTCAAAATCGGTAAATGGGATGTAGGTCCCAACATCTGGATTCGTTACCGAATCCTTAACAATTCTTTAACCCCTTCCATGCTGGGCCGTTTCCGCCGCTGTGCGGTAAACAAAAGAACAGGGCGGGGCCGTGACGAACCCCAGCCGTCATCAGCACACGAGCGCCGCAGAGCGTGACGGCTGGGGTTCGTCACCAGCATGGAAGGGGTTAATTACCGATTCGGTAAATACCGAATCGGTAATGCCCATTCATTCCTATGGGCTTTGAAGCTCATAGGAATGATTAGGCATTACTGATTCGGTATTTACCGAATCGGTAATTAAAGAATTCACAAGGGTGCAGGGGGTGTCACTTTGACACCCTCTAGCACCCCCAAAACGGGTATGTGTGCAATGTGGCACACAGACATGCCCTAAGGGCATGTCTGTCTGTCACATGGCACATGTGTACATGCACAGATGTGCATGTACACAGGAATCGGTATTTTACCATGGATTTGTATTCCATGGTAAAATACCGATTCTGTAAGCCATGTGCTGATGGAACATTGGCTACCTACATTGCATTTTCGGTAATTTTACCAAATCGGTATCATTACCGAATCGGTAATGATTCGGTAATGATAACGATTCGGTAAAATTACCGAAAATGTGCCCCTACATCTCGATAGCCCTTTACCGATCGGAAACGGCCGAAAATCGGTATTTTCGGCCGATTCCGATCGGTAAAGGGCTACCTACATCGGGCCCTAGGTCTTAACTAGAACTACCTACTGGCGACTGATTGATATATATATATATCTCAATGCATATATATATATGTATATTCACTGAAAAAACCGTACGTTTCACACCAGTTATAGTTAGGAATTAGCATTTAAAAAACCTATTAAATTCACTGAAAAAACCATAGGTTTCACACCAGTTATAGTTACCTGGAAATTTTACTGACATAAAACCATTGAAATTCCACGTTATAGTTAGTTGGACTCACTATAACTTGCGCGCCTGCAATGCACTGCTGATGACGTCCCATATTACATCACTCATGACATGGTCAGTGACATCACTCATGACATCACTGATGACACCATCCTTGTGACAGAGTCAGAGACCTCCTTTCAGTGTAATGTAACCCTTGAAACACATATTCAAAAATAGAAACTAACATTTTCAAAAAAATGGAGATACCCATACCAGTTACAACAACCAATTCAGTAATACCACCATCTATATACACATCCACTCATTCATGGAATTCGTGGAATTTCAATGGTTTTATGTCAATAAAATTTCCATGTAACTATAACTGGTGTGAAACCTATGGTTTTTTCAGTAAATTTAATAGGTTTTTTAAATGCTAATTCCTAACTATAACTGGTGTGAAACCTATGATTTTTTCAGTGAATTTCATAGGTTTTTTAAATGCTAATTCCTAACTATAACTGGTGTGAAACCTATGGTTTTTCCAGTGAATTTCATAGGTTTTTTAAATGCTAATTCCGAACTATATATAAGGGCCCAAACCTATGTTTTTTTCTTTGAATTTCAAAATTTTGTTTATAGCAAATGTCTATAGCTATAAAATGTAATATTTTTGAAAATGAATGAATCCTATATTTTATTTGTATTTAAAACAATTTTTTTAATGTATATTTTTAAATTTTTTTTTTACTCTGGAGCGCTCCCGGGGCGCGCCCCGGTGAGCGCCCCGGAAAGCGTAGTCTTTTGAAGCGTCCTGGGGCGTGCTACGGAGAGCGTACCGTTAGTGCTATTGCCGCGAACGAAAACATCATAGTGACGTATCGCGTAGCCGCGTCCACGTGATATGCACGGCGTAAGCGCACCCGGAAGCACTCGAGCGAATACGATCATGCAACGTAAACATGTGACGCGCTTACGCGACGCGCCCGGGGGCGCGCCGCGTAAGCGCGTCGGTCATGTGACCTGAAAATAACACTTTTTATTGGTGCAGAACAGTTTTGGTTTCATAATGATGAAATCGCTGGTCTTGTGACCTGAAATTAACACTTCTCATTGGTTCAGGCCTTTTTTTTTTCCAAATGATGAAAGACCCCCACCTTTTTTTCTTATTCTGACTTTGTCCTTTGACTTAAGAAGACCTGTTTTGCAATCTTTGAGGTATATTTTGTTCTTTGAAATGGCTTCAATAGCGGCAGCAGCTGGAGCATCTGCACCACCACCACAACCACCAAGAGGACCACCACAAGATTACATTGGTGGTCAACAAGAGGAGGAGGAGGAGGAGGAGGAGGAGGAGGAGGAGGAGGAGGAGGAGTGGAGGAGAAGATGGCTGCAAGAACACAATACCCCATACCAGCCAAAACCACACATTGTATGGGAGTTTTTTTCGATCCCAGAGGGCAAGAAAAAAGTCAATGCGGCCAAGGTGACTTGCCTAATCTGTGGCATGGAACTTTCCAGGGGGAACCCTAATAAAAAATACTCTTTTGGAAACAACACCATGATTCCCCACATGCAGCGCAGGCATCCAATGAACAATTCTGCTGCAGAGATGAGGGAACTGGCCAGTAACCCTCCCCAATCTTCAAGCACCACCTTCAAAAGAAAGCAACCCACTCCATCAGGACCAGAGGCAAGGGAGACGATCCCTTGCATTCATCCACGGTTAGCGGATTTCCGTATAACATGTATCCATTGTGGTAAGACCATCTCCTATGGTGAACTGAGCATAAAGCTTATCATCCTTGCTGGGGACAACCATAAATGCCCCAAAAACCCCTAATTTTTTCTTATTTATTTTTGCTCCAGTTGAGCCATTTTCAATTCCCTGTTTTTTCGTTTCTCCCCATAAAAATAACAAAAGAAATATAAAATAGTTCATAAAAGCCAAAAAAAGTACAAAATGTTCCAAAAACACAAAAAAATATAAAACAACAAAAAGAAGAAAAAAAACAGTTCTTTTTAGAACTACCTCCAATTTATAAAAAAAGGCTACATTTTTTAATAACTCTGTCATTCTTCTTTCCCCATGGGCCGCTCCCCGGTCCGCTCCCCGGTGCGCGTACCGGGCGCTCCCCGCGCGCAAATCAAAAAAAATATATATATATTTTGCACCGCGGGGCCCTTTTATAGCCCCCACATCAAACCTAGGGGGTCAGGGGGGTCTACCCTGCCCCCTTATGGTCATTTCCCCCTTTTTTTCCACCTCTTCTGTCTCTATCCTACCGAGACACAAGATGGCGGCCAGTCCGGACTGTTTCAAATGTTTACAGACACCCGAGAGCCAATCAGCTTTCCGTGCGCACCTCGCGTGTCGCGCCTGCTGCGCTCCCCTGTGCGCGTACCGGGGCGCGGCCATAGATATATATTTTTTGGAACCTAAATTACTCAAAATCCACTGGAGCACATATCTTGAGACATAGCAAAGGCACATCGGGCTACCAGTCCCTACAATTTTGCGAAGTTTGGTAGAAATCCATTCAGCCGTTCGGGCTAAAAGTGAGTTCGACCACCCTATGGAAATTAACATGGAGAAAACACGTTTTGGGACCCCCCTTTTATCTCGGCCACCGCTTGACGAATCCCCCCCCCAACTTTCAAGGAAGGACCGGAGCTCCTCAAGACAAATTTGAGGAAATTTTCAGGCCGATTCGTCAACCGGCGCCAAAGTTATTCACAATAGAATTTTGCGATTTTGCATTGAAAAAAATCCTAACTATAACTACCTACTGGCGACCGCCAGTAGGTAATATATATACATATATATATATATATATATATATATATATATATATATATATATATATATATATATATATATATATATATATATATATATATACACGACTACAGTGTTGGGGGCGATGTGATCAGTCCCTTTCAACTCACCTGCAACACGCACGGATCTATATTCCTGAAAGTCCACCCCCACGCCACCGACCTGGTCATTGCCGAGACTGTGCATGCTGGGACATGCAGTTCCGTGGACTGAATATGGAGCTGCACAGGTGAGCCTACAGCTTTAGGGGGAGGAGCAATGTGCCGTTAAGTATTTCACGCAGGAGGAGGTTGATTCGAAAAGGACACAGAACTGGGCGCTGAAGAAGGTCTAACGACCGAAATGCATTCGCCGCTGCTGGCATTCTCCTCAATAAAGTCAGCTGTTCCATCAGAACTCCCCTCCGGCCTCTGTCTCCTTTTTTCGGAAAGGAGAATTCTTGTCAAGTTTTCTGCGCCAGCCAGAGGTGCAGCACGGAAGGCCCCTGTCAAACTAAGAGACTCGACCCTTTAACTGGCGACCCGCTGTTCCAGCGTTTTCCAAGTTGAGGGATCAACAAGGGTCGGAGACCGCCAGGAACGTGGTGCAGGAATTCGAGGAAGGGGGTATTTTATCTCCTAAGCAAAAACGCCTCGCATTTGGCAGCTGACTCGTAATTTTTGCATCAGGGAAATGGCCATGGCAGGAGTGAGGGGACAAAGAGGAACGACTACAGTGTTGGGGGCGATGTGATCAGTCCCTTTCAACTCACCTGCAACACGCACGGATCTATTTTCCTGAAAGTCCACCCCCACGCCACCGACCTGGTCATTGCCGAGACTGTGCATGCTGGGACATGCAGTTCCGTGGACTGAATATGGAGCTGCACAGGTGAGCCTACAGCTTTAGGGGGAGGAGCAAATGTGCCGTTAAGTATTTCACGCAGGAGGAGGTTGATTCGAAAAGGACACAGAACTGGGCGCTGAAGAAGGTCTAACGACCGAAATGCATTCGCCGCTGCTGGCATTCTCCTCAATAAAGTCAGCTGTTCCATCAGAACTCCCCTCCGGCCTCTGTCTCCTTTTTTCGGAAAGGAGAATTCTTGTCATATATATATATATATATATATATATATATATATATATATATATATATAATATATATATATATATATATATATATATATATATATATATATATATATATATATATATATATGTATGGCGGTCGCCAGTCAGTTGTTATAGTTAGGATCTAGTTATCATGGGAAATTCGCAACAATCTATTCCCAATAACTTTGGCGCCCATTGACGAATCTTCGCGAAATTTTCAAAACTCGTGGGGTGCTCCCATCTGCTCCTATCTTGAAAGGTCCGAGGGGATTCAGCAATCGTGGGCCGAGAAAAAAGTCTCAAAACTTGTTTTCTCTATTTCATTTTCCATAGGAAATTTTCCATAGGAAATTTTAGACACAGTGCGTCGATCCATCCAGAAGAAGAAAAAAAAATGAAGCGCGGGCTCCTGTGCTTCATTCTTAATTAGCCCCCAGGTGGGTCAAGTCCCGGGGGCATCACAAAAATATATGTGCTGGGGCACAGGGTGAACCCCACAGCCCCGTGGACCGCCACCCCCTGGGGTTTTCTAAAAATATTTGAGGAGGGGTGCACACAGCTCCACCAGCCCCAGGGACCGCCATCCCCGGGACTTCTTTTTAAAAAAAAATATGTAACCTGTGTGAGGGGCTCGAGCCCCCCACACGCCCTGGTGACCGCCAGTAAGTATTCAAATTTTGGGGTCCGTTAGGCACCCTCTACCCCCGACGGACCACCACCTCCCTGGGGCTTCTCAAATGTTGTGAGGGGGGCTGTGGGCCCCTCTCCTGGAGCCTTTGATGGCCCTGGGGACCCCCACCCCTCAGGGCCGGCAGTGTCCTGGAATGCCCACCCCGGGACACTGTTGTTTACTATGGTAGGGTGGGAGCATGTCTCCTGCCCTACCATAGCAAACTCTGCTTTGGATCTTGGAAGAGAGAGCAGGGAAACCTGCTCTCTCTTCCAAAATTCAAAGCAGAATTGCTTTTCCACACAGGGAGCTGTATGTTAGCAGTTCCCCATGTGGAAAAGCAATGGCGGCTCCCGAACGATGCGGGGAGCTGGAGGGACCGTGGCGGAAGTGGGGCTCCCCCCATGATCTCCATCTAATTGCATAGGCTCCGGGGGATGGGGTCCCCAGGGCAAATAGAAGTTAGTGGAACCAGTTGTTTTTTACGAAAAAATGTGGAGTCTGGACCACAGCGAGGCTCTCAGCGCGGCTCTCAGGTGTAAACACGTTGGGTGCATGACTCCAAAACGCGCTGGGTGCGTGACTCCAAGCAAAACAAGTGTAATATTTCTTCAATATAAATCTACGTTATATGTTTGGATCTTGGGTGGCTCTAAAAAGAGTCCTTGTGTTTATTGGGAGATTTTGGTACCTACAAGTAAGTGCCTATGCAGAGTCTAAAGTTGTTGAGAAAGACTCTGTTACCCTCATATGTGAAATGTACACCATCTCTCCTGAAGATGCCATCCATATTAAAATGCAGATTGTTGTTGTATATGGACCCCATACTATAATAAGCAGAAACAGCTTTATTGACATGTTTCCTAGCTTTCTCAATCTGTGGACAAAATTGATTGTACCAGTTCAATTTCTGTCTTTGGCGTATGTTAAAATAGACTAAGGCAGTTTTGGGGAAAAGTAACATCAATTCTGCAAAGGTGCCCTTCATTAGCATTTCCAGACCTATCCCAGTCAAAGTGCCTAGGTCATTGCCACCACAGTGCTCAATTATGAAGCCCTACAATCATGCAGACCTCTAACCAGCTATATACTATTGAGACGCTCTTCTAAATACCCAGTACCTATGCAGTCTTGGAATTCTTCTGTCTGTCCCATGCACTTCTCCATTCACCCATCCAGCACTATCTAGGTATCCTATCACTCCACCAATTCCTAAGCACTTCTAAATTCAGCACACACATTCTTTGCAACACTGAAATTACTCAAGTTATTAGTCGTATACTTAAGGAATGACGTAGTCACTAACACAAGTGCAGGTACAATATTTTGTACACAATGCATGTACAATCCTCTAACCATCTACAAGCTATTTATACACTCTTCTAAATACCCTGCTAGTACCTATGCTGTGTAGGAATACTCCTGTCTGTCCCATGCATTTCTCCAATCGCCCATCCAGCACTATCTACTTATCCTATTACTCCACCAATACCTAAGCATTTATAAATTCACTATACACTCTGTTTGTAATACTGTAATTATTGCAGGTACTAGCCATGTACTTATGGAATGGCCTAGCCACTAACAACAATATTGCAACAATATTGTGTGCACTATCCATGCAGACCTCTAAGCAGCTACATAATATTGATACACTCTTATAAATACCCAGTACTTATACAGTGTAGGAATTGTCCAGTCTGTCCCATGCGCTTCTTTAATCACTTATCTACCAGTATCTACTTATCCTATCACTCCACCAACACGTAAGTACTTATAAATTAAGTGTTCACTCTGTTTGCAACACTGTCATCATAAAAGTTACTAGTGGTATTCTTATAAAATGACTTAGACACCAACACAAGTACACATACAATATAATGTTCATAATTCCTACAAATCTCTAAGCAAATACATACTACTGGTCCACTCCATTAAATACTGAATTAGTACCCATGCAGCATAGGACACCTCCTGTCACTCTTAATAATAATAATAATAGGGGCATTTGTAAAGCGCTGAGTTACGCACACCGGCGTGTCCCCGCGCTAAGGTGAGAGAGGCGGAAGCTGGGAGTTTAACTGAAGGGCGGGCAGTCTATCTGACATATAGGTAGGTTTTTAATTTAGCACGGAACCTATTTTCTACCGGTTCTAGATGTAAATCCACCGGAGGTTTGTTCCAATGATTTGCCGCTAAATACCTAAACGATCTGCCTCCCATGCGGGCTTTCTTCACCTTGGGGATTCTTAACAGTCCCCCACCCGCAGATCTTAGTGCTCGAGCAGGTTCATAGGGTTCAATCAGGCTCTGCAGTGGCTGAGGTGCCCTGCCATTCAAAATACGATGGCAGGTGCAAAGGGCTTTGTACTCTACTCTGCTCCTCACAGGGAGCCAGTGTAGCTTTTGCAAGGCTTCCCTCGAGGGGGCCCTTTTGAGCAACCTGAGGATCAGACATGCTGCCGCGTTCTGCAGCACTTGAAGGCGACCGAAACTTTTCCCAGGTGCCCCCAGGTACAGCAGGTTCGCATAATCCAACCTTGCGGTCACCAGTGCATGTACCAGGGTTTTACGGGCCTCCGTGGGCAGCAGTTCCAGAATTTTCCTCAGCCTTTTCAAGACTCTTATGCAATTCTTCAATCACCCATCCAGCACTATGTTATTGCATTAGTCTGCCAATATCTAAGCACGTATGGGGCAGATTTACAAGCACCCTGCACCACCAGTATGTCACTTTTTGTAACGTAGTGATGGTGCCACGCACACCTTCATATTTACAAGGAGAATAAAAGCCACCCTGCGTGGCTTTTCTTCTCCTTGCAAATACAACCCCTTCATACACAGCACTTTAGGTTGAAGGGGTGTTCCATAAGTGTAATTGTGGGTGTTCCTACACAACGCTCATAGAACTAGACACATCTCTATGAAAAATCGTAAATCGTGAGATGTGTGTGAATGCTGCGGCATCCTAGAGTTGGTGTAGCAAGGCAAAACGAGGAGAATTGTTTTCATTTCTCTTCATTTTTTTCTCTTTCAATGCATGCTGCATTCCACAGCATACATTAAAAGAGGAAAATGTCTTTATTGATTGTTTTTGTGCAGGAAAGTGCCCCTTCCTGCACAAAAACAATCTCCCCACAACACAGACATCCTTGCACCATGGTGCAAGGATGCCTGTGTCACCGTATGGCTGCACTTTGTGCAGTAGTGCAGAGGGAAGTACATAGTTGCAACATATTCATGTACATATGTCGCATCCCTGTGCTTCCGAAGTGCCACAGCGCAGTGCAGCTAAAGAGCTTGCAGTGTCACGCTGCAGTACTTCCTCAAAAATCTTCACCTATAAATTCACCATACACTACTAATGCATTCTTTCAGTCAATCATGCTCTACACATATATTCAACCAAACTTTCAGACATGATCATGCAATTATAATTCTTTTTTAACCAGAGAAGGTAGTTCTGATAAGAGTTTTTTTTTCTTCTTTTGTTATTTTGTATTTTGTTTGTATTTTTGTAACAATGTTGTTGTTTCTTTGGTGTTTTTCTAAAAAGAAAACAGGAAAAGGAAAAAATAAACAGGTAACTTTTGGAAATAAACAACTTTCCCCAAAAACATTATTTTTTTAAATTAACATTTATTATTGTACTGTGCTGCACAAACAGCATTCACGGATTGTTCACCGTAACAGATGACGCCTTTGCACTTAGTGCAGTGCTGCTCCAGAAATTGAAATTCGGGACGAATGTCCATTGGAGGTGTTGATGTGGACGCTCCGGAAGTAGTAGAAATGGCTGGTGTGGGAATTTGTGCTGCACGTCTCATCTCCTCTAGTGCCAGATTGCGTGGGTGGATGGTTCATAGATATTTGTACATACTTGCCGTTCTGCAGGAGTATTTATTTTCACTGCCTCGCGGCAGGGCCCTCTGACATATCAAGCAGGTGACTTTTGTAGCATTTACCTTTTTTTTGACCAGCAGGAAAGGTAAAAAACTTCCAGACCATTGATTCAGGCCTCTGCTTGTGTGGATCTTCTTCCAAAAAATCATCATCCGAAGAATGATGAGGAGGTTGTGAACTGGTCATTCTTCCAATACAAAATTAGAAAAACACCCCAAAAAACTGCAAAACTAGCTCTTGATGTAGAAGAGATGTCTTTCTTGAATTGCTCTAAACAGGATGACTAAAATGGGTGGGGTCCTTCAATAGTTGCAGTGGGAAACGTTATGAACCAATCAAATCTTTTTTTTTGCGGTCACATGGGATCCGCGCACCCTGCGCTCACGATGCACGCACCCGACGCGACTTCGCGAAAATATATTTAAAAATAATATAAGTTTATTATAAGTACAAATATATTCTTTTTATGAATATCTTAGACAATCTCTTGAGCTAATATGTATATTAAAGACACATACATATCATTTTGTAACATAAAAAAATGTTGTGGTAGTTGCGCACCCAGCGTGCCCCAGCATGTATATGATGTCACGCGGGAACCGCCACCGCACAAGCGTTGCATACTGTAATGCGCATGTGTCACAAATGTGTGGGATCAGGAGTCGTGGACCGGTCGCACACCATTCGCGCACATCATGTAATATTAAATGTATATGACGTAACTGAAAAACACGTAGCCATCGGACACCCTGCGAGGATCCTTCACGACTTTTCTAAAATGGCAGTTATAATCTGCTCACCCATCGTGATGGGGACGCTTTGGGTGCGTAACTCCCAAAAAAATTTGAAAACAAAAATTAAAAAGAAAATAATATTTATATATATATATATATATATATATATTAAAATAAAAAAATAAAATTAAACAATATTTCAGTTTCAATGTTTTTTGCAATGTTCAGTAAAAAATATATAATGTTAATTAATGAATACAATATTTATAAATAAACAGTTAAAAACTGTAGAAAACATTACAAACAAATACATATTACTACTATTACACTTAAAAATTAGCATTTAAAAAACCTTTGAAATTCACTGAAAAAACAATAGGTTTCAGACATGTTATAGTTAGAAATTAGCATTTAAATAACCTTTGAAATTCACTGAAAAAAACAAAGGTTTCAGGGACGTTAAGGTTAGCTGGACATTTCACACATACAAAACCATAGAAATTCCTCCGTTATAGTCAGTTCTGCTAACTATAACACACCCGCCCCAATGCACTGCTGATGATGTCACATATTACATCATTCATGACATGGTCAGTGACATCACTGATGGCATCACGGATGACATCTCAAATGACATCACTGATGACATCATCCACGTGACAATCTGATGCACCTCATCACACACTAGTATAGCCTTTGATCTCTCACTGTAAAATACAGAGTACAATTTTTGAAACCATTGACACACCAATACCAGTTTCTACATACCCATTCGCTGATTCCTAGGTCTACACACACATCTACTCACTCACCCATAGAATCACTCATACATGCTGTCACTGATCAATAGAACACTATCAAATGCACTCATACACCTATATCGACATTGACACACCAGCACTCATCCTAGTAGGTTATGCAGTCATCCTACTCACTCATGCAAACAATCACTCACACTTGCATTTACTCACCTACACACTTATACGAACGCCAATTCATTTATTCATACAGATAGTAACTCATACACAGTGTCTTATAAAATCACTATTACAAGTATACACTCATCCATACAGTCACTCACACAATCACTGACTCTTACGTAGAGTTATTTATATACAACAACTGTCACATACACTGCCTTTTATTTTTCTACTTCGTTGGAGATGTACCACTGAGACATATATTCGCTCATCAACACACCCATAAACACACTCACTCGCCCAAACAACTGTTTCCACATGCACTCTTAAAATCCTACACCTAGTTAATCAACCGTTCACACATCTTTGCACAGAGTCACACACCCCCCACCAAACCACACACACACACACTCAGTCCCCCATGCAATTACTTAGCCAACTAATCAATAACTAATATAGACACTCATGTAGCTAGTGACCAACTGATGCGGCAGGTTACAAAACAACAGACCAAGTGATAGACATTCACACAGTTTAGTCACTAACCCATGTATTTAGTGAGACACTTTTAATTACTCACTTAAACAGTCAATCACACAGCTACTAAATCCTCCATCCAGACACTTATATATCCACTCATTCCTCAATGCAGATTGCTATATATATAATACATATTTAAATATCAAACAAAGCAAGATTCACTGGATGATGTAATCAGTGATGTTATTTGAAATGTCATCAGTGATGTCACTGACCATGTCATGAATGAAGTAATATGTGACATCATCAGCAGTGCATTGCAGGCGCACAACTTATAGTTAGCAGAACTAACTATGACAGAGGAATTTCTATGGTTCTGTACGAGTGAAATGTCCAGCTAACTATAACACCCCTTAAACCTATGTTTTTTTCAGTGAATTTCTAAGGTTTTTTAAATGCTAAATTCTAACTATGACGTCCCTGAAACCTATGGTCTTTCAGTGAATATATATTTATACAAACACACACATACACATACAAACACACAATAGAACACTTCTATACCTTCAGTGCCTCATATCTCTTTAGTGGGAAATAGCCTTAACCACGCAGCTTGAACTATGTGGGCGGTGGCACGCACGTCTGAACCATGAATATGCCTTAACCACACATATACGTGGCTCAGGCATATGCATGGTCTAGTTCTGCTGCAGCCAGATGGAAGCGTGGAAGCAGGAAGAGTAAGGATCGGGATGAGGTAGAGAGATAAGTCAGGTTTTTAAGTGGTAGGGGTAGTTTGCTGGGGTTTGGGGGTAGTTTTCAGAGCTTGGAGGGGATCAGGGTAGTTTCCAAGGAAGACAGGAGGTCGGAAGGGCTGTGGGTCAGGAGTTTTAGGGATCAGGGTAGGGGACGGAGGTGGAGGATAGACTATTTTGATAGAGGTAGTTTTGGGAGAGGGGGCTTGAGAGTTTTAGGGCTCAGGGGCCAGGAAAGGGACAGTTTTAATACTGGGGCAGTTGGACTGGTGCGGGGGTAGCTAGGTGAGGTCTTAGAGGGTATTGGCTTGTTTTAGGGCTCAGGGAAGAGGCTGAGGTCAGAACAGTTTTTAGGGGGCTAAGTTGTACTGCTCAGGGCAGGGACAGCCGAGGGGCAGTTTTCAGCTAGAGGGGGCAGTTGTACGTTTTAGAGCTCAGGGCAAGGGATGGAGTAAGGGTAGATTATTTGGGTGGGGGTGGTTTTGGGGTGGGGGTTCTGGTAGTTGTCAGGGCTGGGGGTCAGGAGGTTTAGGGCATAGGGTAGGGTACAGGATATGGGCAGTTTTAAGGTTGAGGGGGCAGTTGGGCTGTGGCGCAGTTAGGTGGGGTTAGGTTTTATGGGGTAGGGGCTTGTTTTAGGGACTCTGCGAGTGGGGTGGGGTCAGAGTAGTTTTCAGGGGCTAAGTTGTAGTGCTCAGGGGACAGGATAGGGGCAGTTTTCAGGTAGAGGGGACAGTTGGGAGTTTTAGGACTCAGGGCAGGGGACGGTGGTGGAGGTAGAATATGTTGGTTTGTGCTGTTTTGGGGGTGGGGGTTGGGGTAGTTTTCAGGGCTGTGGCTTAGAAATTGGAGGATTCAGGGCAGGTGACAAGAAAGGGGCCACAGCATAAGCCACAATAGATAAAAGCCATTTACGGCTGCCTGCACAGCCGTCCATTTCTATTTGGGCAGATGGGACAACTGACAAATTGTTGGACGGTCAACTATTTTAACGTAGCTCTCCTCACACTATAAATGGCCATAAACCACATCTTGTACAGTCATTGGGCAGGCAAGCCCTACAAAGGATTCTGGCCGCAAGACTGCATGTGCTCCCCTTAAAACACCTGTATCCTTCAGTCAAAGTAAGACCAGCGATTACGGAGTGTCGCCTCTGCCACTACAAGCGTGAAACATTGACTTATATCCTATTATGCTGCCCTGCTTTGTTGTCAGTCCGTAGAATCCATCTAAGGTCTATTTTTCTCCAACTGGGAACACGGACGGTAAAGGGCATGGCCAACTTTGCCAAATTCATCCACCATGCTCGACAAGCCCTAATGGACAGTTCAACCATGGCATAACTTGACTTTTATCTGGTGGAAGGTCTCATGTAGCACATCCTTTCCTACATGCACATTTTTTATTCAATTTTAAATATCCTTTTTATACTGATGGCTCCCTTTTTTGTATTGATTTTTATTAATCACACAAAAAAAAGTATTGTCATTGTCATAACGATAGCAGTCAGCAGTACAATGATTGGAATCATAATAAGGGCTTTAGTAACAACAATAACACCTTGCGTGGAACGTGCTGATCACAAGTTGTTAACTGTCAGGTGTGCACAGAGTTGATCTTCAATACAAAGATTTATAACATATTCAGTACATCTACACACACCAATGATGCATTGGAAGCACATCTGTTTCGCAAACACTTACACCCATAAGTTGGAGACAGGCTCTACAAAATTAGGTAGGAAAGTAATATAGCAGCTACCAGTTACTATATAAAATAAACCAACACAATCAATCGATGATGTCATCAGTGATGTCGTTTCACCTGTTATCAGTGATGTCATGAATGATGTCTTAGAACATGTAATGAGCGATGCAATATGTGAGGTCCTAAGCAGTGCACAATGTGGGCTTAAGTTATAGTTTGCTCTGATAACTACGCAAGGTGAATTTCTGTGTGTTTTTTAGTTCACAATGTTAATATTGTCTCCAATATGTTCACATACCTAGAATGTTATTCTACCTTTTATGTATGTATGTATATATATATGTATATATATATATATATGTTCAAACTAATGCCAAAAGCTTTAGGGGCGCACACAACACCAACTGACACCATCCGTTTTTTTTATAAGCAGGTAACTCACTTCTTTATTTAGGGTTGGTAGTCTTTGACCTGACGCGTTTCGAGAATTACATCTCTTTTTCAAAGGTTTTGCTTTCACTCGCAGGCTGCTTCAAACAATTATTTCACTCTGCGTATGCATGATTTATACTGCCCCAGGCGGGCCTCTTCCTCTTGGCATGCTGGGTATAGTAGTCCCATTTGAAGCACAACATTATTCACCTTTAGTAGGTCCGTGAGTCATAGCAACAATGTTCTGGCATTATTTAGCCCTTAGTGTTGCCCCAAACAGTCCGCAAGTTTTCATTTACCAACAGTTGGTGTGCTGCATCCAAAATTGAATTGTTTCTGACAGCAGCCTCCATTTATTTTGTAGGATGGTGCCGCCCCCCACGGTCAAGGCAACCGTGTATTAAATGTTCAAACTAATGCCAAAAGCTTTAGGGGCGCACAAGACACCATCCGTTTTTTTTTAAGCAGGTAACTCACTTCTTTATTCAGGGTTGGTAGTCTTTGACCTGACGCGTTTCGAGAATTACATCTCTTTTTCAAAGGTCTTGCTTTCACTCGCAGGCTGCTTCAAACAATTATTTCACTCTGTACATGCATGATTTATACTGCCCCAGGCGGGCCTCTTCCTCTTGGCATGCTGGGTATAGTAGTCCCGTTTGAAGCACAAAATTATTCACCTTCAGTAGGTCCGTGAGTCACAGCAACAATGTTCTGGCATTATTTATCCCTTAGTGTTGCCCCAAACAGTCCGCAAGTTTTCATTTACCAACAGTCGGTGTGCTGCATCCAAAATCGGATTGGTTCCGACAGCAGCCTCAATTAATTCTGTAGGATGGTGCCGCCCCCCACGGTCAAGGCAACTGTGTATTAAATGTTCAAACTAATGGCAAAAGCTTTAGGGGCGCACACGACACCAACTGACACCATCCGTTTTTTTTATAAACTGGTAACTCACTTCTTTATTCAGGGTTGGTAGTTTCGAGAATTACATCTCTTTTTCAAAGGTCCTGCTTTTTCACTGTTTGCGGACTGTTTGGGGCAACACTAAGGGCTAAATAATGCCAGAACATTGTTGCTATGACTCGCGGACCTACTAAAGGTTAATAATGTCATCCGTCAACAAGGCTGCACGCTCCGTCAACTGAAATCAGCATTTTGAACCCTCCAAGTGGGCCAGCAACTGCAGGGATCTATGGCGCACACACATTTCGGGACCTATCGAGGTCTTTAATGGACAGTAAAATATAGTGCCACCCATCAATGGGGAAAGTACGGGACACGGACCACAAGGACCATAAGGCATTGCGAAGTACTCATCTGAGTGGCCCATCTGTGGAGAGCTGATTGAATAAATGTGGGAATGTCCCAAGTGCACAATCTCAAGTCGTGCCTCTGAAGAGGGCAGGAGCCCAGAAACGCGTCAGGCAAATAACATTCGACACGAGAGCTGGAACTGCATCGAGATGCTTTGTGTGCCATACCCGAATAAATGTTGATTTAGGTTGGCGGAGCGTGCAGTCTTGTCGACGGACGACATTGGAGCTTTCTTGTTTAACGCGGCAGTCTGGCCGCGGAGGCTTGCACCACCCCATAATAGGGGGCCACGGGCACAGAATCGTTTTGAACCCTCCAAGTGGACCAGCAACTGCAGTGATCTATGGCGCACACGCATTTCGGGACCTATTGAGGTCTTTAATGGACAGCAAAATATAGTGCAAACCATCAATGGAGAAAGTATGGACATGGACCACAAACGCCCATAAGGCATTGCGTAGTACACATCTGAGTGGCCCATCTGTTTAGAGCTGATTGAATAAATGTGGGTGTGTCCCAAGTGCACAATCTCAAGTCGTGCCTCTATATGCCAGGAGCCCAGAAACGCGTCAGGCATATAACTTTCTACACGAGAGCTGGAACTGCATTGAGATGCTTTGTGTGCCATACCCGAATAAATGTTGATTTCGGTTGACTGAGCACGCAGCCTTGTCGACGGACGACATTGGAGCTTTCTCTCATTTACATATATATATATATATATATATATATATATATATATATATATATATTACCTACTGGCGGTCGCCAGTAGGTATATATAGTTAGGATTTTTTCTCTATGGGAGTTTTGAAAATTCTATGTCTAATAACTTTGGCGTTTGTGGACGGAATTGGCTGAAATTTTCAGGAAAATGGAACATTTTGTTTCTGAGCAGCCCCTGACAATTTGGGGGGGTTTCATCAAGGGGGGGCCGAGAAAAAAGGGGGGTCCCAAAACTCGTTTTGCCCATGTTAATTTCCATAGGGCGGTTGGCCTCACTTTTAGCTCGAACGGCTGAATGGATTTGCACGAAACTTGGCAAAATTGTAGGGACTGTTAGCCCGATGTGCCTTTGCTAGGTCTCAATATATGTGCTCCAGTGGATTTTGAGAAATTAACGTTCAAAACAAGATATATATCTGTAACAGCGCTCCGGGCTGCGCTCCGGTCCGCTTACTTTTCGCGAAACGGAACTTTGCAATGCGAAGCTGATTGGCTCCCCGGTGTCTGTCAACATTCTAAACAGTCCGGAGCGGCCGCCATCTTATCTCTCGGTAGGATCGAGAGAGAAGAAGAGGTGAAAAACGAAGGGGGAATTTAATGAAAGGGGGCAAGGTATACCCCTCTTGACCCCCTAGGAATGTTGTTGGGGTTATTAAAGGGTCCCGTGGGGAAAATACAAAAAAATTATTTTTCACGGTAGAAGCGCTTCACGGGCCGCGAACTGGGCCGCAAACTGGTAGCGAAACGGGAATTCGCCATTTTTGTGCTTCGTTTTAATTAAATTACTAGGTATAAGGGGGTGCGGGAGACGTATCCTAATCCCTTATGTTTTCTGAGGGTGGCTGAGGAGGCTCATATATGTTGATACATGTCTTCCAGCGGCTGTGCGTGAGCTTTTTTTTTTTTGCTGCGTGACGTCTGTTAAGGTTCGATTCGATGGAAATCAGGAAGTGTTGACCGCCAATTTGTCAGTGCAATAAAATATTTTGTTATAAATGAATCCTTATTGATAAACATTGTCTGCGCCATCTTGCCTTTTTTCCAATGCCACAATTTTGTTGTGCACGGCAGCCATTTTAGATGCCAGTCCGGTCCTAGGCTATCACCTAGCCCTGCGGATGTAGTTAATGGCCCCAGCTGTAGAGAATCCAGACATGCCAACCCTCCCAATTCAGGCGTGAGACTACTGATTTCAGTGCTAGTCTCCCGCCTCCCGATTTCTGCAAGCAAAAACCCGGGGGCATATTACCAACAACTGGCGATAATTTTTGTCTCTAACTTGTTTAGAGACAAAAATTATCGCCGCACATCGGCGATTTTTATCGCAGATAAACCTTGCTATTAGCAAGGTTTATCGCAAATGCGATAAAAGACGGCCGCAATGCATGAATATCGGTGAAAAGTCAGCGATATTCATGCATTATTGAGCAAATGCTCTTAGCCATGTTATCCACCTCCCATTGGATAACATGGCTAAGAACTGCTCAGGGCAGGTGTTAGCTTTTTGAGATATTCGCGCGTAGCGCGAATATCTCCAAAAGTTGGTAATAGGAGATAGCGATGTTAGGGACTGTTTCCAGTCGCTAACATCTTGGCACGCCCACTTTGCATGTCATTAGTGATAAATATCACTGACATGCAAAGCGGGGCCCAAGATGGTCGCTATCTCCTTTTAGCTGTCACTAACTGGTGTTAGCGACAGCTTGGTAATAGGGAGGTAATTTTATCTCCGCTTTCTTGGCTTTTAAAGCCAAAAAAGCGGAGATAAACCCCCTTGATAATATGCCCCACGATTCCTCGGGGGTTTCAGCTGACAAGGCTTGGTATTGTGTTACGTAGTAATTCGTCCAGGAAACGTCAGAGGGCCGATGCAGGGGTTCTAGAAGGGGTGATAAACCATTTAAGCCTCATGAACAAGCGCATGGTCTTTTAAAGATCTGTGAAGTACTCGGGGCGGCGGTGTGTGTGTGTCCTCTTTCAGGAGCGGGCGGGGGGGGGCACTGCCAGCAACTTGCCAGGCCAGGCAGTGTTCAGCACTTGCATCACCCTTTCTCTGCCTGCTATTGCGCTCCATGCTTCGGAAAGGTATGAAAAAGAACGTGCATTTGAGTTTGAAATGTACGATCCTGTAGCAGTACACTTGCAAAGCCCACACATGACAATAACCCGATTCAAGGCCCCATTCACCCGATTTTTTAAAAATATATAGCACTCCAACAAAGTAGGATTATAAAACTTTATTAACGAACAAAAACTGTAACAAACATTTAAACATTTTTGACAAAAAAAAGCAACAATGGTCAGAAGCTGTCTTTTGTGTGAATAGTCCCAAGGCAGCACAACGTGCTGAGTTCTGGACGGCACCCAGGTGATGTCACCTGGGTGCCGCACTGGTTTTTGGGATCCTACAATGCAGCTCAGAAAAACAGCGTGGGGCGTCCCGGGTGGTGCGGGGGGAGGCCTCGTCAGTAGCGGTCTGTTGTGCGAATAGTCCCAAGGCAGCAGAACGCGCTGAGATGTGGATGGCACCCAGGTGATGTCCAGTAAACTGCCGCACTGGTTTTGGTATCCTACAATGCTGCTCCGAAAATTGGCGTGGGGCAGCCCGGGGGGGGGGCGTGGGGGAGGCGGCGTGAACGGGCCTCCCCAAGTGGCGGCCATCCAGCTGAGTTGCGCCCGCTCTTGCGGCTACAGCGTCTCGCTCACCATGTAGTTGAGTTGCTCCCACTCTTGCAGTGCAGCGATAGGCGGCTGCCACAGGTCTCTTAAAATGGTGTCCGGCTCTTCGGTTTTGGGCCTGGTCCACTAAAATGGCCCTGGGACACCTTGGAACTCGGACGCTTGCCTGCTAGGGCTTGGGCTCCATTCTCGAAAGCGTCCCCTCAGCCGTGAAGATTCTACAAAAGTCTTGGGGGCCCTCGACTCCTGCAGGCTTCCAGTGGGGAGCGGCTGCCATGATTGCTCGCGGAATGACCACGACGGAGCCACGAGATGGTGGTGCTCTCATGCTGACGCCAGCTTCAGTCTGAAACATCCAGAAACAAGGTGGGGCTTTCATCGTTTGGGAAAAAAAAATGTTCTAAACCAATGAAAAGTGTTATTTTTAGGTCATATGACCAAGCCTTCCATCTTTAGGAAACCAAAAGTAAAATGAACCAATGAAAAGTTTTATAAACAAGTCACATGACCTGTTATGCGGCATAGGGCTACAAAAAGCGTAGAAAATCCGTTGGCACATGAGGCGGCATCAGTAGCGGACCGGTGTGCGAATAGGCCGAAGGCAGCACAACGCGCCGAGATCCGGATGGCACCGAGTTAGTGTCCAGCAAGTTGCTGCACTGGTGTGGCTATCCTACAATGCTGTGCCGAAAGACGGCGTGTCCAGCTGAGTTCCGGTCACTTTTGCGGTACAGTGACTCAAACGCGCCGAGATCCGTATGGCACCGAGGTGGTGTCCAGCAAGTTGCCGCACTGGTGTGGCCATCCTACAATGCTGCGCCGAAAGTCAGTGTGGGGGGCCCCGTTGGCTTATGAGGTGATGTCAGTAGTGGACCGATGTGTGAATAGGTCGGAACCAGCACAAGGCGCCCTGCACTGTTGAGCCTTTTTCAATGCCTGTTTTTTGTTGTTTCCCCTCCATCAAAAACAAAAAAAATATATAAAACTGTGCAAAAATACAAAAAAATCAAAAAATGTTTAGAAAAGCAGTGCTTGTAAGACTGTCTGAAGCTCTTTTGCACCTGCTGCAGCTTCACTATTGCCCTGGTGTGACCAAAGATCGCCCATGACATAGGCGGCCGGCTCCCGAGGTCCGGCTGAACTTTTTTCCTTTTCCTTTCTGCTTCTTGTCCCACAATCCGTTTCACCTGAAGACACGACCAGGTTCCTGAATGTGTGCAGGGGGACGCTATTGATTGAATGAAAATGGCGGCTTGACACAAAGCTGACTCAAGCGTTGCTGTTGATGCTATACAGACAAAAATTGGTTTTCAGTTTGTACATTCTTCAGGATTTTTTTTTCCATCCAAGGCTGATTGAGAGTTTGTAGAAAAATGGCTTCAGATTTTCCACATATTACTCTTCAACATTCTTCCTAAATGTAACAATGTGAGACTCACTAGGAAAACGGCTGTTTATCTTTCCTTTCAAAATGCTGCCAACTATATTTTCTGAATGGAAGACACCATCTTGTAGCATAAAGGGCCGAAAGGGGTTCTGGTCTGGCCGATTGTTGGTGGAGACATTTTGACTATATCTTGGACCTGCCCGGCCTCACCCAAAATGGCGCCGGTATAAATGGGACTCGTAACTCCTTGTTGTGTACTGGTTGAACAACCTTGATATCACGAGATATGAATGCAGTTTTGATGCTCATGGCGGGCGGGGACGAGAATTAATTGAATATTTCTACATCCCTATTGATATTAAGTTCTGATGTGTTATTTATTACTGTACTATTGAAAGTTCGAATTAACGTCACCCATGGCACTTGCACGCAAATGTATATCTAGATAACTTTTTTGTAAGTGGCCCTATCGTATTTTAATTACAAAATGTATGTCCACCGATTCCGCAACTGTTAGACATCTTAGTTCTTGCAACCTAATGGCTCGCTCGTTACGTTCCTCTATAATGTAAATGTCTCCTCATCATATACGATTTCAGTTTGCTCCGTGGCCGGCCCACGTGGTTATAGGCCCGTATTTGTATACTGACATTTTCACAATGAAGGTTTTTAAAACAAAACACGGTAGTAGTATTTACATTGGTAACGTTTTTACTTTTAGTCACTGTTTTCGAATCAGTAAAAGGCAAGTGAAATAAAGCAGTCCAATTACATGACGGATAAAAGGTATAATATGTAGGAACGCAGTAAAGATAAATGGTCAAGGGCAGTTGTGTTTTCCACTCCTGCAACATAAAGTGATCGATAAGAATCTGATAATCAGGCGTATCGGCGACTAAGACAGCAGGCCGAGTCTCTTTTACTCAACGGCTCCGTCATGGAACGAAGAAACGCCCTTTTTCTCGAAAAAGGAATATATTTTACTTGCAGGACAGTTGTAAATTTTCCGGGAAAGTACATTAGCCTGGAATATTATAACATATATGTTTAAAAAAAAATAATGTTCGAAACCAATAAAAAACGTAATTTTTAGGTCATATGACCAAGCTTTTCATCATTAAAATAACAAAAGTAAAATGAACCAATGAAAAGTTTTATTAACAAGTCACATGACCTGTTATGCTTACGTTACGCGCTGCGCGCCGCGCCCCGGATCACTTCCGGGTGCACTAACGCGGCGTGTCATATAACCCATTACGCGACAACGTAGGTCAAGAATATAGTCAAAATGTCTCCACCAACCAGCGTTCGGAACACAACCCCTTTCAGCAGTCCAAAAAGTTCTGTTAAATGACAACAGAGGGGACAGGCAACAAGAACCATCAGTCAAAGAGGGGAGGGCAAGTTCTTCTCTACCGGGGCATGTTGGGGCGCTACCGGAACTGATCGAATTGGTAGTCTACAGTGTTTCTGGATGTTTCAGACTAAAGCTGGCGTCAGCATGAGAGCACTACCATCTCGTAGCTCCGTCGTGGCCATTCCACTAGCAGACATGGCAGCCGCTCCCCACCAGAAGCCTGCGGGAGTCGGGGGCCCCTAAGACTTTTGTAGAATCTTCACGGCTGAGGGGACGCTTTCGAGAATGGGACCCAAGCCCTATCAGGGAAGCGTCCGAGTTCCAAGGTGTCCCAGGGCCATTTTAGTGGACCAGGCTCAAAACCGAAGAGCCGGCCGCCATTTTGAGAGTCCTGTGGCAGTCGCCTATCGCTGCACCGCAAGAGCGGGAGCAACTTAACTACATGGTGAGCGAGACGCTGTAGTCGCAAGAGCGGGCGGTAAACAGCTGAATGGCGGAAGAGGCACAGTGTAGCAAAAGCGGGCGGAATAGCAACTAAAACGGTAAAGGGGCGCCCCACTACAGCGTGTCTTCAGGTCAAACGGATTGTGGGACAAAGTCCAGAATAGAAGAGTCATCAAAAGGCAAAAAGTTCCGCCGGACCCCGGGAGCCGGCCGCCTATGTCGGGGGCGATCTCAGGCTACACCAGTGCTATAAGACTTGGGGAGTGAATCGGAGCCAAGCGTCTTCTCCGAGTCCGTGCCATCACACCGCCCCTCGGGGGCCTCCGTCAAGCGGTTTAGGGAGGTACCATATAACATTGTTTTCAAATGCAGTCAGGTCCACAAACGACCCTCATTTACTTTGAGAATAGTGAAGCTGCAGTAGGCGGAAATAAGCTTCAGACAGTCTTACAAGCACTGCTTTTGTAAACATTTTTTGATTTTTTTGTATTTTTGCACAGTTTTATATTTATTTTTTGTTTTTGATGGAGGGGAAACAACAAAGCACAGGCATTGAAAAAGGCTCAAACTCAGAACTCTGAACTATGGCACCCAACATCCAGGACTTGCCATCCGGATCTTGGCGCCTTGTGCTGCTTCCGACCTATTCACACATCGGTCCACTACTGACATCATCTCATAAACCAACGTAATGTAAATAGTTATTTAATAAAATCTTTTACCCTGTTACTTTGCTGGTGTGTTGTCTATATTTTTAATATTTGCATAGGGTTTGTCGTTATTTTGGGCGGGGTGGGTGACGGAGCCGAGCTGTCTTACAGCCCTCATGGTGTGGCGCTCAGTTCATCTCACTATTTTCGTATTTCTCATGAAGGGTTGTTCCTAATGTTTCTATTTTAGCGAGGTCAAAAAGAGATCCAATTAGTGGCCTACTGATTTTGCTCGATTACTTTTATTTTTTTACACGATTTTTCACGACTTTTCACTATCTGCAAAGACTAAACAGAGTATTGCGACTTTGTGCTTGTTTGTAAATAGAGAATGAACCAAAGAGAATCAATTGTAAAAAAGTAAATGCTTGGATAACAATCAATCAAATGGAGAGACAAGCGGCACGACGGATTACAACGGGGGTAAAGGCCTGCGTTAATAACTCTTCACTATCTGCAAAGAGAGAGTACTACTAAGAGAAAAGAGGGGAGGGGGGGCAGCGTTCAAAGCACATCAGCGTGCATAAACACGAAAAAGTTTTTACCTATCACGTACTTGACATTTTACAGCTTTTGATATTTGCTATTAAAAAACCAATGAAATTCACTGAAAAAACCATAGGTTATAGGCCATATATAGTTAGGAATTTGCATTTACAAAACCTTGAAAATTCACTGAAAAAACCATTGGTTATAGACCATATATAGTTAGGAATTAGCCTTTTCAAAACCTTATTTTACTCACACAAAACCATTGAAATTTCATATATAGTTAGTTCCACTAACTATATATCGCGCACCCGCAATCCACTGCTGATGATGTCACATATTACATCATTCATGACATGGTTAGTGACATCACTGATGACATCACTGATGACATCTCAAATGACATCACTGATGACATCTCAAATGACATCACTGATGACATCTCAAATGACATCACTGATAAAATCACTGATAACATCTCATTTGACATGACTGATCACATCACTGATGATATCATTCATGTGATAATACCATGAACCTCTTCAGACTCTAATATAACCTTAGATACAATCAGTGTAAACAGAGAGTCACAGACTGTCACTCATCCATGGAGTTACTCACACACCTAGTCAGTTATGCAAAAAATCAATCACACCTCCATTTTCTCAACTATACAGTTATACACACCTTACTTATTCAAACATATACTAACACATATTTACTTTACTCTCTTATACAATCCCTGATACATGTTCACAATGATCCATACAGCCACTCACACATTCACTGGCTCTTATGCACAGTTATTTATATATGTCAACTCTCACATGTACTGTGTTTTACATATGTACTTACTTTGACATGTAGCACTGAGATATCCATTCACTCATTAATACACTCATGCACAGTCAACCGCCCATACAGCTGTTTCCACATGCACTTTTGAACCCATACATATAGTGAATCAACTACTCACACATCTATGTACAGAGTCACACACCTCCCAGCCACCCATACACACACACTCAGTTTCCCATACAAATACTTGGACAACCAATGAATAACCCATACAGTTACTCATATAGCTACTGATCAACATATGCAGCAGTTTGTAGAACAACAGATATAATGATGCACAAATTAAGACAGTTTAGTCACTAACCCATGCACTCAGTGAGACACATTTAATCACTCACTCATACAGTCAGTCATGCACCTACTAAATCCTTCATCCAGACACTTATACATCCACTCATTCTTCAATATGTAAGACATATTTTAACTTTACAGAAACATACAGTCACTGGATGTTGTCATCAGTGATGTCATCAGTGATGTCATTTGAGATGTCATCAGTGATGTCACTAACCATGTCATGAATGATGTAATATGTGACATCATCAGCAGTGGATTGCAGGTGCGCGATATATAGTTAGTGGAACTAACTATATATGAAATTTCAATGGTTTTGTGTGAGTAAAATAAGGTTTTGAAAAGGCTAATTCCTAACTATATATGGTCTATAACCAATGGTTTTTTCAGTGAATATATATATATATATATATATATATAAGAATGAGTGGGTGTTAAGTGTCTGAATGGATGATTTAGTAGGTGTGTGACTGACTGTATAAGTGAGTGATTAAATGTGTCTTACTGAATGCAGGGGTTAGTGACTGATACAGACATTCACACAGTTTAGTTTGTCAGTTGGTGTGTAAGCGGTTGCATGGGTTGGTGAGTAGCTAAATGTGGGTCTATATGGGTTATTGATTGGTTGTCTGAGTATTTGTATGGGTGCCTGAGTGTCTGTGTTGGTGTGTGGGGGAGTGTGACTGTGCATAAAAGTGGGTGAATCACTGGGTGTATGGGTTCAAGAGTGCATCTGTGAAGGGTTATATGGATGAGTGAGTGTGTGTGTGGGTGTGTTGGTGAGTGAATGGATATATCAGTTGTACATATGTGAGTAAATGCATATGTGAAAGGCAGTAGATGTGAGTGTTGGAGTATATAAATGACTATATGTGAGAGTGTGTGATTGTGAGAGTGGCTGTATGGATGAGTGGTTGCTTGCATTAGTTATTGTATAAGAGTGTAAGTATGTGTTAGTATATGTTTGAATAAGTGAAGTGGTTAAATTGGAGTGAGATTGATTCTTTGCATGACTGACTAGGTGTGAGTAACTCTATGGATGAGTGGTGGTGTGTGAGTGTCTGTATAGATATGTGAGTGCATATGATAGTGCCGTATTGATGGTTGACTGCATGTATGAGTGTCTGTATGGGTGAATGAGTGGATGTGTGTGTAGACCTAGGAATTAGTGAGTGGGTATGTACTAACTGGTATTAGTGTGTATGGTTTTGAAAATAGTAGTCTGTATTTTAGAGTGGGTGTATCAAAGGTTATATTAGTATATGAGGATGTGCACCAGATTATCATGTGAATTATGTAATCAGTGATGTCACTTGATATGTAATCAGTGAAGTTCACTGACCATTTTATGAATGATGTAATATGTGACGTCATCAGCAGTGCATTGCTGGGGTGCAAGTTATAGTTAGCTGAACTAACTACATCGGCCGAATTTCTCTGGTTTTGAATGAGTGAAATGTCCAGCTAACTATAACGTCCCTGAAACCTGTGTTTTTTTCAGTGAATTTCTAAGGTTTTTTAAATTCTAATTTCTAACTATAATGTCCCTGAAACCTATGTATTTTTCAGTGAATTTCAAAGGTTTTTTAAATGCTAGTTTCTAACTATAACGTCCCTGAAACCTGTGTTTTTTTTGTGAATTTCAAAGGTTTTTTAAATGCTAATTTCTAACTATTCCTACAGAGGTAGGACATGTGCAGAAAGAGGAAGAAAGGCATAGAAAGAAGCGAGGAATTACAGAAAGAGGCAACAGAAGTCGAGAAAGACAAAAAAGGTGCAGAAAGAAGCAAGAGATGTGCACAAAGAACCAACAGAGGAGCAGTAAGAGGACTTGTTGCAAAGTCATCCTGTGCCCCCAACTTTTCATCTGACGGTTACTGGTGGTAACTGACTCTGACTACACAGACCCGGAGCCAGTGCTATGCTGAAATACACTTAGAATACAGTGAAAATATCTACATACACTAGGGTACACTATGGGTTGGGGTACCCCGGTGATTGGCGTGCCCTCCCCTGTATGGCCCTAGTACATAATAGGGCAGGGGGATTAAAAATTCCTCTAACTAAGAGGTGTAGAAGGAGGCACGAGAAGTGCAGAAAGAAGCAACAGAGGTGCCGAAAGAGGCAAGAGAGGTGCAGAAAAAAGCAAGTGAAGTGCAGAAAAAGGCAAGTGAGGTACATAAAGAGACATCAGGGGTGCAGAAAGAAACAAGACAGGTGCAGAAAAAAGCAAGGGAAGTGCAGAATGAAGCAACAGGGGTGCAGAAAGAGGCAAGAGAAGTGCAAAAAAGCAATGGAGGTGCAGAAAGAGGCAAGAGAACTGCAGAAAAAGGCAAGAACAGTGTAGAAAGAGGCAAGCAAGATACATAAAGAGACACCAGGGGTGCAGAAATAAGCTGGACAGGTGCAGAATGAAGCATGGAAAGTGCAGAATGAAGCAACAGGGGTGCAGAAAGAGGTGAGAGAATTGTACAAAGGAGCAAGTGAGGTGCAGAAAGAGCCAGAAGAGATGCAAAAAGAGGCAAGAGAGGTGCAGAAAAAGGCAAGAAAAGTGCAGGAAGAGGCAAAAGAGACAACAGGGGTGCAGAAAGAAGCTAGACAGGTGCAGAATGAAGCATGGAAAGTGCAGAATGAAGCAACAGGTGCAGAAAGAGGCAAGAGATGTGCAGAAAGGACGAAGTGAGGTGCAGAAAGAGCCAACAGAAGTGCAAAAAGAGGCAAGAGCGGTGCAGAAACAGGCAAGAGATGTGCACAAAGAGGAATGAGAATTACCAAAAGAAGCAACTGAGGTGTAGAAAGAAGCAAGAAAAGTGCAGAAAGAGGCAAGTGAGATGCAAAAACAGGCAGGAAAGGTACTGTAAGAAGGAAGACGAGTGCAGAAAGAGACAACAGGTACACAGAATGAAGCAAATGAGTTGCAGAAAAGTGCAGAAAGAGGCAGCAGATGTGAAGAAAGAGGGAAGAGAGGTGCAGAAAGAGGCAAGAAATGTGTACAAAGAGGTAAAAGAGGTACATAAAGAGACAAAAGTTGTGCAGAAATAAGCACGGCAGGTGTAGAAAGAAGCATGGAAAGTGCAGATTGAAGCAACAGGGGTGCAGAAAGAAGCAAATTAACTGTAGAAAGGAGCAAGTGAGGTGCAGAAAGAGCCAACAGAGGTGCAAAAACAGGCAAGAGATGTGCAGAAACAGGCAGGAGAAGTGCACAGAGGCAAGAGCATTTTTGAAAGAAGCAACAGAAGTGCAGAAAGAAGCAAGAAAAGTGTAGAAAGAGGCATGTGAGATGCAAAAACAGGCAGGAAAGGCACAGAAAGAGGGAAGATGAGTGCAGAAAGAGACAACAGGGGTGCAGAAAAAAGCATATGAGGTACAGAAAG
This sequence comes from Lissotriton vulgaris, assembly GCF_964263255.1. NCBI lineage: Eukaryota > Metazoa > Chordata > Amphibia > Caudata > Salamandridae > Lissotriton > Lissotriton vulgaris. The sequence continues at coordinate 357,155,896 of NC_141689.1, read as the reverse complement.
AGGCAAAAGATGTGCAGAAAGAGGGACAAGAGATGCAGAAAGAGGCTAAGGAGTTACATAAAGAGACAATGGGAGTGCAGAAAGAAGCATGACATGCAGACTGAAGCATGGAAAGTGCAGAATGGAGCAACAGGGTTGCAGAAAGAGGCAAGAGAAGTGTAGAAAGGAGCAAGTGAGGTGCAGAAAGAGCCAACAGAGGTGAAAAAAGAGGCAAGAGAGGTGCAGAAACAGGCAAGGGATGCGCAGAAAGAGGCAAGAGAACTGCTGAAAGAAGCAACAGAGGTGTAGAAAGAAGCAATAAAAGTGCAGAAAGAGGCAAGTGAGATGCAAAAACGGGCAAGAAAGGTACAGAAAGAGGGAAGACATATGAAGAAATAGACAACAGAGGTGCAGAAAGAAGCAAATGAGGTGCAGACAGAGGCAACAGACATGCAGAAAGAGGGAAGAGAGGTGCAGAAAGTACAAGAGGTTTGCAGAATGAGGTCAAGAGAAGTGCAGAAAAAGAAAGAAACATGCACAAAGAAGAAACAGAAATGCAGAAATAGGCAAGAGAGGCTCAGAAGGAAGCAAGAGTGGCCTGCACACCATTAGTACCAATTTAAGACCCACATTTAGAAATAAGTAACAGGTGACCATTCTATTTTTGCAAAGGGCCTTCCACCGTGCTGTAACTCTTGTTGCTGCATTTTTGGTAACGTTTCACCAGTTTCCGCTGGAAACAAGGGGACGATACCGGCCGTGGAACACGCAGGACGTCGGTGGTAAGAGGAGAGCGGGGGGCTCGCATTTCGTTGCTTCTGGTGGCCGCCAGGTGGGTCTACACTAAAGTTTACTCACCCCTGACAATCGGACAAGCCGGTGTGCTGCGGTCAAAGTTGCATGGTGCTCACAGCCCCCTGCGTAGCCTCTGTCTGTTGAAGGTACAGTGTGCACGGGCACTTGAGATCGGATATTAAGAGTGTAGTACAGTGGGCAGCAAAATGCCAGGAGCTAGGGAGGTAAGGGGTCCAAAATGGAGGTGATGATGCAGGCCATGATGCGTAGGATGACCGCCATTGATAAAAAGTTGGGAAAGGTTGATGAACTGGAGTCCCGTATGAATGAGAGGTTTGATGGCCCTTCGGGCCCACATGGTAGGCCCAAGCGGCAGATTACGGCGCCTTAGCCAAGGGGGATTTCGCCACCACACCTAAGAGGAGCAAGGCCAGGAAATCTAGGCGCAGCGCACCCGCTCCTGCACCTCCGGCTGTCCCCCCTACACCTGCGCCTGTAGTCCCGGCACCCGCGGCACCGGCTCCTGCCTTGCCACCAGGGACCCCTACTGTGGGGTCTGCCCCGTCTGCCCCCATGGGACCTCTTCCTACGGTCCCCGTGCCAGCACCTACTGTGCCCCCCCCGCTTGTGGTATCAATACCAGCCCCGGTTGCGCCACCGCCGGCCGCCCCCTTACCTAGCTCACCAGGGCCGCTGGGCGTGGCCCCAGGGGGGCCAGTGGTGCCGGCAGTGGTGCCAGATTCAGAAGCTCCAGTCCCTGCCGAGCTGGCAGCTCAGATAACGGCTTTATTGCCTTGGCTACAAAAGGGGGGTGTGTTGCTCCCAACGTCGGATCATTCCGCTTCGGCGGCTAAGATGGTGGAAAACATTAGAGCAGCAACGGCTGCTGCTAGTGCTGAGGTAATATGAATTTTTATGGTCAATTGTGTCCCCTAACGTAGACCCCAACGGCTCCATGTACGTGCTTCAAGTACATGTATGTTCCCTCCACAACCAGCTATGAAGACGCAAATACATTTGCGTCCAACGTTAACATGTCCTCTTTCAGATCCACCATGAATGGGTCGAATATTCAGTTCCTAAGTATGCCGTGCCACCGTCTTTACATGGTGCACTTTCACGTTTTCCTGGCTCTGGCGAGCTAGGCCCTGATTTCTGCCATCGAGCCCTTTCTGCCTTCTGCCTCTGAAAGCTGCAGCCTGGATCCGCATCCATGACCCTTACCCTACTGCCTGTGCGGCGAGCGGTGCCCGGCTCGGCCTGCTTGCCTGCCAAGACTGTATTTTGCCTTCAAGTTATCTGCTCCGCTCCTGGAAAACACATTCCTGTCTAGTGATTTAGGAAAACATCTCCCCAGCTGCAGAGCAAAGGGCCCGGCCTTTCTGTCTCCGTGCAAGTAATTCATTGCTCCCGTTACCATGGTAGGCCCATGGCCTCCTCGCATTACACATAGACACGTAGTCACATATGCATGCACTAGCAGCCAGTATAGAATAGCCTCTGCCCGAGAGACCTTTCCTTCTAGATAATACAGTTCCTCAAACACAAGATATTAGATATGATTTGGGTTTAGGTTGTTCTGACACGCCAGACTTCTGTCTCCACGTATAGTACTAAATGTCAAGTCCCCTGCACCCTCCAGTTCCACGTCAATCACACGTCATGCTGCTGCGCGCGCATCTCTGCCATATATTTCTGCTGACACTACAGGATCCCTCTATGGATCCACCCACCTGTGACACACTCATGTGACGTTGTCTAGCACACACCTCCGTGTACGCCCTCGTGCACGCCTTCTGTTATGTACATGTGTTCTTATCTCTTTTCTCTCAGCTGTTACGCCTTCTGTATCCATCACCATTATATGCATTTACTATATATATTGTACTCTGTTAATAAAGCATTGTCTATCCCTTCCTGAACCTTCGTGGTGATGGAACATGATACCTGGTTCGAACCAATTCCATTTTATGGAATAAAACCCTTATAAACTCAGATGCCACGGACTCTGCCTCTCATTTTTGATTGAGTTATTCTTATTGAACTATACCGCATAGAAATTCCGCATAGGTAAATTTTATTTACCACATAATTTGGCGCCCGAACAGGGACCCCTCCCCCACCTTACGCGCCGGCGGTGCGTTGCAGGCCTAGTCCCCTGCCACAGCCGTGACGGACAATTACGCGTACCCGCAGGATTTCCTGTATCTCCCTCAGGCCAACATAGGTGACTGAGGCTGCGATCGACACCCAGACAAGGCGGTGAGGAGTGCGGAGGATCCCGACCAGAGCCCAGCCGAGAGAGCAAGGTCCGAGGTGTTCAGAGGCCCACCAGTTCCGAAGTTCCGAAGTACCTACGTCACGAGTCGAGTCCAGTCCGGTCCAGTCCAGTGTCGAGTTTCCGAGGCCTTCCGTTCCGTGCTTCCCGGTGAGTACCGTTGCTGGGGACGCATCTAGACGGGTGCATTAATTTGTGTCCGGTCAAGACGGGTTTAGGTACACAGACCCGGTCTGCACTGTTTAGCAGTGTATCTGTACTGTTTAGCAGTATATCAAGTTATCAAGTTATTGTCGTTTCCGAAATGTTTTAATGTGTTTTAATGTCGTGGTATGAGTGATTGTTTGATCTTCATTACTGTGTTTATTGTATTAGTTGTGTCCGAGTCCGAGTAAGTATCAAGTATCAAGTATCAAGGTTCAGAATGCCACTGTTTTCTAAACTAAGACAGATAGGAACTAGAAAAGGAATACTCGAGGAAGCTGTTCCCATCCCACCCAGGGGCACTCCCGAATATTTTATGTACCACAAGCACGGCTTAGACGCTGTATTATATCTCGACTTGTGGGTGGATTACACTAAGGATTTAGCAGAGAATCAGAGATGGCCCGCTACAGGGACATGGGATGCTGATTGCATCATGAGAGTAGAAGAAGCATTATGGAAAAAGAAAGCCAGACAATCACAGAAAGATGCCATTGAACTATGGCGTAAAGAATCACACAGACGGACAGAGAAAGCACTCAGAAAAGCGGAGGAAAGTAGAGAGGATTCTGAAAAGGCCAAAGAAAAAGAACTACTAGAAGAAGGAGAACGAGTTAGAATGGAACAACACGATAGACGAAGTAACGCAATTATGACAGGATTGTATCCAGTCCTGGCCGAGGGCCTGCCCAAGGTGACCCCGGAAACACCGAATGATCTGGCCCCTCCATTGGTTCCGACTAAATTACGTCACAAGACCGCGGCAGATATTTTCCTTTCTTCCTATTTAGACGACGTAGCTCCCGAATATACCATGTTCCACCTGTACCTATACCACCCGCCGATCGTCTCCCAGGTCCGCAAGCACAGACCCCCACTGCGCCATTTCCTGTACCCCCTATTAATCCGCTTAATCCTTTTGGGCCTGACACGGCCCTACAGACCGGTGATGCTCAAGCCTCCGCCTCAGGAGGTGCATCAGGAGGTTACCATACCCCGCCACCAGTACAGCGATTAACTATTAGAGAACTAGCAATGCAACGTACCCCGAGAGCAGTCCCAATTGAAAAGCTTAAAGAGTATCTTACAGACTGTAGATATGATCCAGTACCAGGCAAGGACGGTTGCATGATATTAGCCTCAATACGTATAAGACGTGCTGCAAACTTTTTAGTTCTATTTCCAGGAATGAAAAATTATCTAGACAGGATATATTGTTTTGTTCAGACTGGGGAGGGTCAGGAATGTATTCCCGAGGCCATGACACATCAGAAAGTAGACATCCAAAGTATGATTTTAAGATTCCTCATAAACTGTTTCATAAGAGAACGAGACCGGCCTGGTGTAAATAAAGAAGAGATGGAGGTACTAACTACATGGGGTCAGAATATTGCAGACGGAAAACATGATAAACAGAAATGTATAGAGGCCATGTACAGAAAAATCTGTAAAGAAATAATAGTATTTCATGAAAGAGAGAATGCTGAAAATGAAGCAGACAGTGACAAGCCTAAATCCTCAGAGGAGGATGAGCTAGAAGAAGACGTAGAAACAATAGCATATGTAGGAAAGGGTAGACCTTTTAATAAAATGATACGTCCAGAAAGCAAGAGACTTTTTCACTCTGCTATGTCAAATCCGAAGACTCCTGAACATCTATTTCAGGCTACCGATAAAGTACTTCAAGAACGAATGGGGTACTCAATTCCATGGATGAACAAGAATTAGCCAGGTCAGCAGTACAATGGGCTGACAATTCCGATAAATATAATGATGACGCAGTAGCACAAACCTTTTTGAATCTTTCCCCAGACGAACAGCGACTAGCTGGTATGTACATGATACAACACCTCCTTATATTGTATAAGAGCCAACATTCTGATCCAGGTCCCCTACCTGATGTACTAGTAGAGTTACTCATGAATAAATGGAGAGGCCTGGGTACCGATTTAGTTAAAGTAATATTAGAACATCGACACAGTCTTCTGCCTTCCTGAATCCACAGTTTGTTTCAGCTCCAACCCCAGAAAGAAAAATGTTTTACATAGACAGACAAAATCCCTTGCGAGAAGTACATCCAGTCAGGAATAATGATAACACCCTTACACGTGTGTATGTATAAACGCCCATAACTAAAATGGAATTATTGGAAATGAAGAAATTAGTGCCCAGTCATGATAAAGACCCTGCAGGTTTTCACCGTGAAATAAAAGACATGTTACTAATGGGAGATTACACCTATCCCGACATTATGAAAATATTGAAAGTGTTATTGCCTGCCGGTATTTACGAGAAACTCAAAGAAAAAGAATGGGAGGTGGGAGACACAAAGATTGATTGGGCTGCATTAGAAACTGAAGAAGCGACTCGAACCCCAGGGTTGGGTCTTGGGGACAAAACTAAAGTATTACCAGGATTGTTAGTACAGGTCTTGCCACGATTATTAGCAACTAAAAAGGAGGACTGGGATGCAATCTCAGCCTGCAAACAGAAACCCGACGAAGACACTAGTGATTTTTAATCCCGATTTGAGAAATGTTTTATTATTAATAGTGGCCTGAAAGCAAGTAGCGAGTCATACCCACACCTTTTTGTATCTAAACTAGTCGAGAATTCTCTGCCCCAAGTTAAGAATCGTGTACTGAAAGTCGAGAGCACATGGCAAGCAAACACGGCTTCACAAATGTTACAAATGTTACAGTACCACCAGAACAGAATTAGAGAAGAACATGATCACGAACAAAGACGTATGAAAGACACGAAAATGAAAATGCTAGTTGCTCAGTCAGTTCCAGCTGACGGTCAGAAAAAGGGCATGACACAGTCCAATAATTCAGCAGCTCCTGTTAAAGGGACATGCAACTATTGTAAACAGCCAGGTCACTATGTAAACGATTGTGCAGTTTTGAAACACAATATATCTACAGGTAAAACTAAAGAGAGACCACGTCAACCTAGACAGGACCAGGCCCAACAACACGTACCACAGAATGTACAGCCTATGCATGCTCCACAACAGACAGTACAGACCGTAGCGGTACCGCAGCCACAACCGATTGCCGCAACACAACATACAACTGAGCAGATGTACCAGTATGCACAAACTGATTATCCCGATTACCAGCGATACACATGAAACAGCCTAGAGAGGGAGGTTGGCTTGCCTCTTATTGAGGTTCCTGTGGATCAAGAGGGTCCTTACGTACATAGTCAAGTATTAGGAAAAGATAGAAAGTTTTTGATTGACACAGGGGCAAGCAGAACAACAATCAGTCACGACGAGGTTCCAGGGGCACCCCTCTCAGGCTCACAGAATGTTTCCCTTGGATTTTCAGGAAAGCCTATTGTAAATGAAGTATCGAAACCGGTTTCCCTTTTAGTTGGTCCGTTGTCTCGCACTACAGATTTATTGCTCACGAAATCATGTCCAGAAAACTTATTAGGTATCAAGACACTGAAAGCTCTAGGAGCTGTAATTTGTTGTTCTCCGGAAGGAGTAAGATTGTTTTTGCGTGACTTTAAGGGTCACTATGTGTTGAGAGATATTGATTCCAGATTCCAGAATGTTCCTGCACATTTATGGGCACAAGGCCCCACTGATGTAGGTTGTATGCACATCACTCCATATCGTGTCACACTTAAGCCAGGAGTAGTCTTACCACGCATCCGACAATACAAGTTACCCCCAGATGCTGTAGTGGCTTTACTGAAAATCATTGACGAGCTCATTGCACAAGGAGTGGTTGTAGAAACCGACTCGAATCTATGTAATTCCCCTATCATTCCAATTCTTAAACGCACTGATCCGAATGCCGCTCCAGTCTATCGATTAGTGATCGATTTACGAGAATTGAACAAATACATTGTACCACAGTACCCTGTGGTTCCAGACATCTCTTCATTACTGACAGCTATTGATTCTGAAGCAACGTTCTTTACTGTAATTGATCTGAAGAACGCCTTCTTTAGTGTCCCAATTGATCCGGAAAGCCAATATCTTTTCGGATTCTGTTTAAATGGCCGAAGCTTCAAATTTGCACGCGCACCTCAAGGATTCACAGAAAGCCCCAGCATCTATAGCCAAGCATTGAAAAGACAACTTGACAGTATTCACATGCCTGACAACACTGCCCTACTTCAGTATGTCGATGATCTATTAATCACCGCCCGTAGTGAACCAGAATGTGAACAAGGGTCACTGACAGTTTTACATTTCCTGGCTGACAAGGGACACAAGGTGTCTCCTTCGAAGCTACAATTCTGTGTTCAGCAAGTGGTTTACCTTGGGCACTTGCTGTCCAAAGGGGGGAGACAGCTAACACCTGACCGTATCCAGTTAATTGTAAACATGTCACAACCCAAGACACAAAAGGAGGTACGGGCCTTTATAGGCCTCACTTCTTACTGTAGACAATGGATCCCTCAGTATGCATTTCTAGCCAAGCCACTCATACAGTTGACAACCCAGGAGGCAGCGTCTTTGACTGTCCTCCCTTGGACTCAGGAACATACACATGCTTTTGACGACTTAAAGAAAGCCTTATGTCAAGCACCTGTTTTAGCGACACCATGTTACAGCAAGCCTTTTACTCTTTTTGTCACAGAATGCGAAGGTACTGCATTGTCAGTACTCGCCCAGGATCAAGCAGGTTCACATAAACCGTGTGCTTATTTTTCTAGTACATTAGACCCAGTAGCCCAGGCTCTGCCTGCGTGCTTGAAATCAGTTGCAGCAACAGCTCTAGCAATCAGACAAAGTGATTCCATAGTGTTAGGACACCAATTGACAGTACAAGTTCCACATTCCGTGGAAGTTCTTTTAAACCGAACACAGACTCAGCACTTGACTATGGCACGATTGACAGGTTATGAATTGACATTGTTTCAGCCACACATAGAAATCAGACGTTGCAATACATTGAACCCTGCTACACTTCTGCCATTAAGTGAGACAGACCCTTTGGCACATGATTGTATTGAAGTCATTACCATTACGACGAAACCCAGACAAGACTTGACAGACACTGCATTACCAGATCCAGACCTGACACTTTATGTGGATGGTTCATGTATGAGAACAAGTACAGGAGAGTTAGTGGCCGCATATGCAGTAACGACAGAAACTGAAGTCATAGAAACGAATCGTATTGACACCCTGTCAGCCCAAGCAACAGAGCTCATCGCTCTGACTCAAGCCTGTATTCGAGCAAAGAATAAGAAAGTTAACATTTAGACAGATTCCCGTTATGCATTCGGAGTCGTACACGACTTTGGTGTACTCTGGCGAGAGAGAGGTTTCTTGACCTCTCACGGAGCCAAGATCCAGCACGGTCCCCTCATTCAAGCTCTGTTAGACGCAATACATTTGCCTACAGCGATATCCATCATGAAGTGCAAGGCACATACGAAAGTCACAGATACCATTTCCCAGGGTAACGACCTGGCAGATCGAACAGCCAAGCATACAGCTCAGACTCAGGCTCACGTAACTGACCTGACAAAGACAATAGTCCCGACACCGACACATTGCATGACAGTTAGGGATCCCGCCCTAGATGTAATTGACATACAGACACATGCTACACCAGACGAAATCAAGAAATGGACTGAACTAGGAGGGATCCAGACAGAACAGGGATGGATGACGAAGGGGAAAGCCACATGGTTTCTCCCCGACTCGATGGTTCAAGTTATCATTAACACAGTACATAGTCCTGCACATTTAGGAGAAAAAGCCATGTTAGACAGTATTCAAAACCTTTGGTTCAATAAGCATTTACGAGCAGCAGCAAAACAGAAAGTGCGTACTTGCATGATCTGTTGTCAGTTCAATCCAGGTAAAGGCATTCCCGTAGAGCAAGGTGGATTTCATCATCCCGATCACCCTTTTGAAGTCCTCCAGATGGATTATATCCAGATGGAGCGTTGTCGAGGATTCAAATATGTCCTCGTAGTTGTATGTGCACTTTCCCGTTGGACAGAAGCATATCCAGTCCCAGATTACACTGCTCCAACCACTGCCAAGCAGCTGGTACGTGAATTCTTCCCCAGGTATGGTTTGCACCGTATCGTATACTCAGATAATGGTCAGCCATTCTCGTCCGAGCTTATGAAGCAGGTATCACTCCTGCTAGGTTATCAGTGGAAGTTCCACTGTGTCCGACATCCCGAAGCAGCAGGTCTCGTGGAACGTCATAATCAGACCCTGAAAATTCGCCTTGCCAAGATATGTAGAGAGAAAGGCGTTGACTGGATAGTAGCTTTACCAGTTGCACTCCTTTACATGAGAATGATAGCACATTCAAGAACAGGGTTATCCTCGTATGAGGTGGTCTTTGGTAGGCCACCGAATATGTGGGGGACGCCTCTGCCTCGTAAAATAACAGATGTTGACTGTAATATGCTGACAGATTACCTTGCCTCCTTGATGTCTGCACTACAATCATGTCGTTCACAGGTAGCTGCAGCCTTTCCTGACAACAACGAGGTGAAGCCACACGAGATCGTCCCTGGAGAATACGTCTTTATCCGGAATTTCGACAGGAGGAGTCCGCTGGAGCCCCGTTGGCAGGCGCCGAAGCTTGTGTTATTAACAACAAGGACAGCAGTGAAAGTGGAGGGCCGCAAGGGCTGGCTCCACTTGAGTCATGTAAAAAGACACTATGGACTACAGCCAAAACTAGACTCCCAGCCCTGCCCCCTTCCAGAGACTGATACTAAACTCCCCCTGGTAGAGAAAACTCCTTCTCAAGAATTTCGCATGAAGTTGAGGTCTAGCAAGTCAGACAGTTTAATTGTTTAAGTCCTCCCCTAGGTGAAGCGGTTAGACAGGTTCCTGACATGTACAAGTTAGACCCCAATAGAGAGAGAGATAGACAGAAACAGATCAAGAAACATGAATATTGTAAATCTCTCCGTGGTCACTGCATTGTGACATTATTGATTATGTTTTTTCTGAGTCTTATGATTATTGCTGCAAGTATATTGCTACACATGTACTTTCCTATTTTCACACGTGCACATTCTTCTTCAAATAACACTGCCGAGCATACTTTCAGTGAATTGCCCCCGCACGAGTTATCTTACCGACTTGCGCTGCGCAACAATACATTCATCAGTATGTTACATCATTCCCATCAGACCAGCAATGCTACCAATTGTTGGATATGTGGCCGACTCCCTCCCTATCAGAAGTACAAGGGAGTTCTGCCCCTCTTTCCATACCCATTCACACATAATGGTTCCTGTGGTGCATGGTTTAGTTTAATGAACTCTTTAAATTCTGATTCCGTAGTTTACCAGGGCAATTGGGTATGGGGAAACCTGAACACAGTTTTGCATAAAGTATGTTTCCCTGACAAGGAGGGTCTTCCCCAAAGGACAGGGACTGATCTAGAAAACGAAGTATATGGATTAGGTAATTTTACACTTAACCTCATGATTCTGAATGTCCAGTCCGAAGCCGAACCAGTCTTGCCCGCTATGTCAGTATTACCAGTCAAAGGTGAATTATGTGTCAGAAAGAATGGTTCGGTACACCTGGGTCATAGTAGATGTACTACTGTGATCGAATTCAGTGATAAAGGCAAGTCTACATTCAAAGCTTCCCGTCATTCCTATTTTATTTGTGGTCATACAGCATATATACGCTTACCTCTAGATTGGGATGGTACTTGTTACATTGCATTCCTTCTGCCACCTGTTTTCCTAGCCCCTCCTGATTATCATAGGGACTCCCATCTAGTACACAATAGACCCCAGAGAGATCTCCCGATTGTCGACTATACTGAAACGGCATGGGAGCAGTATACAGACTTCAATAAAGGTTTCTTTCCCTATTTAGGTGCTGTCTTTAATAGTAAACTGATACGTAAATTAACCAGAACCCTCGAAGCAGTAGTGAATGAAACTACTTCCGCCCTAGGTAACTTAACAGAGGAGCAGTCTGCTATGCGGATTGTTGTTCTTCAAAATCGTCTCGTTCTTGACGTCATCCTGGCCGATAGGGGCGGAGCTTGTAGAGTCATCGGATCGAGTTGCTGTGTTTTCATTCCAGAAAACGCACCATCAGTATATAGATCCATAACCCGTCTTCACAAGATTGCAAGTCAGATACACCAGACTCCAGGCACCTGGACTTGGTCCAGTTGGTTCTGGAGCGTGTTATCAGCCTGGGGATGGAAAGTCCTATCCTTCCTCGGAATAGCCCTTCTCAGAGTGTTCAGTTGTTGCCTATGTTTACAGTGTGGGCCAGCGATTTGCGGCTTGTGCGCCACATCATGTATTCCCCATTCAAGTTCACGTTCTAAATCCCGCCAGAAAAAGGAAGAGCAAATGATGTTATATGAACAAATTGATGGATTAACGAAGATCGATATATCATGAAGGGTCCGTAGGGGACAAGGAGGGAATGAGGTTATATGAATTTTTATGGTCAATTGTGTCCCCTAACGTAGACCCCAACGGCTCCATGTACGTGCTTCAAGTACATGTATGTTCCCTCCACAACCAGCTATGAAGACGCAAATACATTTGCGTCCAACGTTAACATGTCCTCTTTCAGATCCACCATGAATGGGTCGAATATTCAGTTCCTAAGTATGCCGTGCCACCGTCTTTACATGGTGCACTTTCACGTTTTCCTGGCTCTGGCGAGCTAGGCCCTGATTTCTGCCATCGAGCCCTTTCTGCCTTCTGCCTCTGAAAGCTGCAGCCTGGATCCGCATCCATGACCCTTACCCTACTCCCTGTGCGGCGAGCGGTGCCCGGCTCGGCCTGCTTGCCTGCCAAGACTGTATTTTGCCTTCAAGTTATCTGCTCCGCTCCTCGAAAATACATTCCTGTCTAGTGATTTAGGAAAACATCTCCCCAGCTGCAGAGCAAAGGGCCCGGCCTTTCTGTCTCGGTGCAAGTAATTCATTGCTCCCGTTACCATGGTAGGCCCATGGCCCCCTCGCATTACACGTAGACACGTAGTCACATATGCATGCACTAGCAGCCAGTATAGAATAGCCTCTGCCCGAGAGACCTTTCCTTCTAGATAATACAGTTCCTCAAACACAAGATATTAGATATGATTTGGGTTTAGGTTGTTCTGACACGCCAGACTTCTGTCTCCACGTATAGTACTAAATGTCAAGTCCCCTTCACCCTCCAGTTCCACGTCAATCACACGTCATGCTGCTGCGCGCGCATCTCTGCCATATATTTCTGCTGACACTGCAGGATCCCTCTATGGATCCACCCACCTGTGACACACTCATGTGACGTTGTCTAGCACACACCTCCGTGTACGCCCTCGTGCACGCCTTCTGTTACGTACATGTGTTCTTATCTCTTTTCTCTCAGCTGTTACGCCTTCTGTATCCATCACATTATATGCATTTACTATATATATTGTACTCTGTTAATAAAGCATTGTCTCTCACCCTTCCTGAACCTTCGTGGTGATGGAACATGATACCTGGTTCGAACCAATTCCATTTTATGGAATAAAACCCTTATAAACTCAGATGCCACGGACTCTGCCTCTCATTTTTGATTGAGTTATTCTTATTGAACTTTACCGCATAGAAATTCCGCATAGGTAAATTTTATTTACCACAGTGCTGCGGGCCCCTCTTCTTCTTCACTTACAGGTTCCAATGCCGCCCAACCGAACAGAAATGAAGGTGGACCGGCCCAAGTGTCCGGAAATGGTAAGGAGGTGGCTCTGCCTCTCTTGGGTGACGGTGCAATGCCATCCAGGAGTGAGGATTTAGCACAACATGTTTCCCGGGCTGTGAAAGAAATGATTTGGGCGGGAAAGTATATTTACATTTTTTCTCTGTTGCTGGATAATAGGGAAATGGAGAATGCCAAGGTACTAAAGGAATGGATGCACCCTAACGAATGGAGAGCACAGTGTTCTAAATTCAGGATAGAGGAAACATTGCTTAATTGGATCAGGGCCTTCTCGATCTTTACGGCTATCACGGTCGAACGCCCTCCTAATGTACAGGCAGCAATGGCTTGCTACCAGAGCAGGATTGTAGGGTGGAGCGAGCAGTACCCTGGGGAGGCGTGGAAGGAGTACGATGTGAATTTTAGGAAATCCAAGGAATTTGACACATCATTGTCATGGGACAACGTTGACTCAATGTCTTGGCATAAGCAGTTCTCAGGGAACACAGCCCCAGCCCAGTCCACCAGTGCAGTCAAGGTGTTCTCTTCCAGACCCCAGCAGCCCTTTCGGTCAGCGCAGGGGAATGACTTCCCGGAGAAGAATAGAGGGGTGGGGGGGGGAGAAGGGGGGTGTGCTGGGACTTTAAAAAGCGCTCCTGTACGAGGCCGGCTGGCACATGTAGATTTAGACACGCCTGCGCAATTTACGGTCACACCTCACATCCCGAGACAACTTGCAGGTCCAAAAATGGTAACCAAGGTCAGAGAGGGGGGAGGAAACCAGAGTAGGGTAGAAAGCATGGTTGGCCCCACTCCAATAGACGTCTTGACAATGATCCCATGGTTGAACAGATACCCAGACCACACAGTGGCTATCCTACTGCAGGAAGGTTTCTCCCAAGGTTTCAGGATCCCGGCAGGGGGGTACACAGGCAGCGTACAATGCAGGAATCAGTTGTCAGTAAAGCATAATCCTGCAGTAGTGGCTGCTAAGATTAAAAAGGAGCTGTCCCTGGGCAAGATAGCTGGGCCATTCCAGAAGGTGCGTGTCCCCAACTTTGTGTTTTCACCACTGGGTGTAGTACCCAAGAAGGAGAAGGGCGAGTTTAGACTGATTCACAACCTATCAGCACCAAGAGGGGCGTCTTTGAATGATGCTATTGATGATGGTATTTGTAGTGTGAAGTACGCTTCATTTGACCAGGCCGTGGAATTATTGCGGGGACTTTAATGGCAGGATAGTGTGGTCCGCCCCCCCCCCCCATCAGCAGATCCTGGGGACCAAATAGGTCGCCCAGAGGTGGCCCGAGGAGTGGAGGTCCTGGGGTTTGACCACCAACATCGGCTTCCTGGAACTGTTCCCAATATGGTAGCATTGATGGTCTGGCCAGAACACCTATGCGATCAATCTGTGGTGTTCTGGTCGGATAACATGAGCGTGGTGGAATGCATAAACCAGCAAGCGGCACGGTGTCCATTTATACTGCGCCTGGTAAAGGAGATTGTTCTGCAGTGCCTGAAATGGAATGTGGTTTTCAGAGCCAAACATGTGCCAGGCGTCCTCAATAATGCAGCTGACGCCCTTTCTCGCTTTAAAATGCAGGTATTCTGGGAACAACTTCCTGCAGCAGACCCCCCGCCAGCACATTTCCCGGCTGCTCTCTGGCAGATTGGTGCCCCAGACTACCGCACCTCGTGGCAGCTAGCTTAGCCCACAGGACCAAGACAGCATACGAAGGGGCGTTCTTGGCTTACTGTACTTTCTTGGGGCACGAATGGGAGGTTAGCTGGGCGCAAGAGGACAGTTTTGTAGCTTATCTAGAATTGATGCACAGGGAAGGGCGCTCAGTGGCAGCTGCGAACAGGCATAGGGCGGCTGTCTCCTTCTTCGCACAGGCCAAGGGCATGAGGGATCCCACTAACACTTTTGTGGTACGCAAGGCTTTGAGGGGTTGACGCCGCATACAGGTACACTCGACGGATACGAGAAAGCCGATAGGGCTAGTGCGGCTGACAGCCTTATTATCGGCACTTGATGGCGTCTGTAGCTCAACATGGGAGGTGCTGCTGTTCAAAGCTGCGTTCGCACTTGCGTTCTATGGGGCTCTGAGGGTAGGCGAGTTGGTAGCGGCGTCAAAAGGAGATAAACTGGGCGGCCTCCAATTTGCCTGCGTGAGGATCAGAGAGGATACAATGTGGGTGACAATTCAAAGATCAAAAACTGACCAGGAGGCACGTGGGGATACCATAGTCCTCCATCAGGCTCGGACCAATCCTTGCTGCCCGGTCTGCCCAGGTCTTTAGAAGGCAGAGGGAGGGTACGGCGGGGGGTGCACTATTGTGTCACGCCGATGGTACACCATTGACCAGGTATCAGTTTAGAAGAGTCTTGGAGTTGGCGGTCATTAAAGCAGGCTTGGATCCTAATTAATTTGGTACCCACTCCTTTAGAATTGGGGCGGCAACTGAAGCAGTGTTAAGGGGATTCCCAGTAGAGAAGGTTAAGAGAATTGGAAGATGGTCGTCTGAATGTTACAAGCGATATGTACGGATTGACATGTTATAACATAGCAAGGTGACTCACCCCTGGTATGTTCTGGTTTTTGCAGTTTCTCAAACCTGTCACGCGGGGGAGAAACTCGCCGCGGGGCGTCAAGGAACTACAGCAGCTCAACACAAGCGACAAGAACATCAACGGACATTGGTGACTTGGATTGTGGGCCACTCTTATGTGCGGCGCGCTGAACATGTTTTTCTTTCAAGTGAAAGTAGGAAAAAGGCGGAGCAAAATGGGTTTTCTGTTTCCTTCTTTGGGAGGGGGGGAACTCTGATCTCAGCAACCCGCCGCCCCCGTCAGTGGTGATACTTCACCTGGGGGAGAATGATTTGGCCAAACTAGGTAGGCGCATCCTTATAGAGGAAATCATCTCCACTGCTGGGTGGGTAGCCAGGACATACCCGGGTTGCACGGTAGTTTGGTTTCAACTTATACCTCGGTGGCAGTGGCAAGGGGGGGACTCGGTCAAGGCGTTGAATCACTCGGTAAAGAGGATCAACACGCAATTGGACAAATTATTTCGAGCCCACCAGTTGCAGACGATCCCTCATGGGTGTATTTGGGGGGAACATTTCTACCTACGGGACGGGGTACACTTGACTGAGGCAGGGAACGTCCTGTGGTCTAATAACATATTGGCATGGCTAGAGGGATTTGCAAGGTGAGTATGACCTTTTTAGGAGTAGGAAGGGGAGGCCAGATCGTCGGTTAACAATGCTGGCCTGTGGCGGTAAGGTCATGACCGGTGAGCAGCTATTTTAAGGTCTGAGGGGGCGGCATCATCCTTTGGAGTTGTCCGCCCAGGGGGAGGGGTCACTGGCCCCTCCTAGAACTTCAGGGGCAGGTATAACTGGTGCTTCAAAGGGGCGCGGGTAGGGGAGTCACGCTGTCCTTAGGCTGGTAGCCAGCCCGCACGTACTCATGACGTCAGCGAATGGCGCGAGTAAGGGCCCTCCTTCAGTGGGTAAATGGAGTTCACGGCGTGGACCGAGTAATTAACGGGCTCGGCTGCGCATGCGCACCTGCGGTAAGGGCGCAGCTAGTAGGACCTGACACCGGTTAGCGACCTCGCCATATGGCCAGAAATGTTAGTATGCAAAATTTCAGAGGAGGATGTTAGATTCGGTTAGGAAACAAGCTGTATTAGAATCTTGTTAAGGTTAGCCTATCATACTTGTTGATATGATTGTATCTAATATCCCTGAATGTTTTGCATGAATTTGTATCTTTTGTTTAACAATTTTTATTATTTTGTATCTTAATAAATACAGCCGGGGGGCCTTGTGATCCCCCGCCTTCCAAAGACAATTATGTTTCGTGTCAATGTGTTCTGGGTTGATGTGGGTCCACAGGGAGGGGTGGTATCCGTCACTGACCATGTGAAAAGGGGGGGCCCTTGGCCCCCCCGCCTGCATGGCGGTGCGGCGACCCCCTCTCCCCTTGCCTCCCAGTGGTGGGGGCATGACCTCCCGGCGTCCAGTGATGACACGGGGAGTGCGGCCGCACCACTGGTTGGCTGGCACCCGACCCCTGACCCGGAAGGCGTTGTGCAGACTTCCGGGTCGGGGGCGGGCGGGAGGTGGCGGGCCGCCCCCTCCCCGCGATCCCGGGAATAAAGGAGGGGGGAGCGCTCAGGTGGCCCCTTGTTGCCTGGACGCTCCCCCACACTGGTCGTGCCCCGCGCTCGGGGCTTCCTAATTTTCCCCACCCACCATCCCTGGAACTTTACGGTGTTTGTGCATATTGTATACCTGTTTTATTGTGTGTATTGACGTGCAATAATTGCTTAGTTCCCGTTTAGAAAGTGGTGTGGAAACATAAATGTCGGTTGCAATTTTGTTTAGGCCTTTTTTCCCCTAGTAGCCTGACGATGGTATGTCATGACATGTTGATTTAGATAGTGTAGTTGTCCTTTAGATCTTTTTTCCACAGGTCTTCATATTTATTAGGGTATGGACATGCGGTAAGGTCATGACCGGTGAGCAGCTATTTTAAGGTCTGAGGGGGCGGCATCATCCTTTGGAGGTGTCCGCCCAGGGGGAGGGGTCACTGGCCCCTCCTAGAACTTCAGGGGCAGGTATAACTGGTGCTTCAAAGGGGCGCAGGTAGGGGAGTCACGCTGTCCTTAGGCTGGTAGCCACCCTGCGCGTACTCATGACGTCAGCAAATGGCGCGAGTAAGGGCCCTCCTTCAGTGGGTAAATGGAGTTCACGGCGTGGACCGAGTAATTAACGGGCTCGGCTGCGCATGCGCACCTGCGGTAAGGGCGCAGCTAGTAGTACCTGACACCGGTTAGCGACCTCGCCATATGGCCAGAAATGTTAGTATGCAAAATTTCAGAGGAGGATGTTAGATTCGGTTAGGAAACAAGCTGTATTAGAATCTTGTTAAGGTTAGCCTATCATACTTGTCAATATGATTGTATCTAATATCCCTGAATGTTTTGCATAAATTTGTATCTTTTGTTTAACAATTTTTATTATTTTGTATCTTAATAAATACGGCCGGGGGGCCTTGTGATCTCCGCCTTCCAAAGACAATTATGTTTCGTATCAATGTGTTATGGGTTGATGTGGGTCCACAGGGAGGGGGCGGTAGCTGTCACTGACCATGTGGAACAGGAGGGGCAGAAGGGTAGAGCAGCACTTCTAGTAATAACACTGTGCCCAAAGTGCTTTGATAACAGGTAGCAGGAAACGTAAGAGACAAGGTGGCGGGGCATGTGGGGCTGCAATGGTAAAGCTTGATGGTAAAATCAAAAAACATCTTCAAGATGGAAAATTTGGCACAAGCAACAGTATAATTCAGTGGGAGGAGAAGAGGAAGGTTAACGTGACCCCAGTTCTGTTCGCTGATAGTAGTTACTCCACTTTTCAGCATTGTGTGCTTAAAGGCAGGAGTATCAAATCAGTCAGAGCCAAAAGTAATTTCTTGGATTCGAAAATCAAGATTACACCATCCCTGCGGTCTTACTTTAAAGTGCAATCTCTAGTGTTGGATGTATTCAAACAAGGGGAGGCTTGGAGGAGGCCCTCAAAGGGGCAGTTGGAGTTAGTCCCTTTTCCATGATGCCCCACTCCTCAGACCCCGTTTCCTGGGGCTAGTACATTTTTGAAGAAGTTGGGGACTAGCATGAGCCCCCACCCTCGGCCTCTTTATGACCCTACAGACCCCATCCCCTAGGACTGTTTACAGTCCCCCTCCCTGTGCCATGGATTAGTACATCAGCCAAAGGTTTTAAGAGGCCAGATTTATGTGGTGTCCCCGGTTCCCCACTCCCTGAGACACAGTTGTTTCTGTCCGGGAGAGTGTGGACATGACTTTCCCACACTCTCCTGGGTAGACAACATATCATTGCAGGAGCAGTGAAAACAGCAAAGGAGAATGGCTCCAGCACCCTTCAACAGCACAATGGGTGCTGACTGGGGAGCTGGGTGGGGCCGCATTATTGGTGCCCTGGTCGGAAACCAGGGCACCCACTGATGCAAAAAATTGCTGTGTCCCACCAGCGTCAGTATAGTTGCTGGTGTGAAACTAGCCGGATCCACCAGGAATTTGGGCCCCTCTCCTGTGGCCCTCAACATTGAATATAGGTTTGGGTGCCATAGGTAGGTACTGGTTCACCGAACATGTATAAACATTTTTTTTATAATAATAGTATATGAGCAGTAGGGGCTGCTCATCTATTATTCATTATTCTTTGCAAGGAGCGCCCCATAATGGCCTGCAAGGGTTTTTTAACTAATAAGTATTGGTATAGTATTTGGAAGATATAGAATTACGGGGCATATTAATAAGAAAACTATCGCCACTTTTCCGGCACATATCGCCGAAAAAGTGGCTTGTTTTCTCGAGATAGCTGCTTTTTTTTTCCTGCTTTGCATGTCAGCGATATTTATCGCTAATGACATGCAAAGTAGGAGTCTCCTCATCAATACTACCTGAAAACAGTCGCAAACCAAACATCGCACTATTTACAATCCTGCTCCATACACGCAAAGCGATATGCAAAGCCGCGCCAACTACAGTTATCGCAGGAATCTAACACCTGTTTGAAAGGTGACTTAACCACCTTTTGCATCGGAGGTGATTTGTCTGGTTAGGTTCACACTTGGATCTTACCAAGCATTTCATTAGTGCTGAGAAATCATTGCATGATTTCTCACACTATTGCTGCCTAATGCCGTATATCGCTGGTTTTGACATCGCCTCTGAGCAAGGCGTTGGTAATACACCGCTAACACGGCAAAGTCAACCAGCGATAGACGGCGATACAGGAAAACACGGTAAACGCGATTGGCGATTATTATCGCATTCCATTGCTAATATGCCCCATAGTTTTTAATAGTGATATATGTTACTTGGCCGCACATCGGCGATTTTTATCGCAGATAAACCTTGCTATTAACAAGGTTTATCGCAAATGCGATAAAAAACGGCCGAAATGCATGAATATCGCTGAAAAGTCAGCGATATTCATGCATTATCGAGAAAATGCTCTTAGCCATGTTATCCACCTCCCATTGGATAACATGGCTAAGAACTCCTCAGGGCAGGTGTTAGCTTTTGGAGATATTCCCGCTTAGAGCGAATATCTCCAAAAGTTGGTAATAGGAGATAGCGATGTTAGCGACTGTTTTCAGTCTCTAACATCTTGGCACGCCCACTTTGCATCTCATTAGTGATAAATATCACTGACATGCAAAGTGGGGCCCAAGATGGTCGCTATCTCCTACTAGCTGTCGCTAACTGGTGTTAGCGACAGCTTGGTAATAGGGAGATAATTTTATCTCCGCTTTCTTGGCTTTTAAAGCCAAAAAAGCGGAGATAAACCCCCTTGATAATACGCCCCTTGGTTTGTTTTGTTGCAGATGCATAAGGAGCAATTTTGGATTCTTAGAAAGCTGAAGAGGACGGAATGTTGCCTGGTTTTATAGACTGTGTTCTGGAGTTTCTTATTAACAGTCATGCAATGTTATACTTTTGGAACTTTGAAGTGGTTGCTACTTTGAAGTAGTGAATAAAAGTTAATGCATAACCCTAGCCTCTTGTCTTGCCATAAAATCAAGCCATGAAAGAAATCAGATGATCTTCATTTGAAATGACAAAGATGCAGAAAATAAAGGGCACGTTATTTAAATCGAGAATAAAGGGGAACTCATCAGGGAAAGATAAGAAATAACAGCAATGAGGGAAGCAATTCAATCTAATATGATATGTTGAAAGAATAAAATAGGGAGCATTTACAATACACAGGGAGGTGTCCACAGTGATACTGAACTGTATTTAATGGCTATAGAAGACTAAAGAAAGACTTGAACAATAAAAAAGAAAGGTGTGAAAATAGAGACACATGCATTTTGCAGGGCATTTAAAAGGAAGATGGAACCATACCTTTAAAATGGAAATTGTGTCAGAGAGAGGTCTTAGAGAGAGAAAGAAACTCCCCAATACACTACAGTCACAAATGGAAATAGTTATAAAAAATACATGGCAAACCAATAGAAAAATGAAAGCTAATTCTAGTAAAACACACAGCCAGGGTACCAAAGGAAATGTTCCTCTCTTGTAAAGTTAAACACAAAAGCAAACAGATACTGCAAATATTTCTGAAAGAATACACACTAGCAGAAAACTAAGCCTTGCTCCAGTTACTTAGCACATGCAGCAAACACTCATTGCTACACTCTCATGCCTAAGGTTGTGGAAGTGTGTGACAAATCTTCCACGGCTATCCATTATTTATAAAACAATGCACGGGTTTCCTCTCAGCTTCCCTATATTAAAGAAGCTACTTTCGTTTCAATTGGTACTAATAAAAATATACTTTTCATTGCCGCATCTATTTATTAGAAAAGATGCCCTTCAGTGGTAACAACTTGGCCCGCTTAGTGCATATGCAGGCACGATAATGTGACTGCTATATGTACTGTCACGCGCACCAATTTTTAATTCATGGTTTACGAAAAATACAGCACGCCTTGAAAATTCATGTTGAAAACGCGGGTCTTCGGTAGGCGCAACCTTTGTTTTTTTTTTCCACGCGGTGACGCAGTGAAGACTGGACATTGTTTAGTCAAATTATTCCGAAGCCGTTGTTCGCGAAGAATGATGTCCTGAGAATATATCTGTTTCTATCAACATCCAATAACGTGGTAATCAGAGCCGGCAACCTTGTTTCCAGCTGGTGTGTAATCAGAAAATTGGATACAATGATTACATTCGTGTAATTACTGCGCACCATTAAGGAAGTGTAGTGGAGTTAACAAATGGAGGCAACACCGCTTCTGATTTCAAGAATATGCATTAATAACATGAAGGGAAACTGGCATTGTGCTCGCCTTCTGATATTGTTGGAGGGTATAGATTTAATTACACACAACATGATATTACGGTTTTAGCTGGAGCAAATGACATTTAATACACCTCTTTATTTAGTAAAGGACTTGTGATGAGTCTCTCATATCTCCTTACCTTGCAGAATGCGCAATGCACATAAAGTAGAATAAGCAGTGCCATCCCTAGTAGTTAATTTTAGGGGGCTGGGGGTGTGGGGAGGAGCACACACTGAGCCACAGATAAAAATGCTTCTAGATAGATAGATAGATAGGTAGGTAGATTTGCTGAATATGGTTAAATATGACTGTATGCATGCGTATATATACCTATATACATCTATTTAAATATAGATAGAGAGAGAGAGATAGACAGAACAATGCAAATTCAGATTTCGATATTTTAAGCAAACAACACTGCTTTGCAATGCAAGGATGTTAGCCAAATTCATGTGCATGATGAAAAGGTGTATTTTTTCCTCCTTGAACATTCAGCAGCTGTGGTGGTGGGGCACAAGGGGCGCCCTCTAGAGGCACCCATTTATAGCACAAATGCCAAAGCAGTCAGTAGTGTCTGATACAGCTGTATCACAATGCAAACACAGTTAAACATAACTGTGTTCTCACTACCGCTAACAAAAACACAGATTGGTAAAGCCTGTCTTTTCTCCACTCAATTCCTGTAACTTTGATCCATAATACATGATATTCTTATACTGCATGCAAACACTATCTCTTCATATATTCTATGTATTTAGTTAAATAGTTTCACAATCACCAAGTACAGAAACCGAACAATACAAGATCATGGAAAGTGTCACCCTCCCCTTGAAGAAGAGTCAGCCCTGCCTTACAGCTCCCACACTCCCACAGCTGACAGGGGCCTGCTCGCATTGGCTGCTGGTCCGTGCCTGGCTTCTTACAGATTAGTCGGGCATGGACATGTTAAAACAAGATGGAGATGTTACCATACTTCTGTCTTAACTTAAGCTGCTCCTTATTTTATCAATCTTCTGTCTTTGAGAAATTACCATTCAACAGAGGATTTTATCTTCATTCTCACCAAATCGAATAGTTAAATATTGGATGATTTACAAATCTTTGTTTATGATTCCAAGAGTACTGGAATGGAACTAGAGACAGGATGATCACAGAGATCGGAATCGAGGAGCATCAGGGAACCAGTAGCAGAAGGACTAGGACCGAAAAGACCACATGTTGGAAGGACCAGGGCTAGCTGAGCCAGGAGGCCCAGAACGACAGGACCAGGAAGTATAGAAAAGACCAGGAAATTCAGGCCAGTGGGACCAGGTTCAGAAGAACGATGAGGGTCTAGGAGGAGGGGAAAAGGAATTGGAAAAACCAGACCCACAAGAGGCACTATTAGAAGAGCATGACAGAAAGAGCCAATGTCAGATGGACAATAAAAATATTTGGGACAGGGAGACCAGGAGGACTAGTAAGAGTAGGATGGAGCAGATGACTGAGGAAAGAGGGGGGGCAGGGATACCATCAGACAAATGGGTATCTGAAGAAAGAATCCAGGGCTATATGGAACATGGCAACTAGGAGCAGAAGGGCTATGAACAGGCAAAGCAGGGCCTGTTTTGACACTTCTTAAAAGTGCTCAAACCACACCAATTTGTTCACGTTCTTTCTGACCAAGGAAGAAGTACTCTGAAGAGTACTCAAAAAGCTGCTCACTGGCCAGGACTGGTGCCTGTATGACAGCTGGTCTCTCGAAGCAAAGAAACATCATCTGAAATCTTGCTGGAGGAGCTGATGGTCTGCCTGTTACTTAGAAGACAGCTTTCCATCTGAGGGAGGGAGGGAGAGTGCCTGGCCTTGATGGGATAGAAACTGTCCAGGAGGAGAAGTCCAGCATGTTCCCAGCATAAGAAACAAACAGACAAAATTGATGATATGAGATTGTAAATACAGAAGTCGACCGGTGTCCTGAGGGGCTCTCCCAGGTTCCCTAAGCACCTGCCGTAGTAAACTAAAGAGCAGCATTCGGTCACCCCGCATCCATAACATGTGCTAACGGATTGGTGAGTCTCTGCCTAGCATTGGAGTTGCCACCCAAGAGAAGCCGTTATGGGAGCCAAATACCAATAATCTCATGAAAAACAATATCAAACAAACCCCAAATTTACCTTACGCAGTTCAGCCTCATAAGACTTCTCATTGTTCTAGTGGCAAAAGACTACCTTCCCCCTTAACACACAAACATAGCTGAGTAAAATCATAATTAGATATACACGTTTCATTGGGAGCTATAGTAGTAAAACAAAATCCAAAAGGATACATTTTCTATTGAAATTTTATTCCAAGCTTCTTACATTAAATATCAACAAAGGTATCCTGAAAATAAAATCTGTTTTTTCAAACCATAATTCCATACAATCAAATTTTTCACAAACATAAGTCTATATGTTGCTTTCTGAAATAAATGAAACCCAACATTTGCATAGTATTTCTACATTGGATTGCTTTCCAAATAGAAATGTGTTCAGCACGTAGTTTCCAGTCAACACGCATTTTGCGGCTCAATGCACCGCTTCTTCAAGGCTGAAAAAGCGAAGATAAAAACACTCTTTACATGTATAACACAGCACCTCTAAAATCACTATTCTACATGATTCAATGCTTGTTAAGTGTGGCTATTGTTTGTAGTTACTTGCAACCTTTTGAATAAAGTCCTAACTCATCTCATATTTTTTTCAAAGGCAATTGCCCAGAGAGATCATATTTTAAAGCTGGTGCATTCTGACTTATATCTTGTTGAATATGGTGTCACTTTTCCTAAGGGTCAGAAGTCCTGGATAAGTAAGCAACGTTCTAGATAAGGAGAACAAAAACCACAAAAGGCAAAATAAAACAAGAGTACATACTATACAGTTGTGTGTTACAGAGTGGAGTGGAGTGTCACAGAGTGTAGTGCTGCGTGATCTAGTGGAGTGGGATGTCATAGTTGGGGAGTGGAGTGTTGTAGAGTGTCATACAGTGTAGCACAGTGGCATGCTGTGGATGGGCATAGAGTGGAGTAGAGTGTGGTAGACTGGCATAGAGTGTAGTACAGTGGAGTTGCATACAGTGTAGAAGAGTATTCTACAGTGGAGGGGCCTAGAGTGGAGCATCGTACAGTGGGGTAGCATCAGGTAATGTTTCAAAGAGTGGAGCAGAGTGTTTTGGAATAGAGTGGTGTGGACTAGG
This sequence comes from Lissotriton vulgaris, assembly GCF_964263255.1. Taxonomy (NCBI): domain Eukaryota; kingdom Metazoa; phylum Chordata; class Amphibia; order Caudata; family Salamandridae; genus Lissotriton; species Lissotriton vulgaris. The sequence continues at coordinate 357,130,869 of NC_141689.1, read as the reverse complement.
TTAGAGTAGAGTAAAGTGTTTAAGAGTGGACTGGTGTGGAGTAGGGTAGAGTTGTGTGAAGTGTAGTAGAGAGGAGTGGTGTGAGGTGGCGTACAGTAAAGTGAAGAGTCATACATTCAGTGCAGTGAAGAGTGTGTCATACAGTAGAGGGGAGTGGTGTGTCATACAGTGTAGGAAATTGTCATAGAATATCTTTGAGTGGAGTGCCATATAGTGGACTAAAGTGCTTTAGAGGGGATTCGTGTACAATAGAGTAGACTACCTAGAGGATGGTAGAGTGGAGAGGCACAGCATGGAATAGAGTCAAATGGCATAGATTGGCGCAGAGTGGAGTGGTGTACTTTAGAATAGTGGAGTATTATGATGTAGAGTGGAGTACTGTGACATAGACTATAGTGGAGTATAGTGGGTGGACTGGCATACAGAGAACTGCATAGAGTGTCGTACAATGGAATAGAGTATAATAAAGTGGCACAGAGTGTAGTACTGTGTCAGACAGTGGCATAGAGTGGAGTAGAATGTTGTACAGTGGCGTGCAGATGCACTTAGGGGACTAGAGTTCCATTGAGTATTATACAGTGTAGTATAGTTTTATAGAGTGGAGTAACGTTTTGTAGAGTGGAGCAGCGTAGAATGGAGTATAATACAGTGACATAGAGTTGGGTAAAGTGTCTTAGAGTGGAGTGGCATAGCATAAAGTCGACTAAAGTGTCATAAAGGGAAGTAGCGTATCGTACAGTAGAATGGAGTGGAATGTTGTACAGTGTTGGCAAGTGAAGAGTAGAGTGCAGTGGCATAGAGTGAATTAGCATAGATTTGAGTTGTGTACAGTGTAGTGGGATAGAGTGAAGTGGCATAACATGTAGTGGCATACACTGTAGTAACATAAAGTGGAGTGGCATAGAGTGGAGTAGCATAGAGAGAAGTGGAGTGGGGTGGAGTGGGGTACAGTGGAGTGACACAGAGTGGAGTGGAATAGACTGCTGTTGTTGGACTTGGCCCTTTTGTCACGTTCATCCCTAAACCTTTTGCTTTTCTCCCTGCCTTATTTCTGACATGGCGCTGGTTGTTTTAGGCCTCTGGGAACTTTAGCACTGCTGTCCAGTGTAAAGTGTGTGAGCTCTCTGTGTACATTTGGTAAGATTGGCCTGCCCTCCCATAGGAATACATTGGTGATTTCCTGATCAGTGTGCCAGTGGTAATTCCTGATATGGGAGGAGCAGAGTGGTCAAGTTTAGTATATTTGGAATTGTAATAATAAATGCTGCCCAATGGTGTGCGCAGATGTATTATGACTATTTGGGAAATACCACTTTTAGAAGTTGGCATTTCTGCGTGCTATATGTCTGCCTGCCTGATGTGAATTGCACATCTGGCTTGCAGTGACAGGGCCTGGGAGGTGTGTGTGGCTCCATGAGGGGCAGGGTGAGTTAGTACTAGGAGGAATGAGACATCTGCGCTGTGAGTAGTAGGAGGAGTAATCCCCTGACTCTGAATAGGACTGTGCCCAACATGTACAATGCTGGCTTCACCCCCTGTGGTGTTTCTGATCACCTTACCCCCACCTGGCAAAGGGGAAGAGGAGCTTGGAAAACAAAATGCTCCAAATCCCCCTTCAACCAGTTGTATCTGGTTCCCCATGCCCTGTATCGCAGACAAAGGAATGCTCAGTATAAATATAGGGGCTGTGACCCCATGAAATGGTTCTGTTCTGTGCTTGGGTGCTGTCCCGACTTGCTGGGGGCTTGCTGCTGCTGGGGCCCAAGAGGAACCCCCATGGGGACTTGCCTCCCTGATGGAGGGCCCTGTGTGCTGGTCCAGCTATGCCCCATGGACCCTGGAAGACTCTTGCGCCCTGGGAGTGCTTTGCTTTTGACATTCAAGGACCTTCAGGACTTTGGCTGCATCTAGCGCCTCATGAGTGCTTTACTTTTTTTTTCCCCAAGAAGGATGAGAGCGTGGGATGCGCAGTGCTGAGCTGCCTGTCGCTTTTGGGGAAACCCTGACGTGAGGATCCCCCCCAGAGCTGCCGTGGAGCGGGTGCCCACCCCGCATTTGTGCGTCCTTCGAGAAGGAGCCTACCCCGCTTTATGGGTATTATTGAATTGCGGATGCCCACACCGCATCTGTGCTTTTTTAATAATCGGATGTCCACCCCCCTTTTGACCTATATTCGAAAAGGGAGCCCACAAAAAGGTGCGCCGGCTACCGCAGCGCAACCAGGAAGTCAGGCAAGCTGGCTGACTCTGGGCGGATCGGCGACCGGAAAGAAGAAGTGCCGCCGGCCACCTAGGGTCATTAGGAGCCTTGCGGGAGAAGAGGGACTTGGCGAAGAGTACGTGAGAGGAGAGCGAGTCCCCAAGGAGTGGGGGCTCTCCAGAAGCACGCCACATCCACCATCCAGCCGCATTCAGAGGAGCGCAGAGCCCACCCCAGAGAGCCCGATGAGTGGGGGCTTCTCCATTGCGGGTGCCGATCGAAGCATAGTGTCTGAGCGGTCCCGCCAGAGAGCGGGCTTCTGCAACGAGGGGGAATATTGTTGTTTGAGGGCCCAGAGGGTCCCGTGCTTTCCCCCAATTTGGCTATGTTCACAGTTGCCCCGCTTGACAGTGGGCAAATGCAACAATGGGGGCAATTTGGTTTAAAGAGGCCCAGTTGGGCTGAAGAGGCAGAGATGTGCCAAGGCCCCTTGATTTTGTGTATTCACAGCTACGCCACACCAGCGCGGGCAGCTGCAACATTTTTGCATATTTGTCCATGGGCACAGTGAGTGCCCAGTAAACTACTAGAGGGAATTTTAGGGTTCAGATATTCTGGGCGCGCTGCCTCAAGTTTAACGTTCACGTTTGAAAGAACACAAATGGTGATTGGGTGGTGCGTAAAGAGCAGACGGAAAATTACCCCTAACCGTCTAAGAAGACAAAGACCAAGCACAATTGAACAGCTAAGCTCTCGCAACCACAAACAGAGTTCCACAATTCAGTAAATTGGTGAGTAGAAAAACACAGAATAACATAGAAGCAGATCCTTTGGTGTGATTCTTGTCCCAGCAGGGTGGAGTTTTATTGGGTCCAGACTTGAGGAATAACAGTAAGCCGACACGTGTTTCGTCGTGTGCCGTTGAGTCAACACGACTCTTCAGGGCTGATGGTATAAAGCACAAAGTATGTACATTTACTGGTACGTCAACTCACAGGATTACACTGCATATGGTGACATAAAGTGCATCATACATGCAGTAGTGACATGTGTATCCACTCGCACAAAGAGTGGATGTGATTAGTGATGACGTTCAGAACACTGCGAGTGTCACACTCCACGGAAGTGAGTTGGTTTCCAAGAGTGATTGTGCCTATGGTGTGAAGTGGATGGTATTTCAGTAGACAATTGTGGCAAGCGTTCTCGTGCACACGGTGGTCCTGCCTGTCTAGGGTTATAATGTGGTGAGAATAGGTTCGTGAAGGCAAGCAAAAGTGAAGTGAACGTTCCGTCTGTGACAAGTTCTCGCTGCCAAGTGGGAAATACATGTGTGGTTACACACTATGCGGTATTTGAACCAATGTTTAGAGTGATAAGTGAGAAGCATGCTCTCCCTATTGCGAGTAGTATATTACCTTAAACTCAACCCCTAAAATTGGGTTGAGTGAGGTCTGGGCCTTATAGCGGTGTTCCACGTAGGTGGACTAGAGAGATGCTATATAACCGGAAGGAAAAGAGAAAAAAAAGGAGGGGGGGAGAAAAAGAAAGACAAAATCAGGAAGGCATAAAAGAGAGGAGTGTGGTACAGTCCATCATTAGAAGGTTAGATTGGAGATAAACCAAAATAACCTGGACACTGAAAGGGAAATATCCTTACCACTGGATTACTGGAATTCTACTATCTTTGGTTGCAAAGAGATGGAATATCCTGTAGACCTGAACATAAAGTCACGTACTGTTAGACTAGTAGCGTCTATTCCTTAGAGGTGTCAGAGACTTCCTGGTAAAGAGCCTCTAGTGGAGAAATAAAATTACATAAACACCCAGGTTAGTAGACCTGAGGTAAAGAATTGTACAATTCTCATCAAGTATTACGGAGCCACAGTGTGTAAAGATTTAAAATTGATTGTATACCTGAATCAAGCTGTGTGAAATGTGTAGACCGGGAGGGGATCCATAGAGTAGAAAACCACGGAAAACGGGTATGTTTCCTGGTTGGCGGTAAGCTGAAACAAGGTAGGATTGCAACGATTAGGAAATGCCCAGCGCCGCCGTAGCGTGTTACTCCTACAACAAGGAAGTCTTTTAGGGGGTCTGATTAGTTAATGTAACGCGGGCGGCGACTTACCTATTGTTCGATATCCCTCCTCCGTGAGTTCCCGGTGGCCGTCTGTCATGAGCGGACCCTGGGCCGGAGGAGGAAGTGACGTTTAAGAACAGGAGCTAAAAATTGACGATGCCAGTGAATTCAGGATAGAACGGTATGAGAACGGCCGCCATCTTGGAATGGGGAAATAGTTAATGCCGAGTGTTCCAAGGTCTCCTGTTCGGGAATTATAGAGCGCTAGGCGTAGTCAAGATCCTAGTATTCCGTTGTTGGCATAAGAAGTGTTTTCATAGAAACGAAGAGTTCCTAAAGAACGTGCTCATACGGGGGAGAGTAGGTATTGCCCTATTTCTAGGTAGACGCTAGAGTTCTCGCTCTACCTTAAAAAGTAATTTTGGAAAAGTGTCACGTCCCACAGTGAGGGTGCAAGCATGCCATTGTGACAAAGTGACTACCTTAATCTCACCCACCGATTTCTTTTAGGAGCAAAAAGTAAAACTGTTATAAGTTCATAATCCTTGATACTTCATGTAAGGTATGACATATAGCTCACTTTACAGGGTGAAAAACCGGACAAGTACAAAATGTATGGAGATTGTCAAAAAAGGGTAACAACACAGAATACATTGATGTGGATTACATAACAAACACAAATTGCACATTTCAATCTATCACCAGAAGTATTGCTTGTAAGTCCTACAATGGTGGCCTTTTCTCACACCTATGTTAAGATATGGACTATTTCAAGATGGCAAACTAGGTTACAGATTAACAATCTAAAAGCATGTGTTCCGATCGTTGTCTGCCACAAAATTCTGTTCTAATTTAGTCCCAGGTGACGTGGACTCATGTACAGTAGAACACTAGTGGTTCCTCCCTTTAAATTATATGTGTCTATTCAAGGGAGAAGACATTGGTTTTCAAAGGTTAGGAGCCCCCTCAGGCAACTGCTTAGTCGCCTAGAAAGTACTGAAGCTCAGGGTCGTTGTTAAGCCCATGTTCCACGCTCTGTAGACGCATGATCCATGTGGCCTCTCTACGTCTGAGTGTCAGTTCCCTATTACCCCCTCGGATATTGAGGGGAATCACATCAATGCCAAAAACACGTACTTTGAAATCTTCCTCTAGGGGTTGGCACTCTGCTACATGTAGGGCTACCGGGTACCGTGGGTCCCTTTTCTGTATTGCTCTCATGTGTTCAGCAACTCTATCTTTGAGTGCCCTGATGGTGCTGCCAACATATATTTTGCCACATTTACATTCAATCAAGTAGACCACAAATTTCGTCAAACAGGTAATGTTATGTTTGATTTTGTACATGGATCCATCAGGACCCTTGAAAGTAGTGGTTCCATGTTTTCCCCAAATGCACATGGAACATGAACCACATTTGTAGAAGCCCAGACCCTTTGTAGAAAGCCAATCTCGCATCCCAGTGTTAGGAGGCACCGTAGGGCTCAGTTTATTTTTCAGGGTGAAGCCCTTCTTGTATGTGATGGCCGGTCTGTCAGGAAGAAACGTCTTAAGCACTGGATCCTCTTTTAGTAGTTTCCAGTGTTTGTTAAAACTCTTTTTAGTCGTGTGGTTAAGAGCATTGTACTCAGTTATTAGTCTAATTTGCTGTCCAGAGGAATTTGTCTCCGTACGTGTTTTTAGACAGTCTGGTCTAGAGATGGTTCTGGTCTTTTGTTCTGCAATTTTGAGGGATGCCTTTGGGTATCCCCGTCTAAGAAATCGGTCCTTCATGCTTGAGATACATTGTTCAAACTCGTTAGTCTCACTGCAGTTACGTCTAGCTCTTAGAAATTCTCCATAGGGGATGGAGTGTAACTGGTGTTCAGGGTGAAAACTGGACGCATGGAGTACAGCGTTGCAAGAAGTCGGTTTACGGTAAAGTTTGGAGTGTACCTTATTGTCCTTAATGTAGAAGTCCAAATCTAAGAACTCCATACTAGTAAGACTGTGTTTCATGGTGAAGCTCATCTCCCATGTGTTACTGTTTAGGTGTTCAAAAAAGGAATGGAGAAGTTCCTCAGAACCTGACCATAGTAAGAAACAATTGTCGATATACCGACCCCAGAAGACTATGGAGTCGATATATTGTATACCCTTGGTTCCCCAAATTAAGTCAGTCTCCAACGCCCCCATGAAGAGATTGGCGAAGGAGGGTGAAAATTTGGAGCCCATGGCTACTCCCTTCTTCTGTCGGTACCATTTACGGTCGAAAATGAAAAAGTTGTTCTCCAGAATGATCTTTGTCATGTGTAGTAACATGTTAGTATGTGCCCAAAGGGAAGCTGGTCGGTTAGATAAGATTTTGCTGATAGCTTCCAAACCTAGTACAGGATTGATGCTAGTATAAAGAGACACCACGTCTAGTGTTACTAGCATGGTGCCTTGTTGCCACTCCATGTCTGCCATGATGCTCAGGATGTGTTTTGAGTCCTGTATGTACGATGGGAGATTTCTTACCAGTGGCCCCAGAAAAAGATCCACATACTCTGCGAGTCTCTCAGTGGGGCCTCCGATCCCTGAGACAATAGGTCTCCCTGGAGGGAAAGGTAGTTTCTTGTGGATCTTAGGTAGCGAATAGAACCATGGATACGTAGGTCTGAAGACTTTGAGATACAAGTATTCATTGTCATCTAGAAGACCAGACTGTTTCCAAGTAAGTAAAAGTCCGTTAATTAAGAGTGTCAGTGGACCAATGGGGTTATGGTTCAACAACTCATAGCAGGAGTTGTCATTCAGTTGGCCCTGGATCTCATTGTTGTAGTCAATCAGATTCATGACCACCACATTCCCCCCCTTGTCCGCCTCCCTGATGATGATATCTCTGTTTTCACTTAGCGTAGAGAGTGCCAACCGTTCCCCTCTAGTCAAGTTGTCTTTAAATTTAAACTTGGTGTTTAAGTTCCTAGTGTTGACTCTGTTTAAATCATCAAGAACAAGTCTATGGAAGTTGTCGATCACATTACCACCTGGTAATGTGGGTGTCCATTTAGATTTACTTTTTAAGCCACTAGCCATGCTATAGTCAGTTTCAATATCAAGATCTGTTAGTAGTGTTTCCATTTCAAGAGGACTGTCTTCCCTGTCCGTTAAAGAAAGAAGCAGGTGTGTTGCTTGTACATCTTTAATAGTGAGTGAAACATCATCAAAAACATTCGGAATGTGTCTAGGTTGACCCTGTGTATCCCGTGAACCTGCAAAATGTTTTTTTATTTTCAGATTGCGAATGAATTTGAAGACATCTATCTTAGTCTGGCACATGTCACCGGTGGCATAGGGATTAAAATTGAGCCCCCTACTTAAAAGGGAGACCATGTCAGGTGTCAAAGTGAATGAGGACAGGTTTATGACTTGTACTTTGTCACAAGGTGTATCTAGTTTTTCTGGGTTCCTGACCTCAATTTCCTGCGGTAGTCCTCGCTTGTTCCCTCGTTTGCCCCTATGGGGTTTGGTTCTGTGACGGTTCTTACTGGTTGCGTTCTGCTGCCTTTCCTCACCCGTTCCATTTCTAAAAAAAATGTTGAACTGTGGGGTTCTGAATTAGCTATGATTTCATTCTCAATGTCACTGAGTCCAGTGGAGCTCAGGGACGTGGTGCTGGAATGGGCGGAACCGGTATTAGTTGTTTTACCAGACTGTGGGCCTGTCTTTGGTTTAGGGATCAGGGAATCATATTTACGGTCAAAGGTATAGATTCTACCGTTCTTGTAGTCTGCCTCGTCCCTTTTGATCTGACGAGCTTTCCTATTCTTAATGTCTGTCTGGTGTTTGAGAAGAATCTCGTCTAGTAGGGTGTAATTTTTGACCGTGGCTTCAGGCTTATTTAGATCTTTTATTTCCTGTTCAACAATAGAGATTTCTGCCTGTAGTTTTGCGGTTTTGCGGTCGGCACTCTCTATGAGAATGTCCATGAGTGTGATGGAATTCTGATTTAGTGAGTCTTCCCATTTGATCATTAGATCTCTATCTAGGTCATCATAAGTTGGAAAGATTTGGGACCTCAGTCCTCTGGGGACTAGTTTGAGCTTTAGATAATGTTTAAGCGTAGCCCCGTCCCACCAGCGGGAATTCTCCTGTTTTTTGAGTTTTTCTAATTTGAAGAACTTGTCCCTTAAACCCTCTATACGTGCAGGGCCTGCCGTGGCCGATGCCTGGTGTGTGGGCATGCCTTTGGCCAGGTTTTCAAAGAGATCTGCTGCTGCTTTGTCCCTGTCCATAGTGTGACGGACAGGTGGATACTGGAAGTACTAGAAAGTGGTCAGTTTATGAACGTGGAGGCACCCTATCTGAGGAGATAATAGTAAACTACTAGAGGGAATTTTAGGGTTCAGATATTCTGGGTGCGCTGCCTCAAGTTTAACGTTCACGTTTGAAAGAACACAAATGGTGATTGGGTGGTGCGTAAAGAGCAGACGGAAAATTACCCCTAACCGTCTAAGAAGTCAAAGACCAAGCAATATTGAACAGCTAAGCTCTCACAACCACAAACAGAGTTCCACAATTCAGTAAATTGGTGAGTAGAAAAACACAGAATAACATAGAAGCAGATCCTTTGGTGTGATTCTTGTCCCAGCAGGGTGGAGTTTTATTGGGTCCAGACTTGAGGAATAACAGTAAGCCGACACGTGTTTCGTCGTATGCCGTTGAGTCAACACGACTCTTCAGGGCTGATGGTATAAAGCACAAAGTATGTGCATTTACTGGTACGTCAACTCACAGGATTACACTGCATATGGTGACATAAAGTGCATCATACATGCAGTAGTGACATGTGTATCCACTCGCACAAAGAGTGGATGTGATTAGTGATGACGTTCAGAACACTGCGAGTGTCACACTCCACGGAAGTGAGTTGGTTTCCAAGAGTGATTGTGCCTATGGTGTGAAGTGGATGGTATTTCAGTAGACAATTGTGGCAAGCGTTCTCGTGCACACGGTGGTCCTGCCTGTCTAGGGTTATAATGTGGTGAGAATAGGTTCGTGAAGGCAAGCAAAAGTGAAGTGAACGTTCCGTCTGTGACAAGTTCTCGCTGCCAAGTGGGAAATACATGTGTGGTTACACACTATGCGGTATTTGAACCAATGTTTAGAGTGATAAGTGAGAAGCATGCTCTCCCTATTGCGAGTAGTATATTACCTTAAACTCAACCCCTAAAATTGGGTTGAGTGAGGTCTGGGCCTTATAGCGGTGTTCCACGTAGGTGGACTAGAGAGATGCTATATAACCGGAAGGAAAAGAGAAAAAAAAGGAGGGGGGGAGAAAAAGAAAGACAAAATCAGGAAGGCATAAAAGAGAGGAGTGTGGTACAGTCCATCATTAGAAGGTTAGATTGGAGATAAACCAAAATAACCTGGACACTGAAAGGGAAATATCCTTACCACTGGGATTACTGGAATTCTACTATCTTTGGTTGCAAAGAGATGGAATATCCTGTAGACCTGAACATAAAGTCACGTACTGTTAGACTAGTAGCGTCTATTCCTTAGAGGTGTCAGAGACTTCCTGGTAAAGAGCCTCTAGTGGAGAAATAAAATTACATAAACACCCAGGTTAGTAGACCTGAGGTAAAGAATTGTACAATTCTCATCAAGTATTACGGAGCCACAGTGTGTAAAGATTTAAAATTGATTGTATACCTGAATCAAGCTGTGTGAAATGTGTAGACCGGGAGGGGATCCATAGAGTAGAAAACCACGGAAAACGGGTATGTTTCCTGGTTGGCGGTAAGCTGAAACAAGGTAGGATTGCAATGATTAGGAAATGCCCAGCGCCGCCGTAGCGTGTTACTCCTACAACAAGGAAGTCTTTTAGGGGGTCTGATTAGTTACTGTAACGCGGGCGGCGACTTACCTATTGTTCGGTATCCCTCCTCCGTGAGTTCCCGGTGGCCGTCTGTCATGAGCGGACCCTGGGCCGGAGGAGGAAGTGACGTTTAAGAACAGCCTACATCCTGCTTCACAGATGCACAGCAATTAGTAGCAGCTGCAACGTTTAGGCCAACATTTTTTGGGGGGCATTTTTAGTGAGATAGGACTGAGATGAACTCCTCTGCCCCAGCGTAATTGCGCACCTGTGAATTCTGCTCCATTGGCAGCCATCCTGACAATTGGGAAATAGGGCATTTGAGCCCTCTGAGAAGGCCAGAGGGACTGTTAGGTTGATAGGGCGCCAGGCCTTAATGTGATTTATGTGGTGCGCAGAAAATGTGATTGATGTACTGTCAATCAATCAAGGACATTTATAGAGCGCACTACTTACCCGTAGGGTCTCAAGGCGCTGGGGGGAGGGGGGGTGCCGTTACTGCTCGAACAGCCAGGTCTTCAGCTTCTTCCTGAAGGAGAGGTGGTCTTGGGTCAGGTGCAGGTCGGTCGGTAGGGAGTTCCAGGTCTTGGCGGCCAGGTAGGAGAAGGACCTTCCTCCTGTTGTCACTCTTCGGATGCGGGGGACGGCAGCGAGGGCGTGGTTGGCTGAACGGAGGTGGCGTTTGGGAGCGTGGAAGTTGATTCGGCTGTTGAGGTAGCTCGGGCCTTGGTCGTGTAGGGCTTTGTGTGCGTGGGTGAGGAGGCGGAAGGTGATTCTTTTGTTGACGGGGAGCCAATGCAGGTCTCTGAGATGTCCGGAGATGTGGCTGGTTCGTGGGATGTCGAGGATGAGTCTGGCTGAGGCGTTCTGGATCCGCTGGAGTCTCTTCTGGAGCTTGGCGGTGGTACCGGCCTAGAGGGCGTTGCCGTAGTCCAGTCGACTGGTGACGAGTGCCTGGGTGACGGTCTTCCTGGTCTCGGGGGGGATCCACCAGAAGATCTTCCGTAGCATGCGTAGGATGTTGAAGCAGGCCGAGGAGACGGTGTTGACTTGCCTGGTCATGGAGAGGGAGGAGTTTAGGATGAAGCCCAGGTTGCGTGCGTGGCCTGTCGGCTTGGGTGCGGTGCCCAGGGCGGGAGGCCACCAGGAGTCGTCCCAGGCGGAGGGCGAAGAGCCTAGGATGAGGACCTCCGTCTTGTCCGAGTTCAGTTTCAGGCGGCTGGTCGTCATCCACTCGGCTACCTCTTTCATCCCTTCGTGCAGGTTGGCTCTGGCGGGGTCGTTAGTCAGGGAGAGGATCAGCTGGGTGTCGTCGGCGTAGGAGATTATGTTGAGGTTGTGTTGGCGTGCGATGGCTGCGAGGGGGCTCATGTAGACGTTGAAGAGGGTGGGGCTCAGCGAGGATCCTTGAGGGACGCCGCAGATGACTTCGGTGGCCTCTGACTTGTACGGTGGCAGGCGGACTCTCTGTGTTCTTCCGTCGAGGAAGGAGATGATCCACTCCAGAGCCTTCTCCTGGATTCCGACATTGCTGAGGCGCTGTACTAGGGTGCGGTGGCAGACAGTGTCGAATGCCGCGGAGAGGTCAAGGAGGATGAGGGCCGCTGTTTCTCCGTTGTCCATAAGGGCTCGGATGTCATCGGTTGCGGCGATGAGGGCGGTCTCGGTGCTGTGGTTGGCTCGGAAGCCAGACTGTGAGGGGTCGAGGGATCCATTCGTCTCCAGGAAGGCGGCCAGCTGCTTGTTGACGGTCTTCTCAATGACTTTGGCTGGAAACGGGAGGAGCGTGATGGGGCGGTAATTCTTGAGTTCGGTGGGGTCCGCTGTGGGTTTCTTGAGTAGAGCGCTGAGTTCGGCGTGCTTCCAGCTCTCAGGGAAGGTGGCGGTGTCGAAGGATGTGTTGATGATGTCTCGCAGGTGGGGTGCGATGACAGCGTCGGCCTTGTTGAAGACGTGATGGGGGCAGGGGTCGGTCGGAGATCCTGAGTGGATGGAGTTCATCGTGCGGATGGTGTCTTCGGTGCTGATCGGAGTCCAGGCGTGGAGGGTGGTGGTGGGGGGTGGCTGTTCGGTCGTGGTGTGCGTTGGTTGGTTTTTGAAGCTGTTGTGTATGTCCGCGATCTTGTTGTGGAAGTATGAGGCGAGGGAGTTGCAGAGGTCTTGCGATGGGGTGATGTCGTTGTTTCCTGCGCTGGGGTTGGAGAGCTCTTTCACGATGTTGAAGAGTTCCTTGCAGTTGTGTGCGTTGTTGTCCAGCCGGTCCTTGAATGCAGTTGTCTTGGCGGCGCGGATCAGCTGGTGGTGCTTCCGGGTGGCAAGCTTGAAGGTGGTCCTGTTGTCCGGTGTTGGTTCCCTTCTCCAGACTTTCTCGAGGGCTCGACAGTTCTTCTTGGAGCTCTTGAGTTTGTCGGTGAACCATGGGGCTTTCTTGCTGCCGGGTCTGCTGGGCGGGGTCCTCAGCGGGGCGAGCTCGTCCGCGCAGTTGCTGATCCACTTCGTGAGGTTGTCGGCGGCCTGGCTGGGGTTCGCTGAGCTGGCAGGAGGGTGCTGGCTCAAGGAGGTGGCGAGCTGGTTGGCTGTGATCTTGTTCCAGCTTCTGCGGGCAGCCTGTTGCTGGTGGGTCGTCGTTCTTTTGAAGGTGAAGTGGACGCAGCTGTGGTCCGTCCATTGAAGCTCTGTGGCGTGGCTGAAGGTGATGTCTGTGCTGGATGAGAAGACTGCGTCGAGTGTGTGTCCGGCGAGGTGGGTGGGGGTGGACACCAGCTGCTTGAGTCCAAGATTGGCGAGGTTGTCGAGCAGGGTGCTGGTGTTGCGGTCGTTGTTGTTCTCCAGGTGGAAGTTGAGGTCCCCCAGGAGGATGTAGTCAGCGGAGGGGAGGGCATGCGGGCTGACGAAGTCGGCGATGTCCTCGCTGAATTGGGTGCGTGGTCCCGGAGGTCGGTAGATCAGGGTGCCTCTGAGGGTGGTCTTCGGGTCGGTGTGGATCTGGAAGTGCAGGTGTTCGGCGGTGGTGAGGGTGTTGTCGGTGCTGGTCGTGATGCGGAGGGTGTTCCTGTGGATGATGGCGATGCCTCCTCCTATCTGGTTGGTGGTGCGATCCCTCCGGGTGATCTTGTAGCCCTCTGGGATGGCGATGTCGGGCGCTGAAGAGGCGTTCATCCAGGTCTCCGTGAGGAAGGCAACGTCAGGGGCTGTGGTGTCGAGGAGGTTCCAGAGTTCGATGGCGTGTCTGTGGACGGAGCGGGTGTTGAGCAGGATACACTTGAGGTGGGTGCTGCTGGTGTTCGACTTGGCGGGTGCTGGTGCGAGGCAGGTCCGGATGCAGGCGAACTTGCAGGAGTGGCAGCTGAAGGGTCTGTGGGTGCGTCGTGGTGTGGCTTGGTGGCATCCAGGGAGTCGACCGGTGTTGAGTGCGCAGAGGTTGGCGGCGGTGTACGTCAGGCGGGTCGGCCGGGGTCTTCGAGGGCCAGGGGGCTTGGCACTGGGTGCGGTCCAGGCACGGACGGGCGCAGACGGGCTTACCTTTGGCGCGCCTTCGGCGCACAAACGGCGCTACCGCTGCGCGTGACCGCTGAGCGTTCGCACGGTCGCCATATATGGCGAAGTGCGCGGGGGGAGCGGAGCAGCTGGGAGGCGGGAGCGGGGAGGGTACACAAAGAAAAGGGGCGGGGCTAGCGGTGAAGGCGGGAAGCGGGGAGCGGGGAGGGTTGAGACGGGGACGATAACAACGAAGGCGAGAGCAGGTACTGTGATTTATGCACCCTGTTTTATGTCTCTAAATGTGGTTTATGCTCATGAGGGTATCCTCTACTGTGAGTTCTGCCCCTAATGTGAGTTATACTTATGAGGTTATAGTCTAATATGTTTTAGGCTTATGAGGTTGGTGCATAATGTACTTTATGCTTGATGGAATACTGTCCATAATATGTTTTTTTGTTGCAGGATGATGCTGAGTACAGTGTTTGCCAGTAATTACTGGTTGTGGTCTACGTTTATTATATGATCTACATTTACTATGTTCACCTTGTGATGGTTTTGGCAGAGGTCCAATTGGCCTGTCATGTGTATATAATCCCCTGTAAATATTGCCTAGTGTCAGGTGGCACAGTGTTAGTGTGTGATTACTATTCTATGTGTTTTGTGATAATACAAAGGGTATTTTTGATAACTTTGTGTGGAGTTCTTTTTGTGGTGTGTCTAGTGAGTTGTTGCTGTGGGTGTGTTGCACAAACGCTTTACACATTGCCTCTGGGATAGGCCTGACTGCTCGTGCCAAGCTACCAAGGGGGTGAGCAGGGGTTATCTTTGGCGTGTAACTTCCTTGGCCTGACTAGAGTGGTGGTTTCTGCCTAGCTTTGACGCAAGCCTTAGCCAACCAGAACTTCCATTTCTAACAGCCGTCCTGTAGAGTAGAGTGGTGTAGAGTGCAACAGCATGGAGTGCATTGGCACACAGTGGAGTGGAATTAAGTGGAAAAGGGCACAGTGGAGTGGTGTACCGTGTTGTGAAGTCAGGTGGTGTGCAGTAGAATAGTGTAGAGTCAAGTGACATAGAGAAGAGTAGTGTTGGGTGGGCTGGCATAGAGTCGAATAGCATATAGTGTAGTGGTGTAGAGAGGAGTGGTGTAGAGGAGAGTGATGTAGAGTGTAGTTGGGTAGAGTGGAGTGGAATAGACCACAATGTTATAGAGTGGAGAGGTTCAGAAAGGAGTGACATAGAGAGTAGTGGCATAGAGTGAAGTGCTGTAGAGTGTACTGGCATAGAGTGGAGTTGCAGAGAATGCAGTGACGTATAGTGGAATGGTGTACAGTGTCATGATGTATTCTGTTGTGGCATAGCGTGGAGTGTTATAGAGTAGAATAGCATAGCATAGAGTGATGCAGAGTGAAGTGGTATAGAGTGGAGTAGCGTATAGCGGATTGGCATACAGTGGACTGGAGTAGAGTGGAGTGGCATAGAATCGAGTGGCATAGAGTGAAGTGGCATTGAATGGAGTGGTCTAGTGTGGAGTGATATGCAATGAAATGCATGGAGTGGAGTTGCATGGAGTGGAGTAGCATAGATTGTAAAAGCGTAGAGTGGAGTGGCACAGAGCGGAGTGTTGTAGAGTGTAACAGCTTTGAGTGGAGGGGTATTGAGTGAACTGATGTAGAGTGGAATAGCTTTGAGTGGAGGGGTATCTAGTGGAGTTACGTCAAGTGGAGTGGTGTAGAGTGGAGTGGCATAGTCTAGATTGGTGTGGAGTGGTGAAGAAAGGAGTGGCATAGAGTGGAGTGACATAGAGTTGAGTGCCATGAAACGGAGTGACACAGAGTTGAATAGCCTACAGTGGAATGACATAGAGTGGAGTTGTGTTTAGTGACATATAGTTCAATGGCATACAGTGGAATAGAATAGAGTGGAGTGGCGTAGAGTGGAGTTTCATAGACTAGAGTGGCATAGGCTGGAGTCGTTTAGAGTGGTGGAATGGTGAAGAGTAGAAAAGCATACAGTGCCATGGTATAGCCATGAAGGGGTGTAGAGCTGAATGATGTATGGTGGAGTAGCGTACAGTCAAATGGCAGAGAGTGAAGTAGCATACAATGGATTTGTATACAGTGAATTTGTGTACATTGGAGTGGCGTACATTGGAGTGGCATAGAGCAATGAGGCAGAGAGCGGAATACCATTCAAAGCAGTGGCATAGAGTGGAATGGAATAGAGTGGAGTGCTGTAGAGTGGAGGGGCATATACTGGGATGGCATACAGTGGAGTGGGGTACAGTGGAGTGACATTCAGAGAAGTGACTTACAGGCACATGCATCAATATTGCTTTTAGCGATTCCTTAATTGCGAAAAATAAGGAATCACAATTAAGGAATTGCAAAATGCAATGCATCAAGAAATCGCTAATTAAATTGTGATTTCTTTATATTCCTTAATTGCTACTCGCAAATTGCGAGTCGCAAAATGCGATTCCTTAAATGCAATCACATTTTGAGAATTCGCAAATATTTGTGAATTCTCAAATTGCGTGGGCCTTCACCCTTCATGTATTCCAAAAGCAGATTTTGCGATCGCAAACGGCCAATTTTAGCGATTTGCACCGTTTGCGATCACAAAATCCTTTGATCCATGTACCTGTTAGGGTCTTATTACGAGTTTGGTGGTGTGTCAGTGGGCTTCCATGCCAGTGCCCCCTGCCACATCCCCAAACTCATCCGCACACTGCCCATCAGTTTAGAAGTTCATTTGTGGTCTGGCGGGCAGTGCTTTGGGGCTTCCACAGTGGTGCCTTTCAAAAGGCTCATATCTGAGGCTTAGTAAAGCACCTCTTGAATCACCAAAGCACATTCCTGCACAGCATGGAAATTCCAGTCCATGCTGTCTAGTAACAGGGAGTGCATACTGACAGATGGGCTCATCATGTGCTTTCCTGCATGCAGCCCCAGGCCCTAAGGCCACAAGGGGCCCTGTAGGGCCCCCTTATTTTGCTCACCGCCACACTAGTCTTGGTGGGATTCCAAGCATATTCAGACTCTGACTGCTGTGCAACTGCCGCAGAATCACAGATCCCTGGCAGTTGCTGTGGTTTTGTAGTGGTCCAACCACTTAAGTTGTGATAGGGCGGGTGGACCGCCAGTCTAGCGGTCCACGAACCACCACCTCAACTACAGCAGTCCTATGGACCGCCGTTGTTGTAATAAGGCCCTTATAGTGGAGTGCATTAAAGTGGAGGGGTGTACATTAGAACAGTGAAGTGCGGAGTGGCATAGAATGAGGTCGAGTGGGGTGGCATTAAGTGGAATAGCGTAGAGCGGAGTGGTGTACAGTGAAGTGTCCTGGATTTGAGTGTCCTGGAGTGGAGCATCCTAGAGTGAAGTGGCATAAAGCAGTATGTCTTTAGCTAATGACTGTCTTCAAAAGAGTAAAGGCAGTCATGCAGTTTTGTCAGTTTGTGGCTAATAATAGGTTAGGGCCATGGATACAGGTAAGTAGTAGGTTGTATTGCTGGTTTTTTTTATTTCAACTTTTTTAAAGGGGTAATAAGTAGAGGATTTGTTTTTACATTTCTATAAATGTTTAAAAATGTTTATGCAAAGTTTTGAGGTATTTACAGGAAAAAAAGAAAACTTGTAAAAAGAAAAACTACTCTGCTGTACTCTATTTGAGAAAGTATGGGCCCGATTCACAGAACTAACTTAAGGCAAAATCCTACACTTACTACCATGTTGGTATTCACAGAAGGCACTTACTCATTTTGGAATTCACAGAAGGCAATTCATTTCGGTATTCACAGAAGTTAGGAGTCCTAACTTTAGGACTCCTAAATGCCTTCTGTGAATACCGAAAGTCTTAAAATTGGGATTTTTCTCTGTTTAGTAGTAGTAAAATTAGGAGTCCTAACTTTAGGACTCATAAATGCCTTCTGTGAATACCGAAAGTCTCATAATTGGGATTTTTCTCAGTTTAGTAGTAATAAAGTTATGACTCCTAACTTTAGGACTCCTAAATGCCTTCTGTGAATACCAAAAGTCTTAACATTAGGATTTTTCTCAGTTTAGTAGTAGTAAAGTTAGGTCTCCTAACTTTAGGACTCCTAAACGCCTTCTGTGAATCCCGAAAGTCTTAAAATTAGTATTTTTCTAACTTTACTACTACTAAACTGAGGAAAATCCTAATTTTAAGACTTTCGGTATTCACAGAAGGCATTTAAGAGTGCTAAAGTTAGGAGTTCTATTTTTACTACTACTAAACTGAGAAAAATCCTAATGTAAAGACTTTCGGTATTCACAGAAAGCATTTAGGAGTCCTAAAGTTAGTCCTAAAGTTAGCTGCCAAATTTCATGAAAATACGTTCAGCCATTTTGACAATATATCTAAAGTCTACATAAAATTCACTGTGTTGGAAAGTAGGATCTACTTCTTATGGTTACCCCCACTTTTTACTTGATGCAATGCTGTTTTTGACTAGTCTGACTGGGATTCTGCTAATCAGGACCCCAGTCTATCTGCTTTCTCCCTAAATTGGTTTGTTCAGTACTTAGGTACAGTCTAGATTGGATACTTGGGTACTCTTGTCAGTCCCCAGTATACAGTTCACATGTACCCAGGGCATGGGTACCCCAGAGGTCTCCCATGGGCTACAGCATTTATTATGACACCCATGTAAGACCAATAAAAATTGAACTACAGGCCAGCCATTGTAGACTGTGTAAGTTGGTGCATGCACCACTTAGTAAAGATATAGGTTTACTATATCTAAGGGTCACTGCACTTAAAACCTATAAGTCACCCCTTTAGCAGGCCTTTGCAATACTGAAGTCAGGGTGCTTGGATATAAGTGAGAGGGTGCCCCAGCATGAGCAGGACAACCCTGCAGCCTACAGACCTCATTTTCCTGGGTTGTCAGTGAAGCAGCAATACATTATGTAGATGGGCATCGCGTAATTACGCGACGACATCACAAAAATGACTGCAAGAATCCTATCATGTTTGGTATCAAACATGTTGGAATCATACCCCCACTCCATAAACGGTGTGGGAGGTATGATTCAAAGCACTGGCAGAGCCCTCCATTAGGCTCTCAGTGTTCCCGGTACCAGTCTTCCTGACCCGGACAGCACAAAATGGTTGCTGCCGACCAGAGATATATTTCTGCACTCCTGCTGCTGAGCCAAGCTTGAGCAGAGGAAGCTGGAACAAAAGGCATCCTGTCACAGGGAGATGTGACCACCTCCCAGACAGAATTTTGGGCCAGATGTACGACCATCCAAATAGCACCTCGCAATTTGCATCCCACTTGCGACTCACAATTTGCGAGGTGCTATTTGGCTTGTATCACAAACATGTACAACAGGTCTAAGACCTGTTTGTGCATGCTGAAAAGCGCTGTACATCTGGCCTTTGGTGTATTGGGACCGTGTGCATGAGGGGCACATTTGGAGTCCCTGTGTATAGTCCAGGCTGTTGTAGTTTGTGATGGTGGCATGAATCTTGCCACCTTACTTGTCAGTCCCAATAACCTGGGCAAGTACAAACAACAGCATTTAATAAACGGAATAGAAGCAATGGCCTACAAGTACAGTCTCCTGGACAAATCATACTTGTTGGAATGCACAAATGCAAACAATGTCAGAACTGACTTCTCCTTGGCAGTTGGTAATTTCAGCTGGGGAGAGGTGATTGGCCCTAAAAAAGGTTATGGCAAGTTCAGACCTACCAGTAGAGTGTTTGTTGGGTAATGATTTGGAAACTTCACCCTGGGCTGAGTTTGAGTTTAAGGAGCATATAGCAATGTTGGCATCTCTGCAGATGTGTTTGCTGTGACTAGGTCACAAGCCAAACTGACATCCAGTGAACAGGTCCTGGTTCCTGGAACAATAGGCCAGGTGCCTTCCCAGAGAAAGAGCAGGAGGGGTAAGGCTGTGTTCCCCCCGTCTTAAAGTGAGGATCAGTCTCTTGAGGGAGATGATCTTAGTCCCTGTGAAGGAACTTCCCCAGATGAACTTGAGCCTGTCCAGGTTGAGTTCTTGGGCGCAGGGGGCCCTTCCAGGGCAGACTTCAGTTTGGAGCAGCAAACCTGCCCCTCTCTTGAACCCCTCAGACAGAAAGCTGCTGCTTAGGCTGCTGGGAGTATCAGTGGGTCCCACAGGATCTACTGGGATGATGGACTCCTTTACTCAGAGGGTAGAGACCCCAAGCCTGCTGCAACAGGGATGTTGGTTATACCTCTGAAGTTTAGGGGCTTCCTACTCACCATAGCACATGACATTCCCATGGCAGGACACTTAAGGACAGGCTTTTGCCTCACTTTCACTGGCCTCACATGTCTTAGGACACAAAGGAGGTTTGTCGCTCATGTGCCACTTGCCAAGCCTGTGGTAAGGCAGGTGGCACTACAAAGGCCCCTCTGAAACCACTTCTGGTTGTGGGGGTTCCCTTTGAGAGGGTAAGGATTTATATCATTGGTCACATGAACCCTCCTATAGCTTCAGGTCACAGTTACATACTAGTGGTTTTGGACAATGCCACTAGGTACCCAGAAGCCATTCCCCTTAGGCCCACTACAGCCCCTGTAGTGGCAAGGGCCCTCCTGGGATTTTCTTCCAGGGTGGGCTTCCCTAAGGAGGTCTTAAATGACAGAGGTACACATGTCATGTCCAGTTATATTACTGCAAAGGGGAAGGAGTGTGGTGTGAATTACAAATTCACCAAACCCTATCCTCCTCAATGCAATGGGTTAGTTGAAAGATACAATAAAACTCTGAAGATTACGATCATGGGCCGCCCAGAAAAGCTTCAGCGAAAATGGGATGTCCTTCTGACCTGCCTTCTCTTTGCTTACAGAGAGGTCCCTCAAAAAGGGCTGGCTAAAGCCCTTTTGAACATCTGTTTGTGCATCCAGTTAGAGGTCCATTGTGTCTGGTGAAGGTGGGATGGGAGTTACCTCTCGTCCTCCGAAATAAGACATAGTGGACTATGTATTTGGCCTCCGCTCCAGGATGGCAGACTACATGAAGAAGGCAAGTAAAAACCAAAAGGCTGTCCTGACTGTCTACCATCCAGGCCAGAGGTGTGGGTGTTGGAGCCAGTGGCCCCAGCAGCTCTCCTTGACAAATGGAGTGGATGTCACACCATACTTGAATACACGGGTGATGTCACCTATCTGGTGAACCTTGGCACTCCCAGGAGCCACCATAGCCTGCTCCATGTAAACAGGCTAACACCTTTTGTGGACAGGGCTGACATGGGCTTGCTCATGGCAACTGATGTGGGACAGGAGGAAGAGAGTGACCCGCTCCCTGATCGCCTCGAGCAAAACCCTGAAGATGGATCAGTTGGTGGAGTAGCCTTGGCAGGCAGCCTCACTGATCAACAGCAGATTGATTGAATGAAGTTCCTTAATCAATTTAGGCATATGTTCTCTCTGACGCCAAATCAAACCACCTGCTGTAACCATGAAGTGGACACAGGTGAGAGTCTACCTGTGAAAAATAAGATCTAAAGGCAGCCTGGCAATGTCAGATATTGCATCAGGACAGAGGTCAAAAAGATGCTTGAATTGGTAGTAATTAAGCCCTCAGATAGCCCATGGGGTAGTCCAGTAGTCGTTTGTGGCCAAGCCACTTATGCAGCTACTGACACACCCACATAGACAGTTAGATACCTACTCATATACTTAGACACTCACACACCCTCTGATGGACTCCACTCACATACGCACACACCCACTCACAGGTGTATTTGAACATTCTCACAGACACTCATAGACCCACTCGGACACTCATGTACCCACTCACTGATACACTCAGACACTCTCATACCCACTCATAAACCTACTCAAGCACTCATGCACCCACTCACAGAACCACTCAAACACTCTCACAGACCAATCAGGCACTCATGCACCTACTCAGAGACCCACTGAGAGACTCATGCACCCACACCACAGACCTACTCAGAAACTCATGCATTACACACAGACTGAATTACACACTCATGTTAGCACTCGCAAACCCACTCAGACACTCTGAAACTGACTTTTACACCTACTCAGACACTTGCTCAAACCCACTCAGATGTTCACTCACCCACTCACAGACCCACTCAGACACTCATACAGCCACACACACACCCAGTGAGACACTTATGCAGCCATTCCCAGAACCACTTCCATACCCCCTGACAGCCCCACTCAGACACTTTCCTACCTACCCATTTAGAGACTTGTGCACTCACACACTCACTCTCAAAGGTTACAAGTTACAGTTAGGAAACAACATTAAAAAACCCGAGACATTCACTTAAAAACTAAAGGTTATAGAATGTTACAGTTAGGAATTAACATTAAACAACTGTAGAAATTCACTAAGCAAACAAAGGTTATAGGGACAGTATAATTAGGAAATAGAATTTTAAAAAAACCTTGAAAATCACTTTCACACACACTCATAGACCCACTTGGAGACTCATGTACTCACACACTCACTCTCAAATGTTACAAGCTATAGTTAGGAAACAACATTAAAAACCCCGAGAAATTCACTTAAAAACTAAAGGTTACAGGACGTCACATTTAGGAAATAATATTATAAAACTGTAGAAATTCACTAAGCAAATAAAGGTTACAGGAGTGTTATAATTAGGAAATCGAATTAAAAAAAGCCTCAGCAATTCACTGAAAAAAACAAAGGATACAGGGATGCTATAGTTAAGCCCGGATTTAACTCACACAAAACAATTTAAATTCAGCAGTTACAGTTACCTGAATTAACTATAACGTATATCCCTGCAATGCACAGCTTGTGATCTCACATACTACATCACTCATGACATGGTCAGTGAATTCACTGATAGCATCATCCACAGAACTCATATCCCTATACAACCTCTCATATACCCACTCAAACACAACCACTCACATACCCATTCACAGGCACATACAAGTACTCACACACCCACTCAGTCTTCCATAGATGCACTCGGACACCCACTCATATACTCCTAAAGATACTCACACAACCATTCACTCACCCATACAACAACTCATATAACCAGTCACTCACCTATAAAGTCACTCACACAGCCACACACAGCCATACAGCTGCACACACACCCACTTACTCACCTACACAGTCACTCGCACACCCACTCACTCACCCATCCAGCCTCTCAACACAGTTACCCATTCAACCATACAAGCACTCACAAAGTAACTCATACACCCATACAACCACTTAAACATAAATTCAAGCACTCCCCTATATGCTCACTCACCCATACAGCCAGCCATTCAGCCATTCAAAGAGACACTCACTTTCCAAAACACCCTTTTAAACATCCACTCACTTACTCATGCCCCCACTTACACACCCACTCACCCACTCATAGAGTCATTCAGACTCCTACTTACTCACTCAACTATACAGTCACTCACACACCCATTCACCCACCCATACAGCTACTCATACAGATACTCATTCACTCATATAGCCTCTGACACAGCCACTCACATACCCATAGTCTCTCACACACCCATATAGCCCCTTATATAGCCACTCACACACCTATATACCCACTCACACACTCACAAAACCACTCATACACCCACTCACATACCCATACAACCACTCAGGCATCCAGTCATACACGGGTAGTCACACAGGCACTCAGATCATAAATGTTAGAAATAGTATCACTCATTAGTAGTACACCTAATATACTAATCTACTTTTGTACTAGGTTAGTATATATGTTTAACACTCATAAACTATTAAAAAGCATTTAAACTTGGTGATTTCATCAGTGATGTAATATGATATGCCATCAGTGATCAATATGAGTGTATATACATGTTACGCCTAGCCAATCAGGTTGCACGCTTCTGCGAGAGCCCTCAATCCTGTGGGAGTTAGGTGGCATATGGGAAAAATAGTCACCTAAGCCAATCAAATCGCTTAATGTTTTGAAGTTGTGAGACTCTTGTCTGGTCAAAATTTTCTGAACAGATTTACACCAAATCACAATAAGCATATTTTCTTGTCCTATGGGAAATTGTATAGGGAAATTGCATTTTCCCGACCACTACTTAATGTATCATACTGAAACTCTCCAGGAAGGAGCTGAAGTTATTGAACGTTTGTATGAAAGTTTTATAAAGATTCATCAAATGGTGCCAAAGTTATTGGTCAAGCAAAAAACGTTCTTTAAACAGAAAAATGTTATTGCAGAGACAGTGTTCGATCATCTAAAGGATCATTTCTATATGCACCAGATATCGCACATGCCTGGTGCATAGGAATATGGGCATGCCTTGATACCTTGTCGATGGTCGTTAATGGTGTACAAGGAATTGACCTCCGGAGTCACTAGGAAATAGTCTTTTTCCCAATGAATACTCTCTAGTTTCCCCTAGGTATCTCTGACCTGGGACCGGAGGTTGGCTAAAAGTCCCTCAAGAATTGATCTACATACTTGGAGACATTCTCCAAATACGTAGATCAGTTCTTGTCAGGCTTTGTATGCATTGATGACTCTGGAGGTAAATTCCTTATATACACTATAGATCACTGTCAGTTAAGGTGAGGTACACTTCAGTAATCACACTAGGTGGACAGTGATTTCTCTACCACTGTTCTGGGGGAAATGTGTGTTTATGTTTACTTTTGCTCAGTCTGTTCGTTCCATAAGACACCTGAAAGCTTACATGACAACGATTTTGCCATTGCATTGTTATACTATGATGTTTATTTGTCACACTATGGAACCACCCAAATATGTCCGCTGGGTCCCTGACTTCTCCAACTGTGGAAAGTTTGTTGGTCCTTTGTTGATGTTTTTCAAACATCTATTTATGTGCACTGGTTTGTTTGAAATCTCATGTGATCAAGGCTGTTTAACTGTTGAAATGCGTATTGTATTGTATTGTAATGTAATTGCATTTATATAGCACTTACTACCCCTGAGAAGGCTTCTAAGTGCTTTTTTGTTGAGTAGCAAGCAACTCCAGAATCCAAAGGGATTAGTGGTGAATTAGTATAATGAAATATGAAATTAATTTGAGTGGTGCGTATGTTAGTTTGTTATTTTTGTTAGGACTTTTTTTTCTGGCGTTCATAGCAGAAGAGGGGGTTTGGGATGAGTAAAGGGGAAGTAGAGGGGGAAGAAGGAAGGGTTTAGCAAGGCTTGTTTTGGAGATCTGAATATTAAAAGAGGTTTGAGATGACAAAAGGAGGGGTAGAGGAGGGAATCATCTAGAAAGGGTTATATTGGGGATCATAGTAGTGATATGGGTTTTGGGATGAATGAGAGAGTTGAGATGAGAGTTGAGAGTTGGGATGAATGAGAGAGAGGTATAGTGTGAGAAATAGGAAAGTGCATTGGAAAGATTAGTAGAAGGAGATTTGAGATTGAGTCCGAGTGGAGGTGGAGGATACATTGTAAGAGATATAGGGTGAGATATAGGGTAGTGCATTGGATATGTTGAATTAGAAGTAAAGTAATAAATATAAAGGTGCAAAAGTACAAACAAGGTATATATGCATAAGGAAGGCAATATATGTAGATTAAAGTAGCATTTAATAAACTCAGACTTTCAAGTTTTGCTGTATTTGAATTAGTTTTTGTAACTCAATAGTGAAGAAATTTTAGATAAGTAGTTATGATAAAAGATATAGGGCCACATGTATCAACCATTTTTGCATTCGCAAATGGGAAGATTCACAGAATCGACCCATTTGCGAATGCAAAAAATGGTTTTCACATGTATCGATTATAAATTGTGATTAGGTAACATGTTACCGAATCGCAGTTTGGGTTTGCGATTTGGTATTAGGAAAGGGCATCCCTTTCCAATACCAAATCGCATCGTATGCATGAATGTTTTGCAACCGAAATGCGGTCGCAAAACATTAGCATTTTACCACTTACTTCAAGTAGGTGGTAACCCCTTCGCAAATGGGAAGGTATTCCATCCCTCGGGCCTAGATGCATATTCAAAAGGGAGGGTGCCGCACGGCTCCCCTCCCGGAGCCTTTAAAGGACCCGGATCCCCTTACCCCAGGGTGGGCTCCTGATATGTCTTGGTGTGCCCACCCTGGGACAAAGTGGTTTCCCTGCCTGCACTGGCACTGGGAGGGAAACTTGTATTTGCTCTCTCATTGGTGGGAGAAATTTCAAAGCTGCTGCCAAGCAAGAAGAAACACAAAGTTTACTCTCAGCTGGCTGAAGTTCCCACCTGCTGGGAGCAGACTTCTGTGTCCCTGCCTACTGTAATGTGAGCAGGAAACAGAACAAAATATTACTCCTGCCTGCAGGAAGCATAATGTTTAGCTGCTCCCTGTGGGTGGCAGCATTTCCATTTCCTGCTGGATGCAGTGAGCCTTCTGAGGCCTTGAGGGCCTTGTGGTTCCTCCTCATGGCCTCCTCTCAGGATTTGGCAGGTTCCCTGGGTGGGCACCACAGCACCCACCCTTAGTCGGCTAGTTCCCAGGGGATGTGGTCTCTGGGGCCAGAATCAGCCCGGGGAGGGGTCCTGTGTGGCCCCCTCCCTCTTTACACATTTGCTGCGCCTGGGGTATGGAGACCCAGGGGCCTAGATAGGCTCAGGGAGGGGGACTGCATGTCTCCTGCCCGTGTTCACTTTAGCTGTGCCCGGTGCATTGGGCTTACAGGGGTTGAAATTGGCCTCTCCCCCTACCACAATTTAATATAATGGGGGGCCCCTGGGGATAGGGTCCCAGCCCAAAAATAGTCTGGTGAGGGAGCCATATACCCCGTCCCCTAAAAACATGAGCTGTGCCACGGGGAATTTTATCTTGAATTTATAATTGATGCGCCACCTCCAAATTACTATAACTCATGCACCTCCGTACACAGTGTTGTCAACTCGCCAGCCAGACTTCATTAACTATAACTCACACCTTTACATTTCAGTGCTAGACCCTTCAATATTGCATCACATACTATGTTAAATCATAGCGTTGATAACAAAACTTATGCCATCTCAAATTCTGGCCTGGGCGTAGTTTGTGGAGTTTTGCAAGTGGCAGAGTGCAGTGTGAACTACAGTTTGGGCTGGTATTCTTGCCACTCAGATAGAAATTCTACCCCAGCGGCAGCTCGCGCTGGCGAACTTACCATTCTAGATCGCGAGCAGGAAAAAAACTCTGCTTCACATCGTGAAGTGGAGTTTTTGGCTCTCCGCGAGTGCAGAAAACTGCAAACTCAGCGAACAGAGCGAAGTTCACCGCCCAGGCCTACTCAAATTACATCATTTGTTAGAACAGTGTTTATGTTAAAGTTATAGTTAATGAACTATGACTAGTGAGTTGATAACACTGTGTACTGGGGACATCTGTGATCCTGACACTTTTTTTGAGAAGAACTAGTCTTACATGACAATAGACCAGATTTGGAGTTTGGCGATGGGTCACTTCATTCAAACGTGACGGATATTCCGTCTGCCGTATTACAAGTTCATTGTATCTAGGGAGTAGTTCCTCTCTTTGCTTGGTTGAGTTCTGAGATCCTTTTACTCAGCTATCTCACTAAATGCCCCTTTGACTGTCTTTGTGTCTAGTAGATCTTGGAGGCAGAGGTACTTGTGAACCAGTGGTTGCCACAGTAGTTGCCACCTCAGCGGTTTACTTCCACATACATATATCTCCAGAGAACCAGAGTTTACATATACAGTTTTGCAATAAATGCCCAAGTTGCCCTTAATGTTACCCACTGTGTAAAGGCCATGTGAAAATCCTCTGGCATGGTGGGTGTTGCAAATTTCCAAAAGGACAGTATTTATGGAACATTTAGATTTTAGTGTTTTAAGCACCAAAATCAGCATGCAATTCCTCAAAAAGTTGAAATAGGTGATAATTATCAGCTCAGATAAATTCCAAGTACTCCAGTGTCAGATTTATTGGCTGCAATAGTTATTGTACCCGACAAGGATCACTGGTAATTAAGTCCAAAGTGTCCAATTTGATCCAGCCTGATTCTAAACTCTTTAACTGTTAGGAAGCAAACCTTTTTATGACAAAAAGAGATAGCATTCTTGAAAAGTAACTAGCTTACAGGACATTCCTATTCATTGACAAGCTGTAACTGTTACAATGTCTGTAGTGCCTACACTCAAACATCTCTACTGATCTTAGGTCTTGAATAGCATGGCCACTGCAACCAAACTAGTCTAATGCCTGCATGCCTAATAATACAACATGCGCCCTTATGGACCGCATGCACAAAAGCCTGGAAGACATCTTGGTGCTAACTTCTGACTTTCAGAATCTGGAGGACAGACTGACATTACTCAATTCGATATCATTCCTACTATATACTGCAGAAAGAGAGTCTAAGTAGGTGCTCTTAATTCCAACTTGTGAAGGTTACTCTCTGGTTACTACAGCAGATAAAATAATGTAGCCATCACCTACCCAGTGAGGAGATAAAGATGAAATATGCACTATGTAGCATGTAGCATTTCACCTACTTTAATTCCTCATCCACAACATACAGAGGTAGTTTGGCAGACAAGAATACTGTAAAAATAAAGTTATTGTATCATTTTGATGTAGAAAATATCAACCATTGCAGTTTGAGTTACAATAATAAGTGGAGATAGAAAATTTAAGATAATTACAAATAGCAACTTTCTATTTTTTTACACAAGAATCAAATGTGCTGCCAGATTACAACGCATTGCCTAGACCTTTGTCACTGTCTACACACGCTGGAAGGTTGATTGTATTGAGGCCTTTCTCTGGATAATCGCAGGCATCGATGTGACAGCCAATTTGTGGTTACTTTTCCAAACTCAACATCCCATAAAACCTGAGGGTGTGCATGGGGGCATTAGAGATCTGCAAGGCATAAAGACCAAGCAAATGCTTTCTGCAAAGTCCATGCTATTTCTAACAACCTTCACCGGCAGGTTAATAGCATATCTCTCTAGGATGTTCGTTGAAGAAGAGAGCCTCATTGGCAGTGTCTCAAATTGCATTCTTGCTTGATCTGGGCATATTCCTCACTAACTGAGATAGTGAGGATATTGCCTGAAACACTTCATGAATACTTTGGGCCACTGAAGCAATGCCATCCTACATGGGGCCATATTACATATACAGACCACTTTCCCTGTTTGAGCGATGGTGCACTTGTAAATAGGTGGGCCATGTATAAACAGGGAAGGTGCACCCTATTACAATGAATATGCTGCCCCCAAGGCAGCCGCCAACTTGTAATGCCTTGGGGGCAGCACATTCAAGCAAAATATGAAGCTGCTTCAAAGCTGCTTTATATTTCACAGTGCAGACAGCGAGATAGAGAGATATCCCCTTGCAGGCGGGTGGGGTGAGTGACAGCGTCCACCTGCAGAGGGATGTTTGGGGGTCCATGGGACCCCCTTTCTCGTCACCAAATGGCTGCCTTTAGGAGGCACAGTGAAAATGCGTCAATTTTTTTCTGCACTCTTTCAGTGAACCTCCTAAAGGCCTCTGCGCCCGGATACATAACATACGTAAATGAGGGAATGGCCTCTAATGATATCGCTGGTGCTACCTCTGTGTCAGCACTATCTGTATTATAGAAGGGGCTGCACAGGCATCTGCGCCTCATCTGTAATACCAAAGTGCCCCAGGGACACACAAAGTGGGTGCACATGCCTGTTGCTTCTGCAAGACTCTCTCTGTAATCCAGCCCTGGTATCCTTTAGACACCAACCTTGTGGCTTATTTGACACCATCCCTTCTGTTGTATTTCCTGTACCCTCAAGGGCATATGTACGATGAACTGGGATAGTTTGGATTGGCTCCAAAATTGCTAATGCCATGCTCCATCAGTTAAAAAAAGCAGGGATGCTCCATATTTACAATGATACGGCGCACCCCTGTGTTTCTCCTAACGCTGGTAAACATTTCTCCTCGGTTTGCCATGTTAAGACCAGGTTTTTTTTGGCTTAGTTTATTTGGCACTGCTCCGTATTTACAGCACCATTCAAAATAGTCTAGCATGAAAGGGGCCTTATTTACAAGGCAGCGTGGCTTAATGCCACCTTGTAAATAAGGCAAAGGACTTAACGCCACCAGAACATTCTAAAATGTAACATTCTGGTGCCATTAAGTTCTTGTACATATGCCCCTCCGTTTTTTGATTTCTACATTTTAAAAATTCTGTTGTTATTTTGCTGTGTGGTTTGTGAAATTAGTGCCATGGCCATGGGTTCAGGCCCTAGGTCCTCAAAGGGCCGAACATGACTTAACAATAAATTGCCCTATCCTCATCTGCATTTACTCAAGGACATCCAGGTGAGAGAAAAGGTGAGGGTCTAGCAATAGAGGTTGCTACAGAAACATGCTAGCACTCTGTTAGCCTGTATGATTAGAGGGTTAGCTGTTTTCAGATTTGAAGTTACACAAGGGTGGATTATGTGACTCTCAATGTACTGCTGGTGGAGATGCAACTTCTTCCTGCTGTGCCCCTATCCACGTTGTGGTGAAAAGTTATAACTGTCTTGTTATTGGAGGATCAACAGGTGGAGTCATGAGACTTAGAATGTGCTACTCCTGAGGTGCAACTTCCTACTGTTGTTCTGAGCACTGGCGGCTCCTCCGCTAGGGCGGAGGAGTGTCACCCCACTGCTTTTAAGCAGTGCAAAGAATAATCATAAAATTATAAGAACTTTTAATTATTATCATTTAATGCTTCATGCTGCTTTGCAGGTGGACTGGGCTGCTCTGTTCTCGGTCAGGGCATGGGAAGAGGGGATTGCTCACTCATAAGTGCGCAGTGACTGCTTGGTTGGTGCTCTCGGGCTGCCCAAACCAGTCATGTGCACTTTCCCCATTCTCCATACCAGCTGCATTACAGCCTGCGTGGAGAACATGGCCGGGCCCCCATTCCTTGGTTGAGCGTCAAACTAGGACGCTCAAAACCAATCATAACGCTGTCAGGTAGTGTTGTGATTGGTCAGTGGGGCCTGCTTCCTTTTTCTCGAGTTCCACGAAGAGAGGAGTAGAGACACGGAACCCGGCACAAAGGTAAGCTTTCTTTTTTTAATGTGTTTTTTTTATATATGCGTCACCCCTGCACATCCCTTCTAAATGACTACCCTGCGCGACCCTTCACTAAAAATTATGCATAAACCAATGAGTGACACGTATATGCACACACACACAGACACAGACGCACTCACACACCAACTTATGTAATTTAAATGCCTTTTGAAATCGACATAAATCAACAGACAGAACAAAGTACTGATCTTATGACCCGTAATGTTTGAATAGAGACAGTTCTTGATGACTTTTAAGAGGGACATGTGAATAGCGATAGAATTGGCAGAGTTCGACAAGAAACCATTTCCTTGCGTTTTGCTGTTCAGTTTATTATACCAGCGAGCAGGGTAGAGATGCACCTTTCGAGTTCCACTTCTAATGGGTAAAGCTGGCTCCAGCGACAAAAACAAGATGAATTGTGTCATTACATTAATGGGCCTACCTTATGCAAACGAGCCTTCATCCTCTGCACATTGCAGTTAAGGTCCCTCCACTCACAAACTGGGCCATTAGGTCATGCACCATACACAAAAACAGTTTGTGTCTGCAGGATCTTAGACAGGCACAGGCCATCTACCACCCATCTGCTTGCCCAGAGGCACACCAGTGGGTGCTCTACTGCACTTAGGCACACTAAAGGAGCCAGAGCCAAGAGTCAGCCAATTGGGTTTTCCCCACTGTAAGCTCTACCTTAGTTGTAATACAGCATCTGCACTTGGAGCAACCTGAATACCCCACCCCCCCCTTGGGTCCTCTACAGTGACCTCTCATCCTGTTCTCAGCACCAGCTTCTGGGTCTCAGACCTTCCTTAGTTCAACCTTGGACTTTCTGACAGCTGCTGCTTCCCTCAAAAGTGGAATCCAATGAGCATGAGGAGCTGATTGAAGTTGCGTACTTCCGCTTGGCGGTTTGATGTACCCCCATCAATGGCCTTTAATGGCAAACCGACATATTGCTTACTTTTAATCTTTTAAAAAGCTCCTGTGTTTGCTGATACATCTGGGCATTTTATTTCATTTTTAATGGGGGGGTGAATTGATGTAATAACTTTTGCACACTCTGGCACTTTTTACCTACCCTTGGTCGGTCCCCGGTCCGTCACGGCGATTCTGTGCCGCTTGAACGGAGGGACGCGACTCCTCCCCCTCGCTACCTCACTTCCTGGGGCTACTATTAAGTGGGGATGGGCTTCCGGCAGCGCAGCGGGCGAGCCGGCAGCGCGCCGAAGGCAAGCCCGTCTGCGCCCGTCCGTGACCAGACTGCGGCCGGGGCCAGGCATGCTGTCAGTGAGGGTGCTTCTAAGGGGAGGATCGTGTGGTCGTGGGAAGACCTGTGGGCGCTCAACACGGCGGCTGATTGTTGCGCTCATAGGACAGACCTATGGGCTGTCGCCCTCCCTCAGGCATGTGGGGCTTGCGGGAAATCACTGGGAGCAATGGGCGGTGTGAGGGCAGAGGGGTTTACTAAGCCCAAGCCGCCCATTAGCAGAGGTTTCAGAGCTGGCCTTTTGAATTGTAGATCTCTAGCCAAGCATGCAGATGACATTTGGCTGCTACTGGAAGGTCATGAGTGGGATGCTCTGTTTTTAACAGAGACCTGGCTCAATGAGGATAATGTGACCGCCATCGCGCTGGCAGTACCCTCAGGGTATAAAATGTGTTTTTCTAACCGGGCAGGTGCTAGAAGAGGAGGGGGTGTGGCTGTTATATTTAAGGAGCAGTTTACACTAACATCCTCCGCTCCTACCCTGATTACGGGACTGGAGGGTCTACACTTCTGCCTTCAGGTGGGACCTCAGCTATCCCTAGCGGGATTAGATATATACCACCCTCCTGGTGGGGATGATCCCAACCTGACAGCTCTGATGGATACTATCATTCAGTGTTCCCTCCTTCATCCTCAATTCCTCACTGTCGGGGATTTTAACATCTGTGTGGATAAGGAGGGCTGCGTCCCTGCAGAGACACTGAGGGCCACACTAAATACAGCCAATTTGAGACTTATCAACGATGCCCCTACACATAGAATGGGTCGTACGCTTGATTTAATTTTCTCCAACATTAAAAATGTGACGGTAGAGGCGGCACTGCCGTTAGTCTGGTCAGACCATTCGCTTATTCCCTTTAAAATAAATGTAGCGACAGATAGACCTGCGACAAGCAAGTGCTCCTTTTTGAGGAGACAATGGAAGAAGCTAGTCCCTGCCACTATGGGCCCAGTTCTGGCTCAGAATATAGCAACTTTAACCTCGAATGTCAATATAGATGCACAGCTGTTTAATGACTGGATCGGGAATATGGTGTCATCCATTGCACCGGCAAAACGCGCAATGTCCAAGCGGGATTCCCCTTCCGCTCCCTGGTTTTCACAGGGCCTTAGAGTAGAGAAGGCAGCGTGTAAGAGGGTGGAGAGGCTTTGGAGGGTAAACTACGGGACCCTGTAAAAAGCCCGATATAAGGAAGCCTCCAAAAAACTGCATAAAGTTGTCAGAAAGGCAAAAAAACAGTTCTTTGCGGCATCAATTCAGCAGGCAGAACACTCGAGTAAGGAAATCTTTAAGGTGGTACAGTCCTTTTTCAAACCCAGGTGTATTGAGAGGGAGGGCCCCCCGTCAGCCACACTGTGCGATAGCATTTCAGATTTCTTTGACTGCAAAATTAAGCGAGTTTATGAGTCCTTCGGCCCGGAGAGGAGAACGGTGAAGACGGATCTGGTTGTCAAAGAGGTGGCTGGTGAAACTCTGGCACCATTCCAGCCGATAGCTCTGAACTCGGTTATGTAGGAACTAAGTCGTTGTAAGTCAGGGTCACCTGACGACCCCTGTCCACCTAAGCTCTGGAGCACCATGGCTGACTTTGTAGCTCCCACAATACAGCACATCTGGAATATATCCATCTCCTCGGGGTTGTTCCCGAAGATATGGAAACATGCCACCCTCCTCCTGTTAAAGAAAATACCAAATGGGGATCCCACGGACCTTAGTAACCTTCGTCTGATTTCTCTGATGGCTGCGCCGGGCAAAATGTTTGAGAAAGTAATCCAGCGGCAGGTAAGTAAATTCATTGAGGTAAATAGGATATTGCATGAGACGCAATCAGGCTTTAGACCCGGCTTTAGTACTGAGACAGCACTGATTGAGGTGGCAGAGTCAGTGAGGTGGTCGATGGATTCAGGAGACTCAGCCATGCATGTGCTCCTGGATCTGTCAGCTGCTTTTGATACGGTCGACCGCGCAAGGCTGTTGAGGCGACTGGCTGAGGTAGGCCTCCAGGACCAGGCGCTGGGGTGGATACAGTCGTATCTGACTCAGAGGACCCAGAAGGTGGCGCTGGGGGCCGTCTCTTCAACACCTAAGGTCCTCAGCTGTGGCGTCCCTCAGGGGTCGGCACTTAGCCCACTATTATTTAATATCTACCTGGCTCCACTTTTTACGCTGATTGCCAATTGGGGGGTCAAGGCAATGTCATATGCCGATGACACCCAATTGGTGTTTCCGTATTCGGAGGTGTCGGAGGCGGCCTTTTCGAGCTTCAAGGGCTGTCTCCAAGACGTTGCGTGCTGGATGAACACAAACAAATTAAAACTTAATGCAAACAAGACGGAAGTGATCTTCTTTGGCAAAGGTTCCCCTCCGCCCTTGGAGCTTTGGTGGCCGGCGGCGATGGGATTGGCCCCTTCGCCTAGCCAAACGGCAAAAAATCTGGGGGTGCGGTGGGACGACAGCTTGTCCTTTGCCTCGCACATCCAGCAAGTAGTTGGGTGCTGTCTGTGTAAGTTGAGGAATCTACGGAAGATTCTGCGACTCCTACCAGAGGGCTGCAGAAAAACACTAATCGATGCCACAGTGATATCAAGGCTGGATTACGCAAACGGCCTCTATCTGGGCTTACCAAAGTACCTAACTCAGCGGTTGCAACTGGTCCAGAATGCGGCTGCGAGACTGTTAATGCGTATTCCTTTTAAGCATTCGGTCTCTCCGCACCTTCTTTCACTTCACTGGTTACCAGTAGCCAGCAGGATCAAATTTAAGGCACTCACGTTGGCCTTTAGATCTCTGTATGGCACCTACCCAAATTACCTGAGAGCTCGGTTGCCGAGTTACATCCAGGCCCGCTCCCTCCGCTCCAACTGCCGCGTTCAGCTTGCAGTTCCACAAGCAAGAAGGGCTCGGTTGGGAGGACGAACCTTCTCGTCCAATGTGGCGGCACTATGGAATACCCTGCCCCCAGCGCTTCAGCAGGCCCGCTCCGAGTCCTGCTTTAAACAGATGCTGAAGACCTGGCTCTTCACCCAACCGCGCGAGGCGCTCAATTCTGGTCCTTGTGGCCATGCCTGCTCTTCTAGCGCCGGGACACCTCCGTGTGAGGTAGCTGTTCGCGCTTTAGAAAAAAACTGCTGTAATATTTTCCATAGACACATTTGTTCACAGCAACCAATGTGCTTTTATTCTCATTTATATGATGTGAACAATTCTAATTCTTACAAAATAATGGGGTCAAGCTTTTACAAAAGTCTTAATTTTCTTCTCGAAAAATATACGAAACAGTGAATCACAAAATACTAGGGCTGGGTGTAGTGCCACTACACAAACTACGCAAAATTTTGGAACAATTTTTTTGGAAAACGGGGGCGCGTCCTGGGGGTCCGTGTGCCCTGGACAGGGGTCCCTCGTGCCTGGGCAGACTCCCTGATCTCTCCGGCCTGGTTGGAGCCCGGGAGCCCTGGAGCCCTGCAGCCCGAGCCCTGCAGTCCCCGAGCCCTGGAGCCCCGGAGCCCCGGAGCCCTGCAGCCCTGCAGCCCCGGAGCCCTGCAGTCCCGGAGCCCCGGAGCCCCCGAGCCCTGCATGCCTGGAGCCCTCCCGCAGAGGCTCGGGCCGGCAGATTGGCGTCATTTCGGTCCCGGCCATCTGGTCGCCCCTCTCGCCTCGGCCATCTGGTCGCGACCAATGCTTTCCTATAGGGCGACCAGATGGCCGGGCTTCCCTGGAAGTCCCGATGAGGTGCCATTCGCCTCCCGGATCCCAGGCAGGGCTCCAGGAGGTAGGGTACGTTTGCGCCCTGGGTCCCCTCTGTCACCTTGAGTGCACGGATTACAAGAAAGGGGGGTAATTTTCCTCCGGATTACTAGGGGCAAGGGTATGCCCAGACACCCTCCCAGCAGGGCGGTTCCCTGCCGGGGACCAAATGGGCTGTGTTCCCGGGCAGCACCTCCCAGGCGTCTGGGGCTCCCTCCTCCGGCCCACACCGTGGGAAAGTACCCGGGAAGGGCTCCATGGGTCCTGGGCCCTGCAACCCCGAAGCCCCGCAGCCCTGCAGCCCCTGAGCACCCGAGCCCTGTAGTCCTGGAGTCCTGGAGCCCTGCAGCCCCTGAGCCCTGGAGCCCTGGAGTCCTGAAGCCCTGGTTCCCTGGAGCCCTGGAGCTCTGGAGCCCCTGAGCCCTGGAGTCCTGCAGCCCCCGAGCCCTGAAGCCCCGGAGCCCTGGAGCCCTGGAGCCCTCCCGCGGAGGCTCGGGGCAGGCAGATTGGCATCATTTTCGGTTCCGGCTATCTGGTCGTCCCTCTCCCCTCGACCATCTGGTCGCCCGCCATACTTTTCTATGGGGCGACCAGATGGCCGGGCTTCCCTGGAAGTCCCGATGAGGTGCCATTCGCCTCCCGGATCCCAGCCAGGGCTCCAGGAGGTCAGGCACGTTCGCGCCAAGGGTCCCATGAGCCGTGCGGTGCGCACTTGTTCCCAGAAAGAGGGGTAGCCTTCCTCCGGATCACTAGGGACAAGGTACTCTGTGACCCCTCCCCGGCTGGCGGTTCCCTGCCGAGGACTAGATGGGCTGTGTTCTGGGGCAACACCTCCTAGGCGTCCGGGGCTCCCTCCTCCTGCCCGCGGCGTGGGAAAGCACCCGGGAAGGGCTCCATGGGTCCTGGGCCCTGCAACCCCTTAGCCCCTTAGCCCTGCAGCCCCCGAGCCCTGGAGTCCTGGAGTCCTGGAGCCCTGCAGCCCCCGAGCCCTGGAGTCACGGAGTCCTGGAGCCCTGGAGCCGCCGAGCCCCGGAGCCCCGGAGCCCCCGAGCCCCGGAGCCCTGGAGTCCTGGAGCCCTGGAGTCCTGGAGCCTTGGAGCCCTGGAACCCTGGAGCCCTGGAGCCCTGAAGCCCCTGAGCCCCCGAGCCCTGGAGTCCTGCAGCCCCTGAGCCCCCGAGCCCCGGAGCATCGGAGCCCTGGAGCCCTAGAGCCCTGGAGCCCTGGAGCCCTGGAGCCCTGCAGCCCTGGAGCCCTGCAGCCCTGGAGCCCTGAAGCCCTGCAACCCCAGAGCCCTGGAAGGGCAGACGGGAACCCTCCCGCGGAGGCTCGGGGCAGGCAGACTGGTGTCATTTCGGTCCCGGCCATCTGGTCGACCCTCTCGCCTCGGCCATCTGGTCGCGCCCAATTCTTTCCTATGGGGCGACCAGATGGACGGGTTTCCCTGGAAGTCCCGATGAGGTGCCATTCGCCTCCCAGATCCCAGCCAGGGCTCCAGGAGGTCGGGCTCGTTCGTGCCTTGGGTCCCCTATGTCCCCTCGGGTGCACGGATTAAAAGAAAAGGGGGTAATGTTCCTCCGGATTACTAGGGAGAGGGTCAGTCAGACCTCCAGAGATTCTGAATCAGGGGAAGGCAGCCCTGGGGCCTGCCCGCCAGGGCCCCCAGGGTCCTGGGGACACTCCTGCCTCTCAGCCCCTTGCCGATGGTCCTTTTTCTCCGAGTTTGAGGGGGATGGTGTCCCGGGGCCCGCCTGCCAGGGGCCCCCAGGGGCCTGGGGACGCTCCTGCCTCTCAGCCCCTTGCCGATGGTCCTTTTTCTTCGAGTTTGATCAGGCACAGACCTCTGTGAGGTCCGGCCCTGCTGAGAGGGGGAAGGCGTCCCGGGACCCACTCGCCAGGGGCCCCCAGGGGCCCGAGACGCTTCTGCCTCTCGGCCCCTTGCCGATGGTCGTTTTTCTCAGAGTTCGATGGTCGTTTTTCTCCGAGTTTGATCAGGCAGACTTCCATGAGTTCTGGCCATGCTGAGAGGGGAAAGGCATCCCGGGGCCCACCCGCCAGGGGCCCCCAGGGCCCGGGGACGCTCCTGCCTCTCAGCCCCTTGCCGATTGTCCTTTTTCTCCGAGTTTGATCAGGCATACCTCCGTGAGGTCTGGCCATGCTGAGAGGGGGAAGGTGTCCTGGGGCCCGCCCGCCAGGGGCCCCCAGGGGCCCGGGGACGTTTCTGCCTTGCGGTGCGCACTTGTTCCCAGAAAGAGGGGTAGCCTTCCTCCGGATTACTAGGGACAAGGTCCTCTGGGACCCTTATCGGCCTAGCGGTCATCAGCCGGCAGCTAGGCGGGCCAGGATGCCGCCCCAGACCTGGGTCCGTCCCTGGGACTGCCGCGTGGCAGGGTGCCTGGGACGGGGTGCAGAGGGCCCGGGGAAGGCTTCCCCTGCGCCTCCGGGCCCTGGGAGCCACGGCTGGGTCCAGTGGCCCCGCCGGGCCCCGGGTCGGGTGCTAGGGCCCTTGGCCCTGTCCCCCGGCCTGCGGCACTGCCAAAAGCCCGGGACGGGGTTCCGTGGTGCCCGTGGAGCCACCCCGTGCTTGACCCGGTTCAGGAGCTCCATCCAGGGCCCATGAGGGCCCCGGGGACTGTGGCCTCCCCACCCGGGGCTCTGTCCTGGGTCCTGCCGCGTGGCAGGGGGCCCGGGACGGTGTCCGGCAGGTCCGGGGAAGGCTTCCCCTGCGCCTCCAGGCCTGGGAGCCCCGGCTGGATCCAGGGGCCACGGCGGGCCCCAAGTCGGGTGCTCGGGCCCTGGGCCCTTTCCTCCGGCCTGCTGCACTGCCAAGGGCCCGGGTCAGGGTTCCGTTTGATCAGGCAGACTTCCATGAGGTCTGGCCATGCTGAGAGGGGGAAGGCATCCCGGGGCCCAAGGTGAACAGCCTCTGGCATGTTGGAACAATGTAGGTAAGGGAAGTCGGCAAGTTAGATCCGTAACTTCGGGATAAGGATTGGCTCTAAGGGC